>NC_056505.1:30569613-30632602 GCF_014905685.2 Nematolebias whitei
ACTAAAATAAACTACTACTTGTACTACTATTCCTACTTTGTGGTTTTTCACTTATCGCGGGGCTTCAGAGTACGGATCCCCCACGATAAACAAGACACTACTGTATATATGTACATTTCTGCTGAAAAATTTATATAACCCAAAATGGAAATTCAAAAGCTGACTCAATAGACTTTACATAAAGTGCTCAGGTTTGAATGAAGTTGTTTTAAAATGACAGAAATCTAGTTTGGCCTCAGTCAGACTAGCTGTCAGCTCGTCATTCTGGTCAGAGTTGAACTCTTTTCGGTCAAATTGAGGTAATTCAAAGAGCTCTCTACAACAGGTGAGATAAAAACTGTTCATAAACTTTTCACAGAACCCAACTTCAAATACATCAAAAGATCTAAAGTGTCACTTTAAATCAGTTTATATTTTCAAAGAAGCTTCAGATGACTTCTCGAGTTCTTTTAATCTTTGTTGAGAAGAAACTTCTGTAAGAATCAGTGCTGTGTATCACATTCAAGTTTTATTGTCATTCACATCACATTTGGTACATGAGGTGGAACAAAACTGTGTACTCAGGGTCCCAGTTACACCCAAAAATAGCAAAAATATAAAGTGTAAAAAGGAACAGTATACAAGGATCTAAAACATTCGCTAAACGAACGCTAAATGATACACTAATAGGTCTAAGATATACGCTAAACACTAATAATGTAAAATAATATGGTATATTAAACAGCAGCCCGAACATGAGTCTGTAGTGAGTAGGTGGGTATGAATGAATGCAGTCATTAGTTACTCACCCATCTCCACAGTGTTCTTCTTTTTTCCTTTATTTTATTTTTCTACTTTTCAGGTTTCTTTGTACTTCATACACCTTCATGGTTTTGTTTCCCTCTCACCTGTGGCACTGAGTACTGTACGCAGAGCATCCATCCATTTGTTTGTATATGTATATGTTTTATTGTCATCAAGACTCTACAGATTCCTCTTCAGAGCATGCCATCTTCTCTTCATGGAATGAGACTGCATGTCTTACTACATTGCCACAAATAACTAATTCTGTCTTTATTTTGTCTTTTCCCCCATTTGTTCTATTCACATACTATGTTGTTTCCCGCCTGTTCTAAAACCTTCGAAAAACTCTGAACCTCCCCCCCCTGACAAAATCTAAACTGAACTGACTCTTGATGACCTGTGAACCTGGGGGCATACCTCCCTGGTCATGGTCTAGGCATATTATAAACGCCAGGATTTAGCTGAAGAAAGAGACTGCTGGGATCTCCAGAGGGAGGTGGTGAAGCAGAGGTCTCTGCGCAGCAAGCGTCTCCACAGCATTCCGGAGGTGGCTGAGGAGGAGTCAGACAGCCTGGACAGCATGGGCCAGCACCTGAGCTTTGACGAGGGTGGGCGGCCAGGAATGCCACAGACCCAGCAGAGGATGTACCCCCCAGAGACTCACAACCACTTCATCCCCAGCAAAAACTCCCGCCTGCGGCGCCAACGCTCCTCCCCTCGCTTCACCGATAGCCGCTTCGGTTACAGCGTGGACGACCGCCACTTTGGACGACCGAGTCGGCAGAACACCAAAAGTCCTGACAGTGGTTTAGACTGTGGCAGCGAGGAAGAAGGCTCACTGGGACGGGGTCATCGAGGGTATTATGCCCATGGGCGTCCCATCCGGGGGCCTGTACGCATCATTCACTGTGAGGGCCCAGTAGAAAGGCGAGCGCTGGCAATGGGTCGTAAAAGAACTCTGACCCGCCAGTGCAGTGTGGAGGAGGAGTTCTCTGACATCCCAGTGGCTGCAACCAAGTCGATACACACGGGTGACTTTAGAAACAGGGAGCACTTTGGGCCTGGTCGGGAGGTCGGGCCAAGAAACTACTCCAGGGAAGGAGCACTGAGCGAAGGCAGGCTGAACGAGCTGGGCAGGGTCTATTACAGCCCCCGCAGGGAGGCTAGGGCCCAGTCTTTGTCCAGGCTCAACCGGGACCAGTCGCTGGTGTGTGATTCACAATTTATGCTGTGTTTTCCATCAGCAAGCTGCAGCCATTCTATTTTCTTGATGTTTGTTCTTATTTTTTATGACAGCCCTCTTTTTTTGTTTGTTTTGGCTTCTTTTTTTTAAGAAGATGTCATATTCATATTTGTTCTAATTTGATTTTGTTTGTTGTAAGATTTTTTTATTTTATTTTTTTGCTTGTATTCAATATGTAAGGTGTTTTATGGAGTACATTTTTATTTTTTGTAACCTAAAGGCCATTTTAGGTTTTGACTTCTCATGTCTTTGAGGGGAAAAGCTCCATTTGAAGGAGTCTCTGTGCAGAGCATGGGGACATGCTGCTCCTGTCTTTTTCTGCTCGCCTGTGCCTTCTATGCCAGCTGCCGCCTTCATATGTTGCTGTTTTTGTCTCCGTCATGAGAGCAGCAGTCATTGCGCTCCAACATGGGCTTGGAGCATTATGTCAGCATCTCTTGCTCTTCATTGCTAGATACATACAGGTTTAGAAAGTTCATTTAACTCATCAGCCCTCACACATCACCTCCATTTTTTTATCATTTTATTTCAGAAAAAGAATCTGTTGTTCATCATAACGTTGTGATTCTGTGTTGTGACTACGGTGGCCTTGAGGTGTAAATGAACAACATTTGAAAAAACAAAATTACATTGGGGGAAAAAAACTGAATTACATTTGACACAACGGAATTACACTTGAAGAAAAAAAGGACTTGCATTAGAAAAAATGGAATTACATTTGAACAAACAGAATTACATTAAGCTAAAGTGTAAGTGGCCAAAGGAGAAGTGGCCAGAATCACATTTGAAAAAAAAACAGAATTACCTTTGAAAAAACTGAACCTCGTTTGAAAAAACTGGAAAAAAAATACACGCAAAAAAAAAAATCTGTTTTTTCAAATGTGATTCCATTTTTCCAAATGTGATTCCGGCCACTTCCGCTTTGACCACTTCCGCTTTGACCACTTCCGCTTTGACCACTTCCGCTTTGGCTTAATGTAATTCCATTTATTCAAATATACTTCCGTTTTTTTCAAATGGTATTCCATTTTTTCAAATGTTGTTGTGTTTTTGTTGTGTTTGTTGTGTTTTTTCAAATGTTGTTCATTTACACCTTAGGGCCACCGTATGTGACTGTTCCTTCGCCAACAGTTCCTCGCTGAAGCTACAATGGCTTTGCTCATTCACCCACGTCTTTCTTCATTTTTGATCACACTTCTCTTGTATCATTTCTCTTAAATACTACTCTGTTGCTTTGTTTTTAATCATCATTCTTGTTTCTTGTGCCGTCATTTGCTTCATTTTGTCATCAAGGAGCTGACATGCACAGAACAAAACAAACCAGACGAATGGTCTTTAGTTTGGCCCATTTCTGAATCTGAGTCCATATTGCTGTGTTTGGGGTTTGTTTATATGTTTTAGTGGTTCGTGAGGTGTCTTTATCAGTTTTTAGTTATTTGATTTCCCTCCCTAAGGACAAATGGAAGCAACATCATTTGCTCTTATGGCTTTTCAGTTGGTTTATGAGGATTGTGGAATGAAAAAAAAAAGAATGCTTATATGTCTTTACACTGCAGGTGATTTGAAGTTCTAATATTTTCTCTTGTTTGTTTTACTCTAAAGATCATTGGGAACTCACCGTCACACGGGAGCCACGATCGTCTGGACCATTCAGGGAGGAGGCCGGTTCACATCGGAACCCCTCCTCAGCGACGTCCCATCCCATCCATTGGTTAGTGAGGTCACCACATGAGGATCTCCACCTGCAGGGCAGCCGATGTTTGTGCTGTTTATACCATGTGTTTCCCCTGCCAGTATCAGCCGAGCTGCGCATCTCTCCTCATAGAGCTTTACAACCACATAAGTCCCTTTGGTGGGGTGTTTGAGCACCCTGTAGCAGTCCATCTTCATGAGCTGGATTCGCCAAATGTTCACATGCAATTTTGCAGGAAGGTTGTCCCAGATACACTCCCTATGTCTGTTTTCACTGTGGGTTAACACGTTTACACCCAATCTGACCTCCCCGCAGCGGTGCAGCATTGCTGTTTTACTCCCAGAGACTACAGAGTAAAATGTGTCGCCTTTTGTACACACATTTCAAGGCAACCTCATCTTCCTACTGTCTCAGCATGAGTGAATGGGTCATGGGGTAGGACAGAGTGTGTTTTTGTGTGGGGGGATCTCTGAACATAACATTGTGATTGGTGTCTTCTGTAGAGATCACCATGGACAGTAACAGTGAGGGGAGTGAGGGGAACCTCTCACCTGTCAAGGAGGATGTTTACTATGGCAGTGTAGCTGGACGCAGGATATGGCGCTCTTTGTCCTCAGAAGATCAATATGGTATGTGGTGCAGCTTCTCTCCAAGATGACAATGAAAAGTTCGAGAATCCTTCTTGGAAACATGCAGTAATGTCGTGGTGGTTCTGTGCTGGACAGTTAGCTGCTTTGTTGAATTTAGCTTTGCTTAGCTGAATAAGCTGACTGGGGAAGACAAAACTGGCCATTTTGTCCATTTGCTGGAGAATGAATATCCCTTTCCTGTATGTACTCCCACACCTTTAATCCCAAAACAACCCCCAACTCACCCACTCTTCCCATTAATTCACCACATTCAGGCAATTATCCACCAATCAACAACTTATCCCACCCTCCTCTTCCTTACCTTTTCCTTCTCTTCCCACCTTTATGAGACAGTAGACAGTGCCCCTTGTTAATTTTGCACGAGTGTTTCCAAAATGGTGAGAAGGAAAGGCTCAGTACTGGATGATTTGCCTTGGCAGTACCACTTTGTTGCACTATCATGAAAAGTCAAAGATCATCTTCCACACAGTACATCTCCGTTACAAGGTACTTAGTCAGCCTTACAACCTGCCATTTAAACATTGAACATGGTGATCCATGAAAAGCTTGGAAAGCTGATATCAGGTTCATCCCTTCCCCTCACTGTCCCTGATATCTGCATTAACTGCTGGGGCCATTTGATTTGTTCCCTCCCACCGAAGCATGACTCGTTTGGCTGTGTTTTCACACGTGGCTTAAACGCACGGAAGCACACCTGCAGTTGATGTATGAATGCTCTACTTGTTTCATGTAATCCCTGGACAGCTTGCATGCAAATCAGCCTCTGTGAGAAAAGCCAGTGAAACAGCAATGAACATAACATTAGTGCTGTCTGTGTTACTCGTTTGTTCTTGATGTATCATTCCCTCGTGTTTCCTTTCTATGTTGTGTTGCATTGCATTCTGTGGTATCTGACACACCAGCGTATAGAGAAGTGTGAACAAAGAACCCTCCAATCTTGTGATGTTGTGTTTACAGTAATAGACACAACAGGAGCTTCATTACTTTGCAAAGAAAAGATTAAAAGTTTAATTACACCATTTGACTTCTGGCTCTTTCTTCACACACGTGTCTCATTGCCCTCTTCCCTGTCAGCTCTAACTAAGACATCTTCTGCTGTCACTGCCTCTACAGCCAGCGTGGCTGTATAAGGCTGGTAGTAGCAGCAGAGGCCTCCTTTATGTTTCAGATGGCTACAGCGGGCGCAGACACGGGCGGGGACAGCGATCCCCAGATTGTTTTGAGGAATCGGAGCCAGAAGATCTGACCCGAGCGTTTGTGGCTTTGTTCGACTACGATCCTCTGTCCATGTCTCCCAACCCAGATGCTGCTGATGAAGAGTTGCCATTCAAGGAAGGTCAGGTCATTAAGGTGGGTATTCATCGAAGCGCCTAACACAGGCAGATGGCTCTTCAACTAATGGCTTGATAATTATCTCCTCAATATTCCTTAAACTTGGGCAAGTCATACCTTCTGGGATGTCTCTTTTTTCCTGGTATCTTGTTCTTTTAGGTGTTTGGAAATAAGGACACAGATGGCTTCTACAGGGCAGAAATCCGAGGCAGAGTTGGTCTAATTCCCTGTAACATGGTATCTGAAATCCAAACAGAGGATTATGAAATGATGGACCAGCTCCTCAAGCAGGGCTTTCTCCCACTAAACACTCCTGTGGAGAAGTTAGGTGAGACACGAAATTCCACCCCTGCTTTTTTGTTTACCTCTTCTTTTATCTTGACCGTTTTGATGGTTTTGTTAACTTTCTTTTACTGACTTACTTCCCCTTGCCTTCTTACTTGTTCTTCCGCTTCCCTGTGAAGTGAACTGTGACCGTTTTAAAGATGGCCGTTCAATAAATCGCAGGTCCAGAAAGTCCAAGAGAGGTCTGTGTGCACAGAGATGCTCCTCTGCTTTTTATGTCAGCTTTGCTTGTTTCTACTCCTTATTCATCTTTATTTACATTTTTTTTCATTCCATTTGCTTACTTTAAGCTATTTCTAACTCATACTGTGGATTCAGTTTTCACTGTGAGCCTGATAACATCCTACAGCAAGTGCACAAGTCTGACCCAATACCTCTACTGGTTCAAGGGGAATTAAACTGAAAGTAATTGGGAATTTAATCATGTTTAAAAAATCCTAAATCATGAGCAGCTTAAGATAAAAAAATTAAAAAAACTACAAGAAAGTTGGATTCTTTCAAAGCTGAAGGTAAACAACTGAGAGGTGGCTCAAGACTTTGGCACAGTTTCGTATGTTGAGGCTTTGTGTCATTTGTCATTGCAATCCCAATATTATATTTATGTTCTTGCCTCAGATAATTATTCTGTTTGTCTCTGCATTTTTGGTATTTTACTTCTTCAGAAAGAAACAGGCGGAGCGGGCGTCAGTATCCAATGTCAACACGGAGAATGGTGGCCCTGTACGACTACGACCCCCGAGAGAGCTCCCCAAATGTTGACGTTGAGGTACTAACAGCAAATCAGCGTTTTAATTTTTGCACTTAAACACTTATGTTAACACAAATTGCACACAAATGGAGAATCTTTAAAGAACAGTTGGTGAATTTTAGTCCACTTTATGTCAATTGATATACAGTAGTAGTCTTGTTTGTTGTCCATTTGAGGAAAAAAAATCTATACAATTAAATGATTGTTTAAGATTAGGACAAGGCATGGAGAGCCATTGTACTTTTCATGTAGTCCAGTAGTTTTAAAAAGTATTTTCCCGTGCTGTTTTCTTTGGTCCCTCCCCCTTGGTTTCACTTACTCTCACCTTTCTATTGGCATTGCCACCGCCACAGTATGAAGGCAACAGACTGAATGAGGAGGTGAGTGAGGGTGAGGAGGGTGCCGTCTACATGTCTGTGTTTCCTTCCTTGTTTGTTGGAGTGCAGAGGAGGAGGTGGGCTTCAGATGACAGGCCACGACCCCTTTAACCTTGGTAGTCACAAATACTGCCCCCACCCCCACCCCATGCAAAGTCTGAACCAAACATCTCCCCTCCTCGATTTGTTCTTTTGTGTCGATTTCTCTCCTACTTACTGTATATATGCTGTGTTTGGTTAGTGTGGTCTTGAGAATCCCATTGGAGATGCGCTCAGTGTGTTACAGTCCTGTCTTCAAAGTTAAAACGTCTGATGCATTTACAGTTGAGATCTGCTGAGCGGGATTGACGTGTTCAAGATGCATCACATTGATTTGGAGAAGGAGGCACAACATTTCAAAATCATCAAATCTCAATTGAAAATTGATGTTTCAAAATGTTTTTGGCACATTTGAAATGCTATGATAATTAAATAGACCACATTGATCTCAAGCTGTTTTCGTTCTTTGACAGGCTGAACTGACATTCTGTGCTGGTGATGTCATCATGGTGTTTGGAGAAATAGATGAAGATGGATTTTACTATGCAAGTACACGTTTGTTTTCCTTTCTGTCATGTAAGCCAAGGCAACATCTGTTTACTGTATAGGTCATTTAAAAATTACCTTTGGTGACCAAACTTCCGTTCAAAATGTAAGGTATGGCAAAAGTAAAAAGTAATACAGCAACAAATATTCAGTGAGTTGTATGAGTGCTGAATACACATATACAGTATACAACTGGAACCTTGAGTCCAGTTTCATTCCACCTCATGTACCACATATGATGCGAATGACAATAAAGATGGATGCAAGCATAGATTCAGTATAGAACAGTCATACAACTGTTGTAACTGGTCCCAGAGATCCACTTGATCAGCACTGAGCCAAAGTCCGGATTGATTTGATTGAAGAAAGCTTGAAGACCTGGCTAATCACGAAACAACCTCAACATGCCATCCATAAACACACCTGCTGTGTGTGGGCTCAGTGTTGTCTCATTGATTCTACCACAGTTTGACTCAGGAGGGGTAAGACATGGATGCCACAGATGTAGTGCTGTATCGTCAGTGTCCCTCAATCACTTCCAGAGGAGTTCATACACAGTAGATTCCCACATCATGTCAGGAGTAATGCTGGTATGTCTCCACAACACTGGCAGGAATTGTCTTCTTCCCTCGGCTCACACTTACCATCTTCATCCATGGTAGTGCAGAACTCAGATTTATCTCTAAGCTTGATGTGACACCACTCATCAGTCCAAACCTTCTGGTTCCACAACAAAAGCAGCCATCTCTGCTCTGGCGTTTATGACAGTCTACACACAAAACAGTAAATCCATCTACCACTCTTACCAATTGTTGAGGTATGAAGCAGGAAGTCAAGGCAGATTTATTTATATGGCACATTTAAAACAGAAACTGTTACCAAAGTGCTTAAAGGGAAGTTATTCCGATTTACAGGTGCTGATGTCATGGCGGTCCTGACCTCAACAAAAACCTATAATGTGACCCCTTTTAAATTCCAAGTGCGCATAATGCTGTCTAATGTATCTACGTGTAATCTCCTGTATCTGGTGACCTTGTCAACCACTCTGGCAACTGCCTGATAACATTCTCACTCCAATTGGGATGCCATCACTTTTCATTCATTCATTCAAACTTTATTTATACTGTACACGTTAATCCCATTGAGCCTCGGGGACTCATTTAAGAGGGACCAGATTCTAACAAAGAGTGATGACAACAGTGGACAACAAAGTCAAAGTCAATTATAATATATATAATATATAAATATACACTTGGGGGAGTGGTGGCGCAGTGGTTAGAAGATGGGCCTGTGATCGGAAAGTCGCAGGTTCAACTCCTGGTACTGTCAACATCAAAATGTGGGTGGAAAAGGTGAAACACCCACACCTGCCTCCACCTTCATTCGCCCCACTCTGGGCCCCTGAGCAAGGCCCTTAACCCCCACCATCTGCTCCCTAAATAAGTCTCTCTTGAAAATTAGTTCTCGTGGCTCAATAAGACTACCTGGATAAATAAAGCGTAAATGAAAAAAAAAAAAATGATGAAATAAAAATATATATATATATATATATATATATATATATATATATACACTTAAAATCCTCTGGTGCCCGTTGTAGTCATAGAAGGCCCTTTAGTAATTGGTTTAAGTAGTCATTGTTGGTCTGCATGCGGCCTAAATTACCCAGTAATGCCCAAATTGGACCACTTGTTCTGGGTGTCTGTTTTAGTCGGTGTATTTTACTTAAGCTCTTATTATATAGCTCAATAGTTTGCACAGTGTTTAACAACAATTCTTAAATAGGAGTTGCAAATTAGATAAAACCCTAAGCCGGCATAAACAGTGTTTGCAATCAACTAAACAAAGCTGCTGTTAAAGAAATCAAAAGTAAAATCTTTTAAACGTCACAAGTTTACAGAATCACTTTGTACCAAAAGAGCCACAGTTGTTAAAACTCTCACAAAAAGGTTCTGCAGCTCCGTTAGCAATATAGATGCATAATCCTGTATCCATGGTCACAAATCAGCTCTGTTACAGTTTTTACTTGTAGCATTGCTCCCCTTCAGTTCTGGGCACTTGTCTGTTAGGAAACGTTTAAAGTTTAGTCCAGCAGCAGGAGTCTCATGGTGCTCATCTTGTCTGCAGGGCGAGCTCAACGGACACAAGGGGCTCGTTCCTTCCAACTTTCTCGAAGAAGTGCCTGATGATGTTGAGGTTTTCCTCACAGATTCACCATCTCGCTATCCCCAGGACTCTCCGGCACGGATAAAGACCAAAAGGGTACATGCTCCTTCGCAGTACTAGCCCTCTGTCATCCATTTACTCTTTTCCTGTTCCCTCTATCTCCTTTAGTTTCGTGTCTGTGCGTGTGTGTCTCATTGAGCCAAGTACAAAAGAATTTCTGACTTTACGAGCATCGCCCTGTAAATAACTGGGGGGTGGGGGTGGGGGGAGTGAAACTTTAAGAATAAAACTTGACAAAGGTATTTTTATTTTTCATGTTTACTACTGTGAAAGGGGGAAGTTGTGCATTGTATAAATGGATTTATTGTATTCATAAAGCATTCTCAGTGAGATTAAAGTTGATGGGGAAATGCTCCTCTGACTTTTTAAACTTCGGTCTTGAAAAACAGCAGCTAATATTTTTTGCACATGCCTATGTAACATTGGAACAGATGCTTTATGAATATATTCTGTGTTTGGATTTATTTCTAATAAATAGTTTTGTTGTACTGAAAGATGAACCATGTAGTCTGTAGCTCAGCATGGTATATAGTCCAGATGCATGAACGTTTTATACCAAGATGAGTCTAGCATAGTACAACTTTTGTATCTGCTCCCGAATGCCTTGTTTTGTAAATTGCTTTCTTGTAAATTAGCAAAAGGTCACGTAATGTTGCCATGAGAGCATAACTTCAGGATTTATCTCCTACATGTAAATACGTGATGTTATTTTTGTGTTTAACAAATAATGCAGTTGTTCCAAAATGTTCATAGTTGTCATCAGATGTTTCCTTCCTTCTGTTCTAATTTGCCATGGTCATAGTGCTAAATATTGAAATGCCATCACCATGTTTTTTTTTTTATTTCTTTTTCTCACCTGCTTGGCAAAACAGAAGAAGAGTGTTCATTTCACACCTTAAAGGCTCTGTTTCCGTCACGTAAGTGAGCAACTGAGGATACCAAGATTACGCTCCTCTCGTCTAATGCAGATGGCATGGGTATCGTTAGTTTCTGGTATGCAACATGTATACTTTGTATGACGTTCCTTCAGTTCTGCTCTGTTCCTTAGCTGGTTTTATGAATAATCTTAGTTGAACAAACATTGGGTGGGCATAATTACCCTAGGCAATGCATTAGACAACCAGTGTGGTATCTTCAGTTGTTTCTCTGAGTGTTGTACATGACAATGTCCGTCTCCTGCAATAAGTCTCCTGCTGTAACTCATGATACGCTAAAAGGCCATCTTCCATAATTGCACATTTAAAAAGCAGTTGAAATCAGCAACACTGACAGGAAAATACGACTTCTGTCAGTGCAGCTTGAAAAACAAAACACTGAAAATACATTTCAGATTTGCAACTAAAAAAGTGATTTTTATTTTAAACTAGCAACATGTTGGCAATAAATAATGAAATCAACACAAACGTTTACTAAAACTTCTCACAGCTAGTGATATTATTTAACAGCATGGGGAAAAAACTTCCAGCCTTTCAGAAATAAAAATGGAGTGAATTTAAAGATTTCTGATGACGGATTAGACACGTAACAAAAGTAACTCAAACATCTGTGGAGGCCCCATCGTCGCTGCGTGACATCCACATCTGTCACCGAGGTGTTTTTTCAAGGAAGGCCTCACTTATTTCAGCGAGACGATGTCAAAACATTAAATTATACAGCAGCTCAAGAGTGAACATCAAAGCGCTGAACTGATGAGTCTGGAAATAATGTAAAAAAAAAAAAAAAAAAAGCATGTATTCATCTAAATGTTTTCAATGAACTTGTCTTGTTGGCATATGCAAATATTTTTCTATTTCGAACAAAAAAAAGCAAAAATATTCTGTTTCAACATTTGATATGATTTCTTGTGCACAAGCATTTATTTTTACAAAGCATTGCACTCTAAATGTATTTCGCCTGGGGCCTTTTGGAAAATGAGATCTAAACAGATTAACCCAAATTAAGAATATTTGACCCCCTAAAAAGTAAAATACTTCCATTTACACAAGACACTACAAATGCAGCAAAAAGAATGTTCTAAATACCAGTATATTAAAATCAGTACTATTTTTCTGATACTTATAAATGGTCAACTAAAATATATTTAAAGTGAGACTTTACAACTTTTCTCGAGGCGACGGACTGTGGCTCAGATCATCTAAATGCCACGTCACCCAACAGTAGCACGATTCAGTGAATGTTACTCAGTGGTATTTAACCAACAAATATTACGTTTGTAATCAAAAGTGCATTTATTTATTAAGATTTCAACTTAAAGTGAGTTTATTTGCTATAATGACAAAATCTCACTTTAGTTTCACATTTTCTGCACTGGACTGCAAATTCTGACCAAATATCGACCCAGACACGGCCGTGTGCAAAACTTCAATGTGTCCTAAAGTGCAATTTGAGAGCCTTTTAGCCCATGATTACAGAAAACAGTGACGAGTAGTCTCTTTGTAACTCACTTGTACCAGTAAATATATTTAACAGGAAGTGAATGTGATCATTTGTCCAAAACTGCAAATCTGTTCATGTGAAACCAGCTGCCCTGCATTTAATAGTTGTAGTTGGGAAAATGTTACCTTACATTGATGAAGTTATCTAATGTCACTTCATGTTATTGTAGAATATTTATTTCATTTATTAAAATCCACTGTTCCTGTCAGAAGGGGTGGGAGGGAAAGTTTATCCATACTCAAGTACCAAGATCTGGGGGTTAGACCATTAACTATGATGGCCCTGCTCAGACAGGAAGAGGGGAGGGGGGTAGTGACTGTGGTGTGAGAGACGGTTGGCTTTTTAACACCCTCAACTGTCCCCTACGGGTCTCCCATTAGGTTCCACCGGAAAAATCGTCTCCGCAAAGAAGAGCACCCTCTCCCACAGTGCGCCCGCACATCCCTGGCTCAGGCCCCGTGGGGCCCGGCAGTCCCTACAGGGCCACAATGGACAAGTACTCCTCCAAAAAGAAAAAGGGGCTGCTCTCCAAAGGGAAGACACTGTTTCAAAGACTTGTAAACTAAGGTTTTTCTACATCACTCAGAAAGTGGCATCCACTTCCTTGTAAAAGCATCAAAATAAATGCAGTGCAGTTGGCATTTGTGAGCTTAGCAAATGCGTTTATTTTTTCAACATTTGATGTATATCAGAATATTTGTATTTTGTTATCAGTAAAAAACATTTTTCAATAATTTCCTGTTATGGTTCCACAGCCTCAGCGTCAGACCATGTCTGTGTGCGACTCACCTCCAAGTCTAGTGATGACATTTTGTAGCACAGTATTTTGAACACCATCATGTCTGGCAATAAATAAAATAAGAAGGTCCTTCAGTGTACAGAAATCAGATTTCTGCTCAAACACGCAACTCTTCTAAAGGCTGGAGTCTAGAATAAATTTAATGCAAGACTTGGACTGTGGAAACTTGTTCAGAGCAGATTGTCACATCCAAGTTTGCTTGCTTTACTTAGCATATTCCCTTCAAACCCTTTCCGAGTGAAACATGTCCACCTCACTGTTGAATCCAATCAGAGAACTTCTCCTGCCCCCACGGTAAATTCAAGCACATCGTCTCCACCACAGGGTGTTGCAGTGAAGGCCCAGTAGATCAAAGCTCCTTGTGTTGGCCTTATTAAACAGTTCATGCTTTGTCCAGCAGTTTCACTCTTGGTCCATGAACCAGCTGTTTGCAGATGTTTATTCTGACTCAACTCCAGGGTGACACGTCTCGTCTGTAGAGCCAGCATTACCATCGTTGTAGACTCCTGTGATGGTGCCCATCGTTCATCGTGAATGCTAAAAAAATATTTAACTTTGAAAGTTTTCATACAAAATTTGGGACGATCTCGTGTTTTGACTTGGAATTCTAAATTAAAAATATTAAATAAATCTATGTAACATAAACAATAGTTATTGATATCAGCAAATCGTGTTGCATTTCTTTGCATGCAACCCTTGAGATCAAGGTGAAGCCACCTCTGCTGCTCCTATATTCAGAGTTTAGTCCACTTGTCATCGATGCCTGTTCAGTGTCCCAAACTGTCGGTGCAGAATACGAGTACTGTATGTGAATATAATATCTACACCTTAATGTAGAGTAGTGAATGTACAATGAATTAAAAGCCAATGTATCTTTAACGCTGCCCCAACAGATTGTGCAGACGTCCAACTTTGTGCATGAAGCAGTCCGCCTCCTTCCACACCCTCAGTTTCCCATTTCACTGCATCTTAAAACAGAACCTGCTTTCTAGTTAAGAGTTTAAGTGAAACTGCCAAAAGGGAAAATAAATTGTGTATGCAAGTCAAATACTTTTACAACTTTTGGCTGAGCAGCTGTAATAATCTACAATAAAGTGAGTAACATCTTTTCCTATTTCTGGACCAGGTCCACTGACATTGATTTTGTTTTAAGTGACAGGAGCTCTTTTTGTACTTTGTCCATTTGTAAAATTGTTTTTAAATGTTTATACTTGATTTTCAGACTGCCTTTTTTGTACATTTAACTTTATAATCCAACAGTGCAAGCTTTCCCCATGGTGTCTTTAAGACCATATTGTTAAGTCTGCAGTTGTGTGCTAGCTTTGACAAGAACTATCAGCCTATACGGATGGTTACAAATTATTGTGTGGGTGTGCATGTGCAATCTTTTTTTAAAACAGAAAATACCTGAATAAATTTATTATTTTGTCACGTGTGTGTGTCTGATTTGCCTTGAAATACTAGAGATGACGCACAAAACCTCGAACAAACAGTTTATTTAACATCTTTGGAGCTGATGAGCCTTAAAACGTTTCTGGTGGTTTTGACTCTGCACATTAAAGAACAAAAACAAAACTGTCTGAAAGATCACTTAAATAAATTTTTGCCACTACAGGGAACATGGGAAAAAATAAAAATACAAATAAAGACGAGACAGCATTTCTTACTTAAAAAAATAAAATAAATAACTAGATTAACAAGCAATGTCTTGAACACAGTCAAGCTCATTTTAACAGGTCAACATAAACTTGAGTCTCTGGGTAAGCCAACGTTAGCTTGAACCGGACGGACTGGTTTTTTTTTTAAAGATAGAAAAGGTAGTCATCCAGCTGCACGCTGGGCTGCTTGTGAATACTCTGCCCCACAAGGAAAGCCAGCTTGTGTGCGTACTGGCAGGGAGCAGGCACTCTGATGATCCCCTGAGAAATAAACATGACAAACATAAATCCAAACATGATTTAACACATACACAGCTACTGAGATCTTTCTTTTATTCATATTGTCTAGAATGTTGGGAGCAAAGGCATCACTATATTCTGTGACTTGTAAACGTCCAGCTATTTTAGGTGTTCAAAATTGTCAATATCCCATTCATTGCCAAGATGGCCACGCTCTCTGGAGCAGCAGCTTCACATGCTCCCGGTGCGATCCCAGTTATTAGAAGTATTGAAATAGACTCCAAGCCCGACTCCACACGCTTTAAGCACGTGAATTATAGCCGAACCGAACTGATGAGAATGGGAGGATTCACCACGGAAAACAGCAGCGATCAGCAACAAACTCAATTCTACGCTCGGCAGAATGCAGATCTTAAAGTCATCTGCCTGGAAGATTCAACAGGGGCACTCAAATGGAAAGAGGCAGCACACTAGTGGAGGGTCTGGGGGTCCTCCCTCAGAAGATTTTGAATAAAGTAGATGTCATTTACTGTATTCTGGTGTATTTTAAGGGGTTAAACATCTATGTTTTCCTACATTAGTAAATTGATTCAATAGCTATTTTAGAGAGCAACAAGAAGTAGCCTGACCAACAGCTCTCCTCGTGTGAATAGAGCATGCTCTGCTCACCAATACCCCCACCTGATCGACAACAGCCACTACTAAAGTAGCACAAAGATAGAGTGCCACACAGAAGCATCTCCCCCTCCTCAACAACCCTGTCCACCAAAAACCCCTAAGAGATGAGTGCCCCCTGCCAAGATAAGTAACCTGGAGAAACCACTGCATGCAGTGAGGAGAGTTGTTGAAAGCCCAGTGTGGACTTTAGTGCTTTGAGTATTCTTCTATTTATCAAGTGGAATGGATTTGTTCACAAAGAAATGCAAACAGCGCTGGGTGAACTAATATTTCATGGTAAATGTGTGTGTGTGTGTGTGTGTCCAAACAAATATTTTTTGAATGTGAGGGGGACATGTCCTCTTCACATAATTAATGCGATGCTGCTTACCAGCATCACAGGCATTAAGAATTATGAAGTCATAATCAGCAGCAGCTGTCAATCAGTTCTGTAGAGGAGATGACATACATTTTATAATACAGTAATCTAATAAAGAATTAGTTCACAACAATTTTTTCTTTATTCTTTATCTTGCAGCTCCCAGCTGAATTCATGCAGATGAAAAACCTCAGTTTTCTTCAACTACAGACATTATTATCTTATTTGAATTAAATGTTTTTAACCCTTTAACTTTATTCATGTTCCTCAGGGGGAAAATCAAGCTGTCAGCTCAAATGAATATATCTAATTTAAATGATTTTTTTTTTAATGCTTGTAAGGTTTTGTTTAAAACCTCTACATTATTTTTTATTGACAAAATATTTATTTTACTGTAATTTTTATAAGTATATTTTTCTCCACTAGTCTTCCTTCTGGGTCAACATCCACTTCCTCCTCTGTTCTCCAGAGCTCAGAACTGATGTTTGGTTCTGGACCCCCTCCTCTGTGCAGTCAGACCTGGGCTCGGTCCGCTCTTCCTCTTCTAAAACAAACGATCTTCCTCTTCGTCACCCACCGACTCACCCCCACTCTCGCTGACTTTATCACGCACTGAACTCCATTCAACTTCCGTGTCTTTTTATTATTTTTCCTATAGATTAGTTGGTGCTTGACAAATAACTTTGAGCCTCCGTCAGAAAGTGGGGGGGAGGTTGTTTATCTGTTCAGCGGTGGTGGGGGCTACAGCTTCTCGCTGTAACATGCTTGAGATTTGACTTTTGTCAGTAAAAAGACGTGGTGTGGATTATTTATCATTTTACGTGGCCTATCAACATGATTAAAAACCGTTTAAAATCTGTAGTTTTGACACAAATTTAAAGGGAGTCGCTGAGATGCTGCTTCTTTCCTGCTAGAGACTGAAATCAGTCATTTGACCCATGCGCCTGCGCTTCGATTCGCCTAAAGGGGACACAACATCAGTCAGAGTAGGAGGCAAAATCGTCTCCTGTTATGGAGGAGGCAGAGCGCCACTCGTTTCTCAAGTAAAACTATATTTTGTCCCGGTGTGACGAACTCCATCTTCTGCATTGATTTGACTGTGGAGCAGCACACACTTGCTTGCTCTTCTAAGACCCGCCTTCCTGTTACTAATTGATCAAGACAATGCCAGCTTCAATGTGATTGGATGTAATCCCTGTCTATCAACCAAAGTTAAGTTGAGGCGGACTGGTGGATAGTCTCGCTCTCAAGATGGAAATCCGGCCCCCCCAGGCCGGAGCGCTTTAAGCCCTGGCATACACCCTGATGGGCTGCAGCCAAGCTCTGCAGGTAAGGGGCGTTTATCTTCGGGACAAATTGAGGTCGCCGATTGGTCATTTGCTGACACGTCTACTGGATTGATTGACAGGTCGCAAAAAAAAAAAAAAAAAAGAAAGAAAGAAAACGAGAGCTACCAGCGGCCCTGGGTAGTGACAGCTGGCAGCCCAGGAGCAGTGGTGTTCTGTGTTTATATGTGGTTAATAAAAAGTTCATTTAAAAAAAAAAAAAAAAAAAAAAAAAAAAAAAACGGAACTCTGGCCCTGCAGCCCACACATCAGACTGGTCCACCAGGAATTATCCAGATCCTCCTGCAGCCATGCCACGCCTGATTTTAATTATCTCGTGACAAATTCATTTCTCACAATTTCTGTAATGGCGTCAGTGGACGAGGAGAGAGATTGCATGCCTCTTGGCAAAAAAAACAAAAGAAAAGTCTATCAGGGATGAAGAAGAGGAATTTAATACATTGGTGTCGCATACAAAACAGTCTGGCGCCGGGCATTAATTGTGTAATACAGAGTACACGTACGCGATCGAAAAAAAAAAAGATCTTTGTGTGGACATGGCTTGAGGATTTCTGCTTCAAGTCTGTGTTAAGTCTAATCCGGATCGCGCGGACCTCTGCGCAGTGAAGTACACCCGAGTATGTGGGAGTCTTAAGGCTGGCAGACTACCAATATCCACTCTCTTTCTGTCGACGTCCACTCTTTGGACAACAAAATGAATCTGCTTTGATTAAGAATGTGAAGTGGTTTGTCTCACGAATCATGGCTTAACAGTGACATGCTGGACTCAGCGTTCCAGCTGGACAACAAACTTTTTCCGAGCGAACCGCTTAAGTGTACCAATGGGAAAGTCACGGGGAGGCGGAGTGTGCATATACGTAAATAAAGATTGGTGCAGAAACTGTACTCTGATAAACAGCTCTTGCTCCAAGGTTTTGGAGCAGCTAACAGTGACCAACAGTTTTGCATGCACAGAATGGCAGGTCTTCAGAGAAGCTGCTGTAAATGAGGGGGAGCTAGATCTGGAGGAATACACGTATACACTCAGTCCTGGGACACCTTAGCAAATGTGCTGATGACGTCACCACCATCAGATACTTTAAGAGCTACCCGAACAGGAAGCCTTGGTTGAATGCAGAGGTTCGCACCCTGCTGGTAGCCAGGGACACTGTATTTGGGACCTGGGACCCTGTGTACATAATTTCGCTCCACCATATGTACCACATGAGGTGCGAATGACAATAAAGAAACTCTGACTCTGATTTAGGTGTGGGAACTCACAGGAGCTGAGAAGGACAAGAAAAGAGCTGGATGCTGGTATTACGAGGGTCAAAGCTACATATGCACAGCGGATCCATGGTCAATTCACCTCACAAGACCCACAGAGCATGTGGAGGGGCATTAAGTATATAACAGATTATAAAGGCAGGGGTGCAGAATCCCCTAAGGACTCATCACTGCCTCTTGCCCTCAACAAGTTCTATGCACGCTTTGAAGACCCGAACAGACCATCCAGCACCAGATTCACCTCACTACTGGGAAGAGGAATTTCTCAGCGGGACCTCAGCCAAAGTGAGGAGTACTTTCAGGAGGATTAATCCTCACAAAGCAACTGGCCCAGACAACCCCGGGAAGGTGCTGAAAGACTGTGCCGATCAGCTCTGCAAGGTGCTGGCTGACATCTTTAACTCCTCACTCAACCTGGCAATAGTTCTGACCTGCCTGAAGACCGCCACCATCATCCCAGTCCCAAAGAGCTCTACAGTGATACCCAGATACTTGAACTCCTCCACCCGAAGCAAAGTAACCCCCCACCCCCACCTCAGACCAGGATAGCATTTCATCCATTTTCAGTCAAGAACCATAGCCTCTGACTTAAGGTAACTGACTCTCATTCCATCTGCTTCACACTTGGTTGCAAAACTGCCGCAGTGCACGCTGAAGTTTTTGTTTTGAAGACACTAGCAGAACTACATCATAAGCATAAAGCAGAGATGAGATCCTGAGGTTCCCAAACCAGACATTCCTCTCTATGATTGTTCCTCATTCCTGTCCATGAAAATCACAAACCGGGTCGGAGACCAGGGACAGCCTTGGCAGAATCCAACCCACACTGAGAACAAGCTCGACTTTGTGCAAAGAATACAGCTCTTGCTTTGGTTATATAGAGAGTAGATAGCAATTAAAAGCAAACCACACAGCCCATTTTCCTGCAAGACCCCCCACAGAATGCCTCGAGGAACACGGTCGTAAGCCTTTTCCAGATCCTCAAAACAAGTAGACCGGAAAAGCAAACTCTCATGACCCCTTAACAATTCCACACGGGTAAAAATCTGGTCCACTGTTCCATGATCAGGATGGAAGCTACACTGCTCTTCCTGAATCCAAGGTTCGACAATCTGTCAAAGCCTCCCTTCCATCACTCTGGAGCAAACCTTACTGGGGATGGCAAGACGTGTGATTCCATGATAGAACACACTCTTCAGTCTTCCATTTTTAAAAATGGGAACGAGCTCCCCAGTCTGCCACTCCACAGGCATCGTCCTAGTTCTACATGTAACATAGAAGACATAAAAGTCGCACAACATCCAGAACCAGCCACTGAAGCTGCAGTCCTTCTTACCACCCTGTACGTATGTGTCAACTGCTTCAGGAATCCTTTGGGACAACCAAGTCCTGAAGGCTTCATTGTTCAGCTTGACGGCCTCCATCACTGCTGGTGTCAACCAGCGAGTCCTTTGGTTTCTGCCACGACAGGCACCAAAGACCTTCAGGCCACAACTACTGGAAGCTGCATCTGCAATAGAGGCCCTGAACAGAGCCAATTCAAATTCCAAGAATTTCCTAGGAGCCACTGTTCGAATACCAGGCGCTCGCTCGCTCCCAGGTTTCCTAAAGTATCTGTTGTTCTCTTCATCATGCTTTTGAATTGCTCTTATTCTGACACTTCCTCCGAGGCCTGTTTGACATGGGAGACCCTACCAGGGGTTGATGCCCCCAACAACATAGCTCCTAGGATCACAAGAGTACTCAAACCCCTCCACTAATGTGATGATTCTGTGGAGGGGTGTGAAGTAACCTGTATGCATGAAAACACTCTCAGATGTGTAGTATTTGGATGGGGTGCTTTAGGTGTAAAAAAAATTCAAGTCAAAATATTTATTTTCTGCTTGAATCCCTGCTTAAAATACACTGAAAATGCCTCTCTCTCAAAGTCTGATGACAAATAGGCCTGTCACGATAACAAATTTTGCTGGACGGTTGTCTCAGAAATTGTTGCGATAAAGAATATTGTTTGAAATTGGACAATAATTAGTAATTGTCAAATTTAAGAAGAAATTTTTGTTAAATTGTTTTACGAGCAGTACCTTTTTCGACCACCAGTATGACTGTTTGAACTGAAGGATGGATAATGACGGAGTAGTGCGTCTCTTAAGGAAAATGGGAGGAAGGCCCCTTGATGTGACATGGGCTGTCCCTTTTCGGTTCTCAAAATGGCAGACGCTCTGTGTGGTTTGAGCTCTTTAGCATAGCATTTTTCACACAAAGCTTTTAATAATTTTTTTTTTTTTTTTTTAATCAGTTAAGTTCTCAGCTTCTTTTTGCAGAGAAAAACAACTTTTTACACGAAGGCACAGGTTTCAACCGTGAATTTTTAGAGCTTCGCAAGTCTGAGGTTCCATCGATAAAGCCGATAAATGAAAACGAAGTTGATAATTTTCATTTATCATGCGATTAATTGATTTATCGTTTTTATTATTATTTATTGTTTGCCTAATGACAAGGAAGAGGATGTAGAGAACAAGCAAGTTCCACTTGAGCAGCTCCTAGAAGAGAATGCCGCGCAATTGTTTGGAAATTCCAAGCAGTCCACAAGATGGCTGACAGAACAATTGTATAAAGTGCAATAAACTTACTACAATATATTTTTCTTAATTTTAGTTGCCTTCTTTACAGCAAAGGCTGTGGATAACCAAAAACTTTGGCAGACAACCAGATGTTGTAAAGATAGTCTGCTGGACAACCTGAAAAATGTCTTCATGTCTACCGATAAAGATGTGTATGAGAGAAAGTGATACAGATTTAACCTTTAAAATATAATTATTTTAAAGCAATTTTCATTAACTTTTACAAGCACAAACATTTTAGGTGCATTGTTGTAACATTTTCAGAATTATATAAAATTTAAAACCAGCCCACCTGCCAGTTGTAGTACAAGTGGCACAGCTTGTAGGTGAGGCGCTGCATGTGATCAGGCTTCAGACCATTGGTATCATACACAACGTTGTAGTGTGTTGGTGCTACGCTTCCATTCCTAACAGACTGGCTCACTATGTAGAAGTCGTACCTACAAAAAAAAAAAAAATAAATAAAAAAAAATTTTTTGGTACCTTTCCTACTACAACATGAATGAGCCATATAAATAAATATAACATACCACTCTGGGCGGGTGACCTCTGTGTCAATGACGGTACCTGGAGGAGGATTAGTCATCTTGCCGCCAATCTGGGTGAAAAAGCGGCTGCTGATTCGCTTCTTTACCACCACTACACTCAGCTTGGGCCTTCAATCAATAAGCAGAAGAAAAGTCTATCAAAGCATGTCTATTTTAATTAATGCAATTCCAGCTGTATTCATCTGATGCAAGCCCTTCATTTGCCATCTACAGAAGAGGCCAGAACTCAGAAACAATTAAGTTAATTGGATTACTGTAACTCTAGCTCTTCATATAATTCCAGGGTTAAGGGACATGGCGACAATGTTAAATAGTCAGTACATACAAACAAAAAATTAAATAAAAATTAATGTGTTACAGCAAAGGACTTAGACTTTAGGGAAACAAAAGAAACAAATAAAATAAAAACCAACTCACTCATAGTCTTGACCTACGGACTTGATGGAGTCCATGATTTGTGAAACCTCATAATTGACCACGCTGTGTAGTTGGCCATCCCCTACACCATCGCGATACACTATGATGCGTGAAGGCAGGCAGTTGTTGAACTTCTGGTAATCTTTCAGTGCACCTAAAAACAACACGTCATGGTCATTTTTGACAGAATTGAGCAAATGTCTAATTGCGTGCTGATGTGAGGAAAAACAACTTGCCACTTAGTGCCATCTTCAGTCCATCCATGATTTCTTGACCTTTGTGCTGCAGAACACATTTTGAGTACCATCTTTTCAGAGAGAAAGAAAAAAAAGGTACAAAAAACGTTTTGAAGTCACAAAAACGGGTTAAACAACTAAACTTTATTAACCTTTAATGAATCAGGAAATCCCAGAGATCACAGGTCTTTTCATTTGCAAAGTGGGTCTGTGTTTATCATGCATATTTTTGAACTCAGAGGAAACCGGAGTACCCGGATAACAATGCAACCATAAGAACACACAAACTCCACACAGAAAGATCCCAGGTCCAAACCAGGAACTGAACCCAGGACCTTGTTGTGAGGCAACAGCGCTTAACCAACAATCTGTCAAGCTTGTCTGTCAATATACAATAAAACTGGACCAGCATCCTGCCTGACCTTCAGCTGCCCATCCTGTAGATACTCACCTGCTCATGGTGTGGTTGAGGCTGGCCACCAAAGCTCCAATCGACCGTTTCCCAGCAGTGGTGTCATGGTAGCAGTCAATGCCAACGATCATCAGCTGTTTGAGCTGCACAGAGCAGTTAAAGTTGTGCAATTAAACAAAAATATTCATTTATCTACAATGTGTTAGTTACACTGAGAAACAGAACCAATAAAACACACACACTCACACACACATATTTGACAAGCATGTCAAAACATTTCTAACATTTCCAACATTATCTTCACATTTATGAAATCACTAGGTTTAAAACTGCTTGAGACAGTTATCTTACAAATACAAAACCTGGAAGAAAGCATCCTAGAAAAAAAAAAAAAAGTGTAAAACACGAGTTTTTTCCCCTTCCCATTTTGTTAATGGAAATTCTCATGTAAAAATATATCCAGAATAAGAATTTTTGGTGCTATTGTTACAAAATTTGAACTGGTAATAGGCAAGACTGGATGCTGCAGCCTCATAATTTTCCAGTCCATACCTCCATATTCATAAACAATTTATTTTAAAATTTCAAATAAGAAATTGTGCGTTTCAACTTCAGCAACTACACACTAGTTAGTTATCACTTATATGTATGACACAAAATCACAGTGTGTTACCTTTACAGAGAGAACAAGCTTTTGAATTTACTCAAAAGGGTTAAATAACAGCATTTAATTTAATTTGGGTACATTATGCAGGTGTTTCAGTTTCCTGTTAGGCAACATTTAACAGGACAATAAAAAGTATGATAATGGCTGAAGTAAATTTAAATGTTTAGTGCAACAGTAGATGGAGAGGAAGGAAGGAAAGACGCTTGCTTGAACCAGCTGAAAACATGACAATCCAACATTTTTCAGTCAGGTCATCTGGACAGTTTCTTTTTTTTGTGCTGAAACATTTCACCTTCGGTCCTTTGGATTGTATACCTGGATTATTGAGCACGGACTTTGTTGTTTTCAACCAGTTTGACAAGACTGTCAACAAGGAAGAGGGCCGGCAATGGAGGAGTACCAAAGAGACCATCTTATCACAAGCAGAACTGGTTTATTCCACTTTTGGGTAAGCTGTTGGGGGAAGAATCAGTTTTGTTGTGCGTTTCCTTGACTGATGAAGCCTTCCGGACTGAAGGCAAAACGTTTCAGCACAAAAAAGAATCTGTCCAGATGACCTGACTGAAAAATGTTGGATTGTATATCTGGATTATTGAGCATGGACTTTGTTCTTGTGATGACAAGTTGAGAAAAAACAATATAATAAAAACCCTTGGTCATTATTTTTCTTGACCTTTGTTTAACTAGTCAGATCCCACTGAGATCACAGATCTCTTTTACAAGGGGAGCCTTAGCCTGAAGAAAGAGACATGTTCACCTGTTTGGGGAGGGGGTGCTATAATTGGGGGCTTTGCATATGGTCATCTCAACTTCTAAACTGTAAGTTGCAAATTTGTATATGCTTGTACTCTGCCTGGACCCAAAAAAAAAAAAAAAAAGGTCACTAATATTTTGTTGGACCACCTTTAGCTTTGATTACAGCAGCATTTGCTGTGGCATTGTTTCAATAAGCTTCTGCAATGTCACAAGATCTATCTCCATCCAGTGTTGCATTAATTTTTCACCAAGATCTTGCATTGATGATGGCAGATTCTGACCACTGCGCAAAGCCTTCTTCTGGACTCTGTGGAGGTCCATCCATGTGTGAAAATGATGTCTCATGCTCCCTGAACCACTCTTTCACAATTCGAGCCTGATGAATTCTGGCATCGTCATCTTGGAATATGCCCGTGCCATCAGGGAAGAAAAACTCCATTGATGGAATAACCTGGTCATTCAGTATATTCAGGTAGTCAGCTGACCTCATTCTTTGAGCACATACTGTTGCTGAACCTAGACCTGACCAACTGCAGCAACCCCACATCATAGCACTGCCCCCACAGGCTTGTGCAGTAGACACTAGGCATGATGGGTGCATCACGTCACCTGCTTCTTTTCTTACCCTGATGTGTCCATCACTCTGAAACAGGGTAAATCTGGACTCATCAGACCACATGACCTTCCAATGCTCAAGAGTCCAATCTTTATGCTCCCTAGTAAACTGAAGCCTTTTCCCCCAGTTAACCTCACTGATTAGTGGTTTTCTTAAGGCTACACAGCTGTTCAGTCCCAATCCCTTGAGTTCCCTTTGCATTGTGCATGTGGGAATGCTCTTACTTTCACTATTAAACATACCTTTGAGTGCTACTGTTGTTTTTCGTCAATTTGTTTTCACCAAATATTTAAGTGATCGCCGATCACGATCATTCAGGATTTTTTTCCGGCTACATTTCTTCCTCATAGAAGATGTGTCCCCACTATCCTTCCAGTTTTTAATAATGCGTTGGACAGTTTTCAACCCAATTTTTGTAGTTTCTGCAATCTCCTTAGATGTTTACTCTGCTTGATGCCAATGATTTGACCCTTCTCAAACAGACTGACATCTTTTCCATGACTAAGCGATGTGTTTTTCGACATGGTTGTTTAAGAAATGAGAAGCAACACATTGCACCAGTTGGGGCTAAATAACTTGTTGCCAGCTGAAAGATACTCGCCCATGCAGTATTTATCCAATAGGAGGCTCGTACCCATTTGCATAGTTAAATCCAGGTGGTGACTTTTTTTTTTTTGGGCCAGGCAGTGTATATGTACAGATAGCATAGCCAGCCTATATACAGTGAGGGAAATAAGTATTTGAACACCCTGCAACTTTGAAAGTTCTCCCACTTAGAAATCATGGAGGGGTCTGAAATTTTCATCTTAGGTGCATGTCCACTGTGAGAGACATAATCTAAAAAAAAAAAAAATGTAATCTGGAAATCACAATGTATGTTTTTTTAAATAATTTATTTGTGTGTTACTGCTGCAAAAAGGTATTTGAACACCTGCCAATTAGCAACAATTCTGGCCCTCAAAGACCCGTTAGTCCACCTCTAAAAAGTCTGCCTCCACTCCACTTATTATTCTAAATTAGAAGCACCTGTTTGAGGTCATTAGCTGCATAAAGACACCGGTCCACCCCACACAATCGGTAAGACTCCAACTACTAACATGGATAAGACCAAAGAGCTGTCCAAAGACACCAGAGACAAAATTGTAAACCTCTACAAGGCTGGAAAGGGCTACGGGGCAATTGTCAAGCAGCTTGGTGAAAAAAATCAACTGCTGGAGCAATTATTAGAAAATGGAACGATAGAAATTTAGCCTATGATAGATTGGTCTTTTACCAGCTAACCATACCATACCACTTTATTTATAAAGCACTTAAAACAGCTGCAAGGCCAACCAAAGTGCTGTACAGACAAAACAACAGGTAACGCACAAAGCAAAATACAAAATGAGGTAAATCAGAATATAGACATAAAAACGATGCAGATAATGACGACAAACCAGTGTGGAGTATACAGGATCAAGACACAGATCATCTGGTGTTGAAAGCTACTGAATATTAGTGAGTTTTTAAGCGGGACTTGAAAACAGAGAGGGAGGGGGCCTGTCTGCCAAGCAGAGGTAACTCGTTCCAAAGTCTTGGTCCTGCTACAGAGAAGGCCCTGTCCCCTCTGCGCTTAAGACGAGTTCCTGGAACTGTGAGGAGCAACTGGTCCGCTGACCTCAGGGAACGTGGTGGGACATACGGTTGTAGCAGATCAGAGAGATGGGGGGGAACTGTTCAGTGATTTGTAGACATACATGAGTATTTTGAACCGCAGTAATGCCGTGTCTGAAGTAAAATCGAAGTTGTCAGTTTAATCATTACTTTTTTTTGGTTGAAAACTGTGCGCAAGTGGTGTTCAAGTGTAAAATCAGAGCTGTCAGATTTAATCGTTACTTTTTTAAGTTGAAAACTGTGCGTGAGTGGTGTTTAAGTCTTTTCTTCAAGAGCTAAGTAGCGAAGCTACAAGCTAACTACAGCTGGCTTGCCGTAGTGTTTCTGTATTCCGATGCATGAACAAAACGCTGTCTTCCGTCGAAAGTTAAAGTAAGCGTTGGTCAGCTTTAGAGAAACCTGCTCTCTGATCTGTGAAAAGAACGCTGTGTTGTGTGATTTTTTTTTACTGCGAGACCCTCTGGTCAGAGCCACAGACTCATTTTGTGTCAGCTCCATTAAAGCAGAAGGAGACGCCCACTAGAGGTTTGGAGGTGAAGTGTTTCAGTGTAAAATGCTGCTCTGTTGCTGTTTTAAGCACTTTGGTCACCATCACCATGGTTGTGTAAAGTGCTATAGAAATAATTAAATAAAATTAAAACATATGGCTAAAACTACATTTGATATCTTTTGCACTGTTTTGCACTACAAGAAAGAAGCCTAATACTTGATTTGTTTATTATTTAAAAACTCTCTGGACCTAGTAGTGGAATTTTCTTTGTTCAAAATACATGATGGCAAAAGGACATCCTATGCTTTTTTTTTTTTTAGCAAGTTTTATACCAAAAACATATTGTGATACATATCGTTATCGCCACCCTTCACAATACATATCATGATATGAATTTTATGCAATATCGCACATTCCTATACCATACCAAAAACACCATCCCTGATGTGAAGCATGGGGGTGGAAGCATCATGCTTTGGGGGTGTTTTTCTGCACAAGGGACAGGACGACTGCACTGTATTGAGAGGATGACCGGGGCCATGTGTTGCGAGATTTTGGGGAACAACCTCTTTCCCTCAGTTACAGCATTGAAGATGGTCATGGCTGGATCTTCCAACATGACAATGACCCGACGCACACAGCCAGGAGAACCAAGGAGTGGCTCTGCAAGAAGCATATCAAGGTTCTGGAGTGGCCTAGCCAGTCTCCAGACCTAAACCCTACAGAAAATCTTTAGAAGGAGCTCAAACTCTGTTTCTCAGCGACAGCCCAGAAACCTGGCTGATCTAGGGAAGATCTGTGTGGAGGAATGGACCAAAATCTCTGCTGCAGTGTGAGAAGACCTGGTTAAAACTACAGGAAACGTTTCACCTCTGTAACTGCAAACAAAGGCTACTGTACCAAATATTAACTTTGATTTTCACAGGTGTTCAAATACTTATTTGCAGCAGTAACACAGATTTATTATTTTTTAAATCATAATTGTGATTTCCGATTTTTTTGTTTAGATTATGTCTTTCACAGTGGACATGCACCTTAGATGAAAATTTCAGACCCCTCCATGATTTCTAAGAGGGAGAACTTTCAAAGTCGCAGGGTGTTCAAATACTTATTTTCCTCACTGTATTTAGAAAAATAAAAATAAAAAATTATAGTAACTTAAGCAAATTTTGGTGAATTTTTCTATTTCAAAAGGCCCACATAGTTGTAAAGTGCCAATATAATAAGAATGAAAGTCAGCTGTTGCAAGACAAGTACATGTCTGAATGGGAGTGGGCAGGAGGAACAGTGAAGCGATACGGAACAGAGGTCACACACATGTAGAACATCAAGTACTGAGTCAACTGTCTAGTAAAATGAGGAATGTGGTAAAGAGGTTATAAATAAATAAAAGTCCACACAGGAAAAAGTGGATGAAGAAACGCTTCAGGTACGATTTATGACAAAAGGTTAGCAGCAAAACTCAAGTGAATACATTACAAGAGTATAACTATCAGCGAAAGTGACATGAAGACAGAAAAAGAACTAGAAGTGGCAGAGCTGAATACGTTGAGGTTCTCCTTAGGAGTAATAAGGACACATAAGATTAGGAATGAGATCAGAGGTTGAACAACTGGAAGATAAAGTTAGAGAGACCAGACTGAGATGGTTTGAACAGGTCCAGAGGGAGGACAGTGGTTATATTGGTAGAAGGATGTTAGAAATGCAGCTGCCAGAAGAAAAAAAAAGACATTGAATAAGGTCAAAGAGGAGATATGATGGATGTAGTTAGGGCATGGAAGTAAGGACAGAGGACAAGATAGAGAAGGGTAATTTTATGTGGAGACACCTGAAAATGGAAAAGCTTAAAGAAGAAAAAAGACAGCTTATACTTTAATAGAAAAAGCTGCCGAGAACTTTTATTTTCTCCTCATTATATTACAAATCTATAGTACATAAGATTTAAGGAGCATGAGATTAGCCAGGGTCAGCATGCATTAAGTGACTTGGACCCTGGTAATAACTGCTCCCAGTTCTAGTTGTTTTTTAAATTGATTCAGATCTTTGAGTGAACACAACTTACAGGGATTTCCACGCTCCAGAGTTCACCTCCCATTTTGCAAGCAATCTGCATCACAATCTTTGTTGCCACAGTCATGAGCGTTTGAGGACGGCTGATGGTACGGGCCACCACACACTGGCTTGGGGTGGGACAATCCACACAAAGATACTTTTTAACACTGTCGTACTTGTCCTTGCTGTTGTTTGGAAGAATTACCACCACCTACAAATGGAAAACTGAAGTTTTTAACAATGTTTTGGCTTGTATTGTGAGGGGGGGGGGGGGGGACTTCAGGACACATGAAAAGCAGTTTTCAAGATGCAAATCCTGGGCTTTGTCAAATAAAACTGATTTCTTCATTTAGGTTCAACTTTTAAGCAAATGGGAAAAACCGTCACTAAGCATTCATACATTTGAAAAACAATAAAATAGTGTCAACTTCTATTTGTAGAGACAAGAAAATGTTTACTAGAAGGGGTGCAGAAAAAAAAATCGATTTTACAAAGAATATAGAACCAGTAAATTACTAGTATACTGAAATACAGGAGCTAGTCATAAAATTAGAATATCATTAAAAAGTTGATTTCAGTAATTCCATTCAAAAAGTGAAACTTGTATATTATATTCATTCATTACACACAGACTGATACATTTCAAATGTTTAGTTCTTTAATGTTGATGATTATAACCTACTACTAATGAAAATGACAAATTCAGTATCTCAGAAAATAAGAATACAGTAGTCCCTCGCTACTTTGCAGTTCATTTTCACAGATTCGCTACATTGCGGGTTTTCAAAGTAAGATTGGTCATGACACAATTGGCTGATTGATGGATGAGCCATGGGTTGTTTATTGAAAATAAATTATTTTAAATGAGTTTGCACCATGTATGCAGCCCACAAGTGCAGGGAAAGCTCCCTCCTGCAGCTGATCTCTTTCTCTGCCACACCCACACACTTCTTCTGATGCAGCTTTGTGAAGGGTTAAACGTTTGCTGGCCAGATGCACCAATCGACTTTTGTCTTCCAACTTAAAATTTAAAGTATGTCACATGGTAAAATCATCATAATCACAAAATATAAGTGTTATTTTTAATTAATTTAGAACTTCTATGTTCAGTTGTTTCATTGTAATTGATCAAGAAGTACATTTCTGTTCAGCGCTGAAGAGCTGCATGAAGGATTAACCCTTTGATGTCCTGCTGCAATTCTCTTTTCTACAACTTAAAATCAAGTACTGTAACATTTTAAATAAACAATCCATGCTGCATGAATTGTTTATTTAAAATGTTATAGTACTTACATTTAAATTGTTTATTTAAAGAGGGAGATTGGGAGTAACAGGTGATGAGTGAGTGTGATTGCAGCCTTGGCACGTCATGACAAAGTTTACTGTACTTGAACTTGGGATTACTGTATCCCTACTTAGCGGTTTTTCACTTATCGCAGGTGGATGTGGTCCCCAACACTCGCAATAGACGAAAGACCACTGTATTGTGAAAAGGTTCAATATTGAAGACACCTGGTGCCACACACTAATCAGTTAACTCAAAACACTTGCAAAGGCCTTTAAATGGTCTCAGTCTAGTTCTGTAGGCTACATAATCATGGGGAAGACTGCTGACTTGACAGTTGTCTAAAAGACGACCATTGACACCTTGCACAAGGAGGGCAAGACACAAAATGTCATTGCTAAAGAGGCTGGCTGTTCACAGAGCTCTGTGTCCAAGCACATTAATAGAGAGGTGAAGGGAAGGAAAAGATGTGGTAGAAAAAAAAAAAGTGTACAAGCAATAGGGATAACTGCACCCTGGAGAGGATTGTGAAACAAAACCCATTCCAAAATGTGGGGGAGATTCACAAAGAGTTGATTGCAGCTGGAGTCAGTGCTTCAAGAACCACCATGCACAGACTTATGCAAGACATGAGTTTCACATTACTTGTGTCAAGCCACTCTTGAACAAGAGACAGCATCAGAAGGGTCTTGCCTGGGCTAAAGACAAAAAGGACTTGCTACTGAGTGTTCCAAAATTATGTTCTCTGATGAAAGTAAATTTTGCATTTTTTTGGAAATCAAGGTCTAAGAGTCTGGAGGGAGATGAGAGGCACAAAATCCATGTTGCTTCAGGTCCAGTGTCAAGTTTCCACAGTCAGTGATGGTTTGGGGTGCCATGTCATCTGCTGGTGTTGGTCCACTGTGTTTTCTGAGGTCCAAGGTCAACACAGCCATATACCAGGACGTTTTAGAGACTTCCTGCTTCCTGCTGTTGAACAACTTCATGGAGATGCAGATTTCATTTTCCAACAGGACTTGGCACCTGCACACAGTGCCAAAGCTACCTGTACCTGGTTTAAGGACCATGGTATCTCTGTTCTTAATTGGCCAGCAAACTCACCTGACCATAACCCCATAGAAAATCTATGGTGTATTGTGAAGAGGAAGATGTGATACACCAGACCCAACAATTCAGAAGAGCTGAAGACCACTATCAGAGCAACCTGGGCTCTCACAACACCTGAGCAGTGTCACAGACTGATCGACTCCATGTCACGCCACACTTCTGCAGTAATCCAGACAAAAGGAGCCCCAACTAAGTATTGATGATGTATATGCTCATACTTTTCATGCTCATACTTTTCAGTTGGTCAACATTTCTAAAAAAAAATCATTGTTTTTTTTAAACTGGTCTTAATATCAATTTCTGAGATACGGAATTTGAGGTTTTCATTGTTGTCAGTTACAATCATCAACATTAAAAGAAAAACATTTGAAATATATCCATCTGTGTGTAATAAATATATAAGCTTCACTTTTTGAATGAAATTACTGAAATGAAATCAACTTTTTTATGACATTCTAATTTTATGACCAACAACTATATTAGTAGTATTACTATAGTAACCATTCAATGCTTGGATATTCTGACTACATTACGTAACTAAAACTGCCGGAGAGACTTAATTTAGTAGTCATACCTGTTTTAATACAAGTGGCTCAATTCTGAAAAACTATTTTGGTTGAAAGCTGTGATATTTGTTTCCCTCAGCTCTGCCCTTTACCTGATTCATAGTTTAAATAAAAAAAAAGGAGTATGGATTGTTGTACTGAAATAGAAGGGAAAGCCCTAGAGAAAATTTGGGTACCACTTTACAATAAGGCTCCCCTTATAAATGGCTAATAAATTGTTTATTGATATGTTAATTCCTCTATAAACACTTTATAAATCATTAATAACTGCTTTTTATGCATTAATTAAGTTACTACCTTGTAAGCACAATAAGCATTTGTAAACCTAAATTTTTTAGGATACAATACTGTAATTTATCACTGCATTATAAGTATCTACAACTATTGAAACTCGTATATATGTGTGTGTGTGTATATATATATATATATATATATATATATATATAGAGAGAGAGAGAGAGAGAGAGAGATGTGTGTGTACTAAAATAAAATCTTTACTACTTGAACTACTATTCCTACTTCGCGGTTTATCACTTCAGGTCTTCAGGGTACGGACGCCCTGCGATAAAACGAGGGACTACTGTATAGACGTGTGCATGTTTTACAAAAGTTCTGTTTATTTATGTATAACAACTTATAAGTTACGCAAATATTTCACACCTTTGGTAGATGTTTTAAGACTGAACACAAAAAAGGGGCCTGAACAAACATAATGAGGCAAAAGTTCACTTATGACATCAGTATACCGTACTTTCTGCGGTACGGGTCACACCGTCATATAAGTTGAATCAATCCATAATTGTCTAATAAAGTAGAAAAATCCATAAACATGTTGCTTCGCTGTATACGTTGCATCTATTATGCGTCACCGCTGACAACCTGGACATGTGGGCAGGTGTGCCAAAAAACGATGGGCCACCAAATGGCGGGAGCGTGCACGGGAGGATTTTAACAAGACTAACACTTAAAAACAATTATTTGATTGCTCGAAATTATATTAAAGTGTGTCTCAATCTAACGTTTGCTTAATAAATGCACTTTAATGGTCAAATCAGCTGAATTTCAAAAATAGTTTTGCTGCTGAGGTGCTGCGAAGGATTCACGCGCAGCCTGACCAGCTGCAGCATTTCTTTCAAATTTAACAAGTTAACCACCTAAAAAAAGTTTTTGTTTGCTCAAAATTATAGCAAAGGTGTGTCTCAGTCTAACATTTGATTAATAAATGCACTTTAATGGTCAAATTAGCTGCATTTCGCTGGGGCGGTGCAGCTGGATTGACGGTCGGACCAAGCAGCGAGCAGAACAAAGGTGGGGATGATATGGCAGGCTGACTGTATCATTAAAAGCTGGTGAAGATTCTCAGTCATCCAGGACATGGTAAATTCAAAAAAGTTCAAGAAAAACAACAACAACAACAACAACAACAACAACAACAACAAAAAACCAATAAAGTATAATAAAGTCCAGTTGTTTTTGTCTTGAACTTTTTTGAATTTGTTTTTACAGCCATGTTTTCCTATTACATGATACAACATGCCATACCTCTATTACTACTCTGCTCCCATCAAGTGGCTGAAAGTGGTACTGCTCTTTTTTTTTTTCAGTAAGAATGAATGGAAACGGTCATATCTCAGGCAAAAATAGTTTATAAATATGGGGAAAAAATCCATAAATATGTCGCTTTAGCCTATAAGTCGCAGGGCATGCAAATTATGCAAAAAACTGACATATACAAAAAAAATATGGTATGTGAAATTTCTTAGTAACAAACTCCTGTCCTATGCTTGCTTCCATAGTTCTACTCTCTCTCATTTCCTCTATTAGTTCAAGAATATTCAAAGTACCCACAATTTTTATGAGAAAAGCCAAACAGACCATTTGTGTTTCAGGTCCAACATTGTGCTGCAGTGCCTTGAGGAGAGACAACTGACGATCTTCAAACTCAATCCTTCAAACAAGAACAGACATCAATTATTAAAGTTCCAATTCCTAAGTTGAAAAGAAAAGTTAGCATGTTTTGAGTATTGGATTTCAATTCTCATTAAGTCATAGATTCAACCACTTTATTTTTAGTAAATGATAAAACTTCTGGCCAGTTTAGAAGATGCATTTTTGAATAAATACAAAAACATTTAAATACAGCAGGGTTCATCTACTCCAAAATGTACCAAATGCTCCAAAGTTTCACAAACTGGATGAAATTTGGTTGGTTAGTGCCATTCTTAGCTTTGGCATTTCTCATACAGTGAAAATTAAACTTACACAACTGCTCTCTGCATACGAATGCCGAGTGGACCTGAGACTTTGTTAAGGGTCTGCAGGAGGGACTGCGCTTCCATGTTGTTTCGAGGGGCATGAAATATGAGCCAGTCATTCAGTGAAGGCGAGCTGATGAGAGGTATCCCACGCATTTCTCTGGACCAGTCAGCTGCCTGAGGATTGTACTCGTACTACAAAACAAAATGTTGAACTACAAGTTTAGATCATAATCCACTCACATCTTAAGTCTAACCTTCATAGCCAGAATAGCATACCGATCGTGATCCCTGGAAAATCCTCTCCCCTCCAAGAACACGGCCAGTCAGGCTTAGTAGCTGCTTGTCAAAGCTCAGTCCCCACTTGCCCAGTTCTGCTTGAGCATCAGCGTTCCTATGAAAATACAGTCAAAGTTAAACCAAATCAGCCAGGGAACAAACAGTTTACAAGCAGTTAAAAAAAACCTTTGGACTAAATGGACAACGCAAAGGGCAAATCTTAACCTGCACAACTAACAGGATGCTAAGATGCAGTTTATGCAGCCAAAATTAATTTCAGTAATGACATTTGATGAGTAGCTTTTCACAACTAAACACAGACTAAAGGCACGTTCACAAAACAATTTAAGTCAGGACTTCTACCTTCTGGCTGTTGGTGTGATTTATTTATTTATTTATTTTAAGAACCGATGTGGGTTGAAGTGCCTTTGTGTTGCAAAGTGAGGAATTACTAGAGCCAAAATGATCAGCAAGTGAAAAAGTAAGCCAGCTTTGCTGATCATTGGTGTGATGACGTGGTGACATAAGGTCTGTACAACCACCAGGTCACAAGATTTAACAACAAACAGATTTATTCAGATCGATGATGAAGCACAGCAACTTTACATTTAGTTTGAAAAAAAAAAAAGTTTTTAAAAAAGATTCACTACTTTTATCAAGTTTTGAAAATAACAGGGAGAGGTCTGTCACACATTTACTCATCGCACCCCACAGTAACAGCGGAGTTCAGCTCTACACCACTTTTGGTTCCACAAAGCTCACTTCATTTCTGAAAGTTCACGTCAGTGTGGGACGTATCTGAATCTGTCATTTGTGAACAGTCAGAGGCAGAAGAGACCATATTGTATAAATATTTGGTGAAAGTTCTTACAATTAGTTTAATAAAGTTTTTATATCCGTTATACAGTTGCATTGTTTTAAAGCTAGGCACAACTCATGAAAGCACAAAACATTTGATCATGAAAACATTGTCTTTAAATGACATACCGTTGTATGTTGGCCATAAAACTGTTCAGACGCTTTTCCCTCTGATCTGGGTTCAGTCTAGTGTGGGTACTCAAGTCCTTCATGATGGTGAAATCCTTTCTCATCTTGTCCGTCAGGCCTTCAAAAAAAGTTTAGCTTTAAATTTCAAAATATTTCACCAAATCATTTACAACAAATCTCATTTGAATAGACCCAACTTTTCTAAACCATTAGCTGCACAAAAAGTTTAGAGGTTTGTCTGCATCTGACTAAAATCTAGATAGTGATTTTTGTATAAACTAAAACACAAAGTCATTGCTAATTGGGCTAAACTATTCATACTGATGCAACAGGAGGAAACAACCATTGCTTTATAGTAAGGTCATGGTGCAGGATAAAGATGAACCTGTCAGATAGCAGAGTTCTGGCACAAGCATAGCTGGCCCAGGAGGAGTCGGTCCAGCAACAGTCACCTTCTTCACGTGGCTGACAAGCAGCACCTGGTTCTCATCTGTGATATCCAAGCCATATTGCTACGGACAGAAACAATAAAATGAGGAAAAAGAACAGTGAGGATATTTTAACAAATGCATACAAAAGTCAAATTTATACAAAACAAAATATAACCATCACAATCTAAATAGAAAACAAGCATCTGTTTTGTCTTAAATCTGTGTTATTGTGTGTGTGATAGAGCAGAATGGTTTGTGTCCAGTAAAACACGCAAGTATGAATAACTACACAGGTAAATCATACACCTCAATCACTTCAAGTCTCTTACAGTGCAATGCTGTATTTTCATGACATAACACTGACATAAATAAGGAGGCTTGTGTGGGAAAACAGCAGATGCACTGGGGGGGGATCATAATATATATATATATATATATATATATATACATATATATATATATATATATATATATATATATATATATATATATATAAATTAAGTGTGTAGCATTGTCACAGGTTAGTGAACTCCACAAGAAAACATCAGGTGCTTTACAATTAGGATAATGCTGACAAGAAGCTTGGCTCACAAGAAAGAACAAAGATGAGGATGACCAATTACATCTGGCAATATGAAAACCAAAACCAACACGTACGCATGCAACAGTTTTCTCAGATTTTTGGCACAGAAGGAATAGATTGTAACACAATATCATCTTAAAAGCTGCATCTCATTGGCACTGGTCTTCTTGATCAGCTATTGTAGGTACTATTTATTGTATGCATTTTATTTAATTTTACATTCTATCATTTATAAAACTTTTTAACTCTTAAAATCTAAAATAGACGTTTTTATTGTATTACCACCATGTCCCGTCTAGAGTGCAAATGTACTTTTTTTTTAAATACAGGGCTTAAAGTGAATAAATAATCCTGGGCCTGAATTTTTTTTTTTGTGGCGTTGATGGAATAAAATCGTGACATATTGCTAACGTTTATTTCAATATATTTTAACTTAAACAACGAATATGTGCCCCCTGCCCTGCAGCAAATAAAAACCCTCAAAAAGACTCAACACCACATTAACACACGTTTCAGTAAATTAATTTGCAATACATTTAGAATACTCAATATCACAATCTAAAAGGAAGAAGTTCCACAGAGCTGGTTTTATGACTCCCAGCCTTCTAAATAACTTTCAGAGTAGGAGCTGGAGTCATTTCCAACATCAACACAAAGATGGTCTGTGCAGTGAAAATGTTTTTGTGAACACAGACTGTTTAAACTCTAATGAAAATGTCTTACCAGCATTGACGTCAGAAGCATTTGTAAGGGGCGGGGGCAGGTATACTGGTGTGTGTGTGTGTGTGTGTGTGTGGGGGGGGGGGGGGGGGTTCTGGGGGTCCTCCCCCAGAAGATTTTGAATAAAGTAGATGCCATTTCCTGTATTCTGGTGTATTTTAAGGGGTTAAACATCTATGTTTTCCTACATAAGTAACTTGATTCAAAAACTATTTTAGAGAGCAACAAGAAGTAGCCTGACCAACAGCTCTCCTCGTGTGAGTAGAGCATGCTCTGCTCACCTCGAGCATCCTAACACCCCAACAACTGCCGACACTGAGGTAGCGCAAAGATACGAGTGTCATACAGAGGCGTCTCCCCCTCCTCTCCCCACCCTTTCCACAAAAAAACATTAAGAGATGTGTCCCCTGCCAAGACAAGTAACCTGGGGAAACACTGCATGCAGTGAGGAGTTGTTGAAAACTTGAGTGGACTTTTAGTGCTTTGAGTATTCTTCTATTAATCAAGTGGAATGGATTTGTTCACAAAGAAATGCAAACAACACTGGGTGAACTAATATTTCATGGTAAATGTGTGTGTGTGTGTGTGTGTGCGGGGGGGTTCCAAACAATTTTTTTTAATTAAAATTTTTTTTAAATGTGAGGGGGAACATGTCCTCTTCACATAATTGATGCGATGCACAGCTTTGAATTTGTTCACTTGTCTTTTAACAAGAAAGCCACAATGTTCCCCAACAAGAGACTGCAACGAGAAGCTAATGCAAATGCTGCGCGTGCTGCAAGATAATAGCGCCGTGCTGAAACACGCTTAGGAACTTTAGTTCCGCAGCGCATAATCTCTTGTTAATAAAATTTGATTAATGAAAAAAATAACCAAAACGGTACGCATGTGGACCGAACCGAACGTGCCGTACCGAAACGGTTCAATACACCCACGTGTACCGTTATACCCCTAGCAGCAGCTGTCAATCAGTTCTGTAGAGATGACATACATTTTATAATACAGTAATCTAATAAAGAATTATTTCACAACAAATGTTTCTTTATTCTTTATCTTGCAGCTCCCAGCTGAATTCATGCAGATGAAAAACCTCAGTTTTCTCCAACTACAGACGATATTATCTTATTTGAATGAGATGTTTTTAACCCTTTAACTTTATTCATGTTCCTCAGGGGGAAAATCAACCATCTTATTTAAGCTGTCAGCCTCAAATGAATATATCTAATTTAAATTATTGTTTTCATTTTTTTTATGCTTGTAGAGTTTTTGTTTAAAACATTTACATTATTTTTTATTGACAAAATATTTATTTTACTGTAAAAAATTTATTTAAGTATATTTTTCTCTACTAGTCTTCCTTCTGGGTCAACATCCACTTCCTCCACTGTTCTCCAGAGCTCAGAACTGATGTTTGGTTCTGGACCCCCTCCTCTGTGCAGTCAGACCTGGGCTCGGTCCGCTCTTCCTCTTCTAAAACAAATGATCTTCCTCTTCATCACCCACCGACTCACCCCCACTCCCGCTGACTTTATCACGCACTGAACTCCATTCAACTTACACGTCTTTTTCTTATTTTTCCTATAGATTATTTGGTGCTTGACAAATGACTTCGAACCTCCGTCAGAAGGGGGGGGGGGGGGGGTATGTGTTCAGTGGTACGAGTGGTGGGGGGCTGCAGCCTCTCACTGTAACACGCTTGAGATTTGACTTTTTTCAGAAAAAAGATGTGGCGTGGATTATTTATCACAACTCTTTATTTTTCCGTGGCCTATCAACGTGATATTAAAGCAATTTAAAATCTGTAGTTTTGACACAAATTTAAAGGGAGTCTCTGAGACGCTGTGGCTAGAGACTGAAATCAGTCATTTGACCTAGGCGCCTGCACTTTGATTCGCTCCAAAGGGGGACACATCGTCAGTCAGAGTAGGTGTCGGACACTTGAGTAGGAGGCAAAATTGCCTCCCGTTATGGAGAAGGCAGAGCGCCACTTGCTTCGCCAGTAAAAGTATATTTTATCCCGGTCCGCCTTCCTGTTAATAACTGGTCAATGCAAGCTTCAATGTGATTGGATGTAATCCCTGTCTATCAACCAAAGTTAAGTTGAGGCGGACCGGCGGGCTGTCTCGCTGTCAAGCCAGAAATCTGGCCCAGGGCCGGAGCGCTTTAAGCCCCATTAATAACTTGAGCACAATTTATTTGCATAAAATACAAATTATGGTAATTGTGTTCTCAATTCACATTGAGAAAAAATATTAACATTTCAGCAAGACCCCTGCAGCTCCAGTTTGAACACTTACAGTCTTGTAGTAACTCTTGAAGGAGATTTCTGCATCTCCCCTCTTGAATGTGTTTGTCGGTGTGTGATCCCATGCAATATCATCAATCCTGTAGGTTTTGTTGTTGTACCTGGAATTTTTAACAAGCACGCAGCAAAAAACAGGTTAAGCGAGGTTCCAAAGTGACAAGTGATACACCAGCATCCCCTGTATCTGAGATTTGACCAGTGAATGTTTGTAGTTTGAGTGTTTTTCTGGACTGTACTTTGATGTGGCAATCCCAATTCTCATAAGGAAACTTTCTTGCGCCTAGATGTAGCCACACACCAAAATGGAAGGTGATAAACTTATTTTTCAAGATATCATGCTCACAATAAGGACAGATATTTATAGCATTAACAATCTTGAATTTTGACCCAACTCAATTTTTGATAGGGACCTTTCTTACACCTAGATGTAGCAACGCACTAAAATAGAAGTCAGCGTGTTGTTTATTTTCCAAGTTATTCAGCTCACAGGGTTTACATGTGTACATGTATGGAGGGAGCCATTTTGGATTTTAATGTGGCAACTCAATTTTCAAAAAGGACATTTCTTATACCTAGATACAGCCACACACCAACATGGACGTCTGTACCGCACTTATTTTTCAAGTTATGCTCTACATGCATGAATGGACGAATGGCATTTCCAATCCCCCCACTTCGCTCTGTGATGGGGTACAACATCCTCAGTGACATCATATAGTACCAAGATTTGCAAACAAATGCATGTATTTTTATAAACTTACTTTGTCAGAACTATAAGGCCAATAAGCTCCTTGGTACAGATCTCAGGGTAGCGCTGACTTCCACATTGCTGTCTCAGGTTAACCATGAAGTCGAGCACAGTCTCACTGCGCAGAACCTTGTGACTCACGTCAGTGCACATCATGATGGACGACTCGTAGCGCAAGATGGTGGTGGTGTATCCTGGCCAAATGGTTAGCCTAAAATCAAGCAAACACGAAATGTCTTTCATTCAAAATCTTATTACTAGTTTAATTCAAAATTATTTTTAAATCTTTAATTACCTATAGTCAAAACTGAATCTCGCTTGCTCTTTCGCATTGCATGAACAAATATTTAAGTTGAATTAGCAAACATAAATTTACTACACATTTTAATGCAAAGAAAAATGGATCTTGTACTATGTGTATACTTATATAGTTTTTGCTAGTTCACATATATTTTTAACATTAAAAATAGCATAGGAAAAAAGTGTCATGTGATTAGCATAAAGTTTTATGCAGAATCACCACCAAAATATGGTGGAGGGGTTTGAGTACTCCTGTGATCAGGGGGGTTATGCTGTCAGGGACATCAGCCCCTGGTAGAGTCTCCCATGGCAAACAAGCCTCAGGGAGGAGGTGGACAAAAAGTGAATCAAAACCTTGATGAAAATAACAACTGATACTTTAGGAAACTTTGCCCAGGAAAGGGAAATTGGGGCACCTCCCAGGAGCCAGGCCTGCGGGGTGGGGTCTTGCCAAGGAGTGTCTGGTGGTTGAGTCTTGGATCCTGGGACTCGGCCAGGCCAAGCCCTAAAAAAAAAAAAAACAACAGGAAGCCGCCACCGCCACACAGATTCACTACCTGCAAGAAGCATCCAGCTCGGGTGTTGTGCATGTCAGGCAGCAGGCAAGGGAGGGTCCCTGGCCATGCGGATTCCTCGTTGCATTAACTAGCTCTAGGGATATGGTGGGTAAGGAGGCGGAGCTTGTGTGAGAGGTTGAATGGTACTAACTAGATATAGCCGAGTTCACCTCTAAGCACAGCTTGGACTCTGGAACCCAACTCCTGGACAGAGGCTGGACTCCCCTACTCTAGAGTTGCCCAGGGAGAGAGGCAGGTGTGGAGATGCTCACAAGCCCTGGGATGAATGTCTTCGTGATGGAAGTTTTCCCTGGTGAACGAGGATTGCCTCTCTACGGTTTCAGGCTGCAGGAGGGAACGTTCTGACAGTTGTTTGTGCCCCTCGGGGTTTGAGATGTAGTAGAGGTAGGGCAGCCGGCATGGTACCAGAAAGTCACGGTTTGACTCCCAGCCATTCCCACATGTTGTGGTGTCTCTGAGCAAGACGCCTAATCCCTAATTGCTCCTTGGGCACTTGCATAGCTGCCCACTGCTTCACCTGAATGCATCTCAGGTGCGAGGAGTTAAATGCAGAGAACCAATTTTGTCATTGTATGGGAACATAAAATGACAACTACAGCATTTTAGTTCGGTTTTTTGAGAGTCCCTGGATGTCGTCCTGCAAGGGGTGCCGTCTGGGGATTCCCTTGTTCTACTAGGTGACTTCAATAGCCATGTGGGCAATGACAGTCATCTGGGAGGGGGATGATTGAGAGGAATGGCCTCCCTGATTTGAACACAAATGGTGTTCGCGTATTGGATTTGTGCTAGGCATGGGTTGTCAATAACAAACATATTTGAGCATAGAGTGGACTTGGTACCAGACCACCTTAGGTCAAAGGTTGATGATCAATTTTGTAATCTTGTCATTGGACCTGCGGCCCCATGTCTTGAACACTTGGGTGAAGAGAGGGGCAGAGCTGTCAACTGTTCACCACTTGGTGGTAGAGTTGCATTCAGGTCCAAAAAATCCGACCTGACCCCAGCCCGTAGCCATAATTTCCGAACCTCACCAGATCTGACGAATTAACAGTAATTACAGCTCCGAAATACATTCTAGAGTTGTTAGGTTATGTTGTTGTTTTAAGTTAAAACTATTAATATTGACAAAGTTGAGTTTTATGTTTATCTGACTATTATTTCAACCTTTTTTGAAGGCTAAATACAAATAAAAGGTGAACATTAATTTATTTGTACAGTTTTTCTGAAGCTTTTATATTGTTTATATCAATATTGAATTGTGTCAATATCGAACTAAATTAAGAAATATATTGTGAAAAGCTTTGGCCATACCGTCCAGCCCTAGTGCAACCCGTTTTTTCACATTTTAATGTTAAAAAGTCTTTAAATGACAAGTTGCCACCAACAGCAGCAGTTTTGACAGTGAACTTTTTTCTGAGGCTTTTATATTGTTTATATCAATATCGAATTGTGTCATTATCGAACTAAATTAAGAAATATATTGTGAAAAGCTTTGGCCATATCGTTGAGCCCTAGTGCAACCCGTTTTTCCACATTTTAATGTTATAAAGTCTTTAAATGACAAGTTACCACCAAAAGCAGCAGTTTTGACAGTGAACTTCACTGTAGGCGAATTCTAGATTACAGGTGATGCTAAGGAATTGCGACCGTTGTCTATCAAAAACAAGGCAATAAAAATAAATGGACTGTAAATGGTAAATAGACTGTACTTATATAGCGCCTTTCTATCTTATTTCAAGATACTCAAAACGCTTTACACTTCAATCTGTGCCTCATTTACCACACAAAGCTAATTGAACAAATCATTCTAATGAGAATAATCAGTGCTTTAGATCACATTCATACACTGATGGGACACATCAGAGGTTATGAGGGGTTCAGTGTCTTGCCCAGGGACACTTCAGCATGTGACTGCTGGTGGATTCGAACCCCCAACTCTCGCATTGGAGGACGACTGCTCTAACCACTCAGCCACAGCCGCCCAAGTGCTATGAAAGTACAAACACCAAGTTTGTAAATTGACAGCTGTGTCTTCTCACTTCTTATATGTGACCATTATTCAAATTAGATTATAGTTTGTTTTTTGGCTGTTGTACTTACACCGACTTGTGAAGCAAAATTTAAAACTGGGAATTTAAATACTGTAAGTTAAACAAAAAATATTATCTTAAATCTTATATGGTAATAGTTACATTCTTCTACATCTTTAACTCAGAAAATGACAGCTTACACTTTAGGAATGCTGCACTTTGCTCACAAATTTTGAAATGCACAATTTATAAAGAAATAAATTGTTGACATACTTGTGCTGTGAAATGTTGAGTGGATCATTAGGGTTGTAGTAGTTTCGTCCAATCTGTTGCATGTTAAGAATCCTCAAAATCCTGTAAAAAATAAACACATTAAACTTTACATTACCCAAAACACAATAAAATGAAACTGTTGATGTATTTTATCCCTTACTAAGTAAAAGTTTTTAAAACTTTAGAAAATGTAAAACTTACCTTCTGAACATGATATTGTAAAACTGAATGCACACTGGTGATGTAGGTGGCAACTCATTTGTCAAAGTGACAGTTATCTGAACCTTCTCCCCATTCCTCGTCTCACTATGAAGTACAGTCTCCTACACATCCAATTCATCACGTTCGTAAAAAAGAAGAAAAAGGTTTGTTCAAATGTCGTGGGGGGAGTGGCAGATAACAGATCCTTCACAACTTTTTTTAAATTGAGCCACCACCTAAAGTCAAATTTTTATACAGTTTGATCACTTTTGTACAGTGTCATCAAAAATGTTGCATTTATGACTTTTCCAACCAGTACATCTAAATATTAAATAGTATACGTTTGACAGTAGCGATGATACAAAAATAAGCTTTACAGTTCATGTCAAAGGAAGTAGATAGGAACAGATATAATTTGTTGATACCTTGCTATGAAGTCTTTGAGGCAGAAAAAGCAGGGCTCCATCAAAGCTGCGTGCTGGACCAAGTACTTCTTCATGATGGAAGAGAAGGGCAGATCTCAGGCGCCGTGATTCCATAGGTGGTTTGAAGTCCACGTGGTATTGATACAGGACCCACTGGGGACGGGACAGGATGCGTATAAAGTTGGCTGACAACTTTATAACAGCTCCAGATGTACCTGTAGAAGTACAAGTAGAAATTTAGGGATTATTCCGTTCCCTCACACCATACTACGTAAAAATGTGCTGGAGTATGCTAACTTAAATTGACTAACCAGTCTTTGAGTCCTTCACATGCTCCATTGCTTGTCTGGTGTTAATTCCTGTATCATGAAAATCACGACGGTGTCCACCTCTTTCTCCCAGCTTCACCTGCTGAAATCCAGCTGAAATCTGTAGAACAGCTAATAAAAAAAAAAAAGACATTAGGACAGTCGCGACCAGTATGAACATCAAGTGTAAATTAGAAATTTCAAAATAATGAATTTTAATACGGCAATTTTACACTGTATATTCTAAAAAATAGGCTTTAAAGAGCATTGAATAAATAAAATACATCCAATTATTTATGTTATCAAGTCTGAGTTCTGTAATTTCTCATGCTCAATTGTTTTGGTTGTACTGATACAAAAAATATATCACAAGTTTGACTGTACCTTCTTCAGAAAAGGGTCCTGGAGTAGTTTTCTGCCTCCCTCTACCAACCAGCTCCCTCCCTGTAACAGGGGCAGGAGCTGGTGCAGGCTCCTGGGCCTGACTCTGTAAGGGGGAAGAAAATAAAAATGTAGTTTCATTTAAACAGGATTTGTGGCAACATGTGTTATGATGGGGTCGACATAAGCGGTTTCCCTTTGTCTGGGACAACCCATTTTCATCCTGAACAATCAGATCTCGCCTCGAGGCTGTCCTGTGGACAACCAAGTGAAATAGATTAAAGTTTCTGTCGCAGCGACGGATTTCTGGCACTTTTAAAAATGAAAGGGGAGAAGAAAACATCAACAAAAAAAAGTGTTTCTTGTGGTCTTTTAAAAGCCATTCAGTGATAATCCTCTAATGGCAGAGGGATTAAACTGTCAATTCTTTCAACAAACTAAACAGTTCTACCCAACTGGAGCAGAGCAGGGTGGGTTGTGCTGTCTGATTCATGGTGGGCATGCGTAGTAAGAAAGCGATATAAACGGTACACGGTAGAAACGATAAGAGATTTAGCCTACGATAGAGAGCTGTCTTCTACCGGCTAACCGCAGTAATGCTGTGTCTGATGTAAAATCAGAGCTGTCGGTTTAATCGTTACTTTTTTAAGTTGAATGTGCACGAGTGGTGTTAAAGTATTTTCTTTGAGAGCTAAGTAGCGAAGCTACAAGCACACTACGGCCAGCTTGCAGTAGTGTTGCCGTATTCGGACGCATGCACAAAACGCTGTGTTCCATCGAAACGTGTTTTTTTTCCGTCGAAAGTTAAAGTAAGCGTTGGTCAGCTTTACAGAAACCTGCTGTCTGATCTGTGAAAAGAACGCTGTGTTGTGTGATTTTTTTACTGCGAGACCCTCTGGTCAGAGCCACAGACTCATTGTGTGTCAGCTCTCCTTAAAGCGGAAGGAGTCGCCCACTAGAGGTTTGGAGGGTGAAGTGTTTCAGTGTAAAATGCTACTCTGTTGCTGTTCATTTCTGAAGTGAGAAGACTGGAAACTGTTAAGAGTTAACAACATATTCTTTTGTTTAAAACATATGGCTAAAACTACATTTGATATCTTTTGCTCTGTTTTGCACTACAAGAAAGAAGCCTAATACTTGATTTGTTTATTATTTAAAAACTTTCTGGACCTAGTAGTGGAATTTTCTTAATTCAAAATAAATGATGGCAAAAGGACATCCTATGCTTTTTTTTTCATTCCTATTGCAAGTTTTATACAAAACATAACGTGATATGAATTTTATGCCATATCGCACATTCCTAATGCGCAGTGTTCCCATCTTAGAGAGGCTGCAGATGAGAGCACCAATCTGTGTTTCCTGTACTACTTTATGAAGACACCCCACTGCCCTAACCGAAGGTGATGACATCTAATAAGTTATTAAAGTCTACATTTTAAACATATGTATGAGGGAGGAGGCTGCATCTGCTGCTTTAGTTCTTTTAACAATAGTAACACTAAAAGATATATATTTATTGTTCCAAGATTTTAGCCAATCTGTTTGTCTCTAACTTCCCCTAAACTCACAAAGTTTTGCCTGTGAGAGTCAGTTTCAGGTGTTTGTAGTTTATCATAAATGTCTAAATAATTCAGTTTTACACAGTGTTTTAGCAACAAGGTGTTTGGATGTACTAAGCTTGATTATATTTAGAATCATACAGAGAAGTAACTGTACGGTGACAAATGCAATTTAATAAATGGTAAAATAGGAAAAATAAATAGTATAAATTACAGCATGTTCTGAAATTCTGTCAATAGTTTTTCTTTGAATTAAATACCATTAGTCATTTTAGAGGATAAATTGTCAATCTGGCAAATAAAAATGAAAAATAAGATGCAAGTTAATTTATACTCTGAAAAAGGATTTTGTGCTATATTTTTAAATACATCGCACAACCCCTCAATTGAAAACACTGAAATGCAGCGTTTCTTCTACCGTTATCCAAGGAGGGCGCCTTGCCCCGTCAACAGAAGCAAGCACCCTACCTACCAAAATGTCCTTTAACCATAGCTCCACTACCCTACCACCCCGACTCTGATTTTTATAAATTGAGTTTTGTGAGCGAGTTAAATTGAGAGCTTTTTAAAGACCATCAAGATTAAAACGTAAAGACCTACATAAATTACAACTAAAATGAGACTTGTAAAATGTATTTTTAAAAAGGAACCAATTTGGTTGCCTTAGATTCAAAGTCAACCCAATAAAAAAAAAAATTAAATAAACAAGTAATGTATAATCTCCCCAAAAGTTACGCATGTGGCGAAGTGTATTTTTGGTTCGGTCGACCTAGTTTTGGAATTCAGCACCAGAAATGGTTTCCATAAAAGTGGCTGTATCAAAAAGTTTTTTTTGTAGTTTGTTGTTAAAATTTCTGGACAGGCTGATGACATAGTATACCCAACAATCACTGTACTCGTATTCAAAATATTTCAGCTCAGTTTTGCATTATTAATGTTTAGCGCACAGCCTAGTGTATATCTTAAATCCTTATATACCGTTTCTTTTTACACTTTATATTTTTATTATTGTTGGCTGTAACTGGGACCCTGTGTACACAATTTCATTCCACCTCATGTACCACATGTGGTGAGAATGACAATAAACCTACATGAACTTGTTATTTCCAGATGAATTTACAAGATTTTTCACTATGAAAATTATTCACAAATTCACTGAACATGTTCCTGAAAACAACTAGCATATTGTTCTACAGGCACTTGTAGGGTCAAGGGAAGGAAAAACCGTGAAATATAGAAGTCATTAACAAGCAAGGAAACATAAATTACATTAACAACAGTTCATTGTCAAAGTCAAACGATAACACTACTAAGCTTGAAAACATTTGAAAGTCTTTTAAAATGGCTTTTAAACCATTTTTAAAAGTAGAAACTGAGACAAGTATTTGGTCTTTAGTGTTGTTGACCAGGTTAGTCACATTGAGCCTCGAGGACTCGTAATTTACAAGTTTTACAAGTATTACAAATATTGAGAATGGGTGTTTTACTTCAAAACCGGTGCTAGTTGCAGTACACGAGTTAAAATATGGAGGTGAATAACCCAGATGTGTCTTATAAATGAGTGTAAACCAATGAATTTCACGACGCAGATAAGGCCATTTACCAAGGGGGCAGAGGAGATAATGATGTGTTCTAAAGGAGCATTTGTAACAAAGTGAATAGCAGAGTAATAAATTGTGTTCAGCTTATGAAGGACACCCTTACATGCATGTAAATTATGGCTCCATAATCCAACAAAGGTAAAATGTTTTTTGTGACAATGAAGCATTTTGCAGACAAACTAACTCACAACCTGCTTTTTTTCCATTACACCACCTTCAGGTTGCACTTCAGGTCAACTTGAATATGCTCCCACTTTTCATTACATGTGACATAATGAGGTTAATTTTATTTGTCACACACCCACATGACAGCCACTTTGTTTCAATAAAACCAGTACAACAATATAATGAAGAAAGAAGGTAATGACTGACACTGGAACATGAGCAGAAATGCTTTTCAGACATTTGCAAGTAGTAGGATGAACAGAACCTCTTACCGCTCCAGGAGCAGTGGTCTCTTGACCACGTGCTCTGCCTCGTGATCTTGCTCGTGCCCTACCAGACATCTTGGCTAGTGTTCGAGGCACCTGCTGTTCAGAGAAAAAATAAAAAGTACAATATTTATATTAATAAGGTTTCTACCGTAATTTCACAAACACAACTTTCTTAATATAAGCTAGACTGGTGAAAAGAGTAAGAAAAATGCTCAGCTACCTAGCTTTTCACAGCGATGCTAACAAGGCCTCGTTAATGCTAATTTACAAACATGTGGTAGCCTACCTGCTAACAGGTACATTTAAAATATTTTAAAATAAGAAATATTATGGAAAATAATGTCCGATAAGCCGAGGCAAATATATCTAGACTTTTCATGGCTTGTCACGTAGTTAAACAACGATTAACCTTTTTTCTTTAAAGAAAAAAAAAAGCGGTATTACTTTTTCTGTTGTTGTTATTGCTAGTATGTTTGTTAAATTTAGTTTTAAAAAAGTACTCACTTGTGGACAATTTCTTTAATCGGTAAAAAAAAACTTGCTTCTCCACAACTATTAAGGACTACACCAACTGAAGTAACAACCTTCCGATGATAATTATGCCAGAACTACTTTTTTTTTGGGGGGGGGGGGGGGGGGGGTGGATGCGTCACCGGATAATAATATATGTTTTTCTGGCCAAACCTTGGGTTTTATGGCACATAAATATTTTTACAAGATAAACTATTTACATAAAATTAATACAAATGTTATCTAAGAATTACAACAACAAAAAAATGTAAGTATTCACAACTGAAAGAACTATTTCTTGAAGCGCAGTATTACACTGCTGTTCTTTGTGAGCTCCTTAATGGTGTAATTTCAATTAAGGCCAGCAGATGGAGCCAAACGCTTAATTTGCAGTCTTTTTGGTCAGAGAGTAAGAATAGCAATTTAACATTTTAACATCTCAGATATGCTTTTTTAATTAACAAACTGACAAGTTAGCATTTGAGCTTTACCCTTTCAGCGTGATAAAAGTGAAAATGACTGCCATAGTCTCCCTCTCAAAATGAAAAACCAAGTCTAATTTATAAATTTATAATCCCATACAGACAAATGCTGTGTATAACTATTATGCTTTTTTGAATAGTAAACTCGCCAAATGTGAAAAGTATAGCAGTGGTCCTCAATCCTGGTCCTTATATCCAATATCCTGCATGTTTTAGATATTTCACTGCTCTAACACACCTGATTTAATAGCTGAATCACCTCTTTGTGTTCTGCAGAAGCCTGTTGCTCATCCGCTGATTTAAATCGAGGTGGCCTGCGAGAACCAGGATTGAGTAGTGTATAGCTATACAGCCAAGAAATACATGAAGGCTTCTTTTAAAGCTGAATAATTACATTTAAGTTTAATAATCTTTCATTTGTGTCAAGAATAATTTCACAAAGTCAGGACTTTTTTTTTTTTACTTCTTTTGAGTGAAGCTCAATCTTGTGTTATTATTTCTTGCCAAACTTTTCCTTTCTGCTCCACATTCTTCTTTTTGAAAGGGAACCTGGCACCTCAGAGGGCATCTTAGGAGGATGTATGCACGTCTTTCATGTCTGAGATCTAAGACTGATTATATATTCAGACCTGAGGGACGATTCTGGGAGGACCTGCTTTAGTCACTGTTTACCTGCTGGAGAATGACTGAGGAGAGATGAAGCAAAAGACAGTGACTTGAATGTCATCAAGGCCGACTCGTGTAAAAATGGGAAACATAAAGCACAAGAGAGATGAAAAAAGCCAAGCATTCCTTTGAGGAATGCATATCACCCACTGCCTTTCAAGTGAGAGTTTTACACTAAGATAATGAAGTTGTAGCCGTTTTGTTCAGATCTCGAAATTAATACAAAATCATACACACTATTGCAAAATGCCATGCTCAGAGGTTTTTTCTTTTTCTTTCGGCTTCTCCCTTCTTCAGGGGTCACCACAGTGAACTAACTCGCACGCAGATTTGGCAATTGTTTTTACACCGGATGCCCTTCCTGACACAACCACAGACCACCGAGCTACCACAGCCCTCTTGTGTGGAGCAGAGAGTTAAGGGCCCAGAGTGGGGCAAATGAAGGTGGAGGCAGGTGTGGACATTTCACTTTTCCCACCCACATTTTGATGTTGTCGGTTTGGGGAGTTGAACTGGCAACCTTACAATCATAGCCCCACCCTCTGTGCCACCACTCCCCTTATAAAAATGCCATGCTCAGAGTATATGTTGTAAATGACTCTCCACTACTACCACATTTAATCTGAGCTCAGTATTCATAAAACAGACAGATTTACAGCCATTATCATGTTAATTAATGCCTGTTATCTGTGGTGGCCATATTGGAGTGGGCTGACTCTAAAAGCTATTCAGTTATAGATGTACGTCCAATGATTACTTTTTAAAACCTTCGGTAAAACCTGTCGAGTGACATACAGGTGAGTCCACAGTTAAAGCTAAAGTTTTTGACAAATACCTCCCACACTCAGTAGCACTTAGATTAGTCTGAGCTGCTGCTGCAAATTTTAGCCACATATTTGTAAAATTGTCAGAGTTAGAGTACTTTCTGTGCTTTCTAAGTTCAGATGGCTATGGCACTTACCTTGGTTTGGGTTGGCTCTAAAAGTTAATCACTTGTAGAAACACATCCAGTGATCATGACTAGAAAGGTTCATTAAAATCCACACAGTGGTTCATGAGATATTTTGCTAACAAACTCCAAATGGATATTGACAAATATCTTGTGTGATTTTTTTTAATTTTTTTTTAACCACTGTGATTATGTGTTGGGGATTAGTCTCAGCCACCACAACCCAAAAACTAAGCTCAGCGACTGAAGACATCTTTGTGATTTGTAAGGTTGGTTGATTGCAGCGGCCATCTTGAATCACATTGCCAAACCTAATCAGTGTAGATGTACATCTGCAAGTTGTAATCAGTTTTGCCCTCTGGTTCATAAGATATTTTGAAATCAGACACACAGATGAACATTATTGCACGTCTTTACAGCAACATCCGGCGTTTGTGGATGGAGCAGCTGGAGGTGGGATTTACATACAATACTGAACAAGGTGCCAGCTCCACAGAGGTGCAGCACCAAGAAAGCTTTGATGGATAACAAAAAGGACGAAAGTTTTCTTCAAAAGCAATACTATTTCGACAGGAAGAAGGCAAAAAAAAAAAAGGCCATAGAGGAAAAGATAAAATGAAAAAGAAAAACTTGTGTCAGTGAGAGGGCTGCGAGCTGAGGGGTGTGAAGCTGAGAAAGGTGCACCCTGCTAAGGACACTGATGAATGCGCTTCAGGCTTCAAGCTCTTCCTGCAGCCTCCAGCAGGGCACAGAGTCTAATCACGCTCTGTGAGATCCTACAGCCCAAAGCTGATGAAAGGAAACAGAACGCAGTTAGTGTATCAAACTGCCTGCACAACCCCCCAAAATACACATTTTTCACCAACTCGTTTCTGTGTGGATTCATGGTTTTTGTCTTCAACCTCATTTCCTGCTTCGATCATTAGAAACAAAACAAGATCAAAGCTTTGGGTTTACATAATTCACAGGGACTCTATTAGGCCTGAACCCAAAAACCAGAGCAAGAGGGAATTCCTAATAATAAGGATCATACCATGATATACGTAAGCGGGTTAGGAAAATTAGATTATTCCCTTCTTGCATACCATGGCAACTAATCTGCTCTGCATGAGAGTGTTTTTGTGTCTACGGAAGATGCGGGCACCATTGCATCAAAAATAAGCTGCACAGAATAAGCTGTCGAGGTAAGACTCTGAAATACACAGCAGATCTTTAATTACAGAAGTATGTTGTGACTTTAACAATGAAGATAGAAAAATAGATTAATCAGACGTTCATATTTGTCCAGTTCATGAGGGAGATAAGTTTCAGCGAAAAATACCTAAAAAAGTTGTGTACAGTACACGAAACTGTAAACCTGAAATGTTAATAAAAGAAATGAAAGTATAAAGTATTGAAAAGTGTAAAATAAAACATAAGATGTACAGTACTCCCTCACTAATTTGCGGTTTGTTTATCGTGGACTCGCTCTATCGCAGTTTTTCAAAATAACATTGGACATCACACACAATGGCTGATTGATGGATGAGCCACAAAATCGGTATGAATGTTTTATTGAAAATAAATTACATTGAATTATTTAGCACCTCCTGCAGCTTTGTGCAGCTCACACTGTTGCAGGATAAACTTCCTGCTGCAGCTGATCAGCTGATCAGCTGTTCAGCGTGCATTGTGGCTAAATGGGCGTGGCCAAGAGTGCTTGCAGGTGAAATCATGACATTCTGTGCTTTTTAGAGCGTTTAGAGCAGCGGTGTCAAACTCACTTACAAAAGGGGCCAAACTTAAAACCTTTTCCAAACTAAGGGCCAATTTCAGAGACTACATTAACTCAAATCAGATACCGAACATCTTTTCTTGGTCACAGGTTCCTCAGCAAGAGTTTGATTGGTCTAATTTGATGTTCTCTGTTGTTCTTTCAACATCATAATCAAAGATTACAGAAAAAAATTCAAGAGATAGAAGTATTTTACGTTTCACATATCATCTTGGTGGTCAAATAAGATGCCAACAAAGGCCACATCTGGCCCCCGGGCCTTGAGTTTGAAACATATTGTTTAGAGTTTAGAAACATTGTTTAGAATATTGCAAGAGCGTGGGAAGGGCTTAAAATGCCTTTATATATGTTAGGGATGGGGCCGATCCGATCCAGTATAGGTATGGGACTCCAATTCCAGCATAAGTTACGTATCAGATTTTTACGATCCAGCCTGCAGAGATTGCTGATCCATGATGCATGTCTGTCTTCAAGTAAAACATCTCCACATGTGATTCCCTGCCAGCTGCTCTGCACGTTGATTTCATACTATGGAATGGATTTCCTGAACGGAGGCATGTCTCATGAGCCCAGAGTAATAAGACCCGCCTCACGTTCAGGAAATCCATTTCATAGTTTGCAGCCAGCTACAACGTGCAGTAGCACTGTGGCTAACAGCTAACCAACTTTTCATCTAAACATGTCCGCTGTGTGGAAATATTTTACACTAGAAACAGCACAAAACAAGACGGCAACGTGCAATGTCTGCAGAGCCATAGCGCCACATTAAACCGCAGTAACGTCAGTTTTACGTTGGACATTGTTCGAGCTCCGGGGCTTCAGTGGTTTGTTATTTTCGTTCAGTCCGGAGAAGGCAGTCTGACAGTCAGACTGAGCGCGGCTGAACAAAATCAGACTGCCTTCTCCGGACTGAACGACAGTAACACACCGCTGAAGCCCTCAAAGTTTACAGAGAAGTTGCTAAACTTCATCGTAATTAATGACCGTGACTACCAGTTGTAGAAAACAAAGGATTTCTCAGCTTGATACTTGCAGCCAAGATATAGTTTACCCTCCAGGAGATATTTATCAGTACACTTAGTAGACAATCATAAAAAAGCACAAGAATTGAAAAATACAAGAAAATTATATATATATAAAAACAAAACAAAACCAGCTACATTATAAAGTGATGTAAATTACTAAAAACAGGAACACGTCTGTGCTGGTTTATGCCATGAACAGATGTTTGAAGCCATCTAATCACTTTAATATCCACTTTAAAGCTAGGAATAAAAAAGAACCATGTTTTGTGTTAGCAGAATTTAATTCTAACTTTGACACTTATCCAACATTCATAAAACTTACCTCATGTTGCCTTTTTGGACATGCATATATTTGTACAAATTGTACTTGAGAGGAGATTATTACAGCCTCATATAAAATCAATATGATATCGGGACAGTATCGGTATCGGCCTATGTCGATATCCAGATTTACTATGGAGCATGCTGTTTGTAGGACTCAGTTTGTTTGTGGCTCCTCAGACTGAAGAAGTCCTTTAGATGAAGGACAAAACTTTTCAGCAAAAAAAGAAAAAAGAAACTGTCCAGATGACCTGACTGAACATTGTTGGATTCATATCTGGATTGTTGAGCATGCACTTTGGTGTTTACTCTGGGAGTTTTTCAGATATTACATGCAAATCTCAAATGTGGGTTCACACTCAATATAAACAAATTACTCTACTGAATCTGCCGAAAACCAAATGGAAATTTGATTCACAACTTTAATGAGCAGAAATATTTGAGTGAATCTGCGATCAGTTTCTGGAAACAGTTTCAGGCTGAACTGCTTGCACAGCTTCTGAAAAAATGAGTCTTATCAGCTTTTGTTTTCATAAAAATATAACGTTTTCAAATCTATTTCAATGCTGATTCTTTTAAAGCCTTTCTGCAAACTGGATGCAACAAATCTGAGCATAAATACGTAACAACAGATCAAAATATTCAAACGATTCCACGGCCATCTGCATTGTTCACATGCCACTTCGGTTGTCAGAGTCAGAGTCAGAGTTTCTTTATTGTCATTCGCACCTCATGTGGTACATGTGGTGGAGCGAAATTATGTACACAAGGTCCCAGTTACATCCAACAATAAAATGTATAAGAAAAACAGTAATAACATCTAAGATATGAACTAAGAAAAACATCAACTAAATATACACTAAGCACTCATAACATAAAACATTGAACATCAGCACAAACATGAACATGAGTCTGTGAGCAGATGTGCACGCATGAACACATCAACATTGAAACAGATCAGCAGCAACATGAAACAGATCAGCAGCAACATGATGTGGTTTTTCACAGTGATTATTCTGGTTAGAGATTCATGAGTCTAACAGCCTCAGGGTAGAAGCTGTTCCTCAGTCTAGTGGTTCTACACTTAATTCTCCTTAACCTCCTTCCTGAGGGGAGTGGAGCAAAAAGTGTGTGTGCTGGGTGAGTGGGGTCCTTCATGATGTAGGTGGCCCTCTTCCTGCATCTGGAGGTGTAAATGTCTGTGATGGTGGGGAGGCTGATTCCGACAGATTTCTGTGCAGCCTTCACCACTCTCTGCAGAGCTTTTCTTTCTGCAGATGTGCAGCCTCCATGCCACACGTTGATGCTGGAGCACAGGATGCTCTCCACTGCACACCTGTAGAAGGAGGTGAGGACTGAGCTTCCCAGACCAGCTCGCCTCAGCCGTCTGAGGAAGTAGAGTCTCTGATGAGCTTTCTTGATCAGGCTGGTTGTAAACAAACACTTGAGGGAGTTGGCATTTGTTCACAAATTCTTCTTACAGTGGTTATAATTTAGGGACTCATTCATCATCAGTAAAAAAAAAAAAACATTTTGTGCACATTTTGTTTCTTACTTTATTCTTTTTTTTCCCCCAGTCTTTATGACATTACTTTACAAACAGACATAAAATAACATTATCTTTGTTTCCAACACAGTTTGAGACATCATGCTTTATTTATGAGCTCATTGTAAAGATTATAAACAGCTAATTTCACTGTCAGTAAAAACTGAACAATTAAACACAAACCAGAGTTGAATTTTGCTACAATTTTTGTTTTCAAATACACTATTTTGTTTTATTTAAGACAACTTCAGAGCAGCTTTAATCTGTCCTAAAAGTTTCAGAGCATTATAGTCATTGGCGTCAAAAGCATTTGGGGGGTGGGGGTACACTGGTGTGTGTGTAGGAGGGGGATCCTCACCCAGAAAAGTTTGAATAAAATAGATGCTATTTTCTGCATTCTGGTTTATTTTAATGAGCTATTAAACATCTATGTTTACCTACATAAGTAAACACTTGATTCAATAACTATTTTAGAGAGCAACAAAAAGTAGCCTGACCAACAGCTCTCCTTGTGTGAAGAGAGCATGCTCCGCTTCTCTCAAGCATCCCAGACACCCCCCCACCCCAGTCAAAAACAGCCAGAACTTACGTAGCAATAAGCTAGTGGTGCGCAAAACAGATGTGTTAGCTAAGATGCTACAGACGTAGTGCTCCATTTCTTTCACACAACCCCCCACCCCATCAACAACTGCTAGCTCTAACGTAGTGCTAAGCTAGCGTGCAAAACAGAGGTGTCTCCCACTCCTCCTCCCATAAGCGCCCTGCCAAGGCAGATGACCTCGGGGAAACACTGCATGGGATGTGGAGTTGTTGTAGGTAACCAGGAAAACCCAGAGTGGAATTTTAATGGTTTGAGGATCCCCTATTAATCAAGTGGAATGGATTTGTTTATGAAGAAATAGAAACACAGCTGGTTGCACTAATATTTCATAGTAAATGTGAAGGGGTCCAAATGAGGATTTTTTTTTTATGAGGAGGGTGGACATGTCCCCATCACATATAATTATTGCAACGTCTATGGTTATAGTCATGGTGAAAACAAAATCTCTATTTCTTTAAAAATTAAATATTTAAATTACTTGTGGTTTTTAAGCTTATGGCACTAACTTTATGTTGCTATATGAGGAAGCTGTAACTCTGGGAATGAACTAATCTGGCAGAGAAAAGAAGACAGAAATTAAAAAGAGTCAGAATGATGAAAAGAATGTGATCAAAATCCTGTAAAGTCCCTGTTTTCTCTTACATATGCCACACTTTGTTGACAAATCACACAAATACGACAGTGGAAACCATAATTTTTGTAAACACAAGAATGACAAAAACAAACCTCTTTCCCAGAAATTATTCAACCCACCATATCAAACTGTTCCTGCCAAGTATCAGCACCAAGGACATGAACTGTTGTGACTCCATGTAGTTTCCTGCTCTTTTAATAACAAGAACTTCGGACTGATAGCCTTGGAATACAGAGCGCGAGTAAACAAACTCAGAAAATGTGAGATTTATTCACAGAAAACGATCTAAAAGTGCAAAAGGAAGAAAAATGAAAGGAATGTTTAGGACAGAGTAACCTGTGGCTCTGGGCCACATGTGGCATACATATTTTATTTGATCAAAGTGGGGGGTCTCAAGAGAAAAATGCTTAAATTTATTTATTTTAATACATTTGGTCTTTTTCTTTGTTAACATAAAAAACAATACCTATCAACAATTGTTGATAGGTATTGGTTGGTCAGATGAAACCCTCCGGTTCCGCCGCTGACCCCATTCCTGCATCGTTTTTCAAACAAGTCCTACCCACGATTGGACCCTCTGTTCTTACTATTGTAAATAGTAGTATTGTGACAAGTGTGGTTCCTGATGTTTTCAAACATGCAGTAGTTCATCCATTAATTAAGAAACATGGACGTGACCCTTCGACTTGCTCAAATTTCAGACCAATCTCAAAATTTCCCTTCCTGTCCAAAATTCAATTAAACAAGTTTTTGAATGAGAACAGAATCTTCGAGATTTTTCAGTCTGGTTTTAAGCAACTCCACAGCACTGAAACAGCATTAGTAAGGGTTTGTAACGATATTATGATATCAAACGATTCTGGTCAATTTGTGGTACTTGTGCTCCTGGACCTTACTGCTGCTTTTGATACTGTTGACCACAGTATCCTTATATCACGACTGGAACAGTGGGTTGGGATCACAGGTGCTGCATTAGAATGGTTCCGCTCATACCTGAGTGGCAGGAGTTTCTGTGTCAAGGTTGGTAATAATATATATATATAATAATAATATATAATCATTACCTTTTTCTTGTGGGGTCCCACAGGGTTCGATTCTCGGACCCCTTCTGTTCTCACTCTATTTGCTCCCACTGTGGTCCATCCTGAGGAAACATGGTCTTTCATTCCATTGTTATGCTGATGACTGTCAGATCTACCTGCCTGTGAAACCAGCAAGTGTTTGCTCCATTCACCCTCTATTAAAATGTCTGGATGACATTAAGGCCTGGATGGCTTCAAATTTCTTAAGTTTTAACAATGAGAAGACTGAAGTCATTGTCTTTAGCTCTAGCTCAACTGCCGCTACTGATCCTGTCAACCTGGACTCTCTTCAGCCATATCTTAAGCAGTCTGGTAAAAATCGCGGGATGGTTTTAGACTCTAACTTCAAGTTTGACAAACAAATCAACTCTGTTCTGCAGAAAAGCTTCTTCCAACTCAGACAGGTAGCTAAGCTCAAGCCAGTGTTGTCCAGACCCGACCTTGAGAAACTAGTCCACGACTTTGTCACGACCCGATTGGACTATTGCAATGCACTCTATGCTGGGGTGAGCCAGGCCTCCATCTCACATCTTCAGCTCGTCCAGAATGCTGCTGCTCGGCTTCTAACCAGAACTTGTATGTCTGAACATATTACACCAGTTCTGTTCCCTTCACTGGCTCCCTGTTCGTATGAGGATAGTCTTTAAAATTCTTCTGTTGACCTTCAAATGCTTAAATGGCCTCGCACCCCTTTACCTCTCTGAGCTACTGGAACCTTGCATTCCCTCTCGGGCCCTGAGATCATCCGATCACCTGCTTTTGGCTGTTCCAAAAACAAGACTGAAGTTCAGAGGAGATCGGGCTTTTTCAGTCATGGGCCCCAAACTCTGGAACAACCTGCCCCCCAACATCAGGCAGGCCACCTCCCGTCCTCACTTCAAATCCCTGCTAAAAACACATCTGTTCTCGCAGGCATTTCACACAGTGTAAATTGATCTAGTGTTTTTTAATCTGTGACCCTATGTTTTAAATGCTTTTTATTAATTCTTCAGTTATTATTATTAGTGTATTATATTTTTTTCTCTTTAATTTTACTCCCATTGATTGTTGTTGTTGTTGTTAAGCACTTTGATAACAGGTTCTGTTTTAAATGTGCTCTATAAATAAAGTTGACTTGACGACTATAGTGCTCAGTGGGTTGTGTTTTATCTCAAGCTTCAGGTCCATGTTGAGTTATTTAGAAGGGAAAGGAGCAGTAATGGCTTATGGATTCTGGATCCATCGATAATGAAGACATCTTATAAACATGTTGTTATTTCTTTTTAAATATTCTTTTTCTGTCTTATTGGTTTTTCTATTTCTTTCTTTCTTTTGAAGAGGAAGTCAAGGTGGTTGAAGACGAAGAAGAGGAGGTCTGAGCTAAATCCTGCAGAGGCAGAGAGGTTGGCTCACTGTGATCTCTGAAAAGTCAACAAGGTTTGGTCCACAGCTGGGCTGCAAGAGAACAGAGAGCAGCACAGCAACAACCTCCTGCTGGGAGCGCGGGGGGGGGGGGGGGGGTGTCTCACAGCTTATCAGGAAAAATATTGTATTTAACCCCATTAATTATGACAGAAAAGCGATTACTAGATTAACGCTCATGTTAGTGCTTGGCCATGCTAGGTGACACATGACGCCATGGTGCATTTATAAAACGTTTTTTAACCTGCAGACTCTCTCTACTGCACAATACACTGTAAAAACAAGCTGGTAAAATTTAACTAATAAAATGGATGTAACAGGTTGCACTTATTTGATTTGGGTAGAATATATCCATTACAATTCCTTGAATGTAAGGCACACACTTGATGCACCAAATGTTTTCAACTGGTGAGAGGTCTGGACTGCAGTCCAGTCAGTTCAGTACCTGGACTCTTCTACTATGAAGCCATGTAGTTTTAAAGGACGCTCTTTGTAATTTGTAACGAGGTCTTGATGAGAGCGTACGTTCTTCTGCATCTCCGTGTTCTTCCTTGTCCAGGCATTGTATCCTGTTCATGTCCTGTGTCTGCCTCCCTCCTGAGTAATGCCACTTTGACTGGTGATATGTGCTGCAGAATCTCCATGCTGCTGATCTAATGCTGCTGATTATTTCATGCTGCTGTATTCATTCGTACTCATCTACTCACACAGACTTATGTTCGTGCTGCTGTTGTTCGACGTGTTGTTTTGCACTATTATTGTTTAGCGTATTTCTTACTTTACATCTTAGATCCTTAATTACTGTTTCTTTTTACAATTTATATTTTTGCTACTGTTGGATGTAACTGCGACCCTGTGTACACAATTTCGTTCCACCTCATGTACCACATGTGATGCGAATGATAATTAAAAAAAAACTACTTAAACTTGAGTTCTTGTAAGTTTGCTGCATGTCAGCTTTTGCTTTTAGATCTATTAAATATATATTAAATTCCAAGTCCTGTGTTCGCCGAGTCTTGGCTGCAAATGAAAGCACAAGAAATGCAAATGTGACGCAGCCGTAAAATAAAAGTTACCCTATTTTTCCTCTAAAAATGGGTTAGTGTTACAGTTAAACTTTTAATATGTTTACTGCATTCCATTGTGAATCAAATAAGGGTGTGTGAGATTTAAAAAGTCATTGCATTAAGTTTATATTTACATTTTATAATATGCTCCATTTCTAATTAGTCAAGGTATGTCATACTGTTGTAAAATCCTTTTATACAGTGTGGGAGCACTGCAGCTTTGCAGTCCAGAGCAGATTAAGTTACCCTCTGCATCCCTGAAAGTTTTGGGGGAGTCCAAGTTAAAGTCTCTGTGGTAATGCCCCTCTTTGTCCAAGGCACTGGTTTGAACAAAGGTGCAGTGAAGCACGGGCAGCAAAGAATCTAATAAGCACATTGTGGGAATAAAGCAGAGGGGAGTGAGCATCAAAGGCAGCCAGACACAGCATGACTGGCATCAATGTGAACTCCCAACCTAGGACACTCAGCATGCTCTTCACCAATCACCCCTCGTGGACTGGTCCTGGGCAGTAATTAAAACCATCATTCCCACTGCGTTGGTATCTCATTAGCCACACGACCTTAGGCTTTCATCCCTACTTGTATAAAAATATCACAACTCCCTGCAAGCAAAGATGAGTCCCAAAAAACAAAAATCACGCCCGTGCCTTGACTCAAATTGACTCCAAAAAAAAAAAAAGAGTAAAAGCTCACACAAGTCTGATTATATACATATTCTATCATTATTATTATCATCAATGTTATTATTATTGCCCACTTCCAAAAGGTAAGAGATAATATTTTGATGTGTATGTATTTGTTTGTTTGTCTGTTAGCGAAATATTTCAAGAACCAGGGGACGGATTTGATTAAAACTCTCAAAAAGTACTCACTAGATGCACATCTACAACTATTTCACTTTCTGAGTAAACCCAATTCAAGATGGCCGCCACAGCTGATCACACTCATCAAACACAAAAATGTCTATCATTTAGCTAATTTTGGAGAAATTGTGCTAGAGTTTGGTGTGACAGTAGCTGAGACTTGTGCTCAAGTAAAACTTTACATATCAAGCAAGATGTTTGTTGAAAACTTTTGGTTGGATATGGATTTATTTAGATGGATTTTGATTAAACTCTCAGAATGTAAATAGTAGATGTACATCTGCAGCTAATTAACGTCTGGAGTCATGTTCAATCAAGATGACCTCCACAGCTGACTTGGTCTGATGTGACAAGATTTGACCTAAACACCTCCAACGCCTTCATTTCCCATCATAAGATGATGTGACTTTAAAATCCCAGGACTGAAAGGTGGCGGGCGATATGCACAACTTCTAGGAACGCCAGGCCTTCAATAATATTACCTACAAAAGAAACGAGAAACTGTGCAATAGACAAAGAATGACGATGTCAATTTAACACGTTTGCTCTGCATGGGAAATTCTTTTTTCTGTATGATTTTTGTTTTCGGCTGCAAACATCAAGCGGCGAGTGAAACATTAAAAAATGAGGACAAACTGATCCGTCTGAAGCTCCTACGCTTTCCACTATCAAAGGGAGGATTTGAAGTGGGCGAGGATCGGCTGCAGTGGTCAGATTTAGCACTTTGGCAGAAGATAAAAAGAAACTCTTTTCCTATGTTTAATTCAGTCTGAGCCATGACTAACCCATGTAATGTACCGGGCCTGTGAAGCCCCTCGCTTGCTTTGCGGGGCCTTACAGGAGACAGAAATGAACATGTCACTGGATTTGAAGCGTGGTGCACCTCAGCACAGACTTGCCAGTCAATTTTATTGTGATAGCTTTATGTTTTCCTGTTGAAGCAGTTCTTCGGCGTAGAAGCGTTGCAGATACTCAAACCTTTAATCCACTGCATGTTATTAACCTACTTCACGGCGAGGCTGATTGAGTGAATTTAAACAACTGCAAGAGAGTTTTACGACAAAAGACAGGATGTCAAAGAAAGAACTGTGTTCCCCTTGGACAAACTGTGGCCTGTTGTGTGTTTTAATGTCTAAACTGGAGTTAGTGGGAGAGATCATATCTCTCCAGTTTTAGCTTCTCTCCTTTGGCTCCCTGTCAAATTCAGAATTGAATTCAAAATCTTACTTTTCTCCTACAAAGCCCTCAACAACCTAGATCCACCTTATATTACAGATCTTGTTGCTCCATATTTTCCTAACAGAGCATTTCACTCCCAGACTGCACAGGTTTACTTAAAGTTTCGAAACGCAGAAAAGGAGGAAGATCTTTCAGTTCTCAGGCTCCTCTCTTGTGGAACCAACTTCCAGTTTATGTCCATGAGGCTGACACATTGTCCAGTTTTAAGACTTTCCTTTTTGATAAATCCTATAGTTAGAGTT
>NC_056505.1:30633002-30641289 GCF_014905685.2 Nematolebias whitei
TCTATTCTATTCTATTCTATTCTATTCTATTCTATTCTATTCTATTCTATAGGCTTAGACTGCTGGAGGACAAATGGACTTCATTTCCTCAAATGAATAGCTACAAATAAATACAGATGAATAGTTTGTATTTGTAATTATTTCTATCTTAACATTTATTTATTCATTTATTTATTTGTCTTTCCTCCTAGAGAAAGACCTGCTCATCTCCATTTTGGACCTGCCATTGTGTATCTGTTCCTCTCAAACCCAGCCAGTCGAGAAAGTTTTTTTCTTTCCACTGTCGACTTCATGCTTGCTCAAGATGAGAGTTCTGTGATGGAGTTAAACTCAAAGCCATCTGCTCGTCAGATAAATAATGTTAAATTAATGTTTTTATATATGAATGTTTTTGTTCGGTGCCCTGAGATAACTTCTATTGTGACTTGACCCTATAGAATTAAACTGAATTGAATTGTTTTAGGAGTCACAAAATGTGTCACGAGCCACAACTACTTCATCTGCATTCGCAGCAGAAGTGTTTAGCCAACGATTTGATAAAGATTATAGAAAACGACTCTCTTATCCTTCATTAAAGAGCTGCTGAACAGTTCTGAGTCGCCCCACCCAAACACACAAAACTATTCCTACAGAGTGCTGCTGCTGCAGAAGCCTCGCAAACACTCCGCTCCTCCTCTTGTTGCTCCTAAAGTGTGCGTGCACACTTCAAATGGAGTCTCCTTCTTTCTTTGGCCGGGGAGAAGCCTCTGATCTTTCAGCGACACAAAAAGGCCCGTCCCTGCAGAAGACGAGGCCTCCGCCTTCGTCAACATCCAGCCTGACTCTGCTCTTCGGTGCATTGTTTGTGCCAATGTTTGCGTTTTAAAAAAAGCAAAGAAAAGGCCCTCAGTGACACAAAAACCATTAAAGAGCGAGTCCCCGTTTCTTTTTGCTGCCATTATGGGTGAGCTTACATTAAAACCCGAGCAGAAGCTGGTTCTCAGCCAAACTCGGCTAACTGACTCGCTCCCGCTCTGTTTCTTTGAGAAGCCTTTGATGTTAGCGGGGGGCTTTTGCACTCGCAGTGATGGTAGCGAATGATACTTTAAGCGATTCTTTTTTATCCGGCGAGCTTAATGAAAGATTAATGGGTTTGATATTTTCCCTTGTTTATATTTTATTTAAAAAGTAAGCAAGGGTTCTTGGAACCTGTTAAAAGCTTCTTCCTAATGACTTCATGGATTAGTGGAAGACGCATTATGGTCTCGGAGTACAAAAAGAAATGACAATGACAACTGCTGATTGTCTTCTCAGCAGCACTGCCTGGTGAAAAGTGCTGACCTTGGCTGCTGTCCCACATCTTTATCTGGACCATGTTGGAGATATTGGATCTAATGTAACCAGTCGTGGACTCCCAGTTTAGTTCAGTTTTACTGATGAAACGATGCAGACGCAGTTTAAATCTTAGACTTTAATAACACGAATAGAAAAGGCTTCTCTTTTTCAGGGGGTCATTCACCTGCAGGTTATACAGTAAGTACTCCGGATGACAACTTTGTTTTAGTTTGTGATCACAAAAAAAATATTTTCTTTCTTGTTTATTGGTAAAGTGTGTAAAAAGTACTCTTTTTTTTTTGGCTCTCATGGGCAATGAGTGTCATAAATTAATAATTTTGACTAATTTCTATGGATTTAATTGAATGAATATTTAATTTAATTTAATTTTTATTATTTATGAAACTGGAGATTTCTCCGGTACGAAGGTGTCGAGTTAAAAAAAGAAAAAGAAAAGAGTTAAATTAAGGAATGGCCTTAGTGATGAGGTAAAAACTGAACGTTTAGTATTTGGGTTTAAGATGATGTACATTCTACACTAATTATAGGTCATGAATTAAAGTAATTTATATGTGATGCTTGTGAAGTCTTTAGTGAGTTTATTTTGATCTGACATGAGGATTTCTTTATTATTTTTTAATTTGACATAACAAGGATGTAAACAAGCTGTCTCTCCGTGCATGCGTGGGTTTTCTCCGGGTACTCCAGTTTCCTCCCACAGACCAAAAACATGCATGTTAGGCTGACTGGTAACTCTAAATTGTCTCTTGGTGTGAGTGAGAGAGTGAATGGTTGTTTGTCTCGTTTGTCTCTGTGTGGTCCTGTGATGGACTGGAGACCTGTCCATGGTGTCCCCCACCTCTCACACAGCGACTGCTGAATATGGGCACCAGTGACCCCCGTGACCCAGAATGGAAGAAGCAGGTAAAGATAATAGATGGATGGAAATTGCACTATCACTGTGGCTGTTTGTCACGGCCGGTGTGGGGTTGGATCCAGATGCAGACACACATGGGAGCTCAAATGAAATAAAAATGTATATTTTATAAACAAAACGAAAAGCTGATGTGGTGGCAAAAAAAAAAATTACAACTGAGAACAACAAAGGTTAAAATCATGTCATCTGGACAAATTTACAACTGGGAGAACATAGAAGCACGAGGAGAACGTGAGCAGGTAAAACCAATACAATGCTGGTGAGGTGGTGACAAGAGACTGGCTTTGTAGCGAACTGAGTGAGGAAAGTGGAAACACCTGAAACTGACGGCTGATAGCTGGCAGGTGAGAGTGGCAGGCAGGACTGGAAAACCACCGAGAGCTGACTGAGGGCAGAAGGGACCTGAGACTGGAAACACTGAAACAAGGATTGATGTAAAAACAGAGACACAAATAGATAAGGGTCTAAAGTAACCAGGAGAAAACATAAGAAACATAAACTCACAAAGTGAACCTAGATCAGGGGTCTGCAACCTTTACAATCAAAAGAGCCATTTCTGCCCCTTTGTTCACTAAGTTAAACGTGTCCGGAGCCACAATACCTGCTACAACTGGGATTCTCAACTGGTGGCCCACAGACCACTTTAAGTTTGTTGGAGGGCACTTTTCTAGATAGTAGGGTTGATTTTATAAAACTAAAAATATCTAATGATTTTTAACATTTATTGATATTTTTACACTCAGACAAAATAAAAGATGAGATTCTTGTAAAGAAAGAAAAAAATATATAGTTTTTGAAAGTTTCTAAAACTAAAATAATAAACTATGCATTCTTATGAGATTTTTTTTTTAAATTGTATAAAAATGACGTGTCCTACTATGAAAAAATAAAGTGTAAAGTGAAAGTGAGTATATTTTACTCCTTGTAATGTTTCTAGTATTCATATATTTTCATAATAATTTACAGGAAAACTGCTTAAACTAGCTCTTTTAGTTGTTGTTAGAACAACCAGTAAAATTCAGTTTGATGTCAGTTTTGGTCAAAGCTTGAAAGAGCCGCTGCAGAGGGACCACAGAGCCGCATGTGGCTCCAGAGCCGCATGTTGCAGACCCCTGATAAAATAAACTCAAAGAAACACAGAAAAAATGCACAGGCATGACACTTTTAAGAGATTACTGTTAAGATTTTCCTGTTTTTGTTTTTTCTTCTTTTGGCTGTTCCCTTCTTCAGGGGTCACCACAGCAAATCAGTTCACACGAAGACTTGGCAAACTGTTTTTACACCAGATCTCCTTCCTGACTCAACCACTGACCACCGAGCTACCGCAGCCCTTTGTGTGGAGCAGAGAGCTGCTATCTAGGACGCCCGGGGAAGCAGATGGTGGGGGTTAAGGGCCTTGCTCAAGGGCCCAGAGTGGAGCAAATGAGTGTGGAGACAGGTGTGGGTGTTTCACCTTTCTCACCCACGTTTTAATGTTGTTGGCCCGGGGAGTTGAACCGGTGACCTTCTGATCACAGGCTCGCCTTCTCTAACCTCTGTGTCACCATTCCCCTATACAATGACAAAAAGGCTTCTTCTTCTTCTTCTTCTGTAAATAAAGTTTTGTTAAAAATCAAATATTTTTCTTCTTCATTCACGCATCTTTATATTTGTTTTAATTCAATGTATTTTTTTATTTAATTTGTTTAAAGTAGCCTCTCAAACACTCCTCTAACTCTCGTCATACATTCTTTGACACAAAACAAACGTGTTATTATAATTATCCATATTGTGATTTTTTTATATGATTAATTTCTTAAAACATCATGAATTTATGTTTTGATGAAAGAGACAAACCCTCCTGCAGTTATTGAGTTTTGAATTTTGCTTTAAGGATTTTATGAAAAAATGGAACCAGCAAGATTTATTCCAATCATGGCTAACATTTCTGGGGATTTTCCATGATTTTTGAAAAATCTAACTTTAAAGCTTTAACAGGTCAAGGGTAAAAATACATCATGATCTATATTAAACTTTACTTGTGGAAATATTCTCCTGCTGAGGAGATGATGATTTCAGTTTCCTCAACAAAACACACAGAATGTTCAGGATAATTATTTTGGTTGCTAAAATTTCTCACTTTGTGACATTTATGACATTTTGTGGTACAAAACCCCAAGATTTATTGTTAATAAGTGCAACAAACATATTTTACGTTTGTGTGTACTTCACAGTTTTTATGAGATTTAGCTGAATTATAATGGAGGAATTATTTTAATTGCAAAATAATAATGCTATTTTACAATAGATGTTTGTTTTTTTTGTATGCTGTAGACAATTAATGTAGAGAGACATCTGCACACTGAACATTTCTATCATATTTCTATCTGAGCGCTGACAGAATGTGCATGAACTAGGCTTAATTTATCAAAACCTACCTTGTCTGTCTGTTAGTAAAATATCTCATGGATCCTTTGATGGGATTTAGTCAAAGTTTTAGAAAACAGTGTTTGGGTGCACTTCTACAAGTGATTAACTTTAGCAACCAACTAAATTCAAAACGGCGGCCAAGTGACCTTAAAAAATACAAAAATGGTTTCAATTCAATAATTTTTACAGATATTGTGCTAAATTCTTGTGTGGTGGTAGCTGAGGGTCGTACACAGCACACACTTGAAGGGTTTCTTGTTGTGACAGACATTTGCCTAAAAATTTTGCATTAACTGTAAAATCCAAGCTTGATGCATGTTAGCAAAATATGTCTTAATGCACTGGACATATTTCAATGAAACTCTGAGAAAGTAACTGGATGTACGATTACGACAGATTAATTTTAGGAGTCAATCCAATTTAAGATGGCTGCTATAGCTACTTCATATTCACAACACAAAAGATTGTTTTAAGTCATTTAACCAAAGTCTAACGTGGTAGTAGTTGAGATTCATTCAATTCAATTCAGTTTATTTATAAAGCGCCAAATCACAACAAAGTTGTCTCAGGGCACTTTACAGGAACATTCACATAAAAGCCAATTAGTAAAGTTCTCTATCTAAGGAATCCAGTAGACAAGTTGAATCTTGGCTTCGTTGCAGTCTCCCATCCTGAGCAAGCACAGTGGTAACAGTGGAAAGAAAAAACTCCCTTTTAACAGGAAGAAACCTCCAACAGAACCAGGCTCAGGACAAGCGGCCATCTGCTTTGACCGAATGGTTTGAGAGGACAGGAAGGAGAGACAGACGAACACAGAATAGTAGGTCCAAGTATAGGTCCAGGTGTATCTGAAAGACAAAAAAACACGTTAAGGATAGAAAAAATAATTACAAACACAAAACAGATTGAGCAGAGTAAGTAAATACAGTAGTAGAGTGAAAAGTGTGGTCAGTTTGTCCTCCAGCAGTCTAAGCCTACAGCAGCATAACTAAGGGACAGCTCAGGAAACACAAGCCGACCCTAACTATAGGATTTAGCAAAAAGGAAAGTCTTAAGTCCAGTTTTAAAACTGGATAATGTGTCAGCCTCACAGACAGAGACTGGAAGTTGGGTCCACAAGAGAGGAACCTGATAACTGAAAGATCTGCCTCCCATTCTGTTTTTATAAATTCTAGGAACCACAAGTAAACCTGCAGCCTGAGAGCTAAGTGCTCTGTTAGGAAAATATGGAACAATAAGATCTGTAATATAAGATGGAGCCAGGTTGTTGAGAGCTTTGTAGGTTAGAAGTAAGATTTTGAATTCTATTCTGGATTTGACAGGGAGCCAATGGAGAGAAACTAAAACTGGAGAGATATGATCTCTCCCACTAACTCCAGTTAAGACTCTGGCAGCAGCATTTTGGATCAACTGAAGACGTTTTAAAGAAGTATTTGGACACCCAGATAATAAACCTTTGCAATAGTCCAGTCTAGATGTGACAAATACATGGACCAGTTTTTTCTGCATCATTTTTAGATAAGATGTTTCTAATTTTAGTGATATTACGCAGGTGGAAGAAGGTGGTTCTAGTAACGTTTTTGAGTGGGGAGTAAAAGACATGTCCTGCTCAAAAATAACATCAAGATTTTTAACATTAGAGCTGGAGGACAGATTAATGCCATCTAAGGAGGGAGAAAGACTGAAAAAATAATTCCTAAGGTGCTCAGGTCCAAAAACCAAAACCTCAGTCTTGTCTGTGTTCAGCAGGAGAAAATTAAAGGTCATCCAGGTTTTTATGTCTTTAAGACATGCTTGTAGTTCTAGAATTGTGCTGCTCAAGGTGGCTGCATGTTGGAACAGCTCTGTGACTTTCATTCTGAGATTTTGCTTTTGGAAACTTTTAATTCCTCTTTTTCTGGATGTAAATCATAATTTTTGGATGATTGTTTCCTCTGGTATCAGATGCTGTGCAGCTGGAAAGACTTTTACTGAAACTTTTTTTTAGTTTTGGACATTTGTTATGATGCGTAACCATGACAACAAGGCAGTTTTCTACAACCAGCAGCTGATTAACATCTCAAAAGCTCAAATAATATCTCAACCACAGCCCCAAATCTCAAATGATTTGAAAGGATGTTCTGTGGACGCATTCTCATCTACCTGCCAGCTGTGCTCGAGTGCCTGACCACTGAGATCCTGGAAGCAGGAAACACGGCTCATGACAGTGGAAGGACAGGATCGTCCCTTGGCACCTACAGCTGGTTTCTACAGTGACGAGGAGCTCGGCAGACTGCTGGGAGGAGTGGCCATCGCTCTGGGAGGAGTTCTGCCTGGCATTTTGGCGGTTCTACAGCCCGGGGGAACTGAGAGGCCAGCCGAGTCTGGGTGGATGGATTGGACGGCATCCAGTTTCTTAGGATCCACTGTGGGATGGACCTTTACAAGAGATCCTTCCTGCCTACAGCCATCAGTATCTATAACATCTCTTAATGAAATGAGGATAACGAGTTACAACAACAAATAATTTCCCTTTGGGATTAATAAAGTATTTTTGAATTGAATTGAATTGAATTGTAGTCTAAGTAGATGATTGGATTCATTGGGTTTAATGGACAAATGTAATTGTGTGTCATCAGCATAACAATGAAAATTTATCCCATGCTGTTTAATAATTTTACCTAATGGAAGCATATATAAAGTAAAGAGTATTAGCCCAAGCACTGAGACCTGAGGAACTCCATGACTAACTTTGGTGTATGAAGAAGATTTATTATTTACATTTACAAACTGGAATCTATCAGATAGATATTGATATTCACAAGACAAGCTCTGAACAGTACCTTTTTTGAAACTGCATGAGATTTAATTTAAAGTTATTTTTAATGTAGGACCAAATGGCTACAGCTTGATTTGCAGATGATATGCATTCATTTAGGCTTTTAATTGTATTTGTGTTGCAGCATCAAGCAAAGGGAAACAATTTAGGCAGCAGAAAAATAAAAAAATAAAAAACTGAAGGGAAGTGTTTAGGAGGGAATAGTTTTTTTCTGGATGTGAGGAGTGTCCATTAGCCCTAAGGCTAGCAGCCCCCCCATCGTCTCTCAACTTTCTCTGCCTCAGTCCTTCTCTCCCCACTCCATGCAATTTACGCCTTGAACCTGTGTAATTACAGTGCCAACAGCAGCAGCCATCAGGTTCAGGTGGGGTGAGGCACAGACATGCCCCGTCACCTCAAGAGCCGGGGTTCACCAGCTTTACTGCTGCAATTATCTTTTCACCGTAATCTCCTTCACCCTGGCTCTATAGGAACATATTTGTGTGACAACAGGAAACCTGCTGCAAAACACAAGCCTATTCTTTCCCACAAGAAGACATAATATTTATTGAGAAAGTACATTTAGCATATTAAATTATCTTTTGTTGACTGGTTTTTGCTATTATCATTAAGCTGTGGCCGTTCTGTTAAAATCAAAGGCCTAGCATTCCTAAAAGAAATGCATATCACCTACAGCTGTTCATGTCAGTGTTCAAGACTAAGATCATCTAGCGTTGTACCCATTTCAGTCCATCCATTCATCCATCCATCCATCCATCCGTCCATCCATCCATCCATCCATCCATCCATCCATCCATCCATCCATCCAT
>NC_056505.1:30641389-30665382 GCF_014905685.2 Nematolebias whitei
CATCCATCCATCCATCCATCCATCCATCCATCCATCCATCCATCCATCCATCCATTATCTTTTACCCACTTCTTCCTTTATGGGTCACAGGGGTGACTGGTGCGGCACCCATGTCCAGCAATCACTGTGCGAGAGGCAGGGGACACCTTGGACATGTCTCCAGTCCATCACAGGGACACAGAGACAAAAGAGACAAACAACCATTCACTCTCTCGCTCACACCTAGGGACAATTTAGAGCTACCAATCAGCCTAACATGCATGTTTTTGGTCTGTGGGATGAAACCTGAGTACCCAGAGAAAGCCCACTCATGCACGGAAAGAACATGAAAACTTCACCCAGAAAGTCCCTGGACCAGGATTTGAACCAGGGCAACCGGCTGAGAGGCAGCAGCTCTACCAACTGAGCCACCATGCTGCCCCCATTTTAGTAAACCTCAGAAAATAACTATGCAGTATATCAAAATGTCATGCTTGGATTACGTGTAGTAATTGTAAAATGGACTGTACTTGTAATGGAACTTGTAATGGAAAATGGACTGTACTTGTATAGCACCTTTCTATCTAATCAAAATATTCAAAGCACTTTACAACACAATCTGTGCCCTCATTTACCCATCCATACACACATACCTGTACAGCACTCTACTACATCTCTACAAAGCTAACTGAACAAATCATTCTAAAGAGACTAATCAGTGCTTTTAGATCACATTCATACACCGATGGGACACACATCAGAGGCAGTGAGGGGTTCAGTGTTTTGCCCAGGGACACGTCAACAAGTGACTGCTGGTGGAATCGAACCCCCAACTCTCCCATTGGAGGACGCCTGCTCTAACCACTCAGTCATAGAAGCTTGTGTGCTGTTTTTGTGTGCTCACTTTATTTTACTTTTTTTAATTTAACTTTCATTCTGGGAAGCAAACTCAAATTTCATGGTACTTTGATTCAATGACAATAAAGGTCTATTCTTTTGTGAATCCAGTTTTAGCAACACCTATCAACCTGATTGAGCTAAAGTAATCTTTGTGTAAGTTATTGTTTATTAGCTGTGGTAGACATATTGAATTGGACTGACTCCACAAGTTAATCAATTGTAAACATATATTCAATGAATACTCTTGGAAAATTTGATTAAACACTGTCCAGTAGTCCAGGAGATAATTTGCTAACAAACAAATAGACTCCATTGTTGACTCCAACCGTTAATGCTAATATTTGAGGCAATGATCCATCCATCCATCCATCCATCCATAACATCCATCTACTATCTTCCACTTGTTCCTGAGTCAGGTCACAGGGGCAGCAGTTTAAGCAGGGAAGCCCAGACATCTTTTTCCCCAGCCATCTCTTCTAGCTCTTCTGGGAGGACACCAAGGAGTTCCCAGGCCAGCTGAGAAAAATGGGGTGCATTCACACCAACCCTGTTTAGTCCGCTTTAATCAAACTCTAGTCCGTTTGCCTAGAAAGTCTGGTTCATTTGGGGAGATGTGAATGCGCAATCAAACTCTGACGTGGACCAAAAAAGCAAACTCTGGTCTGCCTAAATACCTAGGTCTCGGTTCGGTTGAAGTGAACTCCGGCGTGGTTTGAATGCATTGTGAATGAAAGCAGACCGGAGACCTCTCCAAGAGCAGGAGGTGTACTACAGCGCAGGGCATTTTATGTAAATACAACCAAAACAAATGCGCATTTCTCATACCTCATATGGAGCTGTCTCAGCCGCCTTGTGTGAAAAACAACATTTTCCATGGTCTTCTGCCTCATCTTCTGCTCATGTTGAGTCCATTGTTGAAAAATGTTTGAACAGAAATCCTAAAACTGCTAAAATTTGACTCCACTCCATGGTTTTTGTTTATATTTCCAGAAGAAGGAAGTTGCACTCAGTGTCTTCTTCAGAAGTTTTCGTGTCGTTTCCTTCAGTAGTTCTTGGTGCAGTGCCTACACAGGCAAGGGGGTACAGATTGGCTTTATTGACTCAGTGCAGTGTGAATGCGAACCGCATCAGCTGAAAATGTAAACAAATGTTCCTAATTTTGGTCCCCAATCGAACCGAGTCTACCGGACTATCAGGTGTGAAAATGACCATATCTCTTTAGTGTGTCTTGGGTCTTCCCTGAGGCCTCTTCCCAGTCAGACATGTCAGGAACACCTCCCTAGAGAAGCACCCAGGGGCATCCTAACCAGACACTACCTTAGAAACCTCAGCCTGGTTATGGACAGACCAACCCCGACGTCCCCCAACTCAGCTTCCTCCATGCCGGTGGGGTTGAGAAGGTTGAAGTATTCATTTCACCTCCCGACGATGATAATGTCATTGGTTGAGTAAACAACACCTAACTCTCACTATCACAATGTTGGTAACATGCTGCTTTCCCTGCCACAACCACCTGATGGTTTTCTCCTCAGTGACTATATCCATCCATTCATCTATCCATCTATCCATCCATTATCTTTACCTGCTTCTTCCTTTTTGGGTCACGGGGGTCAGTGGTGCCCATGTCCAGCTATCACTGTGCGAGAAGTGGGGGACACCCTGGACGGGTCGCAAGTCCATCGTAGTGCCACATAGAGATAAATGAGACAAACAACCATTCACTCTCTTATTCACACCAAGGAACAATTTAGAGTTACCAATCAGCCTAATATGCATGTTTTTGATCTGTGGGAGGAAACCAGAGTACCCGGTGTAAACCTACAGATGCAAGGAGAAAACATGCAAACTTCACTAAGAAAGGCCCCTGGACAGGGATTTGAACCAGGGCAACCTGCTCGCTGAAAGGCAGCAGCTCTACCAACTGCACCACTGTGCTGCTCTCAGAACCAATCAAGAGTCTATAGTCAAGCTTTCACCGAACTCTTCTCACATCAGAGCTTTTGTCTCAGCAACAGCCAGGGATACAGCCCGCTTGGCCTACCATTACTCCTCAACTGCCTCTGGAGTACTACTGGCCAAACAGGCCTGATAGGACTCCTTCTTCAGCTTCATAGTCTTCCTAACTTGTGTTGTCCATTACTGAGGTCCAGGCTGGCCATTGTGAGAAGCACTGATAAACTTGCAGCCACAGCTCAAGGCAGTTGTCTTGACAATGGTAGTGTGGAACTGAGCCCTACAGTTCCACACTAACATTGGAGTCAATATCCCCTGCCTCAGTTGAGATACAGTTAAAGCTCTCTTGGAGATCTGAGTTCAATATCTTTCTGATAGATTCTTCTGCCAGGTGTTCCTAGCAAACCCTCACTACACTTTTGGGTCTACCATGTCTGTTTAGCATCTTCCCCTGACAGCTGATGCAACTCACCACCAGGTGGTGATCAGTTGACAGTTCACCTCTTCTCTTCACCCGAGTGTCCAAAACATACAGTGACACGACTACAAAAACAACCATCGATCTGCAGCCTAGGGTGTCCTGGTGCTGTGGACACCCTTATGTTTATACATTGGGTTTGTGATAGACAAACTGTAACTAGCACAAAAGTCCAACAACAGAACACAGTTTGGGTTCAGATCAGGGAGGCTGTTCCTCCCAATCATGTCCCTCCAGGTGACACTATTATTACCCATGTAGGTATTGAAGTCCCCCAGCAGAATAAAGAAGTCCCCAGCTGTAGCACATTCTAGCACCCCTGCAAAGGACTCCAAAAATGCTAGGTACTCTGAACTACCATTTGGCACAAAGGCACTAACAACTGTAAAGTCCATCCCCCCACCCAGAGGTGCAGGGATACTCCAACACACAGGCACCAAGTTGTGGGGCTAAGAGTAGCCCAATACCAGCTTGGTACCTCTCCCCATGGGCAACTCCAGAATAAAATAAAGTCCAACACTTTTCAAGGAGATTGATTCAGGAGTCCATGCTGTATGTCAAGATAAGTCCAACTAGATCTAGTTTTTTAATGAATTATTGAGCATGAACTTTGATATCCTGATACATGCTCAACTTTGATGTTTGGGACAACTTTGGCTATGACTGCCTCAGAGGAGTCGACGGGGGAGAGGGCGGTCCCCTGAAACCATCTTCTCACCAGCAAGATGGTTGGTCCACTATGTAGGTGTGCTGCTTGTGGGACTCAGTTTGTTATGGTTCCTTGAACTGATGAAGTCCTTTGGATGACGGATGAAACATCTCAACAAAAAAAGAAACCATCCAGATGGCCTGACTGAACTTTGTTGGACTTTTTACCTTGATTATTTAGCATGAACTTTGATTCATCTATTTAGTACCTCTCAGTTTCACACACAAGCTCAGGCTCCTTCCCTGCCAGAGAGGAGACATTCCATGTACCCAAAAGTCAGCATTGGTAAACTACGGTCAGAGAGTTAAGGCCCCCACCTTTGGCTACAACCCATGGCAGTTTGCATTCAACTCATATGGCCCATCCTTCAGGTGGTGGGTCCACAGGAAGGCAAATCCTTGTTGCTCATTTGGGCTGAGTCTTACTGGGCCCCATGTGTAAATGGTATATGGACTTTACTTATATAGTGCCTTTCTGTCTAATCAAATTACTCAAAGTGCTTTACAAAACAATCTGCACCCTCATTAACCCATCCACACACACATACAGCATTTGCTACAAAGACTTATCAGTACTTTTTAGATCACATTCATACACCGATGGGACACACATAGGAGGCAATGAGGGGTTCAGTGTCTTGACCAGGGACACTTCAACATGTGACTGCATAGTGGTGGAACTGAACTCCCAACTCTCTCATTGGAGGGTGACTTGGATTGGGTAGATACACGTCACCAGGTGCTCATCGATGAGTCCCTCCCCAAGGCCTGGCTCCAGGGTGGGGCCCTGACAACCCACGGCCGAGCGAGGGACACTGAGTTCCTTGCTGTTTTCTGTACATATGAGTCTTTGGAATTGTTCTTTGTCTGGCTTGTCAACTAGGGCCAATCTGTCTTAGGAGACCCTACCAGGGGCAATTGCCTCTGACAGCATAGCTCCTAGGATTATTCAGGTGCTCATACTCCTCCACCACAATAAGGTGGCAATTCAAGAAGGAGCAATGATACAGAGTTAAATTCTAACCATCCATCTTTACCTGCTTCTTCCTTTTCGGGTCATGGGGGTTACTAGTGCCCACATCCAGCAGTCACTGTGCAAGAGGCGGGGGACACCCTGGACAGTTCGCAAGTTCATAACAAGGTCACATAGAGACAAAAGATCATCCAGTTCTTTATGAGGTGTTTTTTGCCACCATGCAATAAAATGCCCACAGAAACAAAGGGAAAAACTATCACTTATCATTACATTTTTGCATAGGGTGATAAAGCAGTGTAAAGATGCAATAGATGCGTGGAGAAATAATACATGTATCACAAATTAATTTTTCATTTGACCTAACTGCAGCAGTTCATCCCTCTTGAAGGATAAAAATATGAGTTACAAGTACTTGGACATCCATCTGACCTGCCATGTGAATGGACTCACTCTCAGATCCCACAGCACAGAGGAAATCCTTCTGTTGCTATGCATTCTGGGAATAAAAATCCTTCAATTTTCAGTTCTTGCCTTCTTTTGTCACTGTACACGTACTGGATAGATGTCCATGACACACCCAGGCGCTGTCACATTCACAAAGCTCTTCTTGATGACCCCCCTCTGTGAAACAGCAGGAGAGAAAATCAGGGGAAAAAAAGGAAGAGAGGAAGAAAGGCAGAATGTGCCCACATGAGTGTGACATGGTACTGCCGGACTCATACGCTCACCATGACAACCACACAGATGAGGGAGGAGACCCGAGGGGACCCTTTGGCTCTTTGGTGAAGTACAATGTGCTGTCTTAACCTTAGTGCCGTCCCGGTTGTCAGCAGGTCAAATCCTTGAATATCAATGAAGTGACTGAGTGTCCCTCGCAGTTGTCCTCAGGACTGTCCCGCTCACATGAGAAGAGCTCGCTGTCTGCCTGACCTCCTCTGACCTGCCTCTAGCCCCTCGCTGCTTTCAGAGCAGAAAGGCTGATTCCATGGGGTTAAACAACACTCAGTCAGAGTGCACACATTCCTGCCTCCTGTTTCCACTCTGATCGGTCTGTTTCATGTTGGCCGAAGACATGAATCCCATTCAGAGTTTACTCTGAGGTTCCTCCAACAGACACAAAGAATTATGGGGAATATATAAATAAAAATACATTTTAATTCATTAAATAAATACCTGTTTGTGCTCATGTTTATGCAAATAATGAACACTTTGATACTGACTTTTATTCATTTTTACAAGCTGACCACATGTGACATGGCATGATGAACATATATAGACAGTACATAAAAACTAATTAAAAGAACCGAGACATAAAATGCCCGGCTTTTCTTAAAAATATGCAAATTATCAGTTGTCTCTCATGCAAGAGTTTTAGACTAAAATCATCTTGTTTTAAAAATTACAACTTAGATGTTTTTAAAATATAATCAGACCAGTGTCATACAATAGTGCCAAATCATTTGTCATTAGATGGCACTCAAAGTATTTGTTTGCAATGCTTTTCAGGTTTTACCACACACACACACCCACACACAAGTATATTAATAATAGTTACATAGTTACAGCTACCAGAGCAACATACCAAGAGCAGCTCTACTCATCTTTAAGCAGGGAATAAATAACATTTAGTCTCACTTCCTGCTTCATTTGCAGCTCTGCTGCTTTTTTCCTCCTCTGATAAGCAGAACTGAAGCTTCTCTTCTCTTGTTTGTTTAGTGAATCTAGGACAGTTCAAATCAATGGCCATGACCCGAAGCAATGATTCAACACTGCATGAAATGTACTTCTCATAAAGTATTGCTACTAGCAGAAACACTGTTGGTGAGCATTCATGAACCAGTTAGGCAGGTGCACTGCAGGAAATATGTTAGAGGCATTGTTTGCATGCTTTTGTAGGATCATCCCAACCACAACTTGTGTTTTTTTTTTTGGCTCAGCCCTGTCATGCAACAACTAATTTATGAGCTTAAGTCTTTTTTTCTAATCTGTTTAAAAACAACAACAACAAAAAAACCCTCTAAGATGAAAAATGTAGGAAATCTTTTGGGGAACTTTCCTAATTCACTACACCAAAAATACAAGTTATCATTGCAGTGTTGACAAGCTTACAAATCTAAACAAACCCTCTGCAGCCTCAAGTCTCACATCAAAAGCTGAGAAAATACACTTTGGTTTGAGAAAAAGCTTTGGGAGCCAGTGAGTCACTATAAACAAAGACAGCAGTGGTCCAGGGATGTTTTTACAAGACTTGTCAAGCTGCAACTCACAGATTGGCCCTGTAAGTGGGCTGTTATTTTCCACTCGGGCCAGATAAGTGGGTCCTGACCCCTTCTGTGGGTAAATTAGCTGCTTCTGCCATCACTCCCATTACTCTTATCACAACCAGACAATCTCAACTGCCACCCGAGTCCAGAAAAGCAAGGCTCTTCAGCCAGGCTTGATTACACAAAGGAACACATACACTATCAGATACAGTTGCAAAACCCAATAATAAAGTTGTTTGTAATCTCCTCAAGCTGTGCCTTGGTACTTACCACTAAATTGTTTCCAGTGCTGTCAGTATAGGGAACAAACTGGGGGAAAATGGGACATTATTTTGGATAGCTGTGCACCAACACATGTTCCATGTTGTGTGTGCCCATTCCTGTTCAACTGATACATGCAGGAAAATAAATAATATAGGATTTTTGAGCAAGAAATTGTTGCCAAAACAAAACTGGTAGTATTTGAAGCTGTGCTGTCTTTGATTTCAAGTAGACTTTTATTTTTACGAGTATTCGTAGATCTATTAAAGTTCCTTTGTTTACAGTTATTTATTTATTTTGACTATGCAAAAGCCTTTGTTCAGTTCTACCTAACCATGACATGGTTGATGAAATTAAATAGGCCGTATGGTGGCAGCCATGATGGAAGAATACAAGTTCGATTCTGCATATTCATATTTGCTGAGTCACTCATTGCCATGTTGATTCCATCTTTTATTTAATTTTCTGGCAAACTGATGGAGGAAGAGGAGCATACATCAGCATTCCTCACAAGACAGGTGGACAAAAATACAAATTAAAGTTAAGCCTCAGACAAACTGTTGCTGTGTGAAAACAAGCAACTCTGAGAAAATAAAAACACGCTGAAACAAGATGAATCGCCTGAAGGACATCCATGTCATTTTTTTCATTGTTTACAATATGTTGGAGAAAAGACAAGCTATAAAACTTTTCTTTTTCAGATTTTGAGAAGAAAATTTAGAGCTCTGATGCAATGGAAGTCAATGAGACATTGGATGTGTGCACTCTCAGGTGATTTAAGAGAACATTTTAAACCTTGTAGTAGAAAAGACAAATGTGTCCACATTCTGGTGTATAAACTGTTTAAGAAATGTATTATTTCTAGATGTCAGACAGGTTTGTTTGCAACAATACATATATTAAAATAAAAGTGTGTGACATCACACAATCTTAAACCCTATTCGCATGGGATTAGTTTAGAGATCACATGCAATTAGTGTAAGGGCAGGGCAGCCAACTCAGGACCTGAAGGTCCCGGGTTCGATCCTCGGTCATTGCACACCTTGTGGTGTCTCTGAGCAGGACACCTTAGCCCCAGTTGCATCCCGGGAGCTTTCCATAGCTTCCCACTGCTCCACCTGGTGGTGGATGGGTTAAATGCAGAGAGCCAATTTCACCATTGTATGGGCGCATACAATGATGACAATACATAACACATTATTATTATTAATATTATTATTATTAGCAGTAGTAGTAGTATTTGTAATCATTATGGAGATTGTCTGTGTTGTTAATCCCATGCAAATTGGCCATGTCAGTAATTTGTAAAGTAAAAATTCCCCCGCAAATTACCTACTATATTTTGCAGAACTCCAAGGTCCTATGATAACACTACTCCAATGTGAATAGGCATCTCTGTGATTTGGACAGAAATGGGCCGGATCCGATACGTAATTAGGAGGTTTTTGTTTAAGCAAAATCATTTGGAAAAATAGAACAAGGCTATTTTAAATTAACGCGCTGCTTGCTTCGGCTTTTGTAGATGCTGCTACTTCCTTCACCGCAGATGGCAGCAGGTGCGAAGACACACACGTGATCAGCTGACCCATCCATCTGTCCGTCCGTCCGTCCGTCCATCCATCCATCCATCCATCCATCCATCCATCCATTATATTTACCTGCTTCTTCCTTTTCGGGTAGCGGGAGTTGCTGGTGCCCATGTCCAGCCATCACTGTGCGAGAGGCAGGGGACACCCTGGACAGGTTGCAAGTCCATTTCAACTGGCATGTCAGCGGCCGCTCACGCGCACGGCCAGTGACAGGTTGTCCATCTGAACTTAACGTGGCTTTTTTACCTCTTAAACCGGCCGTTCGGACCTGACTCCTCCTCAACAAGTAGATTAACACTATTTCATATTGTGCATTCTTTAGTTTTCTTTGTGCTGATCCGTAAAAACACATCAAAGCCTTCTAAGACCATCCCAGCCCGCACATTAAGCACATTATTATGGACCGGCCCGGTCGTGACAACGCAGCGTGTTAACTTCATATCCGGAAGATGTCTGTAAATTTCTGCTAAATCTCAGGCTTTTGTTATCTCGTGTGAATGTGCCACATAAAAAGCAGATGTTGGGGAGTAATTTATATATTACATGTGGTCCCTAGGTAAAACTAATCCTGTGCAAGTAGGGCTTAAGTTGAACATTTTTTGGGAAAAAAATTTAAAGCTTGAAATTTTTACAATTTAACAGTGAAAGGGTATACAGTGAACCCTAGCTATAACGCGGTTCACCTTTCACAGTCTCACTGCTTCACGGATTTGCATTGTGTTCTTCATTCTGATTGGCTAAACAGTCTCTCCAGTACAGTAGTTATTTGTAAAAAACATTTATACAGTACTTTTATTTGTTAAACAAATGCTTGGGCCTGTAAAAAAGTTTTGTTCTTTGGTTTGAATGTATTATGTAGTATTTCATTGTATAATAATTGTAAAAAAAAAAAGGTTACTACTTCACGGATTTCGCCTATCAAGGGGTTCTTTTTGGAACGTAACTCCTGTGAAAAACGAGGGTTCACTGTAAAACATTAGTTCAAACTAGGGGTTGAACGACTACATCATTTTTAAACTCGACATTAACATAATAAAACTTGAGTAGAACTTGAGTAGTTGATGGCGTCATAGGATCTCAAGAAGAAAAAATAAATAAAGAATAAAACCGCAAAAAAATGTCTATTATTTACGAAAAAAAGACCACCAAAACATTGGGAGAGTATATTCTGCTCCTACCATTTATCATACTGCAAATAAGTCACAGGAAAACCAAAACTATTAATTATTATTAAGCTTCAAAAGTGAAAGAAATAACGTGCAGCACGTAAAAAACAAAACTAAAAACAGTGGGGTGGACGACCACCCCGCACCACCACCAGCTGTGGTGCGCATTAGGTTTAGTTTTAGAGATTAATATGTTTATAGATTATTTTTATAGGTTTAGAGATTAATAATTTTTGCTTTTAGTTTGTAAAACCATGTCAGAGGAAGCTGGTTCTTGTTCTGTCGATTGGACCTGTTTCTGGGTGTATATATACTTCCTGCTTTCTCCACTACATTGCCAGATCAACTGCTTGCTTCCAGCAACAGTTATCCAGCGTACTCTTCTTGTTCACAGCTCTTTAATCTTGATCCATGCAAGTTTCCCTTGACCACGTTTTTTGCCTCAGCCTACTGACCTTGTTGATGACCTATGCCTGTTTTTGGATTTTGCCTTTGCCTCTACCTATTCCTCTTCTGATCCCGTGTATGAACCCTGCTCATCCTCGACTACGCCTCTGGATTTCCCTTGGTCTCTGCAGCTCTGTGTCTCCACTGGAGCATCCCGTTACAACAAGAAAGGTTAGTGTTTCATCAGACCATCTGTATTCAGATAACTACTTGTTATTCTGTCAAACACTGACCTTTTCCCTCTGTATCATTTTAGATACAGTTCCTGCCCCTGGACCTGAGACACCAGAAGCTGTTTATTTACTCAATAAACATTTTAAAAACCTTTCTAAGTCTGTGTGTATGATCCTCTGCCATCAGTTTTCTGACAGATTGATCTGGCCAAACATGGATCCTGCACCAGGCTCAGAATGGTGCTCTGGTGTGGAAGGTGCCATCGGTAAATTAGAGACCGGCATGAATGATGTTCTAGAATTGCGCCGCTCAAGGTGGCTGCACGTTGGAGTAGCTCTGTTACTTTCATTCTGAGATATTACTTTTGAAAACTTTAATTCCTCTTTTTTCTGGATATAAATTACTTTTTTTGGATGATTATTTCCTCTGGTGTCGAATGCTGTGCAGCTGGAAGGATTTTTACAGAAATATCTTTGCTTTTGGACATTTGTTATGATGCGTAACCATAACAACAAGGTTTTTTTTACAACCGGGAGCAGCTGATTAACATCTCCAAAGCTCAAATAATATCTCAACTACAGCCTCAAATCCCAAATGAGTTGAAAAGGAGGTGTCGTGGAAGCAGAGCAGGAGCAAAGAAGAGGGAGAAAGAGAGAATAATGCAGTTTAAACCATCTCTTCCATCAATCATGATGGGCAATGTGAGATCGCTGGGAAACAAGTTGGATGAACTTCAAGCCCTAACAAGGACCCATCCAGAGTATCGGGAATGCAGTGTTATGTGTTTCATAGAGACATGGCTGCAGGATCAAATCCCCAACTCCAGCGTTTCCTTGCCAGGCTTTCTGACCATACGAGCAGATAGAGATTTAAAGAGGAGTGGCAAAAGGAAAGGAGGTGGGTTGGCAGTGCTTGTGAACAACAGATGGTGTAATCCTGGACATGTTACTGTGAAGTGTCGTCTCTGCAGTCCAGATATTGAACTGTTAGCCCTAAGGTGTTGTCCATATTATTTGCCAAGAGAGTTCACCAGTGTTATTTTGGCAACTGTTTACATTCAACCCAATGTTGTTGGCGAGACTGCATGTGATGTCATCAGCTCCGATGTTGCTAAGCTACAGACACAACACCCTAGTGCGTTTGTTGCAATATCTGGGGATTTTAATCATGCCTCTCTCTCTGCAACACTTCCGACATTCGAACAGTTTGTCAACTGCTCTACCAGAGAAAACAAAACGCTGGACTTGTTTTATACAAATGTCAAGGATTCATACATCGCTAAAGCAAGACCCCCTCTTGGCAAATCAGATCACAATCTTGTGTTTCTCTGCTCAAAATATAAACCCCTTGTTCAGAGGCAACCTGCAATAAAGAGAACAGTGAGAAAATGGTCAACGGAAGCTGAAGAAGCCCTGCGGGGTTGTTTTGAGGCTACAGACTGGGATGCACTGTACTAGCCACATGGAGAGGACATCAATGCCATGACTGAGTGTGTGACCGACTATATAAACTTCTGTGTAAACAACACTATCCCCACCAGAACAGTGAGATGCTACCCCAATAACAACCCCTGGATTACCACTGACCTGAAGGAACTGCTAAACCAGAAAAAAAGATCCTTCAGGGAGAGAGACAGGGAATTATTGAGGAGCACACAGAAGCAACTAAAAGTCAAGATAAGAAACAGCAAGGAGGTGTACAAAAAGAAGCTGGAGAGCAAGCTCCAACAGAACAATATCAGAGAGGTGTGGTCAGGGATGAAACAGATCACAGGCTTCAAGCAGAAGGAGTATCAGAACGATGGAAGCCTGGACAGAGCCAATGAACTGAACATGTTCTTCAATAAGTTCAGTTCAGGAACAAGCTCAGCATCCTCCTCTCTTGCCCACAGCCAAACATACATACCACACTCCATTGACCCAAGGCTGTCCTGTCACACCTCAAATATTGTATCTACCACCTCAGTCATGGACCCTTCTTCTTCTACATATTGGTCTTCAACCAAATCAGAAGATGCTGATACCTCCTTTGCCTCCCCCCTCTGCATCTCCAGAAGTCAGGTGAGGAAGCAGCTGGAGAGACTGAACCGGAATAAGGCTGCAGGTCCAGATGGTGTCAGTCCCAGAGTCCTGAAGGTCTGTGCAGAGCAGCTCTGGGGGGTTCTGCAGCACCTCTTCAACCTTAGCCTGACCCAGGAGAAGGTTCAAGTGTTGTGGAAAACATCCTGTCTTGTTCCATTGCCAAAGAAATCTCACCCATCAGTCCTCAATGACTATAGACCTGTTGCCCTGACATCCCACATCATGAAGGTCCTAGAAAGACTTCTGTTGACCCACTTGACTAGACAAACAAGCACATATCAGGACCCACTGCAGTTTGCTTATCAGCGTGGACTTGGAGTTGAAGATGCCATCATACACCTGCTTCAGCAAACTCACTGTCATCCAGAAGAGGCAGACAGCACTGTGATAGTCATGTTCTTTGATTTCTCCAGTGCATTTAACACAATCCAGCCTGATTTGCTTTGTCAGAAACTTCAGAAGACTCAGGTGGAGGCCTCAACAATCGCCTGGATCAAAGACTACCTGAAGGACAGACCACAGTTTGTGAGACTGAAGGGTTGTGTATCTATCTTAAGCTCATAAAGAAGGCTGGCTCAGTTCTGGGGACTCCTCTGGAACCTTTGGAGATGATTGTACAAAGAAGGATTCTTTATAAAATGAATAACATTATAGACAACCCTCAGCATCCTCTTCATCAGACTGTCATACAACAACAAAGTGTCTTCAGTCAGAGGCTTCTTCAAATCCGTTGTAGGACAGACCGCTTCCTGCCCACAGCCATCAGCATCTATAACAACTCATTAATGAAACCAGGATGATGAGTTAACACAACATATAATTTCCCTCTGGGATTAATAAAGTATTTTTGAATTTGAATTTGAATGAGATCATGAACATGCTTAAGACTCTAACTCTTCACTCTAACCCTCAGGACTCAAATCATGCTGGCAGTCCTGCATATGCTGGAACCACGAGTAACCCACTCCGGGAACCACGGTTGGCTCCACCAGAACTTGTAAGGATGGCACCATCTAGTGGGCCTTCCCCCTGTCTGTTCTCCCTTGTGTCTGAATTGATTGTCTGATTATTGTCACCTGTGTCATGTCCTGGTTGTGTGTATATAAAGTCTGTCTGTCAGTTCTGTCATTGTCGGTTCGTCGTTGGGTATAGCCTGTCTTGTCCTGCCTGTGTGATCTTGTTCTTGAGTTCATGTAAGTTTTGCTGCCATGTCAGCCTTTTGATTTATTATTATTATTATTATTAAAAGTATATTATTTTATACATCTGCCTCTTGAGTCCTGCCTGCGCAACTGGGTTCTTCTGTCCTGATCTGCCTTGAAAAAACCTGACAGAACTGTTTTCAGGGGCACCGGATCAGTGCCGCCCGTTCCTAACACAATGCAAAATTCATTTTCAGCTCCAGCCCTCATCCTTCCCCGCTGAATGTGCTAAGGTGGCGTAAACCATGTCCCTCCTGTCTGGAAAAGCTAAGTCTTGGGGAACGTCAGAATGGCAAAAGGATTCAAGGTACTGCTACTTGTTTCATGAGTTTGCTAAAGAGCTGAGCAGAGTTTTTAACCCCATCCTCCAAGAAAGAGAGGGTGCTCGTATACTGTTTTCAGTGAAGCAGGGAAAACAAAGAGTAACTGAGTACATTATAGATTTTCATGCTGTGGCTGCTGGTAGTAAATGGAATGAAGAGGCTCTAACTGATGCTTTCTACCAAGGGCTTAATGAGGAGATCAAGGACAACCTGGCAACCAAGCGATACCCGGACTCACTGCAGGACCTAGAGGATTTGGCTACAAGGGTGGATCTGCGCTTGATGAAGAGATCCCGAGAACGAGCTGAGAGATCCAGCAGAGCCTCAAGACCCCTTGAGGAACCCAGAGAGGTGCCCAGATGGCTTCCCCTGGGACCCCCATCTCCACCACGTCCACAAGAGACACCCCCACGAGAGGAGCCCATGCAGATTGGACGCAGCCGTCTTACTCCAGAGGAACGTGAGAGGAGACGTCGGAACCGGCTGTGTTTCTACTGTGGCCAGGACTCTCACAACATCTCTAACTGTCCGTTAAAAGGCCAGACTCAGCAGAGAAGAGGAAACTCCTGCTGAGTCAGACCCAGAATCCAGTAATCTCCTCACCCTTTACGTTTCCAGCTGAGCTGTCCACTTCTGGTAAAACCTGCACCTCCATTAAAGTACCCATCGACTCAGGGGCCGACTCTGAGTTCATGGACCTTCAGTTTGCCCAAGAACGAGGGATAAAACTGTTCAAATCCCCTAAACCACTGTCCATCGTAGCCTTAGATGGCCACCCTCTTCATGACTCCTCTTTAATCTCCGAACCTGTGACTTTAACCATAGGAGGTAATCACAAAGAGACATCACAGTTTCTGATTATCAAATCACCCCACTCTCCTGTAGTCCTAGGGGCCACATGGCTTTCAAAACACAACCCACATATTTACTGGCAACAGAAGGAGATTGTGGGTTGGTCCGATAACTGTTTGTCATCTTGCCTCTTTGACGTGGTCATTCCCTCAATGTCCAAGAACAATATTAAAGAGACTTATCCAGATCTTTCTAAGGTTCCAGAGGAGTACCTTGACTTGAAGGAGGTTTTTAACAAAGTCAAGGCCACCTCTTTACTACCGCACAGGCCTTATGATTGCCCTATTGACTTGGTTCCTGGTTCTACTCCCCCTAAAGGGGCCCTGTACTCTCTGTCTACCATCTGTTGCACATACGTGAGGGAGATGAGTGGAAGACTGCCTTCAACGCACCCAATGATCATTATGAATATTTGGTCATGCCTTTTGGCTTGACCAACACCACAGCTGTGTTCCAGTCTCTGGTCAATGATGTCCTAAGGGACATGGTTAATCAGTTTGTTTTTGTTTATCTGGATGATATTTTAATTTTCTCCAAGGACCTAACCTCACACAAGAAACATGTCAGATCTGTTCTCACCCGGTTATTACAAAATAATTTATTTGTCAAAGCTGAAAAATGTGATTTCCACCAGTACTCCACATCTTTTCTCAGTTTTAAGATTTCACCCAATTTAGTTGAAATGAGTAGCGACAAGGTGTCTGCAATATAAGATTGGCCAATACCCAAAGGCCGGAAACAACTGCAGAGGTTCTTGGGGTTTGCTAATTTCTACCGGAGATTTATTAAAGACCATAGCCTCATTGCTAATCCCCTCCATGTTCTCACCTCCTCCAAGAAAAAGTTCCTATGGACAGAGGCAACTGATGCAGCATTTAAAGAAATAAAGACTTTTTTTTCTTCTGCCCCTGTTCTCCATAGATGCGTCTTGTGTGGGTGTAGGGGCAGTGCTTAGCCAACAAAATAAGGAAGGAGTTATTCATCCCTGTGCTTTCTTCTCCAGAAGCCTATCACCAGCTAAGTGAAATTACAATGTCGGGGAACGTGAACTGCTCGCGGTTAAGCTGGTGCTGGAGGAGTGGAGGCACTGGTTGGAGGGTGCCCAGTTCCAATTCCAGGTTTGGACCAACCATAAGAACCTCGAGTACCTTAAGTCGGCCAAATGCCTCAACCCTCGACAAGCCAGGTGGGCACTTTTCTTTTCCCATTTTAACTTTGATTTCACCTATAGACCCAGTCACAAGAACACAAAACCTGATGCCCTCTCTTGCATCATGGAGGAGGATTCTTGTTCCTCGCCTCCTCATGTCGGTGAGTTTATCCTTCCCAACTGCCCGCCTGGCTGTCACTCAACTGGAGCTGGACTTACGACAGGCCAACCAGTTGCACCCTCCTCCAACCGCCTGTCCCCCTGACCGATTATTTGTACCCCCTGAGTTTGTCCAGGAGGTCCTCAAGTTTTGCCACAGCTCCCACCTAGTTTGCCATCCTGGTTTCTCTAAAACTGTTTCTTTAGTTCACGCACAGTTCTGGTGGCCCACTTTAAACCAGGATGTGCGCTCTTTTGTTTTATCCTGCCCTGCCTGTTCCCAAGCAAAGTCCTCACGTCGTCCCCCCTCTGGTCTCCTCCGTCCACTTCATATCCCGTCACGCCCATGGTCCCACATCAGTCTAGATTTCATCACTTGTCTTTCTCCCTCTGCCAGCAACACCGTCATCCTGACGGTTGTTGACCATTTTTCCAAGATGGTTCACCTGGTCCCTCTTCCCAAGCTTCCCTCAGCCAAGACCCTGGCTGGGATCGTCACATGATGTCTTTCGCCTGCACCGTCTGCCCACAGATATCGTTTCTGACAGAGGACCTCAGTTTGTCTCCAAGTTCTGGAGAGAATTTTGCGACCTCCTGGGGGTCTCCATTAGCCTCTCCTCTCGCTTTCATCCCCAGACTGATGGCCAGACAGAGAGGGCAGACCAGGAGGTCGAGGCCAAGCTGAGGATCCTCTGTCAGAAAGATCCCAGCCAGTGGTCCCCCAACCTCTCCTGGGTCGAACACGGCCTCCACACTGTCCCTTCCTCTGCTACCGGTCTGTCCCCTTTTTACATGGTTTTTGGTTTTCAGCCCCCTTTAATCACCACCCAGGAACGTGAAGCTCAAGTGCCCTCTGCTCACCAGTCAGCCTTACACTGCCATTGCATATGGCGGAGAGCCAGATGAGCCCTCCTGGAGACCTCCGCAACCTACGTTAAAGGGGCTAACTGGCGGAGGTCTCAACAACCCACTTATCAGGAGGGCCAGAAGGCATGGCTCTCCACCAAAGACCTCCCATTAAAAGTAGAATCACGCAAACTTGCTCCCCGTTTTATTGGCCCTTTCCCCATATCCATAGTCATTAACCCAGTTTCTGTCCGTTTATCTCTACCCAAATCCATGAAAATCCACCCATCATTTCACGTATCCTAAATCAAGCCCATTTTGCCCTCCCGTTTTCACCCGGCCCCAGAAACCCCCCCACCCGCCCGGCTCATTGATGGGGCACCCGCCTACACTGTGTGCCGACTCCTCCGCTCCAGGAGATGGGGCCGAAGAGTCCATTACCTGGTCAACTGGAAGGAATAGGGTCCAGAAGAACGTTCTTGGGTCTCCTCCCGTCACATCATTGACAAGTCCCTCATCAGGGACTTCCATTGCCTTCACCCGGACCAACCTCAGGGCGTGTCAGGTGCCACGCCTTAAGGGGGGATCTGTCACAGTTTACACTCTGTTTTTTCCTTTTCTCATCACTCTGTTCACTGTTTGACTTTTTCTTCTCTGCTCTCCGGGGTTTTTCCTCTGCTGCTTCTGCCAGCCTCTTTACATGCCACACCTCCCTCTCTGATTGCTGCTGATGGTTTCCACCTGTTTCTGGGTGTATATATACTTCCTGCTTTCTCCACTACATTGCCAGATCAACTGCTTGCTTCCAGCCACAGTTATCCAGTGTACTCTTCTTGTTCACAGCTCTTTAATCTTGATCCACGCCTGTTTCCCTCGACCACGTTTTTTGCCTGTCCCTTTTTGTGCCTCAGCCTTCTGACCTTGTTGACGACCTATGCCTGTTTTTGGATTTCGCCTTTGCCTCTACCTATCAGTACTTTCTCCTCTTCTGATCCCGTGTATGAACCCTGCTCATCCTCGACTACGCCTCTGGATTTCCCTTGGTCTCTGCAGCTCTGTGTCTCCGCTGGAGCGTCCCGTTACAACAAGAAAGGTTAGTGTTTCATCAGACCGTCTGTATTCAGATAACTACTCATTATTCTGTCAAACACTAACCTTTTCCCTCTGTATCATTTTAGATACAGTTCCTGCCCCTGGACCTGAGGCACCAGAATCTGTTTATTGACTCAATAAAAATTTTAAAAACCTTTCTGAGTCTGTGTGTAGGATCCTCTGCCATCAGATCTCTGACACTACTTGAATCAATTATAGAAGATGGTGAGTGTTTTCTAACTTAAAACGTATTTTAAGTTACTCATCCCATCGGTTCTGAACAAATTTTTGACTAACAAAAGAGTCTGACGCCATAATAGGACAACATCGGTGCTACGATGCTAAGCTAATTTTCATAAACACTAAATGTCTTCCGTTCCCGTTTCTCACTGTATTTTATCCAGAACGTATTTCAGCACATGACGATTCGTCTCTAACTCCACATTAAACCCTCCAAGCCTCCCGGCTTCTGCACCTGCTCCATCTGCGGAGTCTACACCTGACAGAGCTCCACCGCAGCCCACCTGCACCTCACAGAGCAGCACAATGCTGCAGCCTTCTGTGCTTGGTAAGAACAGATGCAACATGTTCCACATCACTTTATTTGTGCTGATAAAGACTTGCTTATATTTTATTTTTAAAGTAAAAAAAATAAAATGTTAAATAAATACTGAATACGCACCACATGTTGAACCTGTGGTGGGATGAAATTATGTACACAGGGTCCCAGTTACAGACAACAAGAAAATGTAAAAGAAACTGTAAGATCTAAGATATGAACTAAGAAAAATATCAACTAAAAAACATCTTGCATCTTCTTCTGGATGAAGCCCGTGAGACGAGGGATAGACAGATAGACAATCATTAGTTGGATGCAGTATTTTTTATTTTTGTACATTTTTCACTTGTTACTTTTCCTATTAAACAATTTTTTTTCTTAAGTGGTGTCCTTGAACATTAAATTTCCTAAACAAATTTTACAATGTTAAGTGCATATAGTGTTTGTTGAAATCCATACTGGAAGTTAAGAAAAATTTCCAATTGCATTTGACCTTTAATGAATCTTAAGAAAAGATTACCAAAATCTGCTCAACTGTTATTATGTTATCAATTTTTTGGCTCTAGGATGAAGTCAGACAAAAACAGTCAAAAATTCAGAAAGGACAATTATCATTTATTGGCCGTACAATTGTGGCCCGAGAGATTCAGCTGAAAGCCCTGGTGCATCTTTTATTTGAATCTGCAGAGATTTGAACAGCTGATCTGATGCAAACAGGCAGGTGTTCACCTGAACTGACAACTTCTGCTGTGTTTGATAGTCTCCTCCTTCGCCATCCATCCATCCAGTCATCCATCCATCCATCCATCCATCCATCCATCCATCCATCCATCCATCCATCCATCCATCCATCCATCCATCCATCCATCCATCCATCCATCCATTATCTTCTACTTCTAGGTCGTGGGGGCAGCAGCTTTACCAGGGAGACACAGACTTCAACAGCCACCTCTTCAACTCTTCTAGGAGGACCCCATGGTGTTCACAGACCAACTGACTATTTATTAAGTAATATCCTGATGCATGCTCAATAATCCAGGTAGAAAAATCTAAAAAAGTTGACTGGTCCTCTGGACATTCAAAAAACAAAACAAACAGAATTTTTTACAATAAATACACATATAAACAATAAATATTTGTTTGTTTGTTTTGTTTTTTGAATGTCCAGAGGACCAGACTTAACTTTTTTGATTAATAAGTAATAGATATATGTTTTTAAATTTAATGAAAGACAAACATTTAAAATTTAAGGACAAAATTTAACCTAACTGTTTTCAAGTCTGTAGCTTATTGTAAAAGCAGTTTCAAAGATTCAGCACAGTGTGATGTTTTGCAATTTTAACATGAACCTTGTGCATATCTGTAAATAATAAAAGTGAAGATTTTTTAATACATCTTTATTGTACAAATCTATAATAAAAATGAAAATACATGGGTTTAAAGCAGGCAGTGAAGGCAATAAGGCAGGATTATGAATTAGATTTAAAAGTTACCGCTCACGAGGTACTCCATTAGAGCATGACTTCTCTTCCACAACATCGTATGACAAAGACTTCAGGGTGTTCTTCTAATGCGTTTAGTGGTGGCTAGTAAATAGGTTAAGGGAGCACTACCATCACCAGGTGGTGAGTTGGATTCTGGTCCCCGCCTACAGAGCCGGTACAGAAGTGTTAATGGAAACACAACGCCACCCAAGCTGATCTGAGCTGACCCAAACTTATCTGATCCGCACCGTAACAGTGGAAAAAGGACATTAGTCCCTCCAGCGTGCCCTGGGTCTTCCTCTGGGTCTCCTCCCGGTGGGACGTGCCTGGAACACCAGACAGACAGACCCTCCTCTCCAGAACCCCTGAATAGACCTTACCAGGGAGGCTTAAGAGCGTGATCCCCCTGTAGTTGTAACACACTCTATGGTCCCCCTTTTTGAATAGGGGTACCACCACCCCAGTCTGCCAATCCAGAGGACCTGCCCCCAATATCCATGCAACATTGCAGAGTCATGTAAGCCTGCACAACCCCACAAAAACCAGAGCCTTAAGGAACTCCGGGCGAATCTCATCCACCCCTGGGACTCTGCCACCGCGGAGCTTTTTAACCACCTTGGTGACCTCAGGACCAGAGATTGGAGAGCCCGACCCAAAGCCCCCAAGCTCCGCTTACTCAGTGGAAGACATGCCAGTGGGATTGAGGAGGTCTTCGAAGTATTCTGCCCACCGACCCACGACATCCCGAGTTCAGGTCAACAATACACCACCTCTATTATAAATAGTGTCATTGGCGTACCGCTTTCCCCCATGAGATGCCAGACGGTGGATCAGAATCACCTCAAAGCCATATGGAAGTCATTCGCCATGATCTCTCCAAAGTCCTCCCATTCCCGAGTTTTGGCCTCAGCGACCAGTGAACCGCATGCCGCTTGGACTGCCGATACCCATCAGCTGCTTCCGGGCTCCCACAGGCCAAAAGGGCCCAATAGGCCTCCTTCTTCAGCCTGACAGCATCCCTCACTGCCGGTGTCCACCACCGGTTTCCAGGGTTACCGCCGCGACAGGCACCGACAACCTTGCGGCCACAGCTCCGATAAGCCGCGTCGACAATAGAGGTGCGGAACATGGCCCACTCGGACTCAATGTCCCCCGCCTCCCCTAGAACGTGTTTGAAGCTTTCCAGGAGGTGGGAGTTAAAGCTCCATCTCACGAGAGACTCTGCCAGATGTTCCCAGCAGACCCTCACAATACGTTTGGGTCTGCCAGGTCTGACCGCCATCTTACCCACCATCAGAGCCAACTCACCACCACGTAGTGGTCAGTGGACAGCTCCACCCTTTTCTTCACCCGAGTGTCCAAGACATGTGGTTGCAGATCAAATGAGATGAAAACAAAGTCAATCATCGAACTGAGGCCTAGGGTGTCCTGGTGCCAAGAGCACATATGGACACACTTATGCTTGAACATGGTGTTTGTTATGGAGAATTCATGACGAGCACAGAAGTCCAATAACAGAACACCACTCTGGTTCAGATCGGGTGGGCATTCCTCCCAACCACACCTCTCCAGGTCTCACTGTCATTGCCCACGTGAGTGTTGAAGTCCCCCAGTAGGCGCACTCTCCAGTCCCCCCTCCAAGGACTCTAAAAAGGGTGGGTAATCTGAGCTGCTGTTTGGCGCATAAGCACAAACAACAGTCAGAACCCATCCCCACACACGTAGGTGGAGGGAGACTACCCTCTCGTTCACCAGGGTGAACCCCAACATACAGGCACCAAGATGGGGGGCAACAAGAATGCCCACTCCTGCTCGGCGCCTCTCACCAGGGGCAACTCCAGAATGGAAGAGTGTCCAACCCCTCTCAAGGAAACTGGTTCCAGAGCCAGAGCCATACATTGAGATGAGTCCGACTATTTCTAGCCGGAACCTCTCAACCTCACATACCAGCTCAGGCTCCTTCCCCACCAGAGAGGTGACGTTAGTCAGCTTCTGTAGCCGAGGATCAGACCGCCAGGGTCCCCGCCCTCAGCCACCACCCATCCCACATTGCACCTGACCCCTTTGGCCCCTCCCACAGGTGGTGAGCCCATGGGAAGGGGGATCGATGTCTCCTCTTCTGGCTGTGCCCGGCCGGGCTCCATGGGTAAAAACCTGGCCACCAGGTGCTCACCACCGTGCCTTGCCTCCAGGCCTGGCTCCAGAGTGGGGCCCCGATGACCCACGTCCGGGCAAGGGAACATTGTTTCCATTGATTGTGTGCATCATAAGGGGTCTTTGGGCTGCACTTTGTCTGGTCCCTCACCTAGGACCTGTCTGCCTTGGGTGACCCTACTAGGGGTATGAAGCCCCTGACAGCATAGCTCCTAGAATCATTGGGACATTCAAACCCCTCCACCACAGTAAGGTGGCAGCCCAGGGAGGGGTATTCTAAACAATGTTTCTAAACTCTAAACGCTCTAAAAGAGCACAGAATGTCATGATTTCAGCTCCCTGCCTCAACTGCTCTTTGCCACCTGCACGCGCTCTTGGCCATGCCCACTTCTCCGCTCTGCATGGCGAACAGCTGATCAGCTGTAGCAGAAAGTTTATCTTGCAGTGTGGGCTGCACACAGGTGCAGCAGGTGCTAAATAATTTAAAATAATTTATGTTTAATAAAACTTCCATGCCGGTTATGTGGCTCATCCATCAATCAGCCAATTGTGTGTCATGTCCACTCTTATTTTGAAAAACCGCAACAGAGCGAGTCTGCAATAAACGAACCATAAATGGAAAAAAATGTGATAGAAACAGAAGAATAGTTGCAATTTTCTGGCAAAAGTTTATCAGTAAAGTTTTTGTTGTTGTTGTTGAGTTATATAAAATGAATTCAGACCACCATTTACAGTACATACTTTGTACAGACATTGACTCTACTTTCAACTAAATATTTATTATTAATATTAAAATTCCTAGCCCAGTAGTATAAAATGAATTCTAGTAGTACTTTCATTTTAATGAATTCTGACACGTCTGGATGTTTCCCTGTCTTGTATCTCTCTTTTCCTTGTCCATTGCACTGAGTTAATTTAAAAATAGTCAAATGTCTGCATACAATGTAGTCTGCCAGAGAAGCTGGGATATTTTTTTCTTTCTTTATGTGACAGCTGATTGTGTAGTTTCCATTGATGTTCATGCCCTTTGTGCCATCCTTCTTTGTTAAGTTTGCTGAGAGTGGCTTTGAACCACAGATATTTTCTCTCTGCAGTGTTCATGAGCCCTGCCAGATCCTTCATCATCCATCTCCCTGTATAGCTCCTATACTGTCTATAAACCTCCACCACATTCAAATATATTTATGTATACATAT
>NC_056505.1:30665782-30720066 GCF_014905685.2 Nematolebias whitei
TATATATATATATATATATATTCTTCTGTTCCTTCCATCAGTCTTGTCGCTGGATTTGTAACATCACTGACAAACATGAATGAATCTATACACTAAAAGATGTGCGCTCAAGTACGCAATTTCTCTCCTACAAAGGAGTCAAAAGTCATCTGTTTCTTAAAATGATCAGAACTCTTAGAGGTGAGGATTAAAAGGGTGGCAGACTAAAGCTAACACACCATGGAAATACATCTCACTTCAGACCAACAACGCAATGTTTACTTCTTTCTAAACGCACAATCTTTTCTCTGTCACGCTGAAGCCCAGTGGTGCCGCCGCCACCACTTGTACTACTTTCCTTTCGTCTGACACGTCTGTGTTGAACGCATCACATCTGAGCCATGACAGTAGAGAGGATGCATCTCCACGGCCTACATTCATTGTAAAATAAATAAATAAATACATCTTGAATTAGGTTTATAGAGTCTCGTATATGACGTTGCTTCATGCACTATTATATTAAAAACAAAGATGAATATCAAAAGCTGTGCGTGAAAATCTAAAATGCAAACATTCCATTGTAGAAAGCAATTGTCTTCTGCTTCCATTTTGTCCCTCTCTTCCTTAAAATATCCAACAATGCAGTGGAAGGTTTACTTAATTTATGGCTTAATAGAATATTCTGGCCATGATTCTGAGGAAAAGTTGTAAATAATGATTATTTTACTTGTTGAAGATAGCCATTTGAAAGACCTTAGGTTGGACTAACCGAGTAACGTTCAGCAGGACCGACAGGCGAAGTCAGATGAACCACTCAGTTGTGAAAGTTTTAAATCTAATGCCAAAGTATTAGATGGCCTAAGAGAACTGTTGAATTTCTCACCATTTATTGGAGTTCAAGCTCTCACTTGCAACGTGCAAACAAGCCAAAACCAAACCCAACGAAAAAAATAAATGAATCAAGTCTCGTAAGGACAAGGCTCCGTACTTTGGTCCTCGGAGGAAGTGCGCTGCTAACCCTGCTTGTATGTGGGGGGAGTGTCTGTTTGCACAGGTCTCTGTCAGTTAACACTAATCTGCCTGATCTCCACCTCAAAGTCACTCACTCCTCCACATGCAAATAAACATATTCAGGCTTCTTTCAGACCAAAGCCACTATCAAACACTTGTTTGATCAGCAGAGAGGGCCTGTGAGCCACTTCATTATGCATGTGAAAAAAGGCAAAGAGAAACACATTGTTGCTGGGGTTTATGTAATTATCCTCACCTTTAGCAGCGACTGGGAACAATTATCACCACAGCAGACCCATGTGTGTGTGTGTGGGTGTGTGTGTTGCAGATCATGCATATACATTGCACACTTTGTCCTAGATTCTATTCTGTGTATAAATACAGAGCATGAAGCCCACCCCCACATCCTAACCATAAACCACAGAACTCTGGATTTATGAACCAGAAGAACGTTGGATATGGGAGAACATGCTCTTTGCTTTCTATGATAAAATGTTACTGTGAAACTTTAGTCCTCTTATTTTGCGACCAGCGTTTTCCTGATTTTATTTATTTTTTGACTTTGTAGAAAATGTTTGCGTACCAACTTCTGCTAAAAAAAAAAACCAAAACATCAATTCAATTCAGTTTATTTATATACTGTAGCACCAAGTCACAACAGAAGTCATCTCAGGTCGCTGAACAGAAACATTCATACATAAAAATAATAATTTAGCATTATTTATCCGAGGAGCAGACTGCTTTCAATTTAACTCCGTCGCAGAACTGTCATCTTGAGCAAGCATGAAGGCGACAGTGGGAAGGAAAAACTCCCTCATGTGGAAGAAACTTTTAGCAGAACCAGGTTTAGGACAAGTGGCCATTTGCTTCGACTGGCCATTCATACAATACTATTTATTCAGGAGATGGGTGCCATGACTTTTGCTTTAACACTTATCAAATTTTTTTTACAAATGTTTTCTTTATAAATACAGTGAGAGCTCACTACTTTATTAAAAAAATATTTTTTAATTTTTTAACTTTGAACAAGGCTTTTGTTACTGTGGTTACTGTCCTGCAACATTTAGGTTTCGTGTAGCCATAGCTACTTTTGGCTTTTAGCTACAGTTATGCAACTTGGAGCTGTAAGGGGAGTGGTGGTGCAGAGGTTAGAGAAGGTGAGCATGTGATCAGAAGGTTGCTGGTTCGACCCCCTGGACCGACAACATCAAAATGTGGATGAGAAAGGTGAAACACGCACACCTGTCTCCACCCTCATTTGCCCCACTCTGGGCCCTTGAGCAAGGCCCTTAACCCCCACCATCTGCTCTCCTGGACGCACTAGATAGCAGCTCTCTGCTCCACACAGAGGGCTGTGGTAGCTCAGTGGTCTGTGGTTGCATCAGGAAGGGCATCCGGCATAAAAATAACTGCCAAATCTTCATGTGAGTTAGTTCGCTGTGGTGAAGCTTGAAGGGAGCAGCCGAAAGATGGAAAAAAAACCTGCTTTGTTTGAGCTGTAGCTTCAATTCTGCAATTTTTTTAGCTTATAGCTAGCCTTCTGCTACGTTTATATCTGCTTATGCTACTTTTATCTTCCATTCTGCTACTTTGAGTTTTGGCTAGCTGTTTCTTTTCGCTGACGTTTTGCCCATTTTATTTTTCTAGCTAGCATTTTGCTTTTGAGTGTATTCCTTCTTTTAAATAATACTATGCTTCTTTTAGCTTGAACTCATTTTCAGCTTCTTCATCAAATTTCAAGTCATTCAGCACTTCACTGCATTTTCACAGAAAACACCACTTCTTTAGTTCAAAGTTATTTATTTAAGAACAGGCTGATTCATTAGTTTTGGTGCTCTGACTTCTTCATCATCACAGCCAGATGAGTCAGAGGTCCCACAGAAGACGAGCTTTTCTTTTGTAGCCGCTGACAATTTAAGGAACAGTGCTGCGAGAATCACTGAGGGTCACTGAAAGTATACATTTCAGAGACGACCCAAACTCCCCCGAACGCTGTGAACAAATTCCTTTGTGTATGCGTCGAGTGTGCACGTGTGCGTCATGTTGGAGCTGATGATTTTGAGAGACAGAGCAGCGCCTTCAGAGCAGACAAGCCTCAACTAGTAAACAGGTGCTGCAGGAGCAGCTGAGGATGAGGACATGGGGCGTCTCCACCAAGTGTGATCAAAGACGAGTTGCCTCAGCCGTCAGTCATCCCAGCAGCTTGATTTATGCCACAGAGCTGCAGACTTTTATGATGGTGGCAAAGCAGATAAAGAACACAGAAGGACATTGGTCCCATCAAATCCCTGCGTAAACCACTGAGAACACATACAGTTAAGAGATGTTTATTATTATTATTATTATAGAAACAAAGTATTGACTGATCATAATGATGCTTTAAGGCATGCAGAGGTGCTTTAATTGTTTTGCAATAGTTTTATCTTTGTACACTGCTCTATACTTGAGATTAGTTAGAAAGTGAAAAGCTAAAACATCAGCTTAAATCAATGATGAGAGTTTTAATGTTCTTTACAAGCAAAAGCCTCACATCATAACCTGAAGCTGGTTGTGGTTTCTGTTTAGCATATGCTGCCAATTATTATTTTATTTCCAGATATGCTGGTTTACATTGATCCATCAGCATACAGTCACATTGTTGAAATAGGATAATCCCATCAAAAGATGAGTCCTTGGCAAGGAAACATTTAACACTCATCGACACGAGACGTTTTTCTTCTAATCTGCTATAAAACACTTGAAAACAAGTAATCTGATGGAATAAGATCTTTTTTTTTTAAAGTCTGAGCACAATTGACCACCTAAAGAGACTTCCCAGCAGTAGTATATGTGCTTGCTCTGAGCAGGATCCTTTTTCTCCTTTGAAGAAAGGAGACGAAGATAAGGCCTGGAGAGGGGTGGTAACTGTCATTTATATTTACAGCCTCGCTGCACACCTCGGGGGCTGTTATCCAGGTGGCCTCTGTTGAGGCTCTCAGAGAGCTCACACCTTTTTTTGTTGCAACTCAGAGTATCAATAGACACAGGCTGACTTTGATTCAGCCACATAGAGGTTGAGTCATGCGCTTTGTGACTGTTAAAACTGGTTGGGTCGGCGTTGCAACTCGAATGGCCGCAGGGATGAAGAAATGCTACTTTTCAGAAACTTCAATAAACCATAAGAGAACTTCCAAACATAAGGTGTTTAAACTTTTTTTTTTTCCTGCCCCTCTTCCTTTTATTGGAACAATAAAAAAAAAAAATTGAATTCCCTATTTTTTTTTTCATCCTTGGTGATTCTGACAACTTTTCAGTGCGTGCTGTTTAGGGGTTGACATCTGAATTAGGCCTTTGGCACAGCACTGTCAATACAAAAATCAACTGCTCTCCTAGATTCAAAGCGAGACTTGTGCTCCTTAAAATAAAAATAATGTAAGAATTATTTAACACAGAAATCTCCTGATGTCAGACCATGTGTAAAATTTGCTGTTGTTGTTTAAAGAAATAAGTATAATCCAAGTTCTCCTAAAACTGCTGCTGCTGAGTCGACCGACAGATATTCTGTATTTTGTGTACTCTTCTTGGGTGAACCATTGAAATGGTCTAATCCAGTCCTGAGTGAGCTGGATTATTGGATAAACACCTCACAGTATGGACCAACAGCACAGCCAGAAACGAAGAACAAGTGTTAAGATCAGATGAAAAACTACAACAAGGCCAACGCTCTACAAGGACTCTCATAAAGGAAGTTATTAGTTTAAAACGAACATTGAAAAAGATTTAAATAACACTAAAACAGAAGGATAAAGCAAGGATTTCATTGGGATAAAATGTTTTCTTTTTTGACTGTTAGCACTAAAAACATCCCTTCACTTCATGTGAACTTACAGTAAATAAATGTTTAAAATAAACACAAATTAAATATGTAAAAACTTGTTCTATATTTAAATGTACAGCCGTGAATTACCCTTTTTTCTGTAATTTTTTTTTCAAATGAATAAAAAATACAACTTTTCCATTTATAATTTTGCAAATAACATCAGCTATTTGACTTTATTGATTACTTTTAGAATTAACACGTCTTCATTTTTAGAAAACGTCTTATGTTTTTGTACTTTCAGTTTTATTTTTGTTACACGGGACGTTTAGAGCTCACCCTTTCTGATCTTGTCTGAAATGCAAATCATTTTTGTTGATTTTTTTTTTTTTATCACATTTGTTTCCCCCAGATATTCTTCACGATTAAAGTAAATTTGATTTAGTTTTTAAATCATGAAACAAAAATAAAAGTGATGGTTCTGAAAAAAAAAAAAAAAAACGAGAAGAGAAGCTAAAAAAACGCGTAAAGACAAATCACTCCAGAGATTCCAGCTTTGCGACAACACATTTAAAACTAGAACGTTTATTTTTTTTCTATAAAATCTCTTTTTTTTTTTTTTAGAAACATACACAAACACTTCCTTGTGCTATAAAATAGCAAAGAAAAGAAAAAAGCAGAAACACTGTGAACATTTTTTTTTCAATAAAGGGTACTTGATTAATTTATGACATGGACTCGCTTCACAACGGGGCATTTGGGAAGGTCTCAGCGCCGTTCAGCAGCTGCTTCAGTCCAGTTTAAACACATGACACCGCCTGGATTTCCATTAAAAAGCCCAGAAACAACAGTCATCTCTCCGACTATTGTCTGAAATGTGTCACCAGCCAGAAAGGAAAACAACTATTGCACATAATTCAAGTAACGCAAATCCAAAAGGTTTTTGTCTCTGGAACAATACCATTTTTTAAAATCCATGTTTTCAAAAAGAACAAGAGTGAAGCAGAGTTTGCTCAAACAAAACCTGCTCTTGTTGCATGACATGGCTGAAAGCACAAAAACCAAGCGTGTGTTCTCAGTGCACGATGCATAAATAAAGCATTTGATTCTTTTTTGATGGCTTTCTGATCGATCAGAAGTCCTGCTTTTTTTGGGTTCGTACACAGTGAGAACCAGCTCATACGCATGTCGGAGGGGGTCGGGTGGGCTCGTACTTCGTGTTGTGCCCTTTGAGAGACGGGTGAGGTTTCATGTAGGGCCTGCTGCTGGTGAAGACGCTGGCAGCCTTCCTCCTCGTCCTCTTCTTCAGCTTCCTACTGAACACGTTCTGCCACGACTGCAGCGTCTTTGAGGTCCAGATCCACATCCCGCTGGTGATGCCGACCACCAGCAGCATGAAGATCTTCACCATGAAGATCTCCACGGCGGGGATCGAAGCCTTCATGACGCACTCGTCCGAGTCCGGCTCGCTGCTTTCCGTGCACTTCTGCTCCGCGGCGAGGATGCGCCAGTAGTCCATGTTGAGCCTCTCATAGAAGTAGCAGGCGATGACGCAGGTGGCTGGGACGGTGTAGAGCACCGAGAAGATGCCGATGCGGACCATCAGCTTCTCTAGCTTGTCCGTGTTCTCGCCCTCGGTTTTCATTATCTTCCTTATGTGGAAGAGGGCCACAAAGCCAGACAGCAGGAACGACGTGCCGATGATGAGATAGCAGGAGAGGGGAATGAGCACGAAGCCGGTCAGCGCTTTCACATCCATGCTTCCCACGTAGCAGACGCCTGTTAGCTCATCCCCGGCCACCTTCCTCATCACCAGGATCATGATGGTCTTCACAGCTGGGATGGCCCATGCGGCCAGGTGAAAGTAGCTGCTGTTGGCCTCAATGGCCTCGTGGCCCCACTTCTTTCCTGCAGCTAGAAACCAAGTCAGGGTCAGGATAACCCACCAGAGGGAGCTGGCCATGCCAAAGTAATACAGGATGAGGAAGACAATGGTGCAGCCCGTGCTCTCCAGACCTTCTTGGATGATATACTGCACCCCGTTGTCCCTGTCACAGGCTATTCTGTCAGCTCCCACCAAAAGTCGAACGAGATAGCCCACAGAGTAAACACAGTAAGACATGGAGAGAAAGATGATTGGCCGCTCAGGGTATTTGAATCTCTGTGGGTCAATGAGGAACGTGAGAACAGTGAAGGCACTCGAGACAAAGCAGAGGATGGACCAGATGGCCATCCACACCAGAGAGAACTGCTTGTCCCCCTGACTCCAATACACATCCACTTTTGAGTAGCACTTTGGGGCACATGACTCACTTTTTTCCACAAAGTGGAACTTGCCAGGGTTGCTGCAGGTCTGTTTGCTGCCACCGCTGTCCTTAAGGTGCAGGTCGTGTCCACTCAGGGGCCGCTGGGGCCTGAACTCTGGAGGCTGGGTGTGGGACACTTTGGGGGGCTCATCAGAACCGTTGTTGGGCGCCTCCATGCACAGATTGTTGGGGTCATTTTTGGTGGGAAGACGGGAGCAGTCTAGGGAGTCAGGCCAGGGGAAGTTGAACCTCTCCAGAATGGGCGAGCACTTCAGCTTGACCTGCTCGCACATGACTCGGCATGCCGGGATAGGGTTGGACACCTGCTCCGTGCACATTGGAGCGTACAGCGAACACAGGAAGAACTTGAGGTGACTGTGACACCCGTACTGTATAAGTGTGGAAAATTCCTGCAGCTTTATGGCCGCCTCTTTTTGATCATCATGTCCCATGAGGTTTGGCATGCGGGTCATGTTGTAGCCGATGTCTTTACATTGGGGGATGCTTATATGCTGACATCTCCCCTCTCCTGACCAGTCAGGGTCTATGGAGCTGATAGCTGAGGTGTCGCTGCTCCACAGCACCAGCAGCACTGGGATGAGGATCAATGAACACATCCTCCCCGCTCAGTTTGAAGAAAAACAGTCCAAAATGTACCTCAGCCACAAAAAAAGGCAGGTTTCTTGCATTACAAAGTGACGGAAAGCTGCTGCTGGAAGTTAGAAAGGGAAAAACTTACTCAGTTATTTTGTTGCAACGCATTTCTCCCTTTCACTTTAGAGTTGTGGAGTTGAATAAAGGCAGAAATCCCGCGATGGAACGCAAATGCTTCCTGGCTGTAAGCGCACTGTCAGGTCCATGCTGCTCACTTTGGCTTGGAGCTACGCGGGTAAACCAAAAAGAAAAAACAAAAGGAACGAAAGAAAGAAACTCCTCTGATTAGTTTCTTTGTTTTGTTTCCAAACAGCTCCCACTGATCCCCTTCTTTTAAGATCGGATCTTTGAGGAAACAACTTGAAAAGAACAAGAACTAAAAAAAAAAAAAGTCTTTCTCTTCCAGCCTTTTTACGCAAGACTGTGCGCAAAGGCGCCGGAAACAATGCGCCAACAACAAACTGGGAACGAGTCAGATAAGAATCCCGGTGTGTGTCCCAGAAAGACAGGATCACTCCTCGCTCCCTCCCGGGGCGGGCGGGCTGTGGGTGCGCGTGGTGGTGGAGCTCGTCTGAGCTGGTCGGAGCCTCCGTCCCAGTCTAACCTGCCAAAAAGATCCGCCTTCAAACAGCTGCTTTGCATAAGAAAGATGACACCGACACGCGGATTATTTCCCCAACGCGCGGAACTGCTCGCTCGTTGCTGCAAACTTGCCTCTCTCTCTGTTTGGACGGAAAAACTTTCACAACCAAATGAGCGCGATCCACAACGCGTTGCGCGCACACTGTGACTGAGTTGGAGATGAATGAGAAGGTGTCTGTTCAGTGTGCATGCATGTCTGTTAGCAAAATATCTCACGAACCACTTGGCGAAATTTAGTCAAACTTACAGAAAAGGTTGAATTGATTTGCGTCTACAGCTGATTAACTTGTGAGGCCAATCCGTGACAAGATGGCCGCCACAACCAACTGATCTTAAAAACACCAAAATTGCTATAAGTCAGTCATCTTGACAGATATTAGTCTATGGTTTGGGGTGGTAGTAACTGAGACTTATCCACAAAACAAGGCCTGAGCAGGAAACAGACTGCACAATATATGATTTTTAAAAAATCACTAATAACTGATTGGAGTCAACTCTTTTACTGTTAGCAAAATATCTCACAAACCTGAGGCTGTATGATAAGGAATGTTTCAGGAAATAATCACTGGATGCACATCTACAAATAAATAGCTTTTGATGCCAAACTAAGATGGCTACCACAACTCAACACGTGAAAACACGATTCATTTCAGTTATTTTAATAGTTGTTGCAGAAAAAAAACCGATGTGGTGATAACTGAGGCTCAAATGCCACACCTGAAGGATCTTTGCTTAAAAACTTCAGCATTACTTTTTGGAGTCATGTTTGTCTGTTGGCAACATCTGTCATAAACCTCTGGGCTGCCTTTAAGGAGACTTTCAGGAACCAATCTTTTGTTGTACATCGACAACTGATCAACTTTTAGAGTCAATCCAATTGAAGATGGCCGCCAAAGCTACATGACATTAGCCAACACAGAAATGTCTTTAAGTCCATCAGTTTTGCAGATATTGAGCTAAAATTTGATGTGGTAGTATAGGCCTGTCGCGATAAACAATAAATCAATTAAACGCATGATAATCAATAAAGCCGATTTTCATTTATCAGCTTTATTGTTTCTTCGTGTCTCTCTTTCTACTGAAGACACTGGATGACAAAAGGCTCAACTCCGATGCTCTTCACCGAACCCTCCCTTTCTCTTTTCCCTTTAAAATCCATTTTAACTGTTCAAAATCACATTTTTGGATCGCTAAAAGCAGCTAAACTGAGAAGCTAAGCTGCGAGCTAAGCTAACAGGCCTACCTCGGGGAAAAAACCTCCGTCTTGTCGAAGCTCTAAAATTCACGGTTGAAACCTGTGCCTTCATGTAAAAAGTTGTTTTTCTCTGAAAAAATAAGCTGAGAACTTGTTTACTGATATTTTTTATTAAAAGCTTTGTGTGAAAATGCTATGCTAAAGAGCTCAAATCACACAGAGTGTCCGTCGTTTTGAGAACCAAAAAATAAATTAAAAAAGAGGAGAGACAGCCCTTATCACGTCAAGGGGTCTCCCTCCCATTTTTCTTAAAGAGACGCTGCTAGCTCCCTCACTATCTATCCTTCTGTTCGAACAGTCTTATACTGCCATCCGGTGGTCAAAAAAGGTTCTACACTCAAAAATTTACGAATATTTCTTCTTAAATTTGACAATACCAATTATTGTCAAATTTAAAACAATATTATCGTTTATCACAATAATTTCTGAGACGAGTAATCGCCCAGCAAAATTTGTTATCGTGACAGGCCTAGGTGAGAGTCATGCACAACACATCCTCTGCGCCATCTTGCATAATTTAGGATTTGACCAAAGTGGCAACAACTAGTTGGTGCGTGATAAGCCTTTATGTTTGTTGTGGATTGTAGTATAAGGAGACCAAAAGTTACAAAACCAGTTATGTGTTTTCTCCCACAGTGGATTCATCAGTTCATCCTCTATCTGGAGGTGTGCGATCAAATCCTAAATACAGAAAATAAGGCCGTTTATTAAAGTGCATGCAGGCGTAGAGCCTGTTCAGAATTCAGCATCGCAGGGATCGGCCTGTTCTTGCCAAAAAAAAAAAACTTTCTTGCTGCTCAATTCAACAACACCTTGCAGTCATTTCCTGTCCTTTTCTCACTGAAGGAAGTTGTGCAGCAAACAAACAAGAAGGCTACATTCCTTCTGAAAATGTCAGCCTTAATGCGGTGATATCGCTCCACCAGAGAGGCCAGCTGGCATCAATAATTCAGCCGCCCCTTAGCCGTTCTTACAGTGACATCTGTATTTCTCTTCCAGATGTGGGCAGTCTTAGTGTTCTCCTTGTTTTGCTCAGAGGTCCACCTCTGTGCCACATTAGGAACTATAAATAAACTATTAAAGCAGCCCATGTTGTTTTTGACAATCTTTTGTTTGTTCTGAAACTGGTCAGCCTGAGAATATATTCCTAAATGTTGATGGGAAACGACTGATGTTACTCTCGTCTCCAGCACGTCGAGCTGAAGACTCATGGCCCATGTTATGAATGTAATGGATCTGTGATATAGCTATTCTACCTGTATTAGAACTGGGCCCACCTGCATTTCACTGAGCTGTTGGCAGCAAATGGTGTTCACGAGGCAGTTTCTGAAATGTCTTGAAACATTTCACCTGCATGGTGACGCAGTTGGTAGAGCTGCTGCCTCTCAGCAAGAAGATTGTCGGATCAAATCCCGGCCAGGGAACTGTTCAGGGTGTAGTTTGCATGTTCTCTCCGTGCATGTGTGGGTTTTCTCCAGGTACTCCGGTTTCCTCCCACAGACCAAAAACATGCACGTTAGGCTGATTGGTAACTCTAAATTGTCTCTAGGTGTGAGTGAGAGTGAATGATTGTTTGTCTCTATGTGTCCCTGTGATGGACTGGAGACCTGTCCAGGTGTCCCCTGCCTCCCATGGTAACTGCATATGGACACCAGTGACCCCCATGATCCAAAAAGGAATAAGTGGGGAAAGATAATGGATGGATGGATGGACAGTCACAGAGTTGTTGCAGGTGTCTCAAACCCAACTTGAATGCTTCTCAATTTAGTTTCTGTAATTCAAAAGAACCAAAACTGCTTTTTTTACTAATATGGATGCAGACTCTTTATCAGTTTTAATTCATATTTTGCTGGGAGTTTGCACACGTATGTTGTTTACTGTAAATCCAAAAGAAAATGTGTGTTTTCTTGCATATTTTTGTTTTCAACTAGTCCTCAACAGCTGCAGCCCAGTGAGAAACTTTTTGTCCACACTTCTCATGGCAGTTAGACAACTGTGAAGAATCAATACTATATTTTCAGGTAATCTTTGATTTTACATGAAAAAACAAGATAAAAGATAAAAATGGGACTGACCAAACTGTTGCTGATGAACTTTCAGCCAAGTAAAGACTTCAGGGATCTGATTGTAAATAATGAGTATGAAGAGCTGTAGAAAATCTTCCTAGATGTAGATTTGTTTCTTTTTTATATATTCTTTGTGAATTTCAAAGTAAAATGTTAGGAGCTGTATGTTTGGATTTGGATTTTTTTAACTGATTTGACAGATTCTGTTAAAATATACTGCCACAAAACAGAGTTGCATTCGGGCCCAAAAAATCTGACCCGACCCGGCCCCAGCCCGTAGCCATAATTTCCGAACCCCACCCGACCCGACAAATTAACAGTAATTACAGGTCGGAACTTGAACTCCACCCCCCACCCCGACATTTTTAATTAAGCTTTGACTGCTTATATAGTGATTAACGGTCGGCAGACACATGGCTGAATAAAAAGGGCAGAAGATCGGAGCTGAGGGGGTGTTTGTCCTTTCATGGCTGTCAAAGTGCATTAAATCCCTGCTTCTGCCTGCATTCTGCATTATTCAGACATGGACCCTGCTCTGACATGTCTGCTTTGGGATCTCACCTGTTTGGGTTGTCGGCCGCGCCCATCCGCTGAATGCAGCAGCTGAACGTCCATTTAGGCAATGATTCTCTTCCTGGCAGTACCGGTAGTCCCATCTGAAACGTCACTGAACTTTATTTGACCTCTTTCAAGGCCGGTCAGCTTGCGGTGAAACGGCCGCGTGCGGCTGGTGATGTATGGCAAGCCATGTTGCCATATAATTGGATTGTATGAAAAGCTATGCCATATATTTGGCTCACCAGCCGCGCGCGTCCTCTGATGCAATCAAAAGCCCAACAACGACCTGATCCGCCCAGCCAGCACATTATAACAGCCCGGCCCAAATTCGAATCGGGCCGGGCCAGGCCAGGCCAGGCCAGGCTTTGGGCCCGTTTTAGAAATGACAGCTCTGCCACAAAATAATACATTAAAAACCACTGATAGAGATCAAGACAAATGGAATAAATGCTAATAGTGTGTCTTTTTAAAGTTTTTATTTTAATCAATAAGTTGAGTTTGTTCCCATGTATCTTTTTTGGAAAATAAAAAGGATTTTATATTTTATTTGACTATGTCATTGTCGGGTAAGTAACTAAATCATATTGCTCCTGAAAACTGAAACATAAGTCATATTTAAAAAAAAAAAAGAAAGGTGGATCATGGTAGGTCCTTGACAAGAGGTCTGTGTTTACTCATTTATGTTTTTGGCTCCTCACTGAGTTTGACACATCCAATGGCTCTTGGTCCCTGTGCATTGGGCATTAAAGCCCCAATAAGTGGCCCTTGTTGCTGCTCATAAGAAAAAGAGTGCACGTCAGTCCGTTCAGTGAGTGGAGCTCTTCTCTGCAGTTAGCAGGCGGTTCCTCGTCTCTGCTGCTGGCGGTCCAGCTTCCTTTCACCTTTCAGCCACTCGAAGAACAACATAAATGTGATGCATGTTCAATAATCCAGGTAGAAAATCTAAAACAGTTCAGGTTCTTTGGACAGATTAAAAAAAAAAAAACTTGTTGAAACGTTTCATCTTTAATCTATTTATGGATTAAATCCATCCATGGATTAAAGACGAAACATTTCAACCATTTTTTTTTCATCAAGTGTGTTTCCCTCATTATGACACAAACATCTGGACCTTGAATGCAGCCCCTTCTGAGTGGCATTTAGGTGTCGAGAAGTAAAACACAAAGATCGGGTTATAAAAAGTCTCAAGCGTAACAAATCAACAGCACAGATTGACCTTGATGGTTTCCTGTTGCCTTGCAGAAACTCCCAGCTCGTGCAGGGCAGCATGGCAGTGGAGAAAGAAAACACTTCACGGCTCGTTTTTTTTTTGTTGTTGGTCTGTTTTATGTCTGAGATCCTCCAGATCCTGCTCATGTTACCTTGTAAAAAAACATCCCAGCTGTAAGATTCATCACATAAACCTGGTTATGGTCTCCATCAAGGACAAAACACTGATCAAACGTAAACAGGAGAAAATTCTGCGCATTTTTTTAATCACTAAAGAGCTTTCAGAAATGTGTTGGGGCGAGATGAGAAACCTGGCACCGGCGTGCCTAAACGGTTTAAAGTGCAGCATATCTCAGCAGTGGCACTTCAGCTGTTACTGTTCAGTGTGTGGAGAGGCAGAATAAATATAGGAGGTATGAATACAGTTATGAACACAATACCCTCCGCCTATGCTGCACATGTGCTTCTCAGATTTCACACATCCAGCTGTTAACATTAGAGGAGGATTTGGTTTGAACACGGCGATAAAAATACTTTGTGACTGCTTTATGTTGCAACCATCCCACATTCAGTCATGATGTGGGCCTAATGTGTGCGGCGCTAACAAGGCTGTTGTGGTTACTTCATAATAATATGCAAACTATTTTCCATATACAAAAACGCTGTGATTTATGCTCTGACCCGTCACAAAGATATGAACAACAGCTGACATGCCTGCTCCATCCCTCCCGCTCCAGACGTGTAGAAACAGAACAAAAAGGGATGACAGCTTTAATTTGAAGAAGAAGAATGTAATGACAGCCCCCTCCCATACAACCAGGGTCAGTTCTTCTTGCCTGGTAAACCTCGTCATATTTAAAAGCAAATATGTGCCCTCATTATCACTGCCTTTAGTGGAATAAAGCTGACGAGATACAACAGTCAGACTAATCAGCAGACACTGGATTCCTGTGTGTTGTAATTCATCGCCTTTGTTCTTGATCTCATTCCTGTCTTTTCTCCAGACCCCCCCCCCCCTCCCTCCCTCCATCCTTTATCTTCTCTTTCATGACTGTTTTGCTGGTCATGATGATATGGCTTTGAAAAAGAGAAGAAAAGACGAGCAATCGTGCATGTCCAGCCTTTAACATCTGTAGCCTCGGTGGCTGCCACTGTCGCTTTTATGATGCTTTTTTTTTTTCCTCTTGCATGCTTTTTTTTCTCCACACACACACACACACATACACACACATGCCCTCCTCCCCTCCTACAGCTTGCTTTTACATGTGCAAAAACACACACGCGCTCCGTATGAACACACAGCAACTTTATCTCATCTGTGCAAGCACAACAGTGCAATGATGGAAAGCAGTGTGGCTCCATCTCTGAGAAATCAGCAACTGTGAGATAATTCTGTAACTAATAAAGTGAAAGGGAGGGCCCTTTGATGGCTGGAGCTGAAAAGATATTTTATTATTTGTGCATGCGTGTGTGTGTGAGTGTGTGTGTGGAATTTAAGATGTGTGATTCTATGGAGCGAGCGGGCTCCCCTGCTGCTAGGCTCTAGCTGGAAGCTGGCCCCCCTCTGGCTAATGTTATGGAGAATCGGCGGAATTTTATGGCTGTCTTTTTCCCTCAGCCCCTTTTTTCTTTTGTTCCCCTTTGAAGAATGACTTTAGACATTTTATTTACATATTTAACCATGGATGAAAGAAATGAAGGGTGAGCAACCAAAGCTCTTTTGGCTCTTGGGGGAATTCTGATCAGGAAACGTAAATAAATAAAATAAAGGTACCACGATTTTGTTTGCCCCGGCCGAAAATTTACATCCAGCATGCCACAAAGATGGTGACTTTTTTTTAATTTTTTTACTTTTTTAAGCTGAAGTCGTTCTTTTAGTGTAAACTGCTCACGCTGACTCATATCCACTGTATTTGTCTTTTAATTGCTGCTGCGTTCGCTGCTCCAACATGTGAGGTATGCCATGGCAGAGATGGGGGGACGTTTCAGACATGTTTGGCATTGTTGCTGGTGCTGAAAGGGCATGTTGATTAAATGTACGGGTGGGGTAGGCCTATAATCTTCTTAAGCAAGGCCCTCCTCTGCTCTTTCAGAGGGCACAATGAGAAGAAACAACACACTCAGTCGGAGGTGAGGCTATTTGTCCGCATGCCCTGCACATTGTTCAGGGATCCTGTTCTCCCTCCCGATCGCATGCATTCAGCGTTTAGCTCGAGATGATCCTATTTATCAACATAATCTGTTATTTTCGCTCTTATTGCCATTCAACACCGTGTTTTCACTAAAACTATATATTTGTGAAAACTACTGGATGACAAAGGAGCAACAAACTGAAACAAGTGAAGGCTTGAATAAAAAAAAAGAGGAGTTTTTATTGTTTGTATGCTACTTGCACAGATTGAATTTCATTGTTTGTGTTATGTCACATTTAAAATATGGTGGCTTTATAAAAGACAGTAGCTTGTGTTGAGAGCAGCATATTTTTTTGAAACACATATGAATCACAGAATTATTCCATTTTCTCTGAAGGAATGCGTATTTGCCACATTACGTGCAAAAGTTTCAAACTAAAAACTCACATGATCGGTTAGTGCTCAAAGTATGTTTTGGGAAAAACTTCCACCTACTGTTGCACCAAATTTTAGCTTTTTATCTGTAAATTTAACCAAGATAAAACCATTTTTGTAGTTGCTAAGATCAGTTAGCTGCGGTAGACATTTTAAGTCAGGTTGACTCCAAACTTTGATATTTTGTGATTATTTTCTGAGTTTCATCAAAATCTGTCCAGTAGTCAGTGGTGGACAAAGTACTCAACTCTAGTACTTAAGTAAAAATATTGACAGTCATGAGCAAATCTTACTCAACAACAAGTAAAAGTTGCTCAGGCAAAAGTTTACTCAAGTTAAAATACTGAAGGACTTACTTTTGAAAATACTTAAGTATTCAAAAGTAGAAATTATATTTTCTAATGTCAGTACATTGCTGTAATGTTTTGAGTAAATTTACAGAACCTTGTAACGCTCTGAAACCACCTGACGATGTATTCAAAAAAGTTCAAGACAAAAACAACTGGACTTTATTTGTAACAGAAGACGTTTCGCTCCTCATCCCAGGAGCTTTCAGATTGGTCATTTGCTGACACGCCTACTGGATTGATTGACAGGTTGAGTAGTGGAGCCGAGGTGTGGAAAAAATAAATGAGAGCTGTAAAAAAAAAAAGACTTGTACGACTTAATTCTCGTAATACTACGACTTTATTCTCATAATTTTATGGCTTTTTTTTTTTCTAGCGTGGTCTAAAGCTCCGTCGTAGGAGTGAAAGTCATAAGTTCCCCAAAACACAAATACTAAAGTAAAGATACCCAGAAAATGTACTTAAGTACAGTACTCAAGAAAAATGTACTCCATTACTGTCCATCACTGCCAGTAGTCCATGAGATTTTTTGCTAACAGGCAGCGTTGACTCCAATACTTAATGCCAAGAATCTCATACAATCTCTGAGTTCTCTATAAGATTCAGACACTAGCACGCTGAATTCAGCTCGATATCTGTAAAGCTGATTGAGTTACAACCAGTTTTGTGCTAGGTTGATTGGTTGTGGCGGCCATTTTGAATCAGCTTGACTGCATAGAGTATTCGGCTGTAGATTGACATCCAAAGATTACCTTCTAAAACTTTCATTGAAATATCAAAATAAAAAAGAAAACAACTGAACTTTTATTCTGCCGTTGAAGATGTTTCTCCTCCCGTCAGGGGATCTCTCCTGGCATAATCATTGAGGAGCTCTGTCAGCATCAAAGCTTGCAGTACAGATATATTTGAGTGCGTTATGGATATGAATCCTGGGCCTAGACACACAGAATAAGGGTCACCGCTTGGAGGCTTCGTATTAGTTCCACACTTCATAGCCATAAAACAATAATGCTCATCCCTGGTAACTTTTCCTACTTTACTTAAGCCAGTGGGATGTGTGCAATTGAATGTGTTGCGCTGCAGGAAGTATAGTTTTTAGGTTACTTAAAGAGTTCCTGTTTTGTTTTTCAAGAGACACTAAAAACAAGATGGGCCGAGTGTCAGTTTAGAGCAGGTAAAACGGTTTGAATAATCGAATAAAAATGTTATTAATGAATGGTCATTTGTTTCTAATCTTCTTTTCTTTCATCTCCATCAAAATCTGCTGCTTGTTTGCCCTCTGACCTCACTGATTGTGCATTTTGCTCAATAACTGAAGGCATTATAGTAAACTTTCAAGTGTTTATGGAGTAGATTATAATAATTATGAGGGTGGTGATGCGGGAGGGAGTTGTCAGGCAGTGTGCAGTAAACAGACCGTCTGACAGATTGTTTATTACGAGGCTTGCTAACTTCTGCGCCAAGGCTGTTTTGAAACAGCAATATTAGTTTAATGTGGTGTTCTTACATCAGACTCTTTTATGTGGTGTTGGTTAAGAGCAAAGAGGAGAGTAAAGGGGGAGATTCATGAGCTTGAGATGAAGCAATGAATCAAAATTCTTTCTTCCATCTTCTTGCAAAACATACTTGAGCTGAAGAAAGTCAAGTTGAGGGTTTGCAAGAGCTGGGATCTTTATCTGCAACGTTCTTGGAAACATTTGAGCGATTAACAGACATTAAAGCAGAAAGGAAACGTCAAAACGGGAGTAAATATTTTATTGCCTGTATCAGTGAAGACTGATGGTAATGTTATTACCGGAGGTGCTTGTGGGGCACTTGAGTGTGAATTGCTAATCAGGAAGGCCTCCTCTCTGGTCTAATCCCTCTTTGAGTGGTCCGGGCCTAGAATCGGCCTGTCTGGGGAGACTCCCCACTGCTTCTGGCTCTGGAAGCTCCATTCAGCATCTCGGCCCTCCTGTCCCATTCCCACAGTCCTGTCACACTGTGCAGCACCGCCTCGCACCCGTGCACATGCACATCGTGCACACACTCACACAACAACACATCCTCCTTTAACCAAATTAGATTAAACCCAACTCTCTCCCCCCCACACACACACCTCAGCAAGGCGCTGGTCTTTTCTCTGCCTGGTCATTTATTCTACACCCCCCTTCTCTTTTGTCTCTGCTTTAGAAAAGAGAAACAAATTCCCAAACAACTCCTCTTGTAAAAATGCTCTGGTTTGGTGGTGGGGGGTGGAAGAGGATGAGGAAAAGGCAGACATCTTCAGCGGACCTTAGGTGATGTCACAACGCTGTGATGTCTTTGGTGTGTCAGCTCTAATGATGCGTGTGTGGGAGAGAAGAGTGCACGGCTCAGAGCAATGAGAACAACACCAGCTGTGCATCGTGTCAACCTGTTACCCCACAACAGAATAGCTCAATTTTGAATGGCAACAATAAGGATTTTTTTCTTCTTGCTCCCTCGATAGATTAGATTACCAGCAGACCCTTCGCTTCTATTGGGTCCTTATGAAATTAAAATCTTACTTTTAACATTTATTCAATCAAAGCTCTTACTGTTCTGTATCTTCCTAACATTTTACTCTGGCTGCAGTTTGCACAGACCACATGTCATTACTACTGCACATACACTGCATTGCCAAAAGTATTTGCTCAAACTTCATGTGGCCTTCAGATTAGCTCAAGAACAATGCGCAGAGAGCTTCATGGAATGGGTTTCCATGGTCGAGCAGCTGCATCTAAGCCATACATCACCAAATGCAATGGAAAGCGTTGAATGCAGTGGTGTAAAGAACACCGCCACTGGACTCTAGAGCAGTGGAGGCGCGCTCTCTGGAGTGACGAATCGCGCTTCTCCATCTAGCAATCTGATGGACGAGTTTGGGTTTTGGCTGGTTGCCAGCTGAACGGTACATGTCTGACTGCATTGTGCCAAGTGTAAAGTTTGGTGGAGGGGGGATTATGGTGTGGGGTTGTTTTTCAGGAGCTGGGCTTGGCCCCTTAGTTCCAGAGAAAGGAACTCTGACTGCTTCAGCATACCAAGACATTTTGGACAATTCCATGCTCCCAACTTTGTGGGACCAGTTTGGAGCTGGTCCCTTCCTCTTCCAACATGACTGTGCACCAGTGGACAAAGCAAGGTCCATAAAGACATGGATGGCAGAGTCTGGTGTGGATAAACTTGACTGGACTGCACAGAGTCCTGACCTGAACCCGATAGAACACCTTTGGGAAGAATTAGAGCAGAGACTGAGAGCCAGACCTTCTCGTCCAACATCAGTATGTGACCTCACAAATGCGTTTCTGGAAGAATGGTCAAAAATCCCCATAAACACACTCCTAAACCTGGTGGACAGTCTTCCCAGAAGAGTTGAAGCTGTTCTAGCTGCAAAGGGTGGACCAGCGTCATATTAGGAATGGTATGTCACTTAAGCTCACATGTGAGTCAAGGCAGGTGAGCAAATACTTTTGGCAATGTAGTGTAACTAAGCTGAAGAGCAGGTGTATCTTTTCACCACTAGACTATTTTGGCTCAGTTACTACCTTATTTTGTGGCACCCCCCACCCCCACCCCCATGTCACCTCTGTCCATTCAGAAATCACACTGAAGCGGCCAGAAGACATTTCAGTCCCAGCTTGAAATATTTTGGGAAAGAGCCTTTGGACTGCTGGAGGACGTACTGACCACATGTCCTCACTCTATCTGCCTTTACATTATCTATGTTTACATGCGCAAAATTCTTTGACTGGATTGAAATGTTTTCAGATTAAATAATTCAAATGTATAATTTACATGGGCACAATCCGTTCATGACGAGTGTTTGCATGCAGCAGGCTTTGTTCTGAACAGAAGTACTGATATACGCAGAGTGGTATACTTTCATTTAAAAAAAAAAACATAGAAGAAGAAGTTCTACTTCAGGGATGAACGTATCAAACCTGAGCGCCCAAAATGGACCCGCGACAGGTTTTAATGACGGTGGAGATGTTGCTGCACTCCGACTGAGCTACAGCTGATACAGATCATTTTGAGCTCTTTCAAAGTTTCTAGTAGAAATGTTGTGTCGCTTTCCGACCAGTTTTGCTTCACCTGACATGCTAATATTATTAGCATTAGCCAGGCGGAAATGACATAGGTCGCACATGCACAGTCAGGTCAGATTTTCACGATTGGAAAAAAATGACCAGATTAATTGTTTACATGCACACCGTTCGGATTATGAATCAGTGTAAACCACTCGTTTCGTTCTGATCACAAATTCTTTCGGATCACGCTGAATAAACAAAAAATAACGAACGGGGCATTGACATGACACATTTTTATTCCAAATGGCCATTTAATCTGATTACTTATGTCCATGTAAACATAGCTACTGTCTATTCTCTATGTTTGTACGTTATTTTTTATTTCATTCAAACTTTATTAAACAGGAAGTCTCACTGAGTCACGAGGACTCATTTTCAAGAGAGACCTGTTTTAGATAGACAACATTAAATTCAATTCAGTTTATTTATATAGCACCGGTTCACAACAGAAGTTCAGGGGACTGAACAGAAACATTCATTTATAAAAAAAATCAGTTAATAACAATATTTATCTGAGGAGCCAACAGACTGCGTTGAGTTTTCACTTTGTCACAGACTCCCATCCTAAGCGAGCACAGAGGCAACAGTGGAAAGGAAAAACTCCCTCGTGAGGAAGAAACCTTTAGCAGAGCCAGACTCAGGACAAGCGGCCATCTGCTTCGACCAGCTGGGTTTGAGAGGAACAGATACACAATGACAGGTCCAGGATGGAGGCATCAGGTTTTCTCTAGAAGGAAAGACCAAAAGACAAAACCCACATTAGGAAATAATAATTACAAATATAAACTATTCATTTGTATGTATTTGTAACTGTTCATTTGATGAAATGAGGTCAGTTTGTACTCCAGTAGTCTAAGGTTATAGTAGCATAGGATAAGGAGCAGGTCAGGAAATCAAGCCGACTAACTATAGGATTTATCAAAAAGGAAAGTCTTAAGCCCTATTAGCACGGGATTAGTTTTACCTAGGGACCACTTGCTATTTGTAATCATTACAGAGATTGTCTGTGTTGTTAATCCCGTGCGAATCGGCCATGTCAGTAATTTGAAAAGTGAAAATTCCCCCGCAATTTACCAACTATATTTTGCTGAACTCCGAGGTCCTGTGATAATACTAATCCAACGTGAATAGGCATTTCTGTGATTTGGACAGAAATGGGCCATATCCGATACATAATGAGGCATTTTTTGTTTTTGTTTAAACAAAATCATTTGGAAAAATATAGAACAAGGCTATTTTAAATGAACACGCTGCTCGCTTTGGCTATTTGTTTTATTTTTTATGTATTTTTCTTTTTCTCTTCGGCTTTTAAAGAGCTGCTACTTCCTTCACTGCAGATGACGGGAGGTGCGGAGATGCACACGTGCAACTGACCCATCCATCCATATATTTACCCATCCCATCCATCCATCCATCCATCCATCCATCCATCCATCCATCCATCCATCCATCCATCCATTATCTTTACCCACTTCTTCTTTTTCGGGTAGCGAGATCACTGGTGCCCATGTCCAGCAATCACTGTGCGAGAGGCGGGGGACACCCTGGACAGGTCGCAAATCCATTTCAACCGGCGGGTCAGTGGACGCGTGGACGCTCATGCGCACAGCCAGTGACAGCTGTCCATCTGAGCTTAATGTGACTTTTTAACATTAAACACATTATATTGACCGGCCCGGTCGCGATAACGCAGCGCATTAACATCATAACCAGAAGATGTCTGTAAATTTCAGCTAAATCTCAGACTTTGGTTATCCCCGTGCGAATGCGCCACATAAAAAGCAGACGTTGGGGAGATTACGCTGGTCCTTAGGTAAAACTAATCCCATGCATTTGCGTTTTAAGCCCAGTCTTAAAACTGGACAATGTGTCCGCCTTATGGACAGAAACTGGAAGTTGGTTCCACAAGAGAGGAGCCTGATAACTGAAAGATCATCTTCCCATTCTACTTTTGGAAACTCTAGGAACCGCAAGTAAGCCTGCAGTCTGAGAGCAAAGTGCTCTAATATACATGCAATCATTGCTGTTGTTAACCTGTTTGTCTTTGTTTTTCTTCCTGTACAGCAGGGCTTTTTAACTTCAGTGGTAAATGGGTCGTATAGAAATATGACTTGGGGTTTGAGGGCCACTAGAAATAATCATTGCTGAAAGGTGGTGGACAATTATTTGTTATAATAATAATTACAGTTAGTAGTCCATAGCAGATCATAGTTACAGTTAGTAAAATATTTCATGAACAACTGGACAATGTTTTATGAAACTTACAGAAAAAAAATTACTGGATATATATTTACAACTGAATAATTTTTAGAATTAACCTCTATCAAAATGGCTGCCACAGACTTTAAAATCGCAAAAATTGCAATGACTCTATTTGACAGATGTTGACAAAAAAGTTTTTTGTGGTAGTTAGTAGCTGAGGCTGATCACAAAAAACATATTTTAAGCACTAACAGACAGCAAGATCAGTCTAAATGTTTGTATGAACTATTTGGAGTCAATATGGTTGGCAAAATCTCATGAACCACTACATTGATTTTAATAAAACATTTGAAAAATAATCATTAGATGTGCAACAACTGATTAACTTTAAGTCAAGCCAATTAAAAATGACCCAAACATCAACATGGACCAACACAAAAATTGTTACATTTTTGTTTGTTTTACAGATAATGAGCTGAAATTTGATGTGGTTGTAGCTGAAGGTCATTTACAATACATAATCTTGAGTGTGACATCATCCAACACTGGATTAGATTCGATTTTTATTTTCAAGATTTGACCCTAATGACTACAACTCTATTTTTAATGTGACATCAGGGCTAACTTTGATCCAGATCCTGCCGGAACAGGATCCTGGAACGCTCTTATTTTGACAGGGTACATTCCGGTAACTGTTTGCTTTAATCCGGTAACTCTCAGGCTTACTAATAATTAAGTTATGAACATATATGACTGCTTTGAATGAATAAAACTTATATTGGATATGTAAACTGATTTAGCATTTAGCGACCCTCACCCCGATAGTCGCTAAATGCTTTGAAAAACTGGTCATGACTCGCATCAAAACAACCATCAACATCAACGAGGACCCTCATCAGTATGCATACTGTGAGAACCGATCAACAGAGGATGCCATCTCATCTGTGGTCCGCACTGCGCTCAACCACCTGGAGCAGAAAAACTCTTACGTCCGTATGCTCTTTGTGGACTTCACATCTGTCTTCAACACCATGATCCCCCAAACCCTGATGGACAAACTATCCACACTAGGACTAAGCCCCTCCATTTGCAACTGGGTACTAGACTTTTTAACAAACAGACCACAGTTAGTGAGGATCCACAACCTCTCATCCTCCACCATAACCCTCAGCACTGGCTCTCCTCAGGGATGTGTGTTGAGCCCCCTTCCTGTTTACTCTGCTCACGTATGATTGTGCAGCTACGCATCCAGGCTGTCACATTGTAAAGTTTGCAGATGATACAGCGGTGGTGGGATGCATCACAAACAATGATGAGTCCAGCTACAGGCAAGAGGTGGAACATCTGGAGAGCTGGTGCAGAGAGAATAACCTTCACATCAATGTGAAGAAGACAAAGGAGATGATTGTGGACTTCAGAAGGAACAAAAACATCTACACCCCCCTGAACATAAAAGAGGATCTGCAGTGGAAGTGGTCTCCAGCTACAAGTACTTGGGTGTACACATGAATGACAACCTCAGCTGGAGCAACAACACCACCAGCCTGATCAAGAAAGCTCATCAGAGACTCTACTTCCTCAGACGGCTGAGGCGAGCTGGTCTGGGAAGCTCAGTCTTCACCTCCTTCTACAGGTGTGCAGTAGAGAGCATCTTGTGCTCGAGCATCAATGTGTGGCATGGAGGCTGCACAGCTGCAGAAAGAAAAGCTTTGCAGAGAGTGGTGAAGGCTGCACAGAAATGTGTCGGAATCAGTCTCCCCACCATCACAGACATCTACACCTCCAGATGCAAGAAGAGGGCCACCTGCATCATGAAGGACCCCACTCACCCAGCACACACACTTTTTGCCCCGCTCCCCTCAGGAAGGAGGTTAAGGAGCATTAAGTGTAGAACCACTAGACTGAGGAACAGCTTCTACCCTGAGGCTGTTAGACTCATGAATCTCTAACTAGAATAATCACTGTGAAAAACCATATCATGTTGCTGCTGATCTGTTTCATGTTGCTGCTGATCTGTTTCAGTGTTGATGTGTTCATGCGTGCACGTCTGCTCACAGACTCATGTTCATGTTTGTGCTGATGTTCAATGTTTTATGTTATGAGTGCTTAGTGTATATTTAGTTGATGTTTTTCTTAGTTCATATCTTAGATGTTATTACTCTTTTTCTTATACATTTTATTGTTGGATGTAACTGGGACCCCGTGTACATAATTTCGCTCCACCACATGTACCACATGAGGTGCGAATGACAATAAAGAAACTCTGACTCTGACTGAAAATAATTACACAAACACTAATTTTAAACACACCAGCCACTTACTAACTTCTTAATATCACATAGGATCTGCCTCTTCAAGTAAGCATTTCCACTTCTACCTTTAAAAAATTCTCCGCCCCTAAAAGTCCAAAGTCATTGTGCAATTTTATTTAAAAAACTCAAAAACATAATTAAACAGTAGTGGTTGGATGCATCACAAACAGTGATGAGCCCAGCTATGGCAGGAGGTGAACATATGGAGAGCTGGTGCAGGAAGAACAACCTTTACATCAACGTGAAGAAAACAAAGGAGATGGTCGTGGACTTCAGATGGAACAAACACATCTATCGCCCCTCCCCTGAACATAGGAGGATCTGCAGTGTGTGTGTGCACCTGAATGACAACCTCAGCTGGGGCAACAACACCACCAGCCTGATCAAGAAAGCTCATCAGAGACTCTACTTCCTCAGGCGGCTGACATCTGGTCTGAGAAGCTCCGTCCTCACCTCCTTCTACAGGTGTGCAGTGGAGAGCATCCTGTGCTCCGGCATCAACATGTGGCATGGAGGCTGCACAGCTGCAGAAAGAAAAGCTTTGCAGAGAGTGGTGAAGGCTGCACAGAAGATGTTGGAGTCAGCCTCCCCACCATCACAGACATTTACACCTCTAGATGCAGGAAGAGAGCCACCTGCATCATGAAGGACCCCACTCACCCAGCACACACACTATTTGCCCCACTGCTCTCAGGCAGGAGGTTGAGGAGCATCAAGTGTAGAACCACTAGACTGAGGAACAGCTTCTACCCTGAAGCTGTTAGACTCATGAATCCCTAACCAGGATATTCACTGTAAGGGGGAAAAAAAAAATCACTGTACTGCCACTTTAAATGGTGATATGTGACATCTGTGCTGCTGATTATCCATGCTGCTGATCTCATGCTGCAGTATTCATTCATACCCACCTGCTCATAACAGACTCATGTTCATGCTACTGTTGTAAGGCTGTATTATGTTACATTATTAGTGTTTAGCGTATATCTTAGATACTTGTAGAATATACAGGTTCTTTTTATACTTTATATTGTTATTTGTATTGTATCGTTCCTGTTTCTCTCTAGTTATTGAATCATGTTTACAAATGTAGGTAAACATAGATGTTTAACAACCCATTAAAATACACCAAAATGCAGGAAATGGCATCTACTTTATTAAAAATTTTCTGGGGGACTCCCTGCACCCTCCCACCGGCCTGCCTGCCCACCATTTGCTTTCCAGCTTCGGTCGGTTTACAAGTTAAGCCCTGAGTGACATTAATAATAAAGGTTGCTTTTGACAAAATGCAAAAGAAAACCAAGACTTTTTTAGTCCATTTGCATAGAAATGTTCAAATTTCTAAATAATTTTGTCATTTTTTTGTCTTTGAAAGCGACATCCTGGTGCTTGTATGGATCTTAGCTAATGATGGTCAGACAACCCGAGCCTGGTTATGCTAAAGGTTAAAAAAGAATCATTCGTTTCGACTGCCTCTAACTTGCTGCAGGATGAATGATTGCACCAAAGAGCTGACGCTGTCATCGGGCTTTCTTGGATCGACAACATTTTTGCTAATTGACATGTACTTTGTATTTCATGTTATTTCATTGTATTATAATTGAACTAAATTTACTGAAATTGGCTTTGAATGAACTTGTTTTTGCCCTCCAGTGTCCTGAGATTACCTTTGCAATCAATTGGCTCTACGCAAAAAAATTGAATTGAAGTGAAACAAATGACTAACTTTGTCCCACGTTTGCGCTGCTTGGCCACAAAGTCATCTCCACAAGGAAAGATGAAAACCAGTGCCTGGCTGTGATGTGTGCCAACGTCTCGGAGTCCTCCAGCATTAGTTGTTTTTGATTTCATGTATCTTTATTCGTTGTCAACTAGTAATGGACAGTGATGCATGTAGGCAAAACAAAGGCTCGAGTTAAAAGGGTCTTTTTTTTATATAAGAAAGCCCTGGTGGAAGCTTATTTCTCCTGGTTCAATGTGCAGCCAAGCTATCCCAAAAGCAGCAAATTGAGATCAAAGACAAATTAAAGCTGACTCGTTCAAAGCAAGATAAAAATGTGTGAGCCTGCAGCGATATTTTCTCTATTGATTTCCTCCTTTGCTTGCACTCCATGGGACTGCGCCGGCTGTGTGCTATGCTCAGCGCCAGCGTCGGAGACTTGAAGGCTGCTGCGGGCAGAAAGGAAATGACTATCGATACAGACAGAAAAACACAGTCGTAATGATCGGGGATGAACTGATTTCTCCGAGCGTTTTCAGATCTGAAAGAGCGGTCAAACTTTTCATTCCTGTCCAAATCTGTTTTCACTTTCTGCAGACTGAGACAAGACTAATGACAGCTTCTAATGGCAAAGCATGAGAGTGGCGGTGAAGTGTGAACATTGTCTCGTGCTGATATTTGCTGTGACTTTCTGGCTGGAAGAATGCACGCAGAACAGACTGTTTTCTCTTATTGCTCATACACACATGGAGGATTTCACTTTAAAGTGTGTTTAGATGTACAGGAACTCTTTAGAGGTGTTACTCTGGGCATTTCTTTTCACCTGCCACCAGGAAATAGTGGATCAAGCAATTGCCCATGTCTGAGCATGTGTTTGTCTGGCTTTTAGCAAATATCTCATGGAAACAAGATGGATTTTTATGAAGCTCTTAATCAGACAAACAACAAATTGAGATTTTGTTTGACTAAAACTCACTGCCAAAGTGAAGTTAAATCTCCTCAAAGACAGTGAAAATATACAAAGTAATTACTGGGTTATGCTTTTATTTCCTCTGATTGGTCTTTTGTGACACATTCTATGTTGGTTTGAATAAATCATCGCTGCATCACATGCAAACTGCCTAGAACGCAGCTCGTCTTTAAACAGGTGCTGAAACTCATGAACACATGACCCTGGTCCTGGCTTCTCTCCACTGGTTTCCAGTTTTCAGACTAATGCAAAGCTTTCATTGCTTGCTTTTAAAGATTTTAAAGGTCTGGCTCCATCATACTCTAAAATAATAATATTATAATAAAAATAATTATATGTGAAGAGGTTCAATATTGTCATCTTCTGGTATCAGAGTCAGAGTTTCTTTATTGTCGTTCTACCCCATGTGGTACATGTGGTGGAATGAGATTATGTACACAGGGTCTCAGTTACATCCAACAATAAAATATAAAAGAAAAACAGTAAAAAGATCTAAAACATTAACTAAATATACACTAAGCACTAATAGCATTAAAAACAATATGTCAAACAGCAGCACGAACATGAGTCTATGTGAGCAGATGAATATGAATGAACACACCAACATGAAACAGATCACCAACATGAAACAGATCAGCAGCAACATGAAACAGATCAGCAGCAACATGATGTGATATTTTTCACAGTGATTATTCTGGTTAGAGGTTCATGAGTCTAACAACCTCAGGGTAGAAGCTGTTCCTCAGTCTAGTGGTTCTACAATTAATGTTCCTCAACCTCCTTCCTGAGGGGAGTGGGGCAAAAAGTGTGTGTGCTGGGTGAGTGGGGTCCTTCATGATGCAGGTGGCCCTTTTCCTGCATCTAGAGGTGTAAATGTCTGTGATGGTGGGGAGACTGACTCCAACAGTCTTCTGTGCAGCCTTCACCACTCTCTGCAGAGTTTTTATTTCTGCAGCTGTGCAGCCTCCATGCCACACGTTGATGCTGGAGCACAGGATGCTCTCCACTGCACACCTGTAGAAGGAGGTGAGGACTGAGCTTCCCAGACACTAATCTTTATCACACCCTAATCAGCTGATTAACTCCTAGACAAGAGCTACGAATGTCTCATTCTTCAAGTCCAGCCACTCCTGAACTAGAAACAACATCAGAAGAGTCATAGGTTGTTTTCACACCTGATAGTCCGGTAGACTCGGTTCGGGACCAATATTCATGAGCTTTTGTTTACATTTGAGCTGGTGCGTTTGCATTCACACTGCACTGTGCAGTTGAGCCAACATGTTGAACCAACCTGTTCCCCCGCTCGCCTGTGGGGGCGCTGCACCAAGAACTACTGAAAGAAACAACACAAAAACCTCTGAAGACACTTCTTCTTCTTCTTCTGGAAAAAAAAAACGGAGTGGCATCAAGTTTTAGCAGTTTTAGGAGTTATATTTTGTCATTTTTCAAAAATGGACTCAGCATGAGCAGAAGATGAGGCAGAAGACCATGGAGAATATTGTTTTTCACACAAGCCAGCTGACGGCTCCATATGAGGTAAAAGAAATGCGTGTTTGTTTGTCCTGCGGAGCGGGGCCCAGTCTGTTTGCATTCACACTGTACTCGAACCGCGCTGGAGTTCTCTTCAACCGGACCGAGACCTAGGTTTTAGCCTGGGCATTCACACCTCCCCAAAAGAACCAGACTTCTATAGGAAAACGATCTAGAGTTTGATTAAAGCGGACTAAACAGGGCTGGTGTGAATGCACCCTTACCTGCTGAGGAGACAAAGCGCTGGACTGTTGCTCAGTGGTCCATTGTCCTCTTTTCAGATGAAAGTACATTTAGAATTTCATTTGTAAATCAAGGTCCCAGTGCCTGGAGGAGGAGTGGTGAGGTCCAGTCCACGTTGCTTGACATCCAGAGTGAAGTTTCCACAGTCAGCGATGGTTTGTGTCCATGTCCTCTGCTGGTGTTGGTCCACTGAGTTTTCTGAAGTCCACAGTCAACGCAGTATCTACCAGGACATTTTAGAGACTTCATGCTTCCTTCTGCTGACGAGTTTTAAGGAGATGCTTATTTCATTTTCCAGCAGGACTTGGCTCCTGCACACACTGACAAAGATACCAGAAGCTGCCTATGGAATCATCAAAATGACAAGAAATAAAGGTTTGAAATATTTCACTGTGTAAAGAATCTATATAATATGAGTTTCACTTTCTGCAGAGATTGGCAAATAAAATTGAACTTTTTCACAGTATTCAAATGTTTGTAGATGCACCTGAACACTCCAGTAAGAGCACTCTGATCAGCCAACCAGTGTCTCTCTGAAGTTCCAAGGTCCACATTAAAAAATGAAGGTGATGAGGCTTTTGCAGTTGTTGCTCCAAACCTGTGGAACAACAGACTGCTTTGTCTGTCCAAACAGGTCTCACTTGTAAATGAGTCTTCAAGATTCAATGTGATTTATCTGTATAAATAAAAAGTTGAATGAATTCTGGGATCCAGCCCAGGACCTTCGGGTCCCGAGTTGGCTGACACCATTTCGGCCCCCTCAAGGTTTGAAGTCAGTTTGATCTAAGATGGCTGCCACAGCTACTCAACCATAGCAAACATAAAACTTGCAACAGCTTAGTAGGGTTTACAGATATTGAACTATAATGTGGTGTGGTAGTAACTGAGACTCATCACCATCACATTTTCTAAGTGCAAACAGATGGGCGATGTGCAATCCTTAAACAAATGTTCATTTAAGTTGTATGTCTTGTCATTGCAAACAAAAAAAACCTAGCACAAAACAAGTTTTCTCATAATTGTGCAGCAAACGCTTTCAAATTGGAAACATGTCAGCTCTAATTAGAGAAACTAGCCTCAGTGTGAGGTTCCAATAATAATACGCCAGCAAGCAACGTGTCATTGTTAGTTTGAGCTAAAATGATGGTAATTATGGGTAATTTACCATTTCTCTTTTTGTGCTGCAGGTTGTCTGCAAGGTGCTGAGTGAAGGTGTGTGTGTGTGTGTTTGAAGTCTGGGGAGGAACTGACATGAATCGTAATGAAATCTGACCCAATACGAAAATAAACGGGAACAATACCAGGTGATGGACAGTGTTTAACTTCTTTTGCACAGCCTTGCATCTGAAGCAAACCAATGCAGCAAAGGTGCTGGAAAGTCGAATAGTAAATGTCACTTCAACAGCTCACACACATAAAAAGAGCTCTTTTTGTGCCTCCCAAATACATGTTGGAGTGTACTCCGCTCTCTCCACCCCTCTGTTTGGAGGTGTAACACCTGGGCGAGCTGCAAGAACCATGAATCACGCTGAGGAAAATGTCTTTTAATCTGTTTCAGATTTTGTTTCATAGCTGTGAGCAGTCTTACCTCATCTATGAAGCTTCCTTCTCAAACAGAGGCGTTGCTGTATCTGTAGGCATTCCTCGGGCTCCGATATCAAAACAGCCCTAAATCACCTGTCATCCCCATTTCTCTGAACATGATGCTGCTGCCTGATCAAGCTTGCAGTAACCTTTTTTTAATAAAATACAAATGCAGAGAAAAATCACCACGATGGTGTTTCGTCTGAAGTGTAAAAGCCGTTGAATTACAAACACTTTAACAACTTCGGTCATGAAAGGGAAATAAGAGAAGGATGTTTTCATCAAGTGAATTGAGGCAGTAAAAGGATCCAGAAATGAACTAAATTAAGTAAGAAATGTCTTGTTTTCATAAATTTCAACCCTTGTCAGAGAGACAGCTGCTGGTAACCTAGTTATGGAATGTGCCTCTGGGCTTTCTTCCCCTGACACTCTGAGCAAGTGCAATGGCTGTTTAACTTCTACATGTGTGCTGTTGAAGAAGCGTCCCAGACAGTCATATCAAACTAAATACCCAGCGATTTCCATTTCACATCCACGCCTCAGCCGCTTCCCAGTGATCTCACAGGGAACCTGTGACATATGCAGGTCTGTCAAATAAAGAAGCCGCCTCGACAGCCAGTTAAAAGCCATCCTGCTCAGAGCTGTTTGACATGCAAGTTTCCTGTGTCCTGTTTGATACGCTTCAGTTTTAACGCCAAAGTATGCTAGAGATGGCGTCTTCGGGGAACAGTTGTTTTTCCAAAGATTAAACAGCACATAAAACAATATGCATTCGTGCACACGCTCCTCTTTCTGCTTCACAGTTCATGCAGACAAGAGCCGTTCTTCCTCGTGTTAAAGAAAAGGAGGCCAATGTAGCTAAAGTGAGAGAATGCAGATTATGACTGATAATGTACTATTACAGTCAGGGTGTGTCACATAACACACACACACACACACAACTGGCCAACAGGAATGTCTGGAGTGTCTGTGAACGTCGCTTTTCTTTTTGGTGAGTAAGGGACTGTCAGCGGTGTTGGACCACATCCACACCTTGTTCAGCTGATTTGACATGTTGAACTCGTGATGTCTGTTGGTGCTGTGGGGAAAAAACTGATGATGATTGATGTTACCTACCATTTATTTATATGCACGGAGCCCAAATGTCTGATAAAAGTACATACATAAAATAACAATCAATATGACAATGTAATTGAATTATAATGACTATTTTAGGTCAAATTCCATTTAAACAAACCTAACTAAACTAGAACAATGTTCCCAAAATAACAGAACTAATTCTGACCTAACTATACAAACATTGTTGTGTTCATGTATTTTATTTTATTTTTTAACTTTTTTGTGAACTTGGACTCCAGTTCGGTGGCCTAAGGATTCCTTCTCTGCTCTTTGCAGATGATGGGGTCCTGTTGGCGTCATCGTCCCATGATTTTCAGCTCTCACTGGAGCTGTTCGCAGCCGAGTGTGAAGTGACTGGGATGAGAATCAGCATCTCCAAATCTGAAGCCATGGTCTTCAGTCAGAATAGGGTGGATTGCTCTCTTTGGGTTGAGGGTGAGGTTCTGCCTCAAGTGGAGGAGTTCAAGTATCTTAAGGTTTTGTTCATGATTGAGGGAAGAATGGAGCGTGAGATTGACAGAAGGATTGGTGCAGCATCTGCAGTATTGTGGACTCTGTACCGGTCTGTTGTGGTGAAGAGGGAGCTGAGCTGTAAGGCAAAGCTCTCTGTTTACCGGTCGGTCTATGTTCCTACCCTCACCTATGATCATGAGCTCTGGGTAGTGACTGAAAGAATGAGATCGTGGATACAGGCAGTTGAAAAGAGTTTCCTCCGCAGGGCAGCTGAACTCTCCCTTAGAGATAGGGTGAGAAGTTCAGTTATCAGGAGAGACTTGGAGTGGAATTGCTGCTCCTCCACATGGAGAGGAACCAGTTGAGGTGGTTCGGGCATCTGGTAAGGATGCTGCCTTGGCACCTCCCTAGGAATGTACTTTGTGCATGTCCAACTGGGAGGAGACCCTGGGGAAGACTCAAGACATGCTGGAGAGACTGTCTCTCAGTTGGCCTGGGAATGCCTTGGAGTTCTCCCAGAAGAGCTGGAAGAGGTGGCTGTGGAAAGAGATGTCTGGGCCTTCCTGCTCAAGCTGCTGCCCCCACAACCTGACATCAGAACAAGTGGAAGATAATGATGGATGGATGGATGGATGGACTCCTGTTGGTATGCTGGAAAGTTAGAAAGTGTCTACTTTATTTCCCATCAGATCCTGGAGATGTGAGAAAAGAAGGACCTTTCTTTACAGCAGGCTCTTGTGGGTTTGGTCAACTGCTCATTTTTGGACGTTTTGTTTAAAAACTTCCCCCACCACTCTTAAAACACAGCTAAGGCAACTAATTTCTACCCACAGCTTCAAATCAAAGATGGCTGAAGCAATCAAAGACCATCCGCTGGTTTATGAGCTTCTACTACGAAGCTTCTGGTTTAACGTTTTACTGTCTTGAGTCTTTTTGGAGATGGAAGTACTTGGATAAAAAATTAACACAGTTTCACATGTCACCCTTTGATTTTTAATCCAGAGTTTTAAACTAAGATAGTCTTTTGCGGTGAAGGAATGGTGTCGTAGTCATTTTGACGACATATGCAAACTCATTCAATCAACAAGTCTTTCTTAGTGGTTTATTAGATATTTTGCTAACAGGCAAACACTGTTGACTGTAACAGTTAATGTCAAAATTTGAATAAAACATTTCTGCAATATGTCACACTCAAGTATGTGATTTCAAATTGTGTCCCCCCCCCCCCCACACACACACACACACACAAACACATACATTTGACCAAGTACAACTATTTTTGTGTTGGTTAATATTGATTGGTTGTGACTTCTGTCTTAATTTGAGATGATCTCGAAGTTGATCAGTTGTAGATGGACACCAAATGAATAATTTCTGAAAGTTGAAAACAAAAAAAACAAAATGAAAACAAAAGCTGTATTCTGAAGATAATTTGCCAACAACTAAAAAAAGAAAGCAGGTTTACTCCGACCACTAGAGGCAACCTTTTAAAAACAGATCTCATGCAATCAGTTAGCGCTAGGAATGCGCAATATATACGGTACACGGTAGAAACGATAGAGATTTAGCCTACGATAGAGATCTGTCTTCTACCGGCTAACCGCAGTAATGCTGTGTCTGATGTAAAATCAGAGTTTTCAGTTTAATCGTTACTTTTTTTAGTTGAAAACTGTGCGCAAGTGGTGTTAAAGTCTTTTCTTTGAGAGCTAAGTAGTGAAGCTACAAGCTAACTATGGCCGGCTTGCCGTAGTGTTGCTGTATTCTGATGCATGCGTAAAACGCTGTGTTCCGTCAAAAGTTGTTTTTTTATTTATTTTTTTCGTCGAAAGTTAAAGTAAGCGTTGGTCAGCTTTAGAGAAACCTGCTCTCTGATCTGTGAAAAGAACGCTGTGTTGTGTGATTTTACTGCGAGACGCTCTGGTCAGAGCCACAGACTCATTTTGTGTCAGCTCTCCATTAAAGCAGAAGGAGGCACCAACTAGAGGGTTGGAGGTGAAGTGTTTTCAGTTGCTGCTCTGTTTCTGTTAATTTCTTAAGCGAGAAGACTGGAAACTGTTAAGTTAACAACATATTCTTTTGTTTAAAACATATGGCTAAAACTACATTTTATATATTCTGCACCGTTTTGCACTACAAGCAAGAAGCCTAATACTTGATTTGTTTATTATTTAAAAACTCTCTGGACCTAGTAGTGGAATTTTTTTAAATTCAAAATATATGATAGCAAGAGGACACCCTATGCTTTTTTAAAAATTCCTAACAAGTTTTATACCCAAAACATATCGCGATATATATCGTTATCGCCACCCTTCACAATACATATCGTGATATGAATTTCATGCCATATCGCACATTCCTAGTTAGCGCTCAAGGTTTGTGTCAGGAATGACTCTCAGCTACTAACCCTCCAACTTTTAACTCAATACCTGTATGACTGGGTGAGTTATAACTACAATTTATTTTTATTTATTTCACTCAGCGGTGGCAACTAACTTGAATGAGATTGATTCCAAAAGTTAATCAGTTGTAAATTAACTTTTCAGAAATTTATGAGGTTTATAAGATTTTTTGCCAACACATTGGATAAAACAGGCAAACACCAACGTGGGCAAAGTCAGTGAAGTCAAAATGAAATCCTTGAAGATCGATGTTCATAGAGACACATTTTTATTGAATTATGAAATGCTCTACAAAGTACTAGAATGCTAATCAGAAGGGGCTAATCTGACACTAAATTACCTCTATAATATGTAATAATGGAGTATTTCATTCAAAAAATGACAATATCTGTATAGGAGTTTATAGGAACAAAATATATTTTGGAGTCAGCTCATCAAAAATGTGATGTTTTAACAAACCTCTGCATCAGTTTTAAATCTGACTGCAAATATTTACACCTGCCTGTTTGTCTGCAGACATGCTCAAAAGTGATGCAAGTGCCGTTTCTTTGTGGTTTCAGCATGTATAGATTTTCGTTTTTGCAAAGTTTTGTGGTTTACAAAAGAAAAACAGCATTTCAAGTTTCAAACATTTTCTTTGTAAATTAAAATTCACCACATTTTTGTCAATTTATTATTTAGAGTGTTCATAAAAATGTTAAGAAACAAAACGGTAACACTTTACAATAAGGTACAAAACATTTGATTAACTACTAGTGAACATCTCAGAAACGAATCAGGAACAAGTCAGGAGCTAATGGGTAGTTAACCAGTACTTACTGGGGAACACACAGCCAAGCCTTATTAGGGGACTACTGGTTTGTTACCACAGAAACAGGAGAAATTCTGCATTTGGGTTCTGAATAAACCCTGCACCAGCACAGCTCGTAATTGTCAAAAACCTATTTCCTGGTTGTTACTGGTTTTATTGGATTCTTACCACTAATCAGTGGTAAGAACTGATTTCATAATCTTGTACTGCTGTCACCTTAACTTTGTCTGAGCTGTGACCTCACTGGTGCAGGATTTATACAGAACCCAAATGGATAATTTCTTCTCTGTTTCTGTGGTAACAAACCAGTAGTCCCTTAATAAGGCTTGGCTGTGTGTTCCCCATTGAGTACTGGTTAACTACCCATTAGCTCCTAATTCGTTCCTGAGGCATTCCCTAGTCGTTAATCAAATTTTGTGAAACTTATTGTAAAGTGTTACCAACAAAGGTCAAAACCTATTTAGCAACAACACATTTAATGATCAAGTGCAAGTTCAATGTTCTTCATTGTCATTCGCATCACATGTGGTGCATGAGGTGGAATGAAACTGTGTACACAGGGTCCCAGTTACAGCCGACAATAGCAAAATATAAAGTATAAAAAAAAAAACAGTAAATAAGAATCTAAGATATAAAGTAAGATATACACCAAATGGTATGGAAAATATCCAAGATAAACGCTAAACACCATCCATCCATCCATTATCTTTACCCGCTTATTCCATTTTGGGTCACGGGGGTCGCCGGTGCCCATGTCCAGCAATCACTGTGCGAGAGGCGGGGTACACCCTGGACAGGTCGCAAGTCCATCACAAGGACACATAGAGACAAACGAGACAAACAACCATTCACTCTCTCACTCACACCTAGGGACAATTTAGAGTTACCAATCAGCCTAACATGCATGTTTTTGGTCTGTGGGAGGAAACCGGAGCACCTGGAGAAAACCCACGCATCCATGGAGAGAACATGCAAACTCCACCCAGAAAGGCCCCTGGACCGAGGTTTGAACCAGGGACCTGCTCGCTGAGAGGCAGCAGCTCTACCAGTTGCGCCACCGTGCTGCTCGCACTAAACACTAATAATGTAAAACAACACGACATAACAACAGCAGTCCGAACATGAGTCTGTGGTGAGTAGTGATCAAAGCCTCTGTTAGTGGAAATGTTTACATTGATAACTCAGAGGAAGAAGCTGATATTTTTCAGGTTTGCATGAAAGGATTATTGTTTAAGCAGCATCGCAGATTTGAAGAACACTTTTACATCTGAAAAGGAGGCCCAGTGTGGAGGCAACAAAGTGCTGATGAACAGTGTGAGCAGGTTTAACAGCAGATGGCTGAGTGGACTTTAAACAGGTCAGGAAGACTGAAGGACAACATTGGCTCATGTCCTCTTGGGGTGTTGACACAAACTTATTGTCGTCTCTTTCCTCACAACCTCTCTCCCCACAACCTCCGTCTCCTCTTTGACGACACACTTTGCTCCATCCTCCAGCAGCCAAGCTACAGAATGGGGCACCATCTTTGACACGCTCAGCCACTCTTTTCTCTGCGTTTCATTCACACCTTTCCTGACAGAGAGTGTCACATGCTAGGTTGAAGTCGTTTCCATTAGCACCTTTGGGAGAAGCCCTTTCATCTTGGCTGCGCCTTGTGATCTGGCTTTGGCCAAGTTGTTAAACTGCCTCCGTGACGACAAACCCAACAACTCGAGGAGGAAGCTGGCAGTAATTACTGTTTGCTGTGCAGACTGAGGATGTTATTTCACTCATGGTGACATTCAGCTGTTTTGGCATCTGAACAGTGTGATGTCTGCAAATGTCACTCTAAAGACATCTGTACAGGCCTGAATGAAGAATCTTTATTCAGTGAAGTCCATTGTGAGACATAATGTTTACCACCATCTCTTGAAATTTAAAATATTTATTTGTGGAGTTTATTGTATTTTTTAAAACTCACCTGTAAAGTTGGAATGTTGTAAAAATTTAAATTAAATAGAAAGCCATGATTTTGAAATCTCAGTAACCCATATTTTATTCCCATTGGAACATAGTAATCATAACACTTTTATACAACCAAAAAAAAAGTACAATTAAAAAAAAAAAAAAAAATTAAATAAAAAAAGGTCATTTTGGATTTGATGGGAGCAACATTTCTCCAGTTAGGGACAGGGCCATGTTTACCACTGTGAATCTGCGAAACCCTCGTCTTTCAACAACAGTATGTAAACGTCCAGGAACCAGTGTTGACAGATGGGACGGTTTTCATTCTGATTTTTCAGGTAAAAATTGCTTTGGATGGGTGGGGATAATTTGGGTGGGTTTGGAATCAGATCAGCAGTTTTTGAGTAAACCGATTAAACTAATTTCAAACATCATTCATCATGATTGGTTCAGAGCTCACCTGACCTTTCTCCATCACTGAGTGGATATTGTCATCTGCCAGGGCGTTCACTACAGAGAACTGGTGAGGCAGCACAATAAATTATGCTAGTTTTAGTAGACACTTCGTTCAGTGAGCAGACCTGTATGTCAGAGCGTCCGCCATATTGAATGTGGCAGAACTGTTCGTCAACTAATACAAATGTACAAGAAAATAGACTGAACTTCATAAAGCACTGTTCTACAAAGTGTTTTATATTAATCCCTGTCATTCACACACACTAATATATTTGGAAACAAACAAACAGGCACCAAAGACAACATTTGTAAATTTTAACATGATTATTAAAAATGTTTACTCCTTAAATATTTAGGTTAAGCACTTAACCAACATATGTATTCTTTTGAGTGTTTACAACTATGTGTGTAACACTATGGTGATAAATATAGAAATATTCATATTTAACATTTAATCTGTCTATAATAACCAGATCCTGAAATGTGATGTGTGTGATGTGGCGGTTTTTAACCGATTATTGGGCTGGAAAACCTCGACTCTATCTGGCAACACTGCCAGTAACTGAGGAGACCTGCTGGAGTTTTTCAGAGGAGAACCGTATTTCATTCTTTTAGCCTGTCCGAACTTCTAAGTAGGAACTTATAAGTAGACAAGGCATTTGATGCAAAAAAATGGACTTTAAAAAATATTCCTAAGAGGTCACATACTTTGCCAAAACAAGAAAAAGACCATAAATCTAAGAAAACAACAGAATGGAGTTCTGCATGTCCTAGAGGCAGCAACTTGTCTGTAAACTGTAAAAAAAGATGCTCTTGTGCTCATGAGACTTTTAATGATAAATTAATTGAACAAGTTTAAATATTTGTATGAATGCATATTTCCCATGTATAAATAATAGACCTCAACATTTGAATACCAGATGAAGCACATACTGAACTGGAAGTTGAAAATTTTGCTTCCATTGTTAGTGTGTTGGATCTGACACTTTATTTCTTTATTTATTTATCTCAGATTGTAATCCTTCATTGATAAAGTGTAATTTAGTAATTCAGTCACTTCAAGTCACCTTCCAGACCAAGCAAAATGTCACTCATGCAATATTTTTACAGTATTTTCTGTAAAATATGCCAAGGTGGGGTGGCACGGTGGCTCAGTTGGTAGAGCTGTTGTGTCTCAGTGAGAAGGCTGCTGGTTCAAATCCCAGCCTGGGACCTTTCTGGGTGCAGTTTGCATGTTCTTTATTGAATTATTATACATTAATAAATTACTATAAGAAATGTTATAAAACATACTGACGCACACACAGACACAGGGAAAATACCTTCAGCAGTGGAAAATAAATCCAAAAGCAGCTTCTATGTGGCCACATTAAACAACAAAAAGATGAAAAAATGCCCGCAGTGAGGAATTTAGAGTGAGTTTTATTAATTTGTAAGCATTAGTTTGAAACATTTGCATAGTTTAAACGAATTATCAGAAGCACAGCATCTGATCTGAATCTCTTTATCATAATTACCTGAAGCGTTAAAGACATTTTATCATCACTGTCTGTAATTATGAATCAGAAAGAGTTGTTTGGAATAACGTGTGTTTGAGCCGCAGCGATTTGTTCCTTGCCAGACAGTTAATCTCCACTCACTGGCATCTAATAAGTCAAACCATCAAAAAGATTCATTTAAACCTTGTCAAATACCGAGGGACTCACTTCAATTGACGGGACACAAAAATGAATAGTGTGCTGTTTATTTGAAGTGATTACACTGGGTTTGTTCCCATCTGCCTCATGGGAGGAAGTGGTGTCCCTGGTGCAGATGTTGTTTGTCAGAAGTCAGACTCGTGAAGCAGCGAGCCAGGATGCAACAGAGGAGATTCAAGCAAACTGAAATAGAACAATGGCTTTTCCAAGCCCGTATCCTATTTCTTCGGGAACAATGCTTAGTTTGTGGCACTTTTCCATACACATGAAAGACAAGCCATGCTTCTTTAGTTCTACTCCATACGCATTTTTGTGATATTTTGGTTCTGTTTGCTTTGAAGTGTGTCGGGGAAAAGACACGCCTCTGCATAGCATCAAATGCTTCACTTATTTGAAAGGATTGGTGATGCGGATATAATCATTTAGTTCCAGACTGTGCCTCAGTGGCTGATATGTACAGTATATTTGAGATTAGCTGCTGCCTCTCCGGCCTCTGTACCGTGAAACTTTTGTGCAGCAGCGACAGCAGAAATGTGAAAAGTTTAAACCTTTGTGCACTTTTACACATGCAGTCCATTATACTTTAGAGTGATTTAAATTAAGTTAAAGACGTAAAACAAGGTCAGCACCAGAGTGGAGTGATAGCTCAAATCCTGTCCTTGTCCTCAGTATGAAGACCCCCCAGCTGAACTGTGATTTAAGGCGACCCCTCCCACATTTATTGTCCTTTGGCACGACTGTTTGTTGTCATTGTCATTTTTCTCCCCAGTCGCTTTTTGATCTTGGTTTACGGTTCCAGATGTTGGCGGAGGGGTGCGATCTCACAGGAACAACAGTTCTGTTTCTGATGTTCTCTGTGGTGCAGTTCTGCTAAAACAACAAACACACATTATTTATTGTAAAACTGCTGAACTTTGACCTTGTGTTGCGGCAGTTCTTTTTCTTTTGACTCAACTTGCCAATTTTACTGACATAAAGATGAAGTTTTAACGGTAAAATAGTTTTTCAGAGAGTTTTTTGATGCAGGCCTTGCATGCAGAAGCTGAAAGATCTGCTTCTCTGTGGGTGACTAGTTTCTGACTGCAGTTCAGGGTGAGGAGCCTCCGTTTCGACTTCTGTAAAGGTTAGGAGATGTGAGCGAGTCAGTTCTCTTTAGGATCGGCACAAAAGCCAGTTGTGTGTGTGTGTGTGTGTGTGCGTGTGTGTGTGTGTGTGTGTGTGTGTGTGTTGGGAGTGGGGGTGTAGATGGCCTCAGTATAGCTTCTAAGCACCAATCAGAAGTGATAAAAAAAAACATTGGAGAGCCAGAGACAGCAAGGGGAGTTCGTCTGTAATTACAACATGGTCTTAAAAAGCAAATACCAAGCCCTAGCAACCTCCAATGGGGGGCAGAGAAAGGAGGAGTGTGTTGGGGGGTGGTCGTACTGGAGAAGAGGGGTAGAAAAAATAGTCTAAGAGAGTGAAGAAACACCACAGAGAGCGACCCTGCAATGACCTCGGCTCTCCAACAATCGTCCCCTGCCAGCTGGAGCCAGGGTTTGGGGCGAGAGCGAGGGGCCGGACAGGATCCCCTCCGATTTATGACTGACTATAAGGCCCCTGAAAGAAACCCAATCACCCAGGATTCCTGCGCAGCATGACTCTGGCTGCAGAGAATGGACAACCAAGGGGAGTGTGGGACAGCGGCCGAGCCAACAGTTAATACACAAGCGCTGACACAGAGGGCCACTTCACCAGGGGGTGGGCCACTGGCCACCGGCTCTATTATCTGCAGCTCTCCTCATAGAGCATGATATCATTACGCCGTGCCGGCACCAATGCACTCAGCTTCAGCCCATACTCATCCTCTGAACCCTCTTTGTCAAACATATTTCCCAACCTGGATTTACATGCATTGGACTAATTGCTCTATCTGTCTAATTAGTAGAAATTTAATGGTTATTAAATTTCAGCTTGCTATCGTTGTAGAGAGAGAACAAGAGAGAAAGAGAGAGAGAGAGATGCAGGCTGAGAGCAGGGCATGAAAAGAAAGGGAGAAGGCAGCTGTCTTTTAAAGCGGGGTAAGCCGTGCTCCGAGCTACCCCGCTGATCCATTAGCATATCTGAATGATCCTGTTCCTGCACCAGCCACCACCACGCTGCAAGGTGGCACATCTGAAGAACGCACCCTTTGAGCGTGCTCGCGAGCTTGGGAAACTCTTATTTTTCAAGCCGTTTGAAAATCCGTAGACAACTTGATGTTTGAGAAGTCGACAAAAATAAAAGGAGGTGAGAAGAGGGGAGAATAAGGGAGAAAAGTTTCAGATTTTCAGGAGGACAGAGTTTTACAAGCTGTTTGAAGCTGGATGCTTAATAATTCACTTGATGCTACATGCAACAGTAAGGCATCATGGAAACATACTCGTGCACGGCAGTTTTTACTGCCTGCATGCTGTCAACATAAAGTGTGTCACAAACTCTGGTCCAGCGGACACAACATTGAAAACTTTAATTTCAGGGGTCCACAAAAATAAATCCACTTTAAAAAGTATTTACGTTTTACGAGCTAACAGCTAGTCCAAACAGCTAAAACCAAAGCGCACTACTGGTTTCTTCAAACAATTACGACTTCAGAATTTTATATTTGTTCATGCCAGTCCTATTTTATAAACTGTCATACTTCCATTAGTTTCTCATGACCAAATTATTGAAAGCTCAGATAGCAGCAGCAGCTAGCTGTAGCACTTCTAGCACAACCAGAGGCAATTTCAGTGGGAATGTCAAAAATATTTCTGCCAAATTACTTGAATAAAGAGAAACTGACATGATTTTTTTAATTTAACCTTTATTTAAACAGGTTAGTCCCACTGAGCCACGAGGACTCACTTACAAGAGAGACCTGGAAGTCCTTTCTATGAATTTTGGACACTTTATTGTGAAAGGACGGCAGCAAACCAGTTTAATTTAGGCCGCACCTAAATAAGCTGTCAGTTTGTCAGTTTAATCAGAATTATACTTCAGTTTTGAAAGTTAAGATAGTTCAAATAGCTATCTGTAACAGGTAAGATATTAGATGTTATAACTTCTGATCAATCATTTAAGCCGTTTTAGAGTGAAGTACTCTTGTAGCAAGTTTTGTCTTTGTTTTCATTAGACGTTTAATTTTTCTCTGGCATGAAAAACTTAGTTATTTGAGGTAATTTAAATAATTTATTGTGGTTATGTGAAAATTACAATAATATTAAAAAAGTTCATATTTTACTGTGAGACGCAGAAGGTTTTGAAATATACAACATTTGAAGCAGTTATCCCATTTTCTTTGGTAAATGTGTTAGAGCTTAGGGATTTTCCTTTTTTCCTCCCTTGAAGTTGGTCTCCCCTCAGCCACAAAGCAGGTCTCTATTGACTGATTCCAGGGAGCGTATTGATGGTTCCATAATTTGGGCACAGGAACACAAAAAGGCTGACCCCCGCTGGGCTCAGCACGACAGCCTAGTCAGCAGGGAGGCTTGCATTTATTAGCCTGGGAGAGGAGCTCCTGCAGAATTAAAGCACATTCACCCTCCCATTGATCTCTGTCATGAAAACAATGCTGGGCTCCCTCTCTGGCAGCGAGCTCGGCACTGCATGCTCTGAGGTAATTCAGCAGCTATAGAAAACAGGACGAATCACACCCTCAGGCTCTGAGCAAACTATTTAAAAAGTGAGGGATTGGATGAAAAGCAGACATATTAGATTATCAATCCACCTGTCCAACTGTATTATGCTGTGAGCTGGGACGGACTGTGGCTGAACGTGAACGCCTCTGATTAGTTTGGTCACCTAAACCATTCTGTTTTTTCTGAATTTTCCTTGTTGAGTTGCAGTTTTGTGCATCTCTGGTGGATTCAGAGAATAAGCTTTAATTTTTTTTTTTTTGTTATCCTAAAATTGAAAATTTCTTGCTTCTTGCAGCTAACTGAACCTGACCATGTAGCAGTGTTAAATGATCATATGGCTGCATAGCTTCTTATCTGCTGGCCAGTGGACACGAGTTAGACATGGGATACTGGCAAATGGAAACAGGGCCAGCATGTTTCCAACCCCCACCATCTTAGTTTCTGTTAATCCACTGATAATGGCTTTCATCATCTCCAAAAATACCAGAAAGTCAGTCACAAGACAGGAGCGTGCCTTCAAGTATCCGCTATCTGTGAGGGTGCACACGAACCGGTGTACTTAAATCCATTTTACACTCCAGTAGTACCAAGAAAGTTCAGTTTGATGAGTTGACTGGTTGATGTTTCGGACTGCAGATATTCTTTTCCTGGAAACACATGAAGCAATTACACGTCTTGAGGAAGCTGCGGTAGGGAGGGCCGCGTTAAAATGTTTCTCCTCTCCCTTTGTGTCCATGTGAGACAACCCTGACTGTTGACCTGAGGAACTTGCAAGGCTTTGATGCTGCCCCTTCAGTGGCCAGCGGCCAATGGGAGGAAGGTTGCGTGGACCGTCCCGGTCAAGTCCTCACACACAGGCCACTGGTGTCAACACATAACACAAGAAGAAAGAAAATGTTACACTTCACACATAGCTGAAAGGAGCAGTGCATCTCATTATGCCACCTACAGCTGCTTTTGTCAGCTGGGGCTTGATGTGGGGAAGGGAAGTGCTCAGGGAGACGCCATGGCCTGGTATGGGGCCTGCTGCTGCCACTTTTGAAGTCACTGTTGGGACAAGGTCTTTCATATTTACAGAAAAAAAGGAAGAAAACTCAAGGGATGGATGTGATTAGCAAACTGTTTTGTTAGCACGATAAGTAGCTTGAGCTAAACAGCATTGCACCTGCCCCGTTCATCAACCCTTTTGCAGCCTCAGGAGTTTTTAAAAACACTGCTTTGCATGCACTTTTTTGTCTCCTCAGACATGAAACTTCCTTTAATCTATTCTTACTCAAAAAGCCATTCAAACATCTTACATAAATTATGCTCTTAGCATTAGAATCAAAGGCGAGCATCTCTCCTCATGCTGTCAGTGAACTTTTTGATGGACAGACATTTTGAAGTTTGCTTTATGAGCGGCATATGTATTGAAAAAAAAAAACGTGGCTTTGAAACACAACTGCATCTCTCAGTTACAGTTAGAACTAGCTTCTAAACCGGCGTCGCTGTTTTCCTTCATTCAAGTTATGTCAGTAGTCTCCCATTAAAAATATATGTATGTTCTGTGACAAAATTAGAACAATGTCTGGTAGTAGATGCATAAAACTGGAGCAGAATGAAAATAGTTGATTTTGCTGTAGGGTTTTAGAATAAAATAATTAAAATGTTTTACTGTATCTTCATTAGGATGTCATATTTCAACACAGTCTTAGATTAAATTTAAATCAGCAAATAAATTATATAATATATGTAAACAGGAGGACAGGCAGACTTGCTGTTTTACAAAACTTACTGCAGAGTACATGCACTTACTTCGACATCATGAAAATATTAATGTTTCTGAATTTTCACAGGCTTGTTCATACTAACAACACTGGCAGAATGTTTTTCATTGCCAAAGGAACTTTTATCGTAATAACAATCAATTGGTAGCATTAAAGCAGCATTTATAGAACACATAACATTAATAAAATATGCCTAAATGGTTATGTCATGTAAAAATCAACAAACAAAGTTATAATCAATTCCAAAAGTCTTTGGCTTATTTTCAAGCTATGGCTCATGGAAGTTTAAAACTACTGTACGGTAGTCCCACATTTTTAAACCCTTCCCACACTCTTGCAATATTCTAAACAATGTTTCTAAACTCTAAACGCTCTAAAACAGCACATAATGTCATGATTTCAGCTCTCTGCCAGCTACTGCTCTCTGCAACCTGCTAGCGCTCTCTGCCACACCCACCTCTCTGTTGCAGGGCAGAGATATGACGCTGCAGGAGGAAGCTTCTCCTGCATCTGTGGGATGCACACAGGTGAAGGAGGTAAATAATTTTAAATAGTTTATTTTAAATAAAAAATTCCATGCTGATCGTGCGGCTCATGCATGAATCAGCCAATTGTGTCATGTCTAGTCATACTTTGAAAAACCACGATAGAGCGAGTCCGCTAAAACGAACCACGAATTAGCGAGGGACTACTGTATTACATTTCTAACTTCCTGTAGCGGCTAGCTTTGATGCAATGCTAAAGCTTGCTTGTCTATAAATAAAAACAGCAAATGGAGACTTTGGAGCAGTTATTAGTATGTTCAACACAAAGTTTTATACTGCTGCTTGCATAAAGTCTTTAAGTTTCAAAAGTTTTTTTTTAATTGGATTCCTCAAACATTGAAAGCACTATTTTTAATGTTGTCATTGGTAAAAAAAAAATCAGTTAAGTACATCAAACTTGACAGAAAGTCCTGAGACAGCTTGGAAAAGAGAAGAGTGATATAAAACATTGCATTTGTTGCAAATTACCAATTACACAATAACTGACAAAAACGGGTTTGAAAGTGTTGCTCCCACTATTTGCAAAGTGACTGTTCAAAACACAACAACAAGTGAAGTCAGCCTTTTTGTGAGGGTTTAATTACATAGCAGTAACGCAACACCAGAAAAGTGTGATCTGAGAACAATGATGCTGATGCCATTCAAACTCAGTAAGTTCTCCTATAGTGCAGTTTTCTTAGGAGTTTTCTCAAAAGAGTCAAGCAATTAAACCCTCTGCATCGTGTTATTCTAAACACACAGCCTCCTTCATGTGAACCATTTTATACTTATAGTTTTATAGTTCAGCTAGCCACAGATGCCTCCTCTCATCCAACAGCTTCTGGTCGCAATAACTTTTAATTGTTGGTAAAAATGTAAGTGTTTTTGGTGCACCGATTGATTTGAGCAATTGTCAACTTAGAAAAAGTTCACCATCTTAACTACATCAACTGACACACTTTGGTTGAAAGAGTTCAGTGTGCAACTCGTCTCTTTGCTTCTTCTACACTTCCATTATGCCCATCTTCAAGTTTGATGACAAACTGTGAAAACACAGTATGCACTTCAATCACCAAGCCTTCATCACACTATTTGTGACCTTACACTTGTTCTGTGTGTGTGTTTGCATGTGTCATGTCCCAGAACATTTACACAAAGCAAAGTTCCCCGTTATAAATAAGTAGACTACTTATGACACCAGAAATCAGCAAACTCAGGAGCCCACCCTCCTCTGCCATCTCACATCACTTAACCTTGATGATGTTCCTTGTAGGAGGTGAACACACAGGTGGTTTTCTTTAAAAAAAAAAAAAAAAAAAGTTTTCCCAGGAACCAAGCGTTTACTAAAACGTTGCCTCTCAGGCCTGTCTCCAACAAAGTGAACTGGAAAAAGGTGGAACACTCCCCATGAGTCATGGCCAAGTCTTGGCTTCACGTTTAGGAATTCAAGTATTTTGAAGGAAATATCTCGTGAATGAGTGATAATAGGATGGATCAGGGCTGGATTGATGGACCAGGACACGAAGGTGTTGCGGTCAAATCATTCACCCGACAGTCTTACTTTGTACTTGTGCTTCACTGTTGCTGTTTTCCTTCAAGAAGATTCAAGGCAGAAGTGAAAAGTGCAACTGTAAGACAAAAAAGTTCAGTCTAGTTGATGAAACTCAGACTTCTACCACTTGGTGCAGACATGTTCAAGGTAAAACAGGCAGTTTGACAAGTGATTTAAACAGTGATGTATGACAACATGGACATTTTGTGAATGGCTCAAACAGCGAGTTAGATGAGCTCGTTCTAAATCAGCATGCTGGTTTTTAAATGCATAAAAAGCGTGACAGACAGTTTATGATTTACAAGGATCATATGAAGAATTCCTGGCTGTATCTCGACTGATAAGCTATGCTAACTCTCACTAGCCTCATCTTTGTTTGATCAACAGATAAGAGTCACATCGACCTTTTCATCAAACTCTCAGCGTGAGAGCCAATAAGCACATCTCCCAAAATGTCAAACTACTCCTTTAATGAAGGTTTTACACATTGTACAGTTATACCAGCCTGAATGTAATCCAAGAATGTTCTTATATTCTGCTCCAGAGCTCTTTAAATAATATTTTGTCCTTTTCTTTGAGCTTAATGCCTCATATAATTGGTTGAATAATGGTCTAGCCCTAACAGTTCCTCTCCTTCCTGTTTGTCTTTGTAGTTCAAACCCAGTTCGTTGTATAAAGAGTATAATGTTTAACAGGAAGAGGGTCCGTATACAACATTAAAAAAATGCTTTGTACTTCAAAGAAAAAGTTTGATCCAGCGTCCTCCCTTAATGCTGTCAAGGTGTAATGCTGCTGAACAGTGGAAGGTCACAGTCAAGGCCTGTGTGTGAAAAAAAAACAAAAAAAAAACGCCGAGCCTCTTTCATAAACAAAAGCAAGAGAAACAGAGATGGTGTGTTCAGTGTGTGTGAGTGGGAGGGGTGTGTGCAGGGTGTGAGAGGGGTAAATAGACACTGCCCTTATCTCTGTTCAAATAGTGTGGAAAGGGAAAGTCAGGAAGTGCACAAAAGGGTGAAAAGAAGGGTGGAAATAAAGCCAGGTACAAGATACTGACAAGGTCAAGTGTGCGCTCAATGGCTCAGTTCAGTCAGAGATAAGGCTCAGGTCAGGTTAAGCTCTGGGGAACTACATGCACACTCTGCTGGATGAGCTGCCATCAGACAAACACAAGTCTCTAGTTCCACCTGCTGGAGAAAGTGCTTTCAGCTTCACTTGCCACAGTGGTTTTAATCTCCCGTCGCAGAAGAAGGGAAAGGCAGAGTGAAAATGTTGTTGCTCTGTCTGTGTGTGCATGTGTTTGTCTGCAAGTGGTGGTCAGGACTGGATGCACATCTGCAGATGATTAACATTTGAGGCCGGTGTCAATCAAGATGGCCACCACAGCTAGGTGGCCTTAGAAAACACAAACGTCTCTCTAAGTCAATCAAGTTTACATATATTGAGATCAAATTTAGGGTGGTAGTAGCTGATAGTCATCCCCATAATATACTCTGAGCACTAAAACATCTTGTAAGATCTCACAATATGACAAAAAGTCATTTATTAGGGTTGACTACATTGATTATAACTTCTTCTCAGCATAAGATGATATATATATATGTATATAAATATATATATATATATATATATATATATATATATATATATATATATTTGTGTGTGCTCATGAAAAGCCAGGACTTTAACTCCTGAATGAGATGAGTTTTTTGGAAGAATTCACACACACAGACGTGCACAGATGTGTAGTTCAAAGCTGTCTGGGAACTTCTTAAAACAATGTAAGCTTAAACGGCACGCTGCCTGTGCCTTCATCAACTTTTTTCTGGAGCATCTCCAAGAAAAACCGACAGATTGACAGGCAAAATCCTTGTCCTGCTTTGAAGTTTAAGTTTGTTTCTGTTTCTTAGCAGTGCGTCACAAACTGACTGAAATTCAAAAAGGCACAGATCTCCCTATTTGACACGGAGCATGACATTAAGAATGATTTTCAAACGACAACAAATACAGAGTGAAAGAGCTACAGGCTTGTGACTAACTTTCACCGACCATAAAGGATGGGATTAGCTGAAGGCCATCTCTGATGTGTCAGTCATCTTCAGGAGAGACGAGAAGGAGAACCCCAGATAAAACATCTTTTGGTGGACGAGCAAAGCGACAGAGGATTATAAAAAGAGGAGATGGAAATATATGCTTCAACAAATATCTGATACAAGTGATCGCGATACCGACCTTAATCCAGATCTGGAATTCTGATCTCATGCCTGGATAAAGAGATAAAAAGCCTTCAGGGGGGTTCACACAAAAAGGGAGGCCTTGTGCAGACACTCAGAGGTGGGCTAGGTCAGTGGGACATCAGGCAGCACTTTGACCACACTGGGCCTTGAAGTTGTGAGGAGCAGAGCGTCTGTTAAGTCTCATCCAACACATCCAGACTCAGGGTGTGCACTGAGAGAAGACGCCAGCAGAGCGTGATTGAAGTGAACCACAGGGACCAGGCTGGCTATGCTGTTGTGACTGATAAAGAAGCAAGGCTGCAGCACTTTGCACCCCGTCACTGGCTTCCATTGGAAACGACTGACAAATGAGGCAGGGGAACTTTTTTTGTTTTGTTTTACTGATTCCATTCATGAAAACCACAGAGCACATGGCATTTATAGAAGATTGGTGATTTCAGACCAGAGTGTGCATACCCAATGGTCCATGTCTTGTGTAAAGATAATGGATAGTTCAAATATTTGATAACAGAATTGGTGTCTTGTCTAAGAACATGTAGGAGGAAACTGGAGTACCTGAAGAAAACCCATGCATGCATTGAGAGAGCATGAAAACTCCACCCAGAAAGGTCTATGGCTGAGATTTGATCCGACAACCTTCTCGCTGAGAGGCAACACCTCTACCAACTGAACCACCGTGCTGCCCATCAGATTTAACCAAAAATACAAACTGATTAGGCTGTCATGCAGTTAAAGTGATGGTTCAGTTCTTTTGATGTGGGATTCTTTGAAAAGGTTCTGAATAGTTAATATCTTACCTGTTAAAGATAGTTCTATTAACAACCTCAGGTGCTAAGGGATAGATTTTTAGGACCAAACTCATGTTGATTTATTACATATTAAAGCAACTTCAGTCACAAATAAAAACATACAAAAGTTAATGTAAGCATTATTTGTTAATGTGCTCGTGTATGCTCAATAATCTAAGAAGACGAATCTAACAAGGTTGAATCAGGTGACTGACCAGACTCAACATTGTTAGACTGTTTTTTCAGAATCAGTTTATTATTGCCATGTCAATGAACGAGGTTCACAAAATTGGAATTTGCTTTGACATAAAGGTGCGAATAGTAATAAAGTAAAATAAAGTAAAAATGAAAACATAACATAAAACATGCGTACACCCATACAATAGAAAACAATAAAAAAGCTTAGAGAACAGTACAGATGGAGTATTCAATTATAATACAGATGTAATGTGAGCAAAGCAGAAATTATGAGGTAACATTATGAGTGTTCAGGAGTCCAACAGCAGAGGGGAAGAAACTGTTCTTATGGCGGGAGGTTCTGGTCCGAATGGACCGAAGCCTCCTGCCTGAGGGGAGTGGTTCAAACAGTCCGTGTGAAGGGTGAGCAGGGTCAGCTGTGATCCGACCTGCTCACCTCACAGTCCTGGAGACGTACAGGTCGTGGAGGGATGGAAGGCTGCGGCCGATCACCTTCTCAGCTGAGCGTACAACGCACTGCAGTCTGAGTCTGTCCCTGGCAGTGGCCCCGGCGTACCACACCGTGATGGAGGAGCTGAGGATGGACTCGATGATGGCCGTGTAGAACTGCACCATCAGCTTGGCCGGCAGCTTGGCCTTCTTCAGCTGTCGCAGGAAGTACAGTCTCTGCTGGGCCTTCTTGATGAGGGAGCTGATGGTCGGCTCCCACTTGAGGTCCTGGGTGATGGTGGTGCCGAGGAACCGATAAGAGTTCGCAGTGGTGATGGGGGTATCATTACAGGTAAGGAGGGGCAGAGGGGCTGTGGCTTTCCTGAAATCCACAATCATCTCCACTGTCTTCCGGACATTGAGTTCCAGGTTGTTGCTGCTGCACCAGGTCACCAGCCGGTCCACCTCCCTCCTGTATGCAGACTCATTACCGTCCGAGATGAGCCTGATGAGGGTGGTGTCATCTGCAAACTTAATAAGTTTCACAGAGTCGTGGCTGGAGGTGCAGCAGTTGGTGTACAGGGAGAAAAGCAGGGGGGAAAGCACACAGCCCTGTGGAGATCCTGTGCTTAAAGTCTGAGTGTACGAGACAGCTCTCCCCAGCCGCACGCACTGACTCCGGTTTGTCAGGAAGTCTGTGATCCACCTGCAGGTGGAGTCAGGTACATGGAGGGGGTAGAACTTAAACTTCAAAGCAGGACAAGGAATTTGCCTGTCAATCTGTCGGTTTTTCTTGGAGATGCTCCAGAAAAAAGTTGATGAAGGCACAGGCAGCGTGCCGTTTAAGCTTGCATTGTTTTAAGAAGTTCCCATGCAGCTTTGAACTACACATCTGTGCAGGTCTGTGTGTGAATTCTTCCACAAATTCTTCCATATTCACGTTATTTTAAATGTTTACTTAATCAGTTATGCATCATTTAGTAATTTACATTGAAAACTGTTGTTGAGGACAGCAGCTGCTGCACTAGTGGTGCTGAGTGGGGTACATCAAGCTGGGTTATTAAAGGATTATTTTTCCACCTGCGTAATATCACTAAAATTAAAAACATTTTATCTAAAAATGATGCAGAAAAACTGGTTCATGCATTTGTCACGTCTAGAGTGGACTATTGCAATGGTTTATTATCTGGGTGTCCAAATACTTCTTTAAAACGTCTTCAGTTGATCCAAAATGCTGCTGCCAGAGTCTTAACTGGAGTTAATGGGAGAGATCATATTTCTCCAGTTTTAGCTTCTCTCCACTGGCTCCCTGTCAAATCCAGAATTAAATTCAAAATCTTACTTCTAACCTACAAAGCTCTCAACAACCTAGCTCCATCTTTTATTACAGATCTTATTGTTCCATATTTTCCTAACAGAGCACTTCGCTCTCAGACTGCAGGTTTACTCGTGGTTCCTAGAGTTTCCAAAAGTAGAATGGGACAAAGCTCTTTCAGTTATCAGGCTCCTCTCTTGTGGAACCAACTTCCAGTTTTTGTCCATGAGGCTGACACATTGTCCAGTTTAAGACTGGGCTTAAGTCTTTTTTTCTTTTTGATAAATCCTATAGTTAGGGTTGGCTTGTTATGCTGCTATAGACTTAGACTACTAGAGGACAAATTGACCTCATTTCCTTAAATTAATTGTTAAAATTGTGTAGTGTTCTATGGGCTAGGTTAGCTTCGTAGCTTCACTACAATTATTTAAAATAACGGGTTCTCTCTTATTCGAGCAAATTACAGCCATGTGACAGAGGTAGATGGTTTAATCAGTGACATGAGACGTTAATTTTCTTTGACCCATCAAAATAAATTGGTCATTTATTGAACAGAATCAAAATTTAACATCAAAATATTGTACACTTGATTAGACTGATCTGGTTCGATTAATAAAACTTGGCACGTTTTACTTAATAAAAACAACAGACATTTCTGAAGGCTTCTAGATTAATTACTGGCAAGATAGAAGAGTTTTAAAGATGGGAAATATGGAGGAGTTTAAAGGGAGATGTTGAAGGAAGATGTATGTCTGTAGACCAGAACAACACGCTCCTTCCAAACGCAGTTCGCCCGAGGTACACTTCGCGTGAAGCTCGTGACGACTCTTTACCTTGGCAGAGGATGGGTCCGCTACGGTCAAGAGGTCCCTCGCACGCTACCTTTCAGCGTCTCCTCAGGGCGGCTGCGACTCGGCAGAAGTCGTGAGATACTCTGTTCTACAGAACAAACTTCCTCAGAAGTTGTAGGGCATTTGCCTGGTGATAGTCACAGCGAGGCGCCATGATCACAGCAGAGATGGATGACTCCATCAGACTGGAAAACTGAGTCCGATGTTCCACTCAGCAGTGGAAAAACTCCAGAACTCCAGAACAGCTAGAACTCTCCCAGAACCTCAGAAAACTCAGAAGACTAAAAGTTCCAGGAAGTGTCGACTTTTAAAGAGTTCTGCTTCCAGTCACTTTAGTAAGTCCTGATTGGTTGAAGCAACCAACAGGGGTGTGGTTCTAGTGATGTCAAAGGGTTTTTACAAGTCAAGAAAACAGCAAGAATGTTTTAGGAACAGACAGAGAAATGTTTTGGCAAAGTGAGAAACACTGCAGGTGCCAGTTTTCTTATTTACTGTCAGAGTTTTAAAAACACGACAGCCTGTTCTAACAACTTGTTTTTGACTGTCTCCGACTTTTGACCAACATCACTCTTTCTCATTTCAGACAGAAGATCAAAAATGCATAATTACTTTGTAAAATAGACATTTAACTTGATTTCTAATATAAATGAGGATTAAAAAATCATTAACACTGTTTCACAGTTGATTTAAAATGAGTGGTTCACTTCAACATTTAAAAATGGTATGAACTAAACACACTTTTGATTATCAAGATATTGTAAAATAGTAATGATAATATAAAAGAAGAGTGTTCTTTCAATTGATTACTTCAGGATACAATTAGAAAGTCTCTGGATGAGCTATCTAAAAAAGTTAAATCTGGTCCTCTGGACATTCAAAAAAACAAAACAAAGCAAATCAACAAAAAAATGTAGAAACGTTTCGTCTCTCATCCGAGAGACTTCCTCAGTCTGAGGTGCTGTTTTCAGCTCAGTCTCTTAAATAGCACCGTCTCAGAGTGGATCAACCAGTTTGCTGCTGACAACCAAAACCAGCTGATCACATGCTCAAGAAGGACCATCAGCCTAACAATGG
>NC_056505.1:30720166-30722082 GCF_014905685.2 Nematolebias whitei
GGATTGAAAGATGGAAAGATGGATGGATTGATGGATGGATGGATGGATGGATGGATGGATGGATGGATGGATGGATGGATGGATGGATGGATGGATTCATCTATTAGGTCCTGTGTCATATCTGGAACTTTTCTTTTTCTTTACAAACTTTTTCCAGATATTGTCTGTCTGCTTGTTTTCTCCTATATTTGCCCAATACTGTATGATATTATAATAAATGAGAGCTTCCTGCCCCGTTCTGACCATACATCTACATGCATGTTTTTAAACACAAATGTCACTGAAGGCCTCTTTAAAAGAATCCAACAAAGTTTGACTCCTTTAAATTAAAATATTACAAAATGAGGGATGGCTCAGACTTTTTAAAACGTATTCATTTGTTACAAAATGTTTTTCCAAATTAAAAAATGCTTATGACATTTATTGTAATAATAAAAATACGGTATAAATTTTTCACTTATGGGATAGCATACTTAACATTATGATGCTATCAAAGATGTAAAGTTTATATTTTTATTAAATGAACAGACTGATAAATAAATGTGAAGTTTGTAATTTGTAGCTTTGCATGAACGTCATCCAGCATGTGTGCGAAGGTTGTCCACTGTCTTACAGTTGATCACGCTGGGGTACTTAAAAAAATAGCATTCCTTTTTTACTAATTATCACACAAAGTGTAGAAACGTCATGTCTGTCAGTCTGCTGCAGCATGTTGTATCTAGCAGCATGTTGTATCTAGCAGCATGTTGTATCTAGCAGCATGTTGTATCTAGCAGCATGTTGTATCTAGCAACATCTAAAAAAGTTCAATCTGGTCCTCTGGACATTCAAAAAAACAAAACAAAGCAAAACAACAAAAAAAATGTAGAAACGTTTCGTCTTTCATCTGAAAGACTTCCTCAGTCTGAGGTGCTGTTTTCAGCTCAGTCTCTTAAATAGCACCTTCTCAGAGTGGATCAACCAGTTTGCTGCTGACAACCAAAACCAGCTGATCACATGATCAAGAAGGACCATCAGCCTAACAATGGATCATTAGCACACTGATGGCTGTTTACTGTTCACAGAGGGCTGAGTGATACTAGCAATAACAGCATTGTAAGAGGGGGACAGTTGAACTCGGAGGCCTCCACCCCGTTTAATGATGGACGGTTTCTTTTCACAAAGATGGCCTCCTTTACTCCTCTCTCAAACCATCGTTCCTCTCTATCCAGGATCAATCAATCAATCAATCAATCAATCAATTCAACTTTATTGTCCATAACATTCAATGAACTGGAGATTTGGCTTTGACATTTGCCTTATAAAACAAAATAAAAATGTGATTAAAAACTCTAAAAAATTTTAAACCAAACTTTGCTAAATCAATTAAAAACATTCAGTTAAAACCATTCTAAAATACACGATACATTAAAATATGGAAACATCCCAGCAGACAGTGGTTGTCATGTGAGGCTGCGTTTAAATAGGACCTTGTTAAGTACATTCACCGCAGAGGGAACAAACATGATGTGAACATCTTCGTCCCTGAAAGAGTGACCGCTGGCCTGGAGATGAGTGTAGACCGCAGAATCCTGGCCTGATGATGTTGATCTTCTGTGCTGGGCCATCCTTTTGGCCAGTGGCTGTTTTGTTTCCCCGATGTAAGACTGATCACAGCCCTCCTGACACTGAACAGCATACACAACATTGCTCTGTTTGTGCCGGGGGACTGGATCTTTGGGATGAACCAGTCTTTGCCGTAATGTATTTTGGGGTTTAAAAGCCACTGGGACGTTATGTTTAGAAAATAAAAAGTCTCAGTTTCTCTGATACTCCCTCAACATATGGAATGACCACTGGTCTGGGTCTGGGTTCCTCCTTTTCACCTGATGGCTGACTGGAGTCCTGTTTGGGTTTCTTCTCTGCTTTCAGGAAGG
>NC_056505.1:30722182-30725852 GCF_014905685.2 Nematolebias whitei
CAGTTTGACTCCCATCACCCTTTGGAGCACAAGTTAGGAGTCATCAGGACTCTGTATCACAGAGCAGACAGCGTCCCCACTAGCTCAGGAGCCAGGCAGAAGGAGAAATCCCACACAAGACAGGCTCTAGAGCAATGTGGATATCCTAACTGGGCCTTCCTGAAAGCAGAGAAGAAACCCAAACAGGACTCCAGTCAGCCAACAGGTGAAAAGGAGGAACCCAGACCCAGACCAGTGGTCATTCCATATGTTGAGGGAGTATCAGAGAAACTGAGACGTTTATTTTCTAAACACAACGTCCCAGTGGCTTTTAAACCCCAAAATACATTACGGCAAAGACTGGTTCATCTCAAAGATCCAGTCCCCCGGCACAAACAGAGTAATGTTGTGTATGCTGTTCAGTGTCAGGAGGGTGATCAGTCTTACATCGGGGAAACAAAACAGCCACTGGCCAAAAGGATGGCCCAGCACAGAAGATCATCATCAGGCCAGGATTCTGCGGTCTACACTCATCTCCAGGCCAGAGGTCACTCTTTCAGGGATGAAGATGTTCACATCCTGGACAGAGAGGAACAATGGTTTGAGAGAGGAGTAAAGGAGGCCATCTTTGTGAAAAGAAATCGTCCATCATTAAACAGGGGTGGAGGCCTCCGGGTTCAACTGTCCCCCTCTGACAATGCTGTGATTGCTAGTATCACTCAGCCCTCTGTGAACAGTAAACAGCCATCAGTGTGCTAATGACCCATTGTTAGGCTGATGGTCCTTCTTGAGCATGTGATCAGCTGGTTTTTGTTGTCAGCAGCAAAACTGGTTGATCCACTCTGAGAAGGTGCTTTTTATAAGACTGAGCTGAATACAGCACCTCAGACTGAGGAAGTCTTTCATATGAAAGACGAAACGTTTCTACATTTTTTTTGTTGTTTGAACTTTTTTAGATTTTTCTACCTGGATTATTGAGCGTGCATCAGGATATCTAGCAGCATGTTGTATCTAGCAGCATGTTGTATCTAGCAGCATGTTGTATCTAGCAGCATGTTGTATCTAACAGCATGCTGCAGCATCCTGTATGCATGAACTGGACCCTAATCAGCAAAGTTCCACGACAGCTTCAGTGCCATTCACAGGATCTTTGCTGCTGATTAGTGATGGTGTCTTGACTTGTGATAGCAGACTTTAGTACCTGGAGTTTTTATTCAGCCTGCTCTTTGTGTTGCTTCATGCATCAGATGTTTCTGATCTTCATGCACACAGCAGCCATTCTTTGATGGTTTTTATTGTTATCATGCCTCAAAAAGATCAAAACCAACAATGTTTGGGTGCACATCTGTATTTCTGTGCCTCACAGTAAGACTGCATGGTCTATTAAAAAATCAGTCATCACAGGATCAGTGTGAGCAATACTGCATGGATCTCAGACTACAATCAAACTTAAAACCACAGGTTTTGATACTCATGTTATTTATGATCTGCATCCTAAAGCTGTATTTCAGCCAATCAGATGACTTACTGAGGTTGACCCCTCACCTGGTTCAGGTGATGGTGAAGAAACAAAGAAATCAACGTGTGGGTTCATCTTAACGTTCACTGCTGCAGGGTTTTCAGACCCTCTGCAGACCTCAGTCCAACCCTGGGAATCAATGAGTTCATCAGACGTTGATTAAAGCAGCAGTTCAGATCTTTTAAAGTGAGGTTCTGTGGAAATGTTTTAGATAGTATATAGTTGCTTGATTGATCTCATTTTGTAGAATGTTTCATTTATTCTAGCCAAACTGAGATGCCAACAGCTAGTCAAGTCTGCAAAATGTTTAGATAGGAGTTGTTGTAAGACAACAATCCAATAACCGCTTTGGTTTTGACCCCTGGTCGGATTAGCCGTTAGCGTGTCAAACTAGAATATAAACCTCTAATCCTGAAAACTGAGGTTATTTTCCTGCTTACAGGTGAAAACAATAAAGAAAATCCTAAACTTTTCCACAAACCCCTACTTCAAAGGAGCTGAACTATCACTTTAATACACTCAAAGTTACTGTTTACAGCAACAAAATGTGTCTAATTTAAATAAATGTGCACAGCATATTCAGTATAATTAAATAACTCTAAACATTGTGCCTTTTTACTGTTTGAGTACATTTTTTAAACAGTATTTAACTCTAAAAGCACAGTTACTTGGATTAAATTGTTGGTTTTGAGCTTCTCAGGTATGAAGGCAATAAGAAACTTGCAGAATGTCATCAGTCACCTTCTAAGACAGTGTTTTAGTTGTAGTGTTATTGTACTGTAGTGATGCATGAGTCAGATTTAACATAAGAATTTTGTTTTCTCTTATTTTCCTCTATAATGCTCTGTTTGATAAGTCCAGCATTAGGTGTATGTGTGTGCAAACAGTGGTTAAGATGTGCAGAGTATTTCTGTTCACACCAAGATCTTTTATATTTTTTTATCACTTTCCTTTTTGTTTCTTCCCGCCTTTCCTTTTGCCTCTCTGTGTATTTTGTTTCCTCCTCTTCCAATAACTCTCCCCCCTCACCGTTACCAGGCCAAAGTCCGCGAGCTGGAGGAGAAATGTCGGTCTCAGAGTGAGCAGTTCAACCTCCTGTCCAAAGAGCTGGAGAAGTTCCGGCTCCAGGCTGGGAAGTTTGACATCCTCAGCTGTGAGTCCTTAACTGTGCGCGAGTCGCCCGGATCCCCCAACAAATCCTTATCACAGCTCCTTAATGGACTGGCTGCACCAACGGAGAAAGGTTTGTTGGAGAACAACGATTATCAGAGCTTACAATGCCACAGCATCAATTTTAGGACTAGATTAGCTATGAGAGTTTTAAATAGTATGCCCAGAGTTTGATCAACTCTTTGCCTTTTGTATTTTCTTCGTGTAAAGTGAGCTTAAAAAGTCAAATTAGGCACACAACAATTGAATAAGGTTTAATATCATTTACTTAAAGCTACTTGTTGCAAAGTATAAAAACAAACATTTATCCTGAACTATATCAAAAGGTGCACTTTGAGTTTACTACAGTAGATTCTCAGGTTTATTAATTTACACTCTGAAATGTGGGTCCACACTCAAGACAAATAAAACAGCTGAATCTGTAAGAACCAAGTGGAAGCTCGAGTCATGTGACCCACATCAGGCTTGCTGTAGTCTGTGTAGGTGAACAAATATGGCAGAAGTGGACGTGTAGAGTCTTGGAGGCAACGTTTAGGTGGAAATGTAAGAGTGAAGCTGCTGCTAAATGCAAAAGAACAAGTAGGACGAGTGTCAAGAATAAATATCTGGGACCATCCGGGGCGATGGAGGGTCATAAAAACAGAGCTCAGCATTCAAACACACACAGGTTCTGCCAAACTTCTGTCGGGCCGGAGAGTTTCACCTGTTTTCAGTCACTTTGGCTGATCCGTGGGTGAACAAACATAAGTGATAGCATCCAGTCATACATGTTTAATTTAAGGTCACGTCAACCATCAATATGAGTAACATTTTTAAATTAGGTTTATTATTTTATGATTGCTTTGGGCCAGGTCTTTATGATGTCACATCCATCCATCTATCTATCTATCTATCTATCTATCCATCTATCCATCTATCCATCTATCCATCTATCCATCTATCCATCTATCCATCCATCTATCTATCTATCTATCTATCTATCTATCTATCTATCTATCTATC
>NC_056505.1:30725862-30728885 GCF_014905685.2 Nematolebias whitei
TCTATCTATCTATCTATCTATCTATCTATCTATCTATCTATCTATCTGTGCTAGTCATAAAATTATAATATCATGAAAAAGTTGACTTATTCAATAATTCCATTCAAAAAGTGAAACTTGTATATTATAATTATAGTCATTCATTACAGACTGATATATTTTAAATGTTTATTTTTTTAATGTTGATGATTATAACTGACAGCTAATGAAAACCCCAAATTCAGTATCTCAGAAAATTAAAATATTATTTAAGACCAATTAAAAAATATTTTTTTAGAAATGTTGACCAGTTGAAAAGTATGAACATGAAAAGTATGAACATGAAAAGTATGAACATGAAAAGTATGAACATGAAAAGTATGAACATGAAAAGTATGAACATGAAAAGTATGAACATGTACAGCATCAATATTTAGTTGTTGCTCCTTTTTCCTGGATTACTGCAGCAATGCTGCGTGTCATAGAGTCGATCAGTCTGTGACACTGCTCAGGTGTTGTGAGAGCTCAGGTTGCTCTGATAGTGGTCTTCAGCTCTTCTGAATTGTTGGGTCTGGTGTATCACATCTTCCTCTTCACAATACACCATAGATTTTCTATGGGGTTAAGGTCAGGTGAGTTTGCTGGCCAATTAAGAACAGAGATACCATGGTCCTTAAACCAGGTACAGGTAGCTTTGGTACTGTGTGCAGGTGCCAAGTCCTGTTGTAAAATGAAATCTGCATCTCCATAAAGCTGGTCAGCAGCAGGAAGTCTCTAAAACGTCCTGGTGGATGGCTGCATTGACCTTGAATCTCAGAAAACACAGTGGACCAACACCAGCAGATGACATGGCACCCCAAACCATCATTGACTGTGGAAACTTGACACTGGACCTCAAGCAACATGGATTCTGTGCCTCTCTTCTCTTCCTCCAGACTCTGGGATCTTGATTTCCAAAGGGAAATGTACTTTGTAAATTTACTTTCATCAGAGAACATAATTTTGGAACACTCAGCAGCAGTCCCAGGCGAGACACTTCTGACGCTAGCTCTTGTTCAAGAGTGGCTTGACACAAGGAATGCGACGGCTGAAACCCACGTCTTGCATATGTCTGTGCGTGGTGGTTCTTGAAGCACTGACTCCAGCTGCAGTCCACTCTTTGTGAATTCCCCCCACATTTTGGAATGAGTTTTGTTTCACCATTCACTCCATAGTGTGGTTATCCCTATTGCTTGTACAATTTCTACCAGATCTTTTCCTTCCCTTTGCCTCTCTATTAATGTGCTTGGACACAGAGCTCTGTGAACAGCCAGTCTCTTTAGCAATGACATTTTGTGTCTTGCCCTCCTTGTGCAAGGTGTCAATGGCTGTCTTTTGGACAACTGTCAAGTCAACAGTCTTCCCCATGATTGTGTGGCCTACAGAACTAGACTGAGACCATTTAAAGGCCTTTGCAAGTGTTTTGAGTTAATTAACAGATTAGTGTGTGGCACCAGGTGTCTTCAATATTGAACCTTTTCACAATATTCTCATTTTCTGAGATACTAAATTTGGGGTTTTCATTAGTTGTCAGTTATAATCATCAACATTAAAAAAAATAAACATTTGAATTATATCAGTCTGTGTGTAATGAATGAATATAATATACAAGTTTCACTTTTTGAATGGAATTACTGAAATAAATCAACTTTTTCATATTTAAATTTTATGACCAGCACATACATACATACATACATACAAACATACAAACATACATACATACATACATACATACATACATACATACATACATACATACATACATACATACATACATACATACATACATACATACATACATACATACATACATACGTATATACATACATCTGTTAGTAAATATAATATGTTTATGTGTGTTCATCAGAGGATGAATCAGTTCTCTGCCAATGACATGAGAAATCTTTTAGAAGCTGCTTGGTTTAATCAGCAGTAAAATGTCACAGTTGTCAGAATAATGATAAAGTTTACATATTTTGTTGATATCATTAACAGGTAAACAGAATGTACATGTGAAAAAGTGTCTGTTGTTACAGGAAATGCATTTTATCAGTTCTGTTATTTTGTGTTGTTCCACAGGAAATGAGGCTCCAACAAGCAGATCTTTGATATCCGAGTTTATCCGACCACTCCAGATCAGTGGGGACAAACCCGAGCTCCTTTCTGTCAAGCCAACATTCCTCAGTCGCAGTCGGGCCAGCAGCCCAGCACGAGCGTTCCTCTCTGAGGTACCTTCTAGTGTTCAACTGAGTCCTTAAAACCTACTGTAATAAGTATTTTTGTGTTCCAAATTGAGCACACTGGCTGGATTAGCACTTGTTCCGAAATCAAAATTATTTTCTTGTCTTGTGCATGTGCTGACACTAACAACAAAGTGATCAAACCAAGCTTAAAAGCAAAACACCAATAAAATATGGAATTCACCAATCCATGGCCCCTCTCACAGCTTTGCTCTACTGTTGAATAGCTGACAACTATTTTATTTTATGGGATGTTTTTCAGTGGCCAGACTGTCTACACAGCAAAGATGCAGAAAACTATTTTTACTTTACATAGCAACAACATTTCTGATAAGACTTGTAGTAAACCACACTCAATGAAAATTGATTTTATAACCATCCATCCATCCATCCATCCATCATCTTTACCCGCTTATTCCATTTTGGGTCACGGGGGTCACCGGTGCCCATGTCCAGCAATCACTGTGCGAGGGGCGGGGTACACCCTGGACGAGTCGCAAGTCCATCACAGGGCCGCATGGAGACAAACGAGACAAACAACCATTCACTCTTTCACTCACACCTAGGGACAATTTAGAGTTACCAATCAGCCTAACATGCATGTTTTTGGTCTGTGGGAGGAAACTGGAGTACCCGGAGAAAACCCACGCATGCACGGAGAGAACATGCAAACTCCACCCAGAAGGGCCCCTGGAACGGGGTTTGAACCAAGGACCTGCTCGCTGAGAGGCAGCAGCTCTTCCAGTTGCGCCACCGTGCTGCCCG
>NC_056505.1:30728985-30729996 GCF_014905685.2 Nematolebias whitei
TATGTCGATATGTCAAAACTTATTCGGCCGATAATTGATGTTGATACCAATATTTTATATATATAATGTATAATATTTTATATAATATTTCCTTTGTCAGAACATAGCCCTGTTATTTAGGCTTATTTGCTACAATAATTGTGTAACAGCTGTAAGAGCTGGTGACATATATTCAGTAACAACCATATGCATAACCCTTTAACTTATATTAAATGAAAAGTGTTAAATATTATTTATTAGCATTAGTCACCTGTGATGCAGTCTCACTTGTGGAGGCTTGTTCCAGGTTCCTAGCTGCAGTGTGGGATCATCTGCACTCCTGTGTATGAAGGACAGCCTTTTTAAGTACAAAGTTTTTGTCTATCCATTGTGCCGTAAGACTTAATCATGCTAACGAGGCTAACACTTGACATTCAAATGTCTGTGGTAAATCTCACCCAACAAGTTGTGTTATCAGCTAGTAGCTTCTCAATGACATCAGAAATGACGGCTTGTAACTCTGGTAACATTACGTCGGAAAAATATCTCCGACTGAGGACGATGTAGCGAGGCACAATGTAGTCCATAAATCTTTTGGAACCTGATATCCTCACCAATGAAAAATAAAACTTCCACACTGCCGACATTTTGAATTTTCCTCTACGCCATGAGATCGGGTAGGTGCACGTGACGTCATGCCGCTGCAACGCTATCACGTTGTGCTGCCGCTGCAGGTAAAAACAGCACCTTTTATATCGGCAAGTTATTTTAATGGAATGGCTGATGTCCGATATTGAACTTTAACGCTAATATCGGCCGATACCGATACCATGCCAATAATATCGTGCATCCCTAATATACACATATACATGCACAGACATATACATATACAGTATACGCACACACACACATACACACACGCAATAAAAATAAACTACTTATTACTTGTACTACTATTCCTACTTGGTTTTTCACTTATCACGGGTATTCAGGGTACGGATGCCCAGTGATAAATGAGGGACTACTGTATAT
>NC_056505.1:30730096-30736262 GCF_014905685.2 Nematolebias whitei
TAACAAAATAGGGTCAAATTATGCTTGTTGAAATATTCTAATTTGAGCTGTTCACTTGTTGGTTTATAATTTCAGTTACAATCCATACGATGGGCCCAATGAGCATCCAGAAGCAGAGCTCCCCCTGGTGGCCGGGAAGTACCTCTACATTTACGGAACAATGGATGAAGATGGCTTTTTTGAAGGTCTGATGCTCTTTTAATGCTGTTAATCTTTTCTTATTTGACACATCACCGCTTTACCAACTGAATTCTCACTGTTTTTCAGGAGAGCTGTTGGACGGACAGAGAGGACTTGTCCCATCCAACTTTGTGGACTTTGTTGACAATGAGGACAAGCCTCCTGTCCAGCACAGGGACACAGTAGATAAAGAAACTGGTTACCTCAACCACAGTAGCCTGGGGCCTCAGCGGCTTTTGGCTGGTGCTGGAACAAGAACTGGCCTAAGCAGCCTGCTGCCTGATGGTAAACTCGACTGTCTGAGCACCAGCAGCTTGGGCGTGGACCTCCTGGGCTCCTCCAGCAATGGGACAGGAACCTTGAACGTCAACATTGATGAGGTCGGTGAAGACATTGTGCCTTATCCACGCCGCATCACCCTGATTAAACAACTGGCTAAGAGTGTGATTATTGCCTGGGATCCTCCTGTTGTCCCACCAGGATGGGGCTCCATCAATGGCTACAATGTACTGGTTGATAAGGAGGTTCGGATGAGTGTCCCCTATGGGGGTAGGACAAAATCTCTTATTGAAAAGCTCAATCTTGTCACAAACACTTACCGGATCTCCGTGCAGAGCATCACGAATCGAGGCCCGTCCGACGAGTTGCGGTGCACTCTCCTCGTTGGAAAAGATGTGGTGGTGGCACCTTACTACCTCCGGGTGGACAGCATCACGCAGTGCTCTGCTGAGCTCTCCTGGATGCCCAGCAACAGCAACTACAGTCACACCATCTTCCTCAACGGTGCGGAGTATGACATGGTCAAGGCTGGGGGCTACAAGTACAAGTTTTTGAACTTGAAGCCAATGACAGTTTACAAAGTGAAGGTTGTCGCACAGCCACATCAGGTGCCTTGGCAGCTTCCAGTGGATCAAAGGGACAAAAGGGAAATCTCTGTGGAGTTCTGCACGCAGTCTGCAGGTCAGCCTCTGAAACCAAACCTGCTCTTTAATGTCCTTTGTATGCCAAAGAGAGTATATTTTTACATGCTTTATGTATTGGTATAGTTAGACCTGGACACCGATTTAACTCTGGCCCTTATGTCAGGAGAAATACAGTATAAAACATACAGATTACAATTCGCTTCTTAAACTCCTAAAATAATATGACTGTTGAATATTTTAGCCTGAAAACAAACTAACTGGTTTCTGTTCTCACTGTATTTTTTACAAGCAGCATTCTTCATAATACTTTCATCACAAACATATTTTGTATACAAATACCTTTTAAATATGCCTCTGACATGCTGGTAATTGTTATTACAATGTGTTAGCTTAGTTCTGGTGCAGATGTCACAGCTGCAGGTAAACCAAATTAGAATATTATGAAAAAAATATATTATTAAAAAAAATATATATATATATATATATAATAAAATAATAAATTATAAATAAAATAATAAAATAAATATTATTTTTTTCTGAATCATTTTCGAACATGAAACTCATATTACATAGATTCATTACTCTTATGACTTGGACATTGGAGTGAGGACAGAAGATGCTGAGGACAGAGTGAGATGGAGGAGGATGACTCGTTGTGGAGACCCCTGAAGAGGAAACAGCTGGAAGAAGAAGAATAGTTCGTCTTTTATCTTGAATTTTTGATGCTTATCACTCACAAAACATAACAATTCAGTGTCTCAGAAAATTAGGGTATTATGACGAGGTTAATTATTGGAAACTCATGGTGTCGCACCCTCATCAGCTAATTCAGTAATTCCCAACCCTGGTCCTTGAAGAACACCACCCTTCATGTTTCAGTTGTTTTCCTGATTTGACACAGCTGATTTGAATGAGTGGACGATTAACAGGCTTCTACAGAACTTGATGAAGTTATTAAATCACTGAATCAGGTGTGTTGGAGCAGGGAAACAATTAAAACATGCAGGATAATGTTCCTCAAGGACCAGTGTTGGGAACCACTGCTAATTAACTCCTAGACATGAGCTACACATGTCTCTTCAAGTCCAGCCACTCCTGAACCAGAGACAATGTCAGAAGTGTCTTACCTGCTGAGGAGACAAAGAACTGGACTGTTGCTCAGTGGTCCAATGTCCTCTTTTCAGATTGAAGTACATTTTGTACAGCATTTGGAAATCAAGGTCCCAGAGTCTGGAGGAAGAGTGGAGAGGAACAGAATACATTTTGTTTGAAGTCCAGAATGAAGTTTCCACAGTTGGTGATGGTTTGGGTCCATGTCCTCTGCTGGTGTTGGTCCAATGAGTTTTCTGAAGTCCACCAGGACATTTTAGAAAACTTCATGCTTCTTTCTGCTGACGAGTTTTATGGAGATGCTGATTTCATTTTCCAGCAGCACTTGACTCCTGCACACACTGACAGTGGAACCAGAAAGGTACCATGTTTAGACTACTGTTTATAAACCATATTATTTTACATTATTAGTGTTTAGTGTATATCTTAGATCCTTATTTACTGTTTCTTTTTATACTTTACATTTTTGCTATTTTGGGGGGTGAGTGGGACCTTGAGTACACAGTTTTGTTCCACCTCATGTACCACATGTGATGCGAATGACTATAAAGAACCTTGAACTTGAACTTGAGAAGCTGACTGTGGAGTATTCTCATTTTCTGAGACCCTGAATTTTGTTTTTCATTATTTATAAGCCGCAATCCTCAAAATGACAAGAAATAAAGGCTTTAACTGTTTCACTGTGTAATGAATCTATATAATATGAGTTTCACTTTCTGAAATGATGGACAAAAAAATGAACTTTTGCACCATATTCTATTTTTTAGATGAACCTATAAGTTTGTTTTTGTCTTTAGAGAAGTGCATGCATGTTAGGCTGGAGGAGGACTTGCATCCTGTTGTTGCAAAGAGTGAAGCCGTTTCATCTAAAAGTCAGACTGGTTAAGAGGGGCATCTGTACTTTTCTCCAACTTGAGCTCTGCAGGCAAAAAGGACTCTTTAAGATCTAAACAAAATGCTGAGGACAAGGATATAAGACCATTTCTCACATTTTCAGAACATTTGTTAATGAAAGAAAATGTACTTATGATGTTACTTAATATATTTTAAAACTCCAAAAAAACATTAGTAATATACACTTTATCTTTGATCAATATTAGGGCTCTATGTCCTTTTCTGTTTTATTCCAGTTAATAAAAATTACAGCAAACTAGAATGAGAACTCCCACTGCACTAATTTTATTAGTTTCACTCTGGTACAGCACATCTTACATTGATTTTACTTATCTAAATTATTTTAAAAGGATGCATTTCTTATAAGAAAATTGAAATATTTCAGGGTTGGGCTTAGCCCCCAGTGTTTAGACATTTTTAACACGCCTCTGCCTGCATTGCCGCCGTTGGATTGACTATTACCAGAAAGCATGCGTGGCTGAAGAAATGGCATTTCCAGTGAACTGATTTGTTTCTTCATGCTTCAGAACTACAGAGTTAATGTTTTGGGTTTTATTACAAAATTTTGTAAGAGCATGTGCAGTTCTTAGGATTTGTGTATAAGGTTGATTTTTTAAAATGTATTTTTTTAAGAGTATTGTTCTAGCCCCTTCTATGAAAGGGATACTCATAACTAATTAAAACAGTTAATTTCCAAATACCAAAACAATGTCGTTACTAAAAGCCCATCACATTTTTTACCCTGACAAACACCTTCACTCTTTTCATTCTGGTCACATTTGCCCCTCAAATGCATTTGTGTGCCTTGGTATGGACATATTTATAGAAAAAATGAACATTTAATGAAAAACACAACAACATTGTACTAGAAATAAGAATCTCCCACAGCCAAATGAGTGTAAACAGTAGGCTTATGTCTTTAATACTTTTTCTCCCACAAGGCTCGTTGCTGCTGTTCGATTGCCAGCAGTCTTGCTGCCCGACATCCTAAAACTTAGTGTAACCATTTAGCTAGATTGCTGTTAGTTAGTTGTTTGGCAAAATTTGAGCCAGACATGAAACATGGAAAAGAAGTGAAAGTAAGGACAGAAAATGGAGAAAAATGGAGGACAGAGAGGTTGAAGACTTGAATTGACATTTTCCTTTTGGCAGCTGACGTGGACTCACGCTGAGAGTTCATTAAACGATTCATCTATTGGACATGTTAATTAGAGGCACCTGAAATAGTGTCAGGATGGGTGGCAGAGCGCTGTTGTCAATAAGGATGACCGCAGCTAAAAGCCTTATATTAGGCTTTTACACCCAGCATGTGTTCTTCAAACAAGGCACTTCATTAGTCCTTGGCAATACAACATTTTTTTGTCAATATTAGTCACACGGAGCCACCAACAATTCACTGCCAGTGTCTGCCATTTGTTTCCAGAATTAATGAAAGCGGCTACCGTGAACTATTCATTTGAACAGTGGTTTCACTTTGTGGAGGGAGCTTGTTTATGATAGGCGCAGTTTGAAAATGACAAGAGAAAATGGAATCTCAAACAGCCTCTGCTGCTGCTCATAGTCCATGTTGTCTGCTGATGGGGAGTGTGATTAAAAATGTGTTGGCGTAGATCCTCAGACACAATGTCAGCTGCATGGAGATACTGCTGACTGCTGCTGCTCACCTTTTTACTGCAGGTGAGCGGCGGCGCTGCACAGATGGCGTGTTGCTTAGTATGCATGCAGCACTGACAGACTGTGGAAATGGCAAACTGTTTCTCCTCATAGAAAATTGTCAGCAAGGATCTGGCAACATGAGCTCTCTTTACAAACACTGATGACTGAATGTTGGCAAACTTTGAATTTTCTACCAGTAACACCTTCCCCCAATGGGAAAATACATGCTTCTGTATAATAAATGTAAAAAATTAAAACAAAACATCCTGTTCTAAAGTCATTTTTTGAAGAAGCTCTGTCTTGGATAGATTGTATCTCCGTGCTGCTTCCACTGATAGTTCAGATTATTTGAATTGGGGTTCTGTGGAAATGTTATGAACAAATATTATCTTACCTGCTGCAGTGTAGTTGGAGTTATAAAAAAAAAAAAACCATAAACCCACTCAGACAAGCCGATGTCTCACGAGTTTGGTCAGAATGTCACTGTTTCTCCAAATGTGAACTATCCCTTTAAAGCAGAGGTTCCCAACCTTGTTCCTTGAGGAACGCCATCCCGCATGTTTTAGTTGTTTCCCTGCTTTGACACCTGATTGGAATGAATGGGTTCTTAACAGACTTCTGCAGAATGTATGGACGTAATTAAATCAGTGAATCAGGTGTGTTGGAAACAACTAAAACATGCAGGACAGTGTTCCTTAAGGAACAAGGGAACCTGTGCTTTAAAGTACTTGATATATGAAACACTTTCTTGTAGAGTAAGACTTATCTGAATTTATACCATGTTGCAAGAAGAAACTAAGGTAGTGTGTTCATTTTTTTTAATGCTGCTGAGCTTTTCTTCTTCTCCTCTTCATCGGATGTGCATGTGTGTTTTCAGGGCCCCCTCTACCTCCCCAGGAGGTGCAGGTCCAGTGTGGTCAGACTCCTGGGGTCCTGCAGGTCCGATGGAAGCCGCCCCCTCTGACACCTTCAGGGACCTCCAACGGTGCCAGTGTAATTGGCTATGCTGTATGCACAAAGGGACAAAAGGTACAATTTCCCTCTTCATTTATAACCCTACACTACACCAACTGGCTGAGATTGCCTCCCTTTCCTCAGTAATACAGTGAGTAGATCTCTATTGCCATCTCCTGGAGAAAAGATTAATATTTCATAACCAGTGTTGAGGGACAAAAATGAAGACGTCCATCCACAAATCGACCTGTGACAGCTTGTGTTGTGCATATTATCATTTTGACATTTAATGCTGTGCTGTGCTTGCACACTTGGGTCTGGTGTTTCATTAAAAGCCAGGATGTTGTGAGGAGAAGAAGGTGATAGGTTTGAATAAGAGGCTCCAACTAAAGTGGAGGTAAACTGAAATCTGGAAAGAAAAAAAACAAATATATATATATATATATATA
>NC_056505.1:30736362-30740763 GCF_014905685.2 Nematolebias whitei
TTTATTTTTATTTTTTTCTGACAAGGAACCATCTCCCCAGTATTTTATATCAAATAGACTTCCTTGAGCCGATTTGAAACATTGTTATGTTAGCTGAAGATTAGGAATAGGATTGTGGAATTGCCTCAATATCACCATAAAAATTTCTAAAACAATTTATATGTTTAAAAAGATGATCAAGTTCAAATTGTTAGGAAAGTATGGTGCCATGTGAAAAATGCCTAATATTTTTGTTTTCACTTTGGAGATGTTCAATCCTAAATTGTTGTTTATTTTAAGTTATTTTACTTTTATTTATTTATTTTAAATAAGGGGCAGATATAAGAATGTTCTTCATCTTTCTGCACCCTTTTCATTCAATGTTTTTTTTCTTTTTTGATGAATTTATTTTGTTTCATTTAAATGAGTGAATAAATGAGCTAAATAAAATGAATTAAATAAAATGTATTCTGAAACATTCCACGAGTGGAGCGAAGTGTAAAGCCTGAAAAAGAGGAGCCTCAAAAACTGAGTTTCCTGTAAGACAAAATTGCACCTTGCTTTTTTTTTTTAATTATTCATTTATTCATTCATTTAAAATAAACAAAATAAACAAAACTTTGCACTTTACTTTAATGGGATTTTTACTTAATGACACAAAAAATGCTTTAGGGAAACGTGTTATTATGGTCAGGCTCTCAGTGCTGGGGCTTCACAACCAAAATTCATTTGAACCACTAATGGAACAACAAATGATACAAACATCTGTTTGCTTGTGTCAGGAAAGAGCTGCACAGAGGAGGTAATGAATGTTTGTAATTCTGGGGGACTTTTTGGTAAAACATGTTTTGGTTCCTTTGTGAATGCAGATAGCGGAGGTCTTGTTCCCCACAGCCGACTATGTGACCGTGGATTTAAACAGGATCCAAGGTCTGGAGGCGAGGGAGGTCATTGTAAGGACGTTATCAACCCAAGGCGAGTCCCAGGACTCACCTGTGGCCATCATCCCGCACAATCTCCTGGGCTCTCCGCACCTCTCTCGCAGAGCCACCGCATCTCCTCATCCTCTGCCCCACCCAGTGCCGCAGCCCCATCCGGCCTTTTCCCAGACTCATCCCCCCTACCCATCAACATACCCCGCAAATCACCCTCAGCCACAGATGCAGCCTCTGCCGCAGCCCCACACGCTACCCCACGCACAACCACACACGCAGCCTATTCGCCACCCTCCTTCTCCACATCCTCAGCATCATTTTCAGCGCCACTCCATGCCCAAGTCAAAACCATTACTAAGTGCCAGAGAGCCAGAAACCAAAGATCATGAGGTGGGCTTACGGACAGCCCAGCCCTGGGAGCGCTCCCCCTCCCCTCTGCCTACCATGCATGGATCCAGTCTGGAGCCACCGCACTTCCCACCCAGGCGTTCTCCCTCTCCTCAGAGGATCCTGCCGCAGCCTCAGGGAGTCCCTATCCCCAACACCATCGCCAAGGCCATGGCCAGGGAAGCTGCCCAGAGAGCATTTGCAGATGGTAACCGGGTGCGTGAGCATCTAACTCAGAAATGACCCGAGAAATCAGAATGTACCGACATGGAATGACTCAAGATTATCATAGCTTCACTTCTTTTTGTTCTGCACACAAAGAAAAGATTTCAAACTTTTCATTAAGAATTAATTGCAAACACATCACGACAAACGTGGCAAACATTATTTGGAGGCGAGAGACAGACAGCTCAAAGTTTGTAGTTTTCTTCCTCTCTCTGTTCGAGTCTGATGAATCAACATTTCTTTTGACAGGTTGAGAAAAGGAATTTCTTCAGTGAGCGAGGGAGTGCCTTGCATCCAATCAACTCTGATGAGGAAGAGGATGGCTATGACTCTCCTCATGCAAGAAGAAGAGGAGCCTCGGTAGATGAATTCCTGAGAGGCTCGGAGCTGGGCAGACAGGTACTTCTCAGAAGGTTGGAGCTGCTCTCAGCACTTCAACACTTTTTTATCTTTTGTTTGGTCTGTCAAATCCTGCCTTTTATTTTCTGTCTTTTTTTAACTTTTGCATTAAATATTGTAAACACAAATAGAACAGGTCACAATACCCAAATATTATTTAAAAAATAAATGTCACCAATAATTATTTCATAATTTAGAAATTATGTTAGAAGCATAAAAAAATCTAATCTAAACACGGGAAAATTGCATATTTTCACAGCTATTATGGCTTTAAGCTAATGAATAGAACCATTTCATTAATAAAGCATTTGTGTATTAGTATAACAGTGATTATATAGTTGATGTTCTGATTTTTTTTTTTTTTTTTTTGGGGGGGAGGTACATATTTTGTGCCACTTTAGTATTTTTTACCTGAAAAACAAACACCGTTTGTCTCTTTGGTATTTGGTCATTTAAAATAAGACGTAAGTAAAAGACTCGTTTTCTTTCTCTATTAAAATTGCATCCTTTATTCATTTTATTAATTATTATTTTTGATGTAGCACTATCATCACCACTACAGCCACAGTGAGGATTACCACACAGAGAGTAGCCGTGGCTCCGACCTATCTGACATAATGGAGGAGGATGAGGAAGATCTTTACTCTGAGATGCAGCTGGAGGAGGGCCGCAGGCGCAGCATCAACTCTCACAGCACCCTGAAGGTACAAACATCACTGCAGGCCTGTAGGAGGCAGGTGGTGGAGGAAATGGGGGTGGTGTGGGGGTAATGGAAGTTTAGGGAGGTTTGGATCCACCACCTGCAGAGAGGTACATGTTCTTTCTCTCCTGCTTCACAACCAGGTCAGTCAGTTGCTTTGCCTGGCTCAACTCCCATGCCTCGTGTTAACCCAGCCTGCTCCTCCTCCACCACCACCCACTCCCACCTCCTCACCCCCCTCTGCTGCTTTGTCTATGCAGGCTGACCTCGTGGGAATGGCTGTTTACACATGAATGTAGACAAAGATGCATGTGAGAAAACAAGGCTGTAAACTAGAAGCTTAACATGTTCATGCTTTGCAAAGCATTTTAAGACGGGATGTTTATGAGTTACTAAAGGAAATGTTAAATTATAAAATGTTGGTGCAAATATCTAATATACTGTACTGTGTCAGGATCATGGCATATCAAGTTCATATGGGAATCTCATTTAAGTGAGTACTTAAATGGAAATTTTCATTTTTGTCCACATCTGTCATGTTCTGGTGTCTGATTTAATGTTAACATTGTTTGCACATGATCATGTGTTCATTGGATTTTGGACGCCATAGAGGTGTTTAAATGACTCACTGGACAGTGTCAAAGAACAATCACTACGATCAGTCAGACATCTCTGCAGGTCTTGTCAAGTTAAATATGTAAAGAAATGAGCAATTCAGGAAAGTCTTTTAATATTGCAATAACTTATATAATTCAAATCTTGCTGTCACCACATCTGTCTGCAAATGATTTTTACACATGTTTAATTTCATTATCCACCTGTACATGTAGCCATGGGTAAATCAATAGTTCAGATTTTGGGGAACTGGAGTTCTGTGGAAAGATTATGAACTTTTAATATTTTACCTGTTGTAGAAAGCTCTTTGAATGACTTGAGTTTGGAGGAACAGATTTTACAGACTGATGATTTAATGACTAGTTCCAATAGAGCCTAGATCAAAAGGGGGATTGTTGCTTTCTTCCAGCTCTATTTTTTTTTCAAATGATTAATGGAAAAACTGCTTTATAAACTAATACACCACCAACAACCCTATGACGGATTTGTCCCCCACCTCTTGCGCGGTGATAACTGGATATGGGCACCAGTGACCCCTGCAAACTGAAACGTAAAAAGTGTGTAAAGATGATGGATGGATGGATGGATGGATGGATGGATGGATGGATGGATGGATAATACACCAACATCAGTTTTGGTTTATGTTCTTATTTACATCAAACCTTGTGGTTGTCAGCTGCTGCAGCTAACTATATCACTTCCAAAGCAGGCTGGGGCACTTCTTATATTTTAATTATACAGTAGTCCCTCGCTACTTTGCAATTCGTTTTTTGCAGACTCGCTCTATTGCGGTTTTTCAAAGTAAGATTGGACATGACACAGACACACAATTGGCTGATTGATGAATGAGCCGCACGATCGGCATGGAATTTTTATTTAAAATAAATATTTTAAATTATTTGCCCCTGTGTGCAACCCAAGCTTCAGGAGAAACTTCCTCCTGCAGCTGATCAGCTGATCGCTGCTCTGCAGCGGAGAAGTAGGCGTGGCCAAGAGTCGGCGGTTGGCAGAGAGCTGAAATGACATGCTGTGCTCTTTTAGAGCATTTAGAGTTTTGAAACATTGTTTAGAATATTGCAAGAGTGTGGGAAGGATTTAAACACCTTTACATATATCTTGAAAATGAGTTCTCGTGGCTCAATGAGACTACCTGGATAAGTA
>NC_056505.1:30740863-30761213 GCF_014905685.2 Nematolebias whitei
GAGAGAGGAGTAAAGGAGGCCATCTTTGTGAAAAGAAATCGTCCATCGTTAAACAGGGGTGGAGGCCTCCGGGTTCAACTGTCCCCCTCTTACAATGCTGTGATTGCTAGTATCACTCAGCCCTCTGTGAACAGTAAACAGCCATCAGTGTGCTAATGATCCATTGTTAGGCTGATGGTCCTTCTTGAACATGTGATCAGCTGGTTTTGGTTGTCAGCAGCAAACTGGTTGATCCACTCTGAGACGGTGCTATTTAAGAGACTGAGCTGAATACAGCTCCTCAGACTGAGGAAGTCTCTCGGATGAGAGATGAAACATTTCTACATGTTTTTGTTGATTTGCTTTGTTTTGTTTTTTTGAATGTCCAGAGGACCAGATTTAACTTTTTTTTAGATTTTTCTACCTGGATTATTGAGCATGCATCAGGATATCTGGATGAGCTAATTTGTGTTTCTGGATTCAAATCAATGAAATAACAGTTCCTGTCCCATGAAGGTCTTCAGAGGCAGGTTTTGGTCGGAGGCCTATTCCACTACAATTGAATAGTTTTCATTTGACATTATTTCTTCTTAACATGTGATTCTTGACCTACCATTGTGTATCTGTTCCTCTCAAACCCAGCCGGTCGAAGCAGATGGCCACTTGTCCTTAACCTGGTTCTGCTAAAGGTTTTTTCCTCATCAGGGTTTTTTTTCCTTTCCACTGTCACCTTCATGCTTGCTCAAGATGAGAGTCTGTGATGGAGTTAAACTCAAAGCAGTCTGCTCCTCAGATAAATAGTGTTAAATTATTATTTTATACATGAATGTTTCTGTTCAGTGTCCTGAGACGACTTCTGTTGTGACTTGGTGCTATATAAATAAACTGAATTGAATTAAATCTACAGGATTTCCACCAAAATAACCATGCAATACAAAACTGCTGTAATTGTTTATAAATATGATTAGACAGACAGACAGACAGACAGACAGACAGACAGACAAATGTAAAAAAAGTAAAATAAGTGACACTTGGCTTGAGTGGTTTTCATAAATGACAAGCCAACATCTATTAAGATGTTTGAGTTATGATTCTCCATCAGACTGGGATCCACATGCTCATAAAGAGAAAAAGACAAAAAGGCCTAATAGGGGTAAGGCCTTTAATATATTTATACACACACACACACACACACACGCACGCGCGCACGCACGCGCGCACGCACACACACACGCGCGCGCACACACACGCACACACACACAGGTTTGTTTTGCTATCTTTATTGGGCCTTTGCATTGACTTCCATTCATTTTTCATTCATGTCTATAGCCTAACCATGACCTTTATTCATAACCTAACCATTACCAGTACATACCTAACCCTAAACCTAACACATCCTCAATTCACACCTTAGTCCTAAACCTAGCCCCTAACCCACCAACGGGACTTCTTCTTATGGGGCCCGGGCTTTGGGCCCCATAAGGAGCAGTTGGTCCTCACAATGCAGTATAAGTTGGAAAAATGGGCCTCACAAAGTAGCATAAACAAGGACACACACACACACACACACACACACACACTCCAATGGTTTAATGATGTGTGCTAATGTGGCCCTCTAGTGGTTAAAGCAAGACTTTCTTGGTTTTAATTCAGTCTAAAATTAATTTTGCAACAAGACCCACTGAGGTCAAAATGGACCGCATGTCCAAGAAGAAGCCATCTTGGGTCACATATGAAGTCTCACACAACGCCTGTCAGACTCTCAGCTTGGTGATTAATCAGCCAGAGCAGGGGCCCGGATGAAGAGGGAGCCAAACATAAAAAACACAGCTACCCTCCTCTCTATCAATCAGGGAGCTCTTACTTTTCTTCCAACCAAAGTTGACCTGCCCATGCACACTGGCCACGTTCAAGCTCACCGTGGAAATAAATCACGTTGAATTAGAGATGGGTACCTGTCGGCTCCAGTGAATTCCCCATCCATCCCTCTGCTCTCTGTAGGTGGGAGGTTGAGTGTCTGTGCACGGCTCGCTGCCTCACAAAATCCAGCCTGAACATCTGACTGAACTGCACATACACACAGTTACAGAAAGAGCTTGCTTTGTTTGTGTGTGGGCCCTTCGACACAGACACCTCATAGTTCCCTGATGCAAACGTGCAGAGAAATGATTCCGTCCTGAGATGGTCATTTATTGACTCGACCACAGCTGTAAGAACTTTAAAGCATGTAATACACGAGGTTAAGGATAAGGGTGAAGGGAAAGTTTACAATCAAATGCTTTACGTTCATCAAGCTGGAACTGGTGCAAAGTTGTCGATACGTCTGACAAGACAAGAATTCACTGAGAGTTGGTGGCTGATTTTAATTACTGTCGTACCACAGCAGCATGCCCCCCAGTGGTGTTGGATGCCTCATCTCATTCTTCACCCCCTTTCTTGTTCCACCTCTTCAGCTACAGGAGGCTTCAGCATGAGCAACGGCACGAGTGGAGATAATATGAGGAAGGCTAGCCTTAAATCACACCTCTGCTCATCCTCGGCTTCATCCTACGCAGCCTGGTGACTGATGACACAGCGTGCGGTCCAGGCTGGATCCCGTCTCCTGGGTCATTCATCGACCCCCTCCCCAAAATGATGAGTGGCTCTGTCCCGATGCAGCTCATCCCTGCTGCGGTTCATCACACGACAGAGCCACAGTGCAACTTCAGCATGTGCAACAATAACAAAAGTCAGGGCAGCATCTGTGTCACATGAGGTGACTGAATAATTCCTCCTGTAGGCGCAACAAAGACTTCTCACTTCGGCAATGAGCAGAAAGTGAAGAATACGCTCATGGTTGCAGCTGTTTGTCTTAATTTGATGTTAATACCATTTTGAAGTTTACCACCCGTTCATCAACTTTAGCTACAAAGAATACAGTCTGATCAATCCATCACACTTTCAGACACAACAAATGTCTCACCTCTGAGCTGCTGCAAGTCCTCACATTTGATACAACACTATGATGTGTTCATAAAACGTTTCATAATGAGCACCGCCTCAGAAAACACTGAGCTCTACAAGAACCACCATTAGGACAAAACATAGAAAACAAACAGTAGTAGAAGCTAACAAGTGTGTGTTTTTACCGGATATACAGTAAACAAGCCAAACTCCTATCCCCAACCCATGTTGAAGGGTGGTTAAGATGTGATGCTTCCAGTCATTGCTGAGAAAATCATCACTGTGTCTGGGCTCTTTCTCTGGCCCATAAAAAAATTGAGATAACTTATTTAAATGTTTCACCACCAGTGTGATACATGTTTTGATGCTGGCAATCTTTCCACTTAAGTAGCCACAAACACATTGGTTAGCCATGGTTCACATCGTGTGGTGGTTCTTGATATGCTCCAATGCACTTTGCATTTATTTTTCTTATTGTTATCAACCAGGAACTGTACAGGAGTACAAAAGTACAATGTCACCATTGCCTCCACATGTCATGTGGGCAAGTCGTGTCATCTGATTTGCAGCCGTTTGTTTTGGGGACTCGGATGAAGAGAGGAGCTGAGCTGTCAACTGATCAGCACCTGGTAGTGAGTTGGATCAGATGGTGGAGGAAGATGCCGGGACAGACCCAAATGTGTAGTGAGAGTTTGCTGGGAATGCCTGGCAGAAGAACCTGTCAGAAAGATCTTCAACTCACACCTCCAGGAGCGCTTTAACTGCATCCCAGCTGAGGCGGGGGGCATTGAGACCAAGCGGACCATGTTCCAGGCCTCACATGTTCAGATGGCTGCCTTGAGCTGTGGCTGCAATGATGTTGATGCTTCTACTAGTGGCCATCTTTGAACTCGGTGGTGGACACCCCTGGTTTTCGTCTCATCTTCCCCACAATCACATTTCACTGTTTAAGTCAGGGATCTGCAAACTGTGGCTCCTTGGTCCCTCTGCAGCGGCTCTTTCAAGCTTTGACCAAAACTGACATCAAACTGAATTTTATTGGTTGTTATAACAACAATTAAAAGGCCTAGTTTTAGCAGTTATTTTGCAAATATATGAATACTAGAAACATTACAAGGGATACTCACTTTCACTTTATGCTTTATTTCTTCAAAGTAGAATAGATAATTTTTCTACAATAAAAAAAAAAATCACATAAGAATGCATAGTTTATTGTTTTAGTTTTAGAAACTGGGCAAAAACTATATTATTTTTTCCTTCTTTACAAGAATCTTGTCTTTTATTTTGTGTTAGGGTGTAAAAATATCAATAAATGTTAAAAATCATTAGGTGTTTTTAGTTTTATAAAATCACCCCTACTGGCCAGACAACAAGTGGTGATATAATCGTCTCCTCCCTGCTTTTCCTTCATGTTGTTCTCATTTCTCCTATTTTCCTTTTGATCTTGTAAAACCACTGTACTGTCCTTTCTTCCTCTCATTTTATGTTTTCGAATACCCTTTGCTCTGTCTTACTAAACCTAATTTTAATATCAACTGAAAACCGTTTGGAGCTTTCCTTTGCTCTTATCTGCCATTTCATTCCTCTTAACCCCATGATGGGCTGGAACCCATATAAAGTTAACTGCAAGCCCCATCATATTGGTTTGATAAAATGTTTGTTGTATTTCACTTAATATACTGGTTTACTATCTGACTGGCTGTGCTGCAAGCTAGCCAACGAGGAGCTACAGTTTGTGCAGATAAGTGATCTTAATGGTTTAACCTTTTCTGCCTTTTTTTTCTGAACAGTTAACAGAAAGTATTTATCCTGTATAAAATGACACTCCATCACTGACCTTTGTCCCTAATTTGATATTAAATTGTGGTGCACTGAATGCTATCCTGATCCGATTAGCTGTATTTTTTAAGCATCTGTATAAATATGTACATAGCTATAATATTGGCTGATGTAGTCCTGTTGTCCTATGCATCTTCTTATTTAAATTTAAAATCAACTGCAGCATCCGGAAGAATCCATGGTGTTACTGTAGGTAATGGTACTGTCTGACATGCATATATTTAATTGATCCAGATTGATATTATTAACTGTAGGTCTTGCCCTTTTCATAAGAACAAGGGAATATCTGGTGTCTCTGTCCTTTTTGATTGGCCCAGTAATTCAATATAATTCAATGTTAGCTTTGCTCATCTGAAACTGAGTTACGTTTATCCCATTTCAACCCGTAATCTTGCTGTTGTCAATGTCTTAAAAGCACATATTCTTAAAGCCCAATACTGAACATTGCTGAATTTATGGAGGTTTGTTTCTGTTGCTGAATTGCGTACTATACTCCCATAATCCAGAAATGACCCAATTAACACTATAAATGGCTTTCAATGTAACTTTGTCATTTGTATCACATGTGGCACATGAGCTGGAATGAAATTGTGTATTCAAGGTCCCAGTTACACCCCAAAATACTAGTGATATAAACTATTTAAAAAGCTATTTAAAAAAGAAACAGTATACAAGGATACAAGATATACAGTACCCTAAATAATAATATAACACAGTGTATAAACACCGTTCAAGGATCTTCAAGGATTTTCCATCAGCTCCGCAGTCACTTCCAGCTTAACACCCCATTTACCACTTTCTTAAGCGTACCAACTTGTTCCAACAATGGAACCATCTTCCAATCTCTGTCTGTGAGGCTGACACATTATCCAGTTTTAAAACTAGGCTTAAGACTCTCCTTTTTGCTAAATCCTATAGTTAGGGTCGGCTTGGGTTTCCTGAGCTGTCCCTTAGTTATGCTGCTATAGGCTTAGACTGCTGGAGGACAAACTGACCACACTTTCACTCTGCTACTGTCTTTACTTACTCTGTTCAGCATTTGTAATTATTTTTTCTATCCTTAACATGTGTTTTTTTTGTCTTTCAGATACACCTGGACCTATACCTGAACCTACCATTCTGTGTTCGTCTGTCTCTCCTTCCTGTCCTCTCAACCATTCGGTCAAAGCAGATGGCCGCTTGTCCTGAGCCTGGTTCTGTTGGAGGTTTCTTCCTGTTAAAAGGGAGTTTTTCCTTTCCACTGTTGCCACTGTGCTTGCTCAGGATGGGAGACTGCAAAAAAGCCAAGATTCAACTTGTCTGCTGGATTCCTTAGATAGAGAACTTTACTAATTGGCTTTTATGTATGTGAATGTTCCTGTAAAGTGCCCTGAGACAACTTTGTTGTGATTTGGCGCTATATAAATAAACTGAATAGAATCTTTTTTTTTTAAATATGTACACGTCATGTCATCTTTTCCTCAAACCACAACTCAAGAAACTTAAATAGTTTATTTAACCTTTTCCAACTCTTGTCCATATCATTTGAGTTTAATTCCCTCACAAACTTTCATAAAAAATAAAAACAGGGCATTGCTCCCTGTAGTTTGTTTCCAATAAAATCTAAATTTCTCCCTCTTTCCCATATTGCCCCATCATCAACAAAAATTGAAAAGCCCATTCCACCCTCTATGTCCTTAAACACCTCATTAACTGCCACTGAAAATAATAATGGGCTCACTTTGCTCCCTTGCACCGTTCCATTTTCTAATGTCAAACTATCCCTATCCTTGTATTTGTCTTTCCTCTAAAATCTCTTAATTCATCTAAACATTCAACATTTATACCCATTCTTCTCATTTTGATTAGTAAACCTTTTCCCCACATCATTTCTTATGCTCAGGTGAAGAGTTGTGGCAGGTCCTCTGCTTAAATGCAGTTCCATCTCGTCAAGTCGTCAGCGCTTGAGGAGTACACCTGTATCTCATGAGCAGCAAGAAGGTGAATAGTAATAGAAGCAGGAACTAAAATCCTCACATTAAGTGTATTTTGCAACTCTGCAAAGATTTTAGTGTATTTTGTGGGAAAAGGTGCAGAAATGACTCATTTGACTGTAAAGGTTGCAGACCGTGTATTAAAAGGATCCTAGATCATACAGTATCATAGTTTTAGAGTCAAAGTGCTGTTGTTTTAGGAAAACTTTGTGGTGAAAAACAATATGCAAAAGACAAAAACTGAGAAAAAGAAAACACATCAAAAATCAGATTTTATAATTTAATGTTGCTTTAAACGTTCAGCAAGCAGGACATTTAAGACGTTTTGTTTAGAAACGGCTACCATCTCCTTGTCTCATCCGAGAGCGTCTAAGCTTGTGTCTTTAGTTCAAACCAAGAAGCGGTCCTGCTTTTTATTTTCTGTTGAACCACAACCAATAATCAGCCAAACAACTTTGTATTAGGATAAGATTTAATAGTTCCCATAGTTGCCACTGTCTCAGTAAATATATATTTTTAGCTCAGCAGAAAAGTACAAAAGTGTACAAGTACATCCCCTTTCATGTTCAGCTATAACTTTCACATTAATCCACTGAGGGTGTTTTTTTTAATTATTATTATAAAAGTGTAACTTTGTAAACAGTTGTATGGAAACATCTTTGGGAAAAAGTAGCTCAGATGTTGATTTATTTTCTTCAAGTTGTAATTTTAATATACTGTGGCAGTAGCAACCGTCTCAAAGACCAACCCAGACGCACTGGGTGAAGTTAAATGGATGGAGCGTGGCAATTCTGCCAGAACTCCAGCTTTGATTCCCTCTGGGATTACCCTCAGTACAGACATGTTTAGTCCTTGGCACCTTAAGATGCTCTGAATAAAAAGCATGTACTGAGGCATAGTTGCACAGTTCTTAGTCACGCGCGCACACACACATACACACACTCCCCATCAGCACAAGAAATAAGCAAAAGCAAATGAATGCGGTCCAGAAATGAAATGGTTTTACGTCCCACAGTGAGTTGAACCAACAGAGGAGTGCAGTGCTGGAGCACTAGATGGCAGCACAGCTGCACCTTGAATTACTATTTACTGTTTCCACCTGATTCTCACAAGATCTTTTGTATGACATAACCTGGCTGCAAAGGAACATGTATAGTTTTACTTGCAATAAAAATGGCATGTTTCCTGTCCTAAAGTTCCTCAGGTAAACACCATCATCACTGGGATGAAAAAAACAATAACATGGCTGACTAACTGCTCAGACTGCATGTCTTCCTGTTGTTGGAATTATACATAAATTAAAGTTGAGATCTGACATCCATTCACTAGTTTTGTCCAAACCACCCTCTAGTGATGGAAAAAAAAAATCAGTCTAACTTTTGGGATTTAATGTTTTGGGACCCGATTGTACCTAAGTGCTGGGCACTCTAGAGATTTAAGGAAACTGAGCTATAGATGTGCAGCCTCCCAGGTCTTTCAGTGTCTTTAAAAATGCCAATAGTGGGAGACTTTCTCTATTTGTCTAAACCCCTCCTGTCCGTGAATTTTATTTACATCAAATTAGCATGCTTTACTTCCAATCTATACAAATAATCAGAATGGAAGTATATTCCTCGTTGGGCACTCCAAGAGTCAAATGGCCATGTCCAAATCCAGACTGTGCATGTCCATTTTGTAGCTGTTCATGCCGTGTTGCTGTAAATGCACCGTTTGACTCAGATGCCAGTCATGATTCATTCTATCATGACTGACTGTGCTTCCCGGAATGAAGGAGAGAAGCTTATCATCTGTCTCCTCACTTCATGCCCTGTAGCAGACAGGCTTCAAACAGGGATGTAGCCATCACTGACGCACACCTAATTGCCCCGCAGGAAACATTATAGGACAAGCAGCAAGCTCATATCAAATCATCACATTAAGAAGAAGCTTCAGGTTTGATTCCAACCACCCCCACCACAAAATGTAACCTTTTTTGCTGGAGCATTTTTAGGATAAGGTGAGCCTTAAAATGTGTAAGGTACGATAACCTATCCAATATCAGCAACTAATGAGGCAGAGAGAGGTGCCAGAGCAGACAGGCTCCATCCCTTCAGCTTCATGTTTTTTCATGTAAGATAAGCTTTGTCAGAGGTCAGATACCGTGTGATAGTATGACCAGTTTTTAGGACTATTTCAGGCAGCGGCTGTCGATTTGATGGCAGCTTGGATTGCCAACCGCGGTGAACGAGCAGCCGTCGTGCGTTTTGCTCACATGGGAAATCTCTTTGGGCTGCTCGGAGCTGAACTGCTGAGCACTTTTACTCCTGGTGCAAAGATTGCTCTCATGTTTTATTGAACGCTGCCCCCGGAGCCGCTCATCCTTGACAATCTGATTCTACGAAGGTCCACCTCCTGACCTTAATGTGCAACCAATAGGGTGTTGCAATTCACTCACGCTGACCCTTCAATCATCCACATCAGCTTTGTGGAACTTTGGGCAGCATTTATGGGCCACTCTCAAACTGGATTAAAGTCTTTGTTGCCCGGCTGCAGAGTACTGGTACTTGACTGTCCTTGTTCTTAAATTACCTTTACGTTCTTGCTGGTGGTTTTTATACTCCCTATCATATACAAGGTGATATCATTTTATCATCTTAGGCGCACTGCTAACAAGTTTCACAGCCATTTATTGGATTAAACTGGACTTGAGCCCAAATAATTTGGATTTACCTCGTTAAAGTGGATATATTTAATCTGACTTGAAATTTTTTTTACTTTTGCTTTGCTGAGGTCTGAGCTGAATAGTGTTGAGTTTTTTTTTTAATGCTTAATAAGCAAACAAATCAACCATTTGATTTATTAGAGCTACTCAGAAAAAATATATATTAAGGAAGGTTTTCTTTATTTTCTTTTGAGTTTCAAGATCCAAGTTTAAGTTCATCCAGGGAAGCATGACCAGATGGTGACAAGGTCTCTAACCAAGCTCACCAGTGCTCATTCCAGACGGCCACAGTGAACAACAATGTCGCCCTGCTGGCCTACAGCATCTCTAAGAGGCTGGAGGAAGCAGACCTGCTGGAGGAGACAAGAACTCTCTCTGTAAAGCTGCTGATGTCATCTTAAACATGTGCCACCTCTGCGATCTGCCTGTCCCGCATCGCCGCCTGGATGACCATGATCCAGAGGACCACTTGGCTCCGCCTCTCACCATCCTTGTCAGAGAGGCTGCAGAAAGACCTGCTGGAGGGCCCCATCACCCCAGAGGTGCTGTTCGGGGCCAACTTCAGGATCATCCTTGAGAAATCACAGAGGTCCGAGGAGGTCTCAGAGACTGTACACCATCTGGTGACATCACAGTCCATCTGCCACTCCGGCCGCTGGAGGGACTGCCTTGGCCAGCAACAGCACCAGAGGCGCTCCACAGCCGCGGCAGCGACTTCACGCCCTGCTCCTCTGCCGGCCCCCTCCACCATGTAACAGGTCCTTGAGGGGAAGGTATGTGTTTTTTGATGCTGTATGTTTTTGATATAAAACAGAAACACCTCTGAAAGTAAAGATTTTCATTTGAGATTGTCAGATCAGCTGATCTCTCAGCTGCCTCTCTTCAAACATTCCCCACACAGTTCAGTAAATATCACAAGCCAGAAACCATGTTTAATTTCTGCTGTTTTCTGCCCACTCACAGTGCAGCGGGAGTAAATGTGTTTTCTCCATGACAGCTGCAGCCTCCACCGAAACGGCGTCTCACTCAGAAAGCGCTCACGCCTCCTCTCGGTGCATGCCGGCTCACCTCAGCTCTATGTGAGACCGCAGCCTGGGCCGAGCACAGAAGCACACATTCTGCCCTTTTTTTTTCTGTCGGAGCCCCCATTGGGTTCCCCCGGAGAATCTCCAGAGCGAGTGATGGCAGTAAGGATTTTTAATCTGGTTGACATTCATGAGAAACATGTCACAACACAAATGCGTGCCCGCTCTCCGAGAGCTACTCAGAGTGGCAGCGAGTATGTTCTCTGGACATAGGGATGGACCATATGATCAGAAGGGGTTACACGCTGCAGTTCGCAGCTCAACCACCACCGTTTCAGAGGGATTATAGAGAAGGTCCTGTCTTCTCCAGAATAGAGCCCGTCTCTCCAGTCAGAAGTTCAAGAATTTCTGACGAAAAATGTGATTTCCAGAGTTCCCAACAGAGAGGAAAATAAGTTTTTTTTTCCTCCCACTACTTCCTGGTTCTGAGAAAAACCGGAGGGATGAGACCATTCTCGACCTGTTCATGTTCAGCAATTCGATCATGGGGAGACAATTCCACATGCTGACAAAAAGCTGCTGGAGAACTTCACCAGAACGACTGGTTTTCACCTCCATAGATCTGAAGAGCACATATTTTCACATTTCCATCATTCTGAAACACCCCACACACATTCTCAAAATGCGTGGATATGGCTCTGCAGTCGTTACACATGGCAGGAATGAGAAATCTTTTTATCTGGACGATCTGCTCTGATTAGCTCTGTCCAGTTAGAAAGCTGCCGCACAGACCAAAACGCTAGTGTTCCACCTGCTAAACCTGGGGTTTTCTATAAACTGGGAAAAACTTCCGTTCGTCCAACCCAGATGATTGTTATCTGGAAGTGGAGCTAAACTCAACTACATTGAGAGCCAAGCTCTATCAGCTCAGCTCCTCCATGTCAAACCCAGCTCTGCCGTGTCAAACCCTGCAGCCTAGTGACAGTCCTGCCTGTCATGCGACTCCTGGGACGATGTCAGCGGACCACATTGTGGTTCCGCTGGGCCTACTTAACATTAGACGCCTTCAGAGATGGTTCGCCTGCCTGCGCATAGATCCTGCGCACCAGAAGAGGTGGGTTATCTTTGTGCCCCCCTCCGTTAGAACCGATCTGAATCACTGGAGAAACCCCCTCATTCTGTCAGAGGGAGTTCCCATCAGCATGCCTACATCACACATCTCAGTCTTTTCACAGACGCGTTCCTGTCAAACTGGGAGGAATGTTTCTGTCCCAAGCAGTGGAAGCACAGTGGCTGGACCACATGTCGCTTTACATAATGTGCTAGAATGTTTTTTCATGGTCTGAAACGTGACTCAACATGTTACCCCTGCTGCGGGATTAGCATTTTCTGATCCACACAGACAACAAGTGACGGCGGTTTACATAAACCGTCAGGGAGGTGTGCGCTCAGCCCGTTACGCATCGCAAAACAGCTGTTGTGTTGTCCACACAAAAACCTGCTCCCCATCAGAGCTGTGGTTTTTCCCTGCGTAGGCGAGTGGATATCATGTCGAGGGGCGGTCCCTGCCACAGAGACTGGAGCCTCCATCCCGAGCTGATTTCTCGGATTTTTGGAGCAGGTTGGGCCGAGCACCAGTGGATCTGTCCACCACACGGGAGAACGCCCAGTGTCAATTATGGTTCTCACTGAGCCCACGAGACGACCCACCATTAGGAGTGGATGCATTCGCTCACAGCCCGTGACCAAAATGCTCCTTTACGCGTTTCCTCCAGTCCTGCCGATATCATGGACCCTGAACCGGGTTCAGGAGGAAGAACCATCAGTCATCCTCGTAGCTCCTGAACGCATTTGCGCTTCGTTGTTCCTGAATCTGTAGCGACTGATATCGGGTCAGCTGTGGAAACTGCTGTGGGGGGGGGGTGCTCTCCTCCAGGCAGGAAGAGCGATCAGGATTTACCCAGCAATAGGTCAGCATCTTTGGGTCTGTCCGCTGAACAGATCTGGTTAGAAAAGATGGGCCTCCCACAGGATGTGGTGCGTACATTCAGGGCACACGAGCTGCTTCCACCACAACGCTGCACACATCAAGTGGACAGTTTTTCAGCGCTGGTGCACAGAGAAAGGCGTGGAGGCCATCTCATGGCCACTAGGTGGCATGCTGTCTTTTCTGCAGAAGCTGATGGACAGAGATCTGGCGTTCAGCACAATTAAAACTTATGCTACAGCTATTTCTTCCTGTCATGAGGGCTTTGGTGACAAAACAGTTCTTAATCACCTGTTGATGAAGCGTTTCCTGAAAGGTGTACGGAGACACAGTCCGGTGTCACATCCACTAGCTTCACAGTGAGACCTAACGATGGTCCTGCACGCTCTGATCAAAGCTCATTCTGAGTTTCTGGATCAGGTTTTACTTAAATTTCTGTCATTTAAAACATCCCTGCTGTTTGTTTCTGACGTCGACAAAGAGAGTGAGTGTTTGTTTGCTCTCTCTGTTGCTCCCTCATGTCTCAGAAATCAAGCTGACGGCAGTTCAGTAGTACTGCGTTTTAACCCTGCTCTGAAAAACATCACAAGCTCATTCAAATCAAGAGTGATAACTTTGGATGGGTTTTATCCTCTTCCTCATAACTCTGAAGAGGAAGCAACATCTCACCTCCTTCTGTCCCATGCGCCCATTTTTCATGTTACGTGGTGCACACGGCCGCACTGCGCCGCTTTCAGTGTATGTTCGTGCATTACTGGGACAGCTCTTCAGGACGTCCTCTATCCACCCAGCACCTCTCACACTGGTTGTGTGAGGCTATTTCTGAAGTTTACAGTTCATCTGGACTGGATCCTTCACCAGAGGGTCTTTAACCTCCATGGCTCTGGATGGAGGGATGACAGTGGAGAATATTTGTATGGCGGCTGCCTGGTCATCGCCATGTTCAATTATTCGTTTTTATCTAGGTGATGTTTCTACTTTCTCAGTGACCCGTTCTGTTCTCAGGATTCTGTCAGAATGATTATTATTTGTTTCATGGATCCTCACTTTTGAGTTCACACCTGCCTGCATGCAGTCGCATGCAGTCGTGAGATATTTATTATCAGTTACAAGTTCATGACTGCTGATTTTATTGTTATTAACCGGTTCATCCTGAGGAGCTGTTGGTCTGCTTTGTTCATTGTTACACTGTTACAATTTGTATCCTCCGTTGTTCCTATTCACAGCAGCAGGCCTGCTATCTCAGCCTTTTTTCCTCACCAGAGATCTTCTCCGGTGCGCTCCTGTGCATGGAGCACGCAATTACGCAACGCGTAATTACTCACACAGAAGGCTGAGTGATTAAATGTTTTTTTTGTGCAAGCAGGTGCTTCATGTTGTGTCTGAATGGACCCAGTGAGGCATAGACTACATCCTGCTTTGCCTTTAACCCACTAGCGAAAGTCTTAAAGGGCGAAGCCTATACGAAATAGAACGTTGGTTACGTACTGTAACCCCAGATTCTATGAATATAGCCCTTTAAGCTCTGGGCCTCACTGGTTCCTAAATGGCTGAAGAAAAAAGCTATTTTGGGAGCCGATTACCCGGTCTCACCGTAATTTATATGGACCGGGGGTGAGGCCCACACACAGCAGGTGGGCATGGACTAAAGTGTTTTCAGTGCAGCGCTGAGCGCACAGGGATAAACCCACTAGCGAAAGTCTTAAAGGGCTACGCCTATACTCATAGAATCTAGGGTTACAGTACGTAACCAATGTTTCTCATCAATATAGACACCTAAAAACTTTGTTGACGAAACATTAGAAAGTAAATTGCTATTAATATAAATTTTGTTTTTTCTGGATTGTAATTTTTATTCTTATTCTTAAATAAGATGAAATTAGATTTTTTAACATTAAGTGATAGTCTGTTTAACTGAAACCACTGAGCAAATTGAATGAGCCCATGCTTTGCCTTATCAATAAGTGAGTCAAAGTTACCATCAGCAACAAAAAGATTGGTATCATCAGCAAATAAGATAGGTGTCAGAATACTAGATGCTTTTGGTAGATCATTAATGTATACGAGAAACAATAATGGACCCAAAATGGATCCTTGTGGAACTCCACATTTTAGGACATCCCGCTGTGACAATATACCATTAAAAATTACAATTTACTCTCTGTTGAGCAAATAATTTTCAACCCATTTCAGAACCTTATTATTAAAACCATAACAAGACATTTTTGATCATAAGATTTCATAATCCACAGTATCAAAAGCTTTTGATAAGTCCAAGAAAAATCCTAGAGCATATTAATTTTTCTCAAAAGCAGTTGAAATCTTTTCTCTAAGATGCAAGAGAGCCATATATGTAGAACAATTCTTTCTAAAGTCATACCGATGCTCATACAAAATATTGTTGGCATCAAGATGCCTCAAGATTCTAGAATACACCAATCTCTCAAGTATCTTAGAAAAGCACGGGAGAACTGATATGGGGCAATAATTTGAAAATACAGATGGGTCATCAGCTTTAAACAGTGGGATAACCTTGGCAAGTTTTAGATCTTGTGGGATAATACCAGATTCAAATGACATGGAAAAAATAAATGTTAATGGAGCAACAATTATAGGTGCAACTTTTTTGATAACATAGGCTGTAAGTTCATCGTGGCCAGCAGAAGAGTTTTTCAGATTCTTAATGATATCAAGTACTTCTAAAGGTTTTATTGGATCAAATGTATTTAAAGAGGGATAATTTTCATTTATGAAATTAGAAAGAGAATCAGAAACATTGTCAATATTCTTTGCAAGGTGTGGTCCCACATTTATAAAAAAATGATTAAATTTATTTGCAATTTGTGATGGATCTATTGTGATTGAAGTGCCATCCTGAAATGCAGCCTGGGATGGGGTAGAGGCATTTTTCTTGTTGAGTAGTACTTTTAAAATGTCCCATGCAGTTTTTGAATTATTTGATGATTGAGTAAATAGATCGCTATAGTAATTTTGTTTAGTATTTCTAATTAGGTGATTATAATTGTTTCTATGCTTTTTGTATGTTGCTAAATTTAAAGGACTTGGGTTTTGCAAATATCTTTTATATACTTTGTAGCTTATTTTTCTTTAAAACAGATTTCCAAAGTTCTGTAGTAAACCATGGTTAGTTAAATTTTACAGAACTTCCTTTACCTTTAGAAATCAGAGGAAAACATTTGTCAAAAACGGAATGAAATTTTGCATAAAATATTTTATAGGCCACATTCACATCAGAAACTTCATATACTGTTTCCCAAGACATCTTTGCTAGTATATCTGAGAAATTGTTAATGTTACTTTCATTGAAATTTCTAAAATAAACTCTCTTTGATTTATTTGTGGACCGTTTGTTAATTATGGAAGAAAACTGAAAAACAGGAAGGTGCTCTGAAATATCAGTATAAAGAATCCCAGATTTTATAACAGCAGTCAATGCATTAGTAAAAATATTATCTATCAATGTAGAGGATGCAATCTCCTCTGTGGTCCACACTGCGCTCAACCACCTGGAGCAGAAAAACTCTTACGTCCGTATGCTCTTTGTGGACTTCACATCCGCCTTCAACACCATGATCCCCCAAACCCTGATGGACAAACTATCCACACTAGGACTAAGCCCCTCCATCTGCAACTGGGTACTAGACTTTTTAACAAACAGACCACAGTTAGTGAGGATCCACAACCTCTCCTCCTCCACCATAACCCTCAGCACTGGCTCTCCTCAGGGATGTGTGTTGAGCCCCCTTCTGTTTACTCTGCTCACATATGATTGTGCAGCTACCCATCCAGGCTGTCACATTGTAAAGTTTGCAGATGATACAGCGGTGGTGGGATGCATCACAAACAATGATGAGTCCAGCTACAGGCAAGAGGTGGAACACCTGGAGAGCTGGTGCAGAGAGAATAACCTTCACATCAAGGTGAAGAAGACAAAGGAGATGATTGTGGACTTCAGAAGGAACAAAAACACCTACACCCCCCTGAACATAAGAGGATCTGCGGTGGAAGTGGTCTCCAGCTACAAGTACTTGGGTGTACACATGAATGACAACCTCAGCTGGAGCAACAACACCACCAGCCTGATCAAGAAAGCTCATCAGAGACTCTACTTCCTCAGACGGCTGAGGCGAGCTGGTCTGGGAAGCTCAGTCCTCACCTCCTTCTACAGGTGTGCAGTGGAGAGCATCCTGTGCTCGAGCATCAATGTGTGGCATGGAGGCTGCACAGCTGCAGAAAGAAAAGCTTTGCAGAGAGTGGTGAAGGCTGCACAGAAATCTGTTGGAATCAGTCTCCCCACCATCACAGACATCTACACCTCCAGATGCAGGAAGAGGGCCACCTGCATCATGAAGGACCCCACCCACCCAGCACACACACTTTTTGCCCCACTCCCCTCAGGAAGGAGGTTAAGGAGCATTAAGTGTAGAACCACTAGACTGAGGAACAGCTTCTACCCTGAGGCTGTTAGACTCATGAATCTCTAACTAGAATAATCACTGTGAAAAACCATATCATGTTGCTGCTGATCTGTTTCAATGTTGATGTGTTCATGCGTGCACATCTGCTCACAGACTCATGTTCATGTTTGTGCTGATGTTCAATGTTTTATGTTATGAGTGCTTAGTGTATATTTAGTTGATGTTTTTCTTAGTTCATATCTTAGATGTTATTACTGTTTTTCTTATACATTTTATTGTCGGATGTAACTGGGACCCCGTGTACATAATTTCGCTCCACCACATGTACCACATGAGGTGCGAATGACAATAAAGAAACTCTGACTCTGACTCTGACTGAGGAGTTATTCTAGTGGGCTTACAAATGAGGGGATAAAAATAATTTGAAGACAAAATATTTGTAAGGTCATCTATGTGATGTTTGTTCTCATTCAAGAGGTTGACATTGAAGTCACCTAATAAATAACAAAGTTTACCCTCTTTAGCAACAAGTTCTAAGATATCTGTAAGACATTCTTTGAAGTTGTGTATGTCTATATTAGGAGGACGGTAGATACATCTTACAATCAATTTTCTTTCCATAGATTGAACCTCAATAAAAACACATTCTGTATAACAGCCATGAAACTTCTCTTCAAAATCAGGTCTCTGTTTGAATTCATGGTCCTTTTGAACATAGAGAGAGACTCCTCCTCCTCGACTTCCTCTACATCGGTGAACAGATGCACAACCATCAATATTAAACAGTGAATGGATTTCATCATTTAGCCAAGTTTCGGTCAATGCAATTATTGTGAACATATGGTTCAGTGATGCAAGATAATGGCAGACGTGATCGTAGTTTTTTGAAAGACTTCTTATGTTAAGGTGAAGAGAAGAAAAGGTGTTGGACATTTTGCAAGATGCAATGAAAGAATTGAACTGATTTTCATTAAAATAATTACATGTAGAAGGATGATAAATATTAGACTGGTTTCTGTCATAGGTGTTTAGGTCTATTGAAGAATATTCTGATGAAAAGAAAAAAATCCGGATCGAAACAGGTATTATAAACCTCATCATTTTGTGGCTCAAAAGAATGAAAAACCATATTATTATTGGATGTTAAGTTTGGAGGGTCAATATCAGTAGTTAAATTAGTACATAAATTCATTTGTTTTTGCTTCGGGGAACATACCATACCATACCATACCATACCATACCAATTTATTTATAGAGCACTTAAAACTGCAACAAGGCCAACCAAAGTGCTGTACAAAAGAAAACAAACATGCACAGCGGACAGGAAAACATAAAATAGAAATACAGATACAAATAGCAGCAGAAGCTAACTAAAATGGCCAACAAAGTAGAGAACAGACCGGACCAAAACAAATCACAACATGTTAAAGGCAAGAGAATAGAAGTGGGTCTTCAAGCGAGACTTAAAGACTGAGAGTGTGGGAGCCTGCCGGACACTCAGTGGCAACTCATTCCACAGTCGTGGACCTGCAACAGAGAAAGCCCTGTCACTTCTGAGCTTACGACGGGTTTCTGGGACTGAGAGAAGCATCTGGTCTGCTGACCTCAGAGAGCGCGGTGGGACATATGGCTGCAGAAGATCAGTGAAATAGGATGGGGCGGAACTGTTCAGTGATTTAAAAACATACATGAGAATTTTGAATTGGATCCTAAGGTGAATGGGTAGCCAGTGCAGGGAGGCCAAAACTGGCGTGATGTGCTCTCTATAGCCTGTACCAGTTAAAAATCGTGCTGCAGCATTTTGGACCAGTTGTAGACGAGCAATGGAGGACTGACTGATTCCAAACAGAAGTGAATTGCAGTAATCAAGCCTAGATGTTATGAAGGCGTGGATCACTGTCGCAAGGTTCTTTTTGGAGAGTATAGGATTCAGCTTAGACAGCCGTCTCAGCTGAAAAAAACAGGATTTGACCATCATGTTTACGTGACTGTTGAGTTTTAAGGACGGGTCCATTATCACCCCCAGATTAGTGACCTTTTGTTTCTCTAGCGGGGCTAGAGAGAAAAGGTCAATGTCATGGTTCATGAGTGAGCCACTGGGATGGAACAGCATGACTTCAGACTTCTTCTCATTGAAGCTTAAGAAGTTTAAAGCCATCCAGTCCCGGATGTCAGCCAGGCAGTCAAGAAGAGGCTGAATAGAGCGTGTGCCTCTGTGCCTCAGGGGGAAGTAAATTTGGCAATCATCGGCGTAGAAATGAAAGGGTATGTTGTGTTTGCGGAAGATAGCACCTAGTGGCAGCAGGTATAAAGAAAAGAGAAGGGGACCGAGGATGGACCCCTGTGGTACCCCCCACTGAAGCGCTGTCGATGCCGAACTAAAATCTTTGATATTGACACAGAAGGTTCTGTCAGAGAGGTAGGACCCAAACCATTTAAGGGCTGACCCTGTGATGCCCACCCACTGCTCCAGTCTAGAAATGAGGATCTTGTGGTCGATGGTGTCAAAAGCAGATGTAAGGTCCAATAGGACAAGCAGCACAGAATCACCTGCGTCTGTGGATATGAAAATGTCATTAAAAAACCTTCAGTAGAGCAGTTTCATGTAAGGATGGCACCATCTAGTGGGCCTTCCCCCTGTCTGTTCTCCCTTGTGTCTGAATTGATTGTCTGATTATCGTCACCTGTGTCATGTCCTGGTTGTGTGTATATAAAGTCTGTCTGTCAGTTCTGTCATTGTCGGTTCGTCGTTGGGTATTGCCTGTCCTGTCCTGCCTGTGTGATCCTGTTTCTTGAGTCCATGTAAGTTTTGCAGCCTTTTGATTTATTATTATTATTATTATTAAAAGTATTTTATTTTATACATCTGCCTCCTGAGTCCTGCCTGCGCAACTGGGTTCTCCTGTTCTGATCTGCCTCGAAAACCCTGACAGTACGAACCGACCAAAACCTGAACCCAGCAGGCAGACTCAGTCAGACTCTGCTCACCTGTTTTTGCCCGAGCCTGTCCAGATGGAGGGAGCTGCGATCCGGTGCGGTGCCTTTTGGACTAGACCCGTCCTGGGACTGAGAAGCTGCAGCCAGGCGGTCGAGGTTCTGCCTTCACCTCTCTTACTGCAGGAGGAGAGACGAAGATCTCAGCTCCAAAAGAACCACACTGCACCCAGGTTCAGTCCCTCCTACTCACCAGTCTGCTCTGGGTGGACGTCTGGGGAGGACGCCGAGTCAGAGGACGAACTCTGGTTCGCCCCGGTACACCACCCACATCGCCGTCAAAAGGGAAAGAGAAGACGCAACCGGAACGGGTCCGCTGCTCTTCCGCCCACATCACCTGCATTTCCAGCTCCTCGCATTCAGCCCGGCGAGGCTGAGTTTTTTGGTTCCGCCTCCTCCTGGTCCCAGCCTCCAGCCTGCTCTCCTCAGCCAGAACCTGCTAAACCGGGGAGAATTTCGCAGGGGGGGGG
>NC_056505.1:30761313-30762820 GCF_014905685.2 Nematolebias whitei
TATATATGTATGTATATATATATATATATATATATATATATATATATTTATGGATATATATGTATGTAAGTAAGTAAGTAAGTAAAGTTTATTTATAAAGTGCTTATCACAGACATAAAATCACAAAGCGCTGTACATAAAATCAGACATAAAATCACAAAGCGCTGTACAATAAAAATCAACGCAAAAATATTCAAAGAATAAAACAAGCCCAAGATCTACAAGAAGCACAGTAAAATCATGACATAAAAGCCTGGGAGAATAAAAGTGTTTTCAGTTGCTTTTTAAAAACCTCAATAGAGTTAGCAGAACGAAGTTGCAGGGGCAAACTGTTCCATAGTCTTGGAGCCACTGACTGAAAGGCCCTGTCCCCTTTAGTTTTCAGCTGCGTACGTGGAACATCCAAGAGGTTCTGTGACTGGGAGTGAAGGCCAAAAGCAGCAGAGTATTTGGTTAAAAGCTGGCAAAGATACAAAGGAGCCTGGCCATTTAAAGCTCTGTACGTCAGCACAAGAACTTTAAAACGGATTCTAAACTCGACTGGGAGCCAGTGTAGTGAATATAGAACCAGGGTGATGTCACAGTATTTGCTGGATTTGGTGAGAAGTCTGGTAGCTGCATTCTGAATTACTTGTAGACGTGAAACAGAAGACTTGTCCAGGCAGGTAAAAAGGGCATTACAGTAGTCCAGACGCGATGACACATAATCATGAATAATCAATCAACCTTTATTTATACAGGTAAATCCCATTGAGCCTCGAGGACTCATTTACAAGAGAGACCTGATTTCAACAAAGAAAGATGACAACAATGGACAACAGCAACAACAATAAGCAGTTATAAAAACTCATACTACAGTTTTTTTTTTTTTTTTAACAAATAGGATGGCTAAAAGGAAAAAGGTAACAAAACAAAAAAACAGCTAGATTCCAAGACAAATGTATAAAACTAAAAACAGGAACATGTCTGCATTGGTCCCTGCCAGGAGTCCAACAGATTCTTAAAGCCACTTAGAGAGGTCAAGGTCGAGAATAATTTTCTCTAGATCGATTCTGGAGAACATAGGTCGTATTTTAGAAATGTTTCTTAAATGAAAGAAACAAGAACAGGGAATAGCTTTAATGTGAGACTCAAAGTCTAATGATGAGTCAAATGTGACTCCTAATTTTTTTACTTTTGATTTGGCTACTGGGCAGAAAGAGGCAATTTTCTGATTGATTTTTGGGTGAAGATGACTGGGAGCAGTAATCAAAGCCTAACCCTAACCCTAACTCTGTCTTACTGGTGTTTAAAACCAGGAAGTTATTGGCAAGCCAGTCACTGATATGGGACAAACATTGGACAAGGATGGCCAATTTATCCAGCTGGTGTGGTTTAAATGAAAAATACAACTGAATGTCATCAGCATGAATGTGATGTGAAATATCAGAAAAGGATTGAATAATGCTGGCAAGTGGGATAATATAAAAGGAAAACAAAAGTGGACCCAGAACTGAGCCTTGAGGCA
>NC_056505.1:30762920-30763398 GCF_014905685.2 Nematolebias whitei
TAGGTACGTCTTTTGGGGGTTCCTCTTCGGACTTCCCCTGATAATATGGGTCCTCTTGGATCCCATATCTTTGCGTCCTACGCACACCCCATATACGATAATCACGTTCATCCTCTGAAAGAGGAGCTTTTCTGTCCCAGCGTGCACCTTCATTACATGGTTTGTTAGTTTGAAAATACTGCTTTTTCTCGCCTTTTTTAGGAGGTGGAGGCGATGCACTCCATCCTTCCATTTCTAGGGAGTGGGGTTTAACCTTTACACCAGGAAACACTTCTATGGGCGTCTTAGCATGAGAACATGCCTCGAACACATTCACAGCACACTGTTTAATCTCATTGATGGATTTTTCTCTGAAATTTGCCATCATTTGTACTGACATGCGTATGTCAGTGTGGAGATTTTTGCTGAAAACAAATTTAAAACTTTCTTCCTCCTCCATTCCGGTTTCATTTCTGTTACCAAAATAAGCTTGGAAGAT
>NC_056505.1:30763498-30767592 GCF_014905685.2 Nematolebias whitei
CTCGTTGCATCAGGTAGACGCTCGATGAAGGTGAACACCTCTCTGTCTGAAGTGAGCCTTATCAGACGGATTTTATCCAAAACCGTAGCATTAGGATAACCATTCAATCTGAATTCAATGTCTTTGAGGTACGCTTTTGTTCCAGTTGAACCCATTGGTCCTGGTACAAAGCGTTGTACATATTTTGAGAGTTTTAGCAGAACATCTATTGAAAGAGGAAGTTTCCATGCACTCTGTTGCATGTTTGGTGGAGGAGACCTGTTCAGGTCTGTTCCTACCACTGTAGGTGAGGGTGGAGGTATTTCTCTACACACTAGTTTCTCCTCACAAGCTTTCAGGCGTTCCTGTGATGTTTGACATTCACTTTGTAAAAGCAGACATTGTTGGAGTAATCCCGCTTTTACCAGTCTGCATTCGTTAAGTTGTGCTTTAAGCACATCTATTTCACCTTTGCAGTGGGAAACTTGTGACACTGTCACGTCGTGATCCCGTCTTAATGCAAAGTATTCACTGGACAACAGCTCTTTAGCATCCCTGGCTTCAGATAGTGATGCATCAAGTAACTATATTTTGCTGTTCATTGAATCAACTTCTGCACGTGCATCTTGCTGTGATTGAAACATCTGTTCATAATGTTTTCTTGTGAGGACCTCGTGTTCGCTTCTAAATTGAAGGAAGTGTTCTTCAATTTCCTGAACCACCTCTTTTTCACTATCTAACCTTATTGCAAGGTCATCAGCTTTCTCAACAACTGAATAGAATGATTCTTTCAGCAAGATTGCCATTTTAGCCAGCTTTTCATAGCTGGACTTTGTAATTTCTGTAGAGGTCACACTCTCTGCAACCTCCATCAGATTGTCCACTAACTCTTTTGGGTTCATGCTGTCCACCTGTTCGCCATATGGATGGAAGGATGCTGTCAGCAGCTTCAACGCTTTCTTTAAACAGTCCTTCATCTCATAAGGATCAAAATCTTTTTCTATCACACCTGTCATGGTCATTCACTGTGTAGCACTTTATCTGGTTAAAACAGTTGCCAGCTTCAGATATTTTACAGGTAAATATTTGTATTCAAGTGTCATTGAGTTTCACACTATTTTAAGCTTTGGGTTTACACAAAAGTACTGTTATAAGTCAACTTATTCAAATGTGGGCACCTGTCATAGGTTTTACCCCAATTCATGAATATTCAAGTAAATGCTTCTCTGCAGTGTTACTTTTTATGTGCTTATTTTTTAACAGATACTAGATTACCAAGCTTCTCAGTGTTTCTTACTCTAAAGCACTGAATTTTTATAAACCTGCAATTTTTCTAAAAAGTCTCACAGCAACATCAGTTTAAAAACGCTTTTTAAACCGTTTACTTCCATAAATTCGCTATTTTAACAGTTACTCATAGAACCAGGTGGTGAATAGAAAAAGAAAAAAAATGTTATGAGGAGTTTCAGTCTTTCTTCAGAAAAACTGTTATACTCCTCTTTCACAGCAGGTGGCGGTGTTAGCTTTCTACCAGCAGGAGCCTATGACAACTTCCTGTGGACGTTCTGTTGACATCCTGTCGTTAGCCGCTTAGCTTAAAATTAGCTTCGGCTAAACTCGGTTAAATCAACATTCCTGAACGGATTTCAAGCTAAAACGTGGCGTTGTTTCAACAAGCACAACTTTTTTGCATGAACATGAGTTTTTGGGGACATGTGGCAAATTTTATTTAGTGATTTTAAGCACAGAAAAGCTTCGGTGCAACCGAGCTTTACAATCTGACATCAGAGGAAGTGACGCGACACGTCACTCATCCGGTCGTTAGCTGTTAGCTTAAAATTAGCATCGGCTAGCGTGGTCCAAAAACACCATTTAGTGACGGATTTCAAACTCAAACGTGGCAAAATTTCAGCGATTAGGCTTCAAAGAAACGGAGCAGCGGATCAGAATGCAACTTTAAAGCATTTTTTAACTTTAAAAAGCAGATTGAAATTCCCTATGAAAACGAGTTTCATTTCCGGGTCACGTGACTGAATCTACCAATGACAGAGCAACAACGGGGTGGGTTCTTATATCGCTGACTCAGAGGAAGTGACGCAGCCACGTCACTCAGCCAATCAAAGCGTTACACACGGCCGTTTTCAACCAATCACAGATCGCCATTTCAGCTATCTTTGTTAGCATTAGCCTGAAAAAGTCCGTCAACTTTTCGTCTTTTAAACTGTCAAAATGCACTATTTTCTGTTAAAAATGTAACCAATAAGCTCTCAAAGCTTCACTGAGACTTCGCCCAGTCCTTAAAACGTTTCTCCATCCATTTAAAACAACTCGTTCGAAATTATCAGAACCGAGCCGGACCAGAGTCACGTCTGGACCATTTAAACAGAATAAACGTTTTCCACAGCTCATCAGCTTTGTCACACACAACAGACGTACATTTCAGCTTTTAAACAGACACATTGACTCACAATTTCAGCTTTCAAAACACCACTAGCTGCAAACATTTCTGTAAGCTTTCTCTGAGCATCGCAGCTCAACACGCTGCGTTTCACAGCAGCTGATTCTCTGCACTTTTTTCATGCCAACATGATAATTCAATTGTCACACGAATACAGTCCATTTTATGAACCCGTACGAGGCCACCAGATGTAGAATGAACATATGCTGTCATGGGTTTTATAAATTAAACAGATTCTTTCATTTTTCTGGACTGTATAATGATGTGCATTGAATTTAGAAAATGTGGACGGAAACGTTAATTATCTTTGACTCACCAACGACAGTGGGTCATTTATTAACAGAATCAAGTTTAACACATCACACATTTACATTAATTGGCAAGAATTGAAAATAACGACAGCTTATTAATCAGTTTTACAGGAAGTAAACAATACGGCGATTGTTTTCTCACTTCCAGCAGTACCACAGACATTAACCACACGGCGGTGGTTGAAAAACTTTGCTTCAGACATTTCTAAAAATATCTGGATTAATTTCTTAGCAGATAGAAGAGTTTAAAGATTGAAGTTTAGAGGGAGGGAGATGGTGTGTGTGTGAGTGAAAAGTGTTGGACAGAACGACACCCTCCATTCGACCCAGCTTTCCTCGGTACGCTCGGTAGTCAACTCGACTCATTACCTCTCTGACGATGAATCAGTGAAAGCGGAGCTCCAGCTACGCTACCGGTCCAGCGTCTCCGTAGGATGGCAGAGAACCGTCCGGAGTGGTGACGCGACTTCGTCAACAACAGTTCAGCTCACGGTGGACTCACATGAGTGGAGTCCTTCAGAAGTTCCACTCAGAGGTGGAAGATGTCATAATCCCAAAAGACTCGGAAGAGCTTTGAATCATGGCTGGACTTCTGTTCTCCCAAACGACTGGAGCTGCAAAAACTCTCCACCCGACTCCAACTGGAGGTGGAACCTCTTGCAGAACTCTCCATCCACTCCAACTAGGTGGAACCTCTTGCAGAACTCTCCATCTACTCCCACTGGATTGAACTAGGAAGTGCCAACATTTAAAGAGCTCTATTTCCGGTTCATTGGGGAGTTTCTGATTGGTCGATGGACCAAAACAGAGGTGTGTTTTGTGATGTAAGGTGTTATGAAAAGTCAAGGAAAAAGATTAAGATTGTTTAAGAACAGACAAAAGATATTATGAAGAACTTCAGACTTCGTGGTGTCAATTCTCTAGTATCTTGCTGTAAAAGTTAAACATGACATTTCTTTTTCAGTAAACTTGCAGTTGACCGAAACTTGAACTTTGACCAACTTACACACTTGCTCATTGAAGACAGAAAATCAGACAATGCATCATTAACCTGATTTCTTCTTTGAATGAGGATTAAAAATCGTTAATACTGTTTCACAGTTGATTTAAAAATGAGTAGTTCACTTCAACATTTAAACATTGTTTGAACTAACACAATTTGATTATCAAAACATTTGTAAAATGGTAATGATAATAGAAAGTAGTCTTCTTTTGCTTGATTAATTCAAGAAAGAAAGTCTCAGGATGGGTCAACCTGTATTTCTGGATTCAAATCAATGAAATGACAGCTTCTGTCCCATAAGGTCCTTAAGGTCAAATCCTGACCTTAGGCCTAGTTCACTACA
>NC_056505.1:30767692-30769470 GCF_014905685.2 Nematolebias whitei
ATAAGGTCCTTAAGGTCAAATCCTGACCTTAGGCCTAGTTCACTACAGTCCCCCCATTGGAAATCATCGCCTGTCCATGGGGATGAATTCTAACATGAACTTACGCCTTCGAATGTCCTTGAGCTTGATGTAATCCAGCAAGGAAAACAAAAGTCAAAAGTAATCCAGCAACGAAAACAAAAGTCAAAGGATGTAATCCACAATGTTCTTGGTTATTCCATTGTGTTCATGATAATTCCATAATGTTGTTTGTAATTCCATTGTAGCAATGCTTTAACCCCCTTGGAAACAGAGTCTGTAATCCATTGGAAAAAGTCATATAATCCACAACGGTAAATCCACAACGATTGGAGGTGTTGATTGATCAGCATACAGAGGGGTTCCCTTGGATTGAACTGAAGATGCGGCCACTGGATGAAGTGTGGAGACCAACGTCAGGATTGCAGGTCTCCTCCAGTGAAGGTCGTCGCTGGGTGGATGTCCAGTCTGTGCCGTTCTGGTTCAATGTGACATGCAATTATGTGGTTTAAGGTGGGCTTATGAAGGGGATTTTACATAAGGCCTTAAACTATATGCACCTGGTGTGTAAGCTATTATGATTGGGAACAGCTACAGCTACCAGTTAAGGGGTGGAACATGCTGAAAAGGGTAGTAATAGGGATTTATACCTATAGAAGAGTGTTCCAAACTATTTTTCCATTCCTAACTTGGTTTAAGTTAGCTTTACATGGCAAAATATAGTTTGGTTCAATTGTCTGTTGTCTATTAGACGAACGACTTGAGATTGGGTGTTTGGTTTCCCCATAAATGTTTTGGAAGTCTATGGCGAGACTCATCAAAAATAATTAGCTATCCCCCCGAATAGAATTGTTCGAGTAGGTTCGGCTTACGCGTTGTGAGATCAATGTAGATTATGGTACTTAAGGTAGCATTAATCTACATTGACTCCGCAAAGATTGCATTTTAACGAATGAACTGCATGTTGGCATGGTTAAAGGCCTCTTAGTCTCTAACTTAACTACACAACAAAATTCATTCTTGCTTGGGGTGTTCAGAAACAATACCAAAAACCAATTAAATGATGTCTCAACATCGACAAAAACAGTGACTAAGCAACCAGTAAAACAACGTTTCAACATTGACAAAAGCAGTGGTTAAGCAACTAGAAAACGACGTTTCGGTGCGCCACTCACTCTGAATGTCAGATTTGCTCACGTTATCGCGTCAGGTAGCATTATCCTAACTGGCGTCACCCCCCTTCGGTCATGGGAGACCGCGAACACGGGTGAGGACGTCGCTCCATGAGCTAAAGTTAGGTTGTCCTTGAGTAGTTTTAACTGTTTGCGCAGCTGAAAGAGGACTTTAAGGTCTGGATTGGAATCCAGTTTACCTTTCGATGGAGTGTATTTGTCTGGGTCAGTCAGATACAGTATCATCGATTTAATTGCAGGATCATCCAACTTTTGAAGTTGGATGATGTCTGGGTCAGGTGAAAATGACTTTTCATATTTTAAAAGAACTTGGCGAAGTTTGTCTCTTTCTTCATCAGATGTCAGAGTGTCGGCTTGGGCGACCACCTGTTCAATCTGTGATGAGACTGATGAGGGTTCTTGCTCCTTGGGGAGCTCCAACGAATCCTTTTCTGAGTCGTCGGACCTGTCTATGGGTAAGACACCATAGGTTTGAGGTCCTTGGTCGACGCCATTGTTTGAGGAAAGAGCTATGGCCTGTGTTGGTTTCGTGAAACATACTGGCCCAGCTTCTTGACTCGGTACCAG
>NC_056505.1:30769570-30772544 GCF_014905685.2 Nematolebias whitei
TATGCTGTCAGGGGCTTTATGCCCCTAGTAGGGTCACCCATGGTAGATAGGTCCTAGGTGAGGGACCAGACAAAGTGCAGCCCAAAGACCCCGATGATGAGACAAGTAAATGGACCTAGTGTTCCCTTACCCGGACGTGGGTCACCGGGGCCCCACTCTGGAGCCAGGCCTGGAGGTGGGGCATGCGGGTGAGCGCCTGGTGGCCGGGCTTTTACCCATGGAGCTCGGCCGGGCACAGCCCGAAGAGGAGACGTGGGTCCCCTTTCCCATGGGCTCACCACCTGTGGAAGAGGCCAAAGGGGTCGGGTGCAATGTGGGATGGGTGGTGGCCAAGGGCGGGGACACTGGCGGTCTGATCCTCGGCTACAGAAGCTGGCTTTTGGGACCTGGAATGTCACCTCACTGGTGGGGAAGGAGCCTGAGCTGGTGTGTGAGGCTGAGAGGTTCCGGATAGAAATAGTCGGACTCACCTGTACGCATGGCTCGGGCTCTGGAACCAGTTTCCTTGAGAGGGGCTGGACACTCTTCCACTCTGGAGTTGCCCCTGGTGAGAGGCGCCGAGCAGCCCCCCATCTTGGTGCCTGTGTGTTGGGGTCCACCCCAGTTAATGAGAGGGTGGCCTCCCTCCGCCTACGTGTGGGGGGATGGGTTCTGACTGTCGTTGGTGCTTATGCACCAAACGGTAGTTCAGATTATCCACCCTTTCTGGAGTCCTTGGAGGGGGTACTGGAAAGTGCACCTCCTGGGGACTACCTTATTCTGCTGGGCGACTTCAATGCTCATGTGGGCAATGACAGTGAGACCTGGAGGGATGTGGTTGGGAGGAACGCCCCCCCGATCTGAACCAGAGTGGTGTTCTGTTGTTGGACTTCTGTGCTTGTCATGGATTGTCAATAACGAACACCTTGTTCAAGCATAAGGGTGTTCATATGTGCTCTTGGCACCAGGACACCCTAGGCCACAGTTCGATGATCGACTTTGTCATCGTCTCATCTGATCTGCGGCCACATGTCTTGGACACTCGTGGGAAGAGAGGGGCAGAGCTGTCAACTGATCACTACCTGGTGGTGAGTTGGCTCCGATGGTGGGGGAGGATGCCGGTCAGACCTGGCAGACCCAAACGTATTGTGAGGGTTTGCTGGGAACTTCTGGCAGAGTCTCCTGTGAGACAGAGTTTCAACTCCAACCTCCGGGAGAACTTTGAACATGTTCCGAGGGAGGTGGGGGACATTGAGTCTGAGTGGACCATGTTTCGTGCCTCTATTGTCGAGGCGGCTTACCAGAGCTGCGGCCGCAAGGTTGTCGGTGCCTGTCGCGGCGGCAACCCTCGAACCCGATGGTGGACACCGTCGGTGAGGGATGCTGTCAGGCTGAAGAAGGAGTCCTATCGGACCTTTTTGGCATGTGGGACCCCAGAAGCAGCTGATTGGTACCGGCAGTCCAAGCGACATGCGGCTCGAGTTGTTGCTGAGGCAAAAACTCAGGCATGGGAGGAGTTCGGAGAGGCCATGGAGAACGACTTCCGCACGGCTTCGAAGCAATTCTGGTCCACCATCTGGCATCTCAGGGGGGTAAAGCGGTACGCCACCAACACTGTTTATAGTGGGAGTGGTGTGCTGCTGACCTCAACTCGGGATGTTGTGGGTCGGTGGGCGGAATACTTTGAAGACCTCCTCAATCCCACCGGCACGTCTTCCACTGAGGAAGCGGAGCCTGGGGACTCTGGGTTGGGCCCTCCAATCTCTGGTGCTGAGGTCACCGAGGTGGTTAAAAAGCTCCTCGGTGGCAGGGCCCCAGGGGTGGATGAGATTTGCCCAGAGTTCCTTAAGGCTCTGGATGTTGTAGGGTTGTGTTGGCTTACGCGACTCTGCAATATTGCGTGGACATCGAGGGAAGTTCCCCTGGATTGGCAGACCGGGGTGGTGGTCCCCCTATTCAAAAAGGGGGACCGTAGAGTGTGTTCCAACTACAGGGGAATCACGCTCTTAAGCCTCCCTGGTAAGGTCTATTCTGGGGTTCTGGAGAGGAGGGTCCGTCGGATAGTCGAACCTCGGATTCAGGAGGAGCAGTGCGGTTTTCGTCCTGGCCGTGGAACACTGGACCAGCTCTACACTCTCAGCATGGTCCTGGAGGGTGCGTGGGAGTTTGCCCAACCAGTCTACATGTGCTTTGTGGACTTGAAGAAGGCGTTCGACTGCGTCCCTCGGGGGACCCTGTGGGGGGTACTCTGGGAGTATGGGGTACCGGGCCCTTTGATACGGGCTGTTAGGTCCCTGTATGACCGGTGTCAGAGCCTGGTCCGCATCGCCGGCAGTAAGTCGGGCTTGTTCCTGGTGAGAGTTGGACTCCGGCAAGGTTGCCCTTTGTCACCGATTCTGTTCATAACTTTTATGGACAGATATCCTGATGCATGCTCAATAATCCAGGTAGAAAAATCTAAAAAAGTTAAATCTGGTCCTCTGGACATTCAAAAAAAAAAAACAAACAAAGCAAATCAACAAAAAAATGTAGAAACGTTTCGTCTCTCATCCGAGAGACTTCCTCAGTCTGAGGAGCTGTATTCAGCTCAGTCTATTAAATAGCACCGTCTCAGGGTGGATCAACCAGTTTTGCTGCTGACAACCAAAACCAGCTGATCACATGCTCAAGAAGGACCATCAGCATAACAATGGATCATTAGCACACTGATGGCTGTTTACTACTCACAGAGGGCTGAGTGATACTAGCAATCACAGCATTGTAAGAGGGGGACAGTTGAACTCGGAGGCCTCCACCCCTGTTTAATGATGGACGGTTTCTTTTCACAAAGATGGCCTCCTTTACTCCTCTCTCAAACCATCGTTCCTCTCTATCCAGGATGTGAACATCTTCATCCCTGAAAGAGTGACCGCTGGCCTGGAGATGAGCTGTTCAGTGTCAGGAGGGCTGTGATCAGTCTTACATCGGGGAAACAAAACAGCCACTGGCCAAAAGG
>NC_056505.1:30772644-30792053 GCF_014905685.2 Nematolebias whitei
ACATGTACATGTGGACTTGAGACCTGAGAGGTGGGGGGAACCAGAGTGCCTGGAGAAAACCCCCATATGCAATCCCATACGAAAAGGCAGATATGTGAACCCTAACCCTTGAATATTTTTGCTAACCACCACTTCACCAAACCATCTTTATATGTGGTTTCATGTTGGTTTGTTGCTCGGGTGGCTCTCTACCATTATTAAAACGGCTTGTGATTGGCTTAAATATTCTTGAGAAGAATTTCCCAATCCTCTTAAAATGTTTCCCTTTTGTTTTCACCTCTACACAAAGTGAGGGATTTTCATTTTGACCAGAAAATCCATTGTTTCTATTGCATGAGGTAAAGGGACCGGTGTCGTTTTTTAAGGGATTTCCTGACTGAATGTTTTTATTAAATTTGTCTGGAAGATTGAGTGCGATACATTCCAAACTTTCTTCACTTGCAGCTTTCACTCTCAGACCCTTAAATCCATCTGTAACATTTCCTTTGTTCCTTTTAGAACTGTTATTCGCTTGATCGATCGTATTGCTTGAACTGGAAGAGGATGTGCTGTTTGAGTCCCTAGAGCTGACTGGGCTAACGTGTCTGCATTTGACAAATATCCGACGAACATTTACGGCAGATGAGTCGTTTTTAGCATCAGAATTGTGGGCCGTTGAAGTGGAGGCTGGAACACATGCTTCGGTGTTAAGGTCCATACCCTCTTTCTTAAAAGAGTTTCTGAGTGGGCTCCTAAGTTGGCATTTTTCCAAGATTCGATATGCATCGGCAACATAAACGTCATCTTCGGCACCAGCAAGGTGGGCCATTGTAATAAAATCGTGATTTAGCGCATCAGCCGGGAGAATCCTGTCGGCTGAATCGATTCTTTGTGTTTGCCTTATGAAATCTATAAAACAATCTAAATCTTCAATTTGATTGGGATCTTCCGTTTTGGGTGCCTTTTTTTTCAAATCAACCAGAGACTGAAACCATTTGTAATCTTTGTCTTTGACTGTAGAGATTCTCATTTGTGGCAAATATTCTTCTGCTGTTTTCAGTCTCCAATTATTTTTAACTCTTATAAAATAATCGCCAACACGCTCGCCTATACGCAGTAATGTTTTGTCAGGCATACCATGCAGCTTTATCATTAATTCCATGGTTGCTAATTCCGAACTTGTTGGATACATGTTTCCGAAGAGAAACAGAAAAACCAAAACACATGAAAGAGACCACATGTCTGCGCTTTCGTCCTTAAAGTAGCCCAGGTAAACCTCTGGTGCTCTATATGCAGGAGATTGAATATAAGAGCTCATTGATAATTTTGAAGTCCAGCAAGCGACGCCAAAGTCGATTAACTTCACCCTGAAAAACATTTTATCGTAATTGACAATCATTATATTGTCTGGTTTGATGTCTGTATGAGTAACGCCCAGTTGTTTTAATGCGTTGAGCGCAACGAGCATCTGTTCAGCAATTGGTCGGATTTCTGAAATACTTAGAGGTCTGATATAAATTCTTGTTATCCAGTCGAACAAACTCAAGTCTAACAACTCGAACATAATGCAAGTGTTTTCATTGTATGGAAAACTGTCAAAACACCTGATTATGTTGTTTTTGTCTGACTCGAGTAGTTGGAGTAGTTCGACTTCTCGTACAGCTGAATAGTCTAAAGCTTTTTTTATTACTTTAATTGCTACAAACTCGTTTGTAAATCCTTTTCTGTATCGAGAAACGCTACCAAACACCCCCTGTCCAAGTTCTTGAATAAAGTGATAGACGGTATTTTTATGGCGGATGTTTTTGGTTTGAACATCTTTTCGGAACTTTTGGCAGAGGTTAAAACATTTCTCAAAAATGTTTTCAGATGAATCTGTGGTATTTTTGGGGTCTTTCGGTCTAAATGCATTCAATTCCTTGCCTTGATCGTCACTGGCATCTGAATCTAAATTCAACGATTCACACCCAATTCTTAATTTATAAGCAATAATTCTGAAGTGGACATTAGTGCTCTTTGGAAAGTGGTCCATTGTGATATATGTGTGATCCAGTGCACACTTTGGCAAGACCCTGTCTTGTGGATTTAGTTTTAGCAGGGTTTTAAGGAAATCTATAAATGCTTTCACATCCTCTAAATCAGTTGATTTCAAGTCTGTGCGCGTTTGTCTTAAACAATCTAGTGACTCGAAATTATCACAAGCGCGCACTTTGGTTTGAATTTTCTCTCTGGCTGCTTTGTAAAATTCTTCGTTTGTTTTAAACCTCCATGCATGGTCCTCTACATCGTTAATAAAATAGTTCTGCACTCGCGTGCATTGGTTAAGGACAGAATCGTCTGGTTTACCATGAAGTTTAATAACAAATTTCAAATAATTGTACTCGCAGTCCGTTGGATACAATTCTTCACCCAGAAACAGATACGCCAGCGTACAGCCAAGACTCCACATGTCAATGCTTTCGTCCAGCGAATGAGCCCAGAACATTTCTGGTGCGCTGAATCCGCAAAACCGCGGGAGCTCGGCCTCTGATAATTTGAGCGTTGTGACGGCGTTTCCAAAACCTGCCAGTTTCACTCGGAACGGGAGAGAGAGCTGGTTCACAAATAAGATATTCTCAGGCCGTATATCTACATGAGTGATTCCAGATTTTTTTAATGCTCTCAGAGCTACGAGCATTTGGTGGGCAATTCCTCTAATTTGAGATGACTTTAAAGGTGTACAATTTCGTTTTTTCATGAAATCCTGCAGGTTTAAATCAAGTTTTTCAAAAACTAAACAGTCAAAGTTCTTAAATGTAAAGTTTTCAATAAACTTAACTATGTGGTCTCTGTCAGGATTTCGATTTTGGAGACGAGTTAAAGCGCTGACCTCTCGATCTTCTTCACGGGAACATTTGCTTTTCTTTCTGCATTTCAAAACAACCATTTCTTCTGTTCTCCTTTTTGTGCAAAGAACGATTTCTCCAAATTGACCATGTCTTAACACTTCTAGGATGTTGTAAACGCTAGACTTGGCTTTAATAGTAGCACCGAGCTGTGCTTGAAATGTTGAGTGTTCAGGAACGACGCGTTTGGCCATTTTCAAACACAATTTCACAGGAACAAGTTAAATTAACTGAGTCAAGAACCTCTTGATACATGAACCGTTTTCCACTTACATTTATAGACTTTGCGTGTGACGTAAGAAAAGATCCAAGGGCGCTGCGGTGATGATGTCACATAAATTATGCATGCATGATGCAACAAAGGATCAAAGCACACTTTGATCTGAGGTGATGATGTCATCATGCATGATTAGGGTTGGACATCGAGAATCATTTGGAACCCCGTCCGCCGAACACCAACGAAGAAGAAGCCGCCCGCCGAACACCAAAGAAGAAGAAGCCGCCCGCCGAACACCAACGAAGAAGAATTCACCGGAAGTGTTCCCATACACGGAGTGTGAGCAGCTGCGGGCGAAAGCGTGGCTTAACTTTAATAAAATGACCAGTCAGCTCAGTGCAGCACTTGCAATAATTTTATATCGTGCAAAGGAGGGTGTAGAAGTAAAATAATGGCCCGTCTTTGACGCGCTCCGCCGGACTATTTTTGCTGCCTCCTCCTCTGGACCGGGTCCGACCGTCAGAAGTAACGGAGTGACCCGTCGTCTTTGACGCGCTCCTCCGGACTGTTTTCGCTGCCTCGTTCTTCACTGCCTGCTCCGGTAAATTAAACTATAAACTACGTCTCATACCAACATTAAGGCAGCTAACAAGTTATACTAGACTTAAAGCGGTAGGTCAACTCAAATGCAAACACCATGCTAACGTTAGCTCTTGTATTTTTTCATAGACAAACGACCTGAAATGGCTAATAAAGTTAGCCAGGCTCCACAATGTGCTCCTTCGTTCACCAAGGAGTTCGCCAAGGGAAATACGTCGGTGCAACTGAATGAAGAGGGCCACAGAACCGTTACAGCATATATTGTGAAAAGGTTTCATCACTTTTCAGATGTGGAATCACCAACATTTAGGTTAGTTAGGCAACAACAATAGAGCTAAGCTAATTAATAGTCCATCCTAAGCTAACGTAACAGTAACAGAGACCTTACATGTTTGTTTCTATGTTTGCAGGGACATGGTGAAAACCATCAACCCAAGTACACACCACCTACCATGGACAACTTGTCAAATAAGTTAATCCCATCTTGTTATAAGGTGGAGAAGAGCTGCTCTGCGCTTTAAACATAAGATGGATGACGTGTCTGGGTGCAGATCCAGAAAAAGATGATTGAACAGGTGAAATTTCATTCATGCACAACTTGCCTTTTCTGCTATTAAAATCTGAAATTTAAATACTAGTAATGTTCTTTGCGGTCAACAGAGGAAGACTGTGGAGATGATGGGGTCACCATGCAGTCTGAGGAAAGGCCTGAGTGTGAGGGAGTGGAGGATGAGGAGGAGAGTGTAAGTGTATGATAGCTGAAATTATATACATTCTCAATCTTAATAATGATCATGCATTTAATAATCCCTTTTTAGTGATAATACTGTGTTGATGGGAGGGTGCAGTTTCCTGTGAGTGGCCAGGTGTGTGCTGGGTTCACGCATGCTGTGGTGCATGCGATTGCGGTAGGTTTGGAGGTTTGTTTTTAAAAAAGGTATTGATTGTTCTAAACAGTTGATTTATTCTGATGTGTGATATTTTTACAACAGGACCACACAGTTTTAACAAAGAGGAGATTGAAGTGGGACTGCCTGGGCATGGGGTAGTTCGACGCCACAGGTAGGCTTGCAAGTTTCTGGGTTTTTTAAATTGTATTATGTGGTTTTGTTTATATTTTTATTTTGTCTGGTAGGGCCACACTTGTCGGCGCTTTTCTGGATTTGCCGGGACTGGGTGTTGGCTTATTAGACGCTACAGGTGCGCAGTGATTTTTAGTGACTGATTTGATTAAAATGATTGTCTTTAGTAATCTCTTGTCTTGTGTTTTTACAGTGTATCACTGTTACCTGCTGTCCTTCTTAGAGCTGTTTTTTTCTTTTGTTAGTCGCTCTCACATGCACTAAAGAGAAAAAAAAAATACAATCAAAAAACATTGGGCGGAGCTGTTTTGTTAACCTGCAGTTCATTGTCAATGCTGACTGACTGAATAAAGTAAAAAAAAAAAAAACAACTCCGCAGCGCGAGTTGAATAAAACGAAGGGGGAGGCGGAAGCAGAGCAGAGCAGAGGCTGTTTTCAAAGGAAATTAAATACATTTTACAAATGACTGACACAGAGAAAACTGTTTGACCCAAGTCCTCCAAAGTGTGGGAGCTCTTGACAAAGATAAAAACTGCGCAACATGCAGCTTTGAAAAGTGACGACACGACACAGGAGAACCATGGAGATAAAACGTAAACGTGTCGGAGTCACGAGGAGGATGAAGGAGCTGAACAGCTGATACAACTAGTCATGTTGGCAGGTGAGTCTCTACAATATTCTACATTTGTTCTGTTTCCAAATGAGAAAACGTAACGTCAGTCTCTGGTAGCTGAAGCTGCTGCTTGTTTGTTAGCTGATTAAAACCTTTAACAACCCCACCAAGAAAAAAACAGTGAAAAAATGTTTTCTTTGCATTTCTTGTACCCTTAGGTGAGTCATAAGCACAATCAATGATTATTTTTTTTTGACAGACCCTGTGGTTTTTAAAATATTGATCTCTACCAAACAGTCGAGATGTCACTTAATGGTTTAAGTACAAAGCTTCATACAAATGCCGACAGTAGATTAATTAACATAAAGTGCTAATTTATAAAGAAATAAAGAGCAAAAATTGTCTGTGGCATTGAATACTCTTTATTTCTTTGAGTATGCCACAAATCATCTCTAGTTTTCATCACAAACAAGGAAAATATTGCTTCGAACAATGAAATATGTAATTTCTAATTTTCTCAACTCTATAAAGTGCAACAGCACAGAATTAACATCAAATATACTTCTGATTATATTGAAAAAGTTAAAGGAATTGGTGCAAAACAACAGTAACATTGCATTTATTATTTGGATTTCTCAACACTCCTCACACAAGTCACATTTTTGATCAACTGATTAAAATAGTAGCTAGTTTCCATTTAAACTTTGAGAAAACATTACAAACACAGAAAAACATTGCCAAATGTATCAAAACATTAAATTTTCCATCATCTGTGTGGTTGTGCAACAGCACAAATGTTTTTTGTGCAGTAGATACAGTTTATCTCTGATGATATGCTACAAAGCATTCCTGGTTTGCATCCAAACACAGAAAAACGCTGCATTTGCTACACTTCCACCGAGACACTCCTTTTGGACAACGGTTGCATCGGCCTTGCTTTTCACTGAAGAGGCCAGTGTCCCAAGTTGTCGTAGCGCACATCTGGTTGTGGTTTTGGTCGTAAGGGTCTAGGACTGTAGCCGGTGTTTTAAGGTGGTGGAGAGCTGCATGATGGTCGGCCCACTTTGGATACTGGCTTCTTGAACTGGTTCAAACTGTGTGCGACTGCCAGTCGGAACCGTTTAAGGGACATCGGTTTCTTCTTCAGGAGGTCGGTGTCCCTTTTGTAGAGCCGCCAGGAATTTGCAATGCAGAGGTCAAGGATGTATCCGAACAGGGGAACATACCATCTCCTTGACTTGACTGGGGTCTTGTACAGGTGTACTACATGTCAGACAGATCAATTCCTCCCATATGCTCATTGTAGGCAAGAATGAGTGATGGGCTTGAGATGTCAATCATGGCATGGGACTCTTTGCTCCATTGTTGTACTGTTGAAAGAGGCATGATCCCACTGACATTGCTTAGTAGGTTTTAGGGGTTGAACGAGTATATATAATTTTTAAACTCGACATTAACATAATAAAACCCGAGTAGAACTCGAGTATTTCATGACGTCATGGATCTCAAGATACAAAAATAAATAAAATCGCAAAAAAAGGTAATTATTTACAAAAAAAAAAGACCAACAAAACATTGGGAACGTATATTATGCTCCTACCATTTATCATACTGCAAATAAGTCACAGGAAAAACTAAACTATTAGTTATTATTATTAAACTGCAAACATGAAGAAACATGCAGCACGTCAAAAATGAAACTTAAACCGAAACTGGTTCTGGTGGATTGGACCCGGTGTTACACCATACTCTGTGACCTGCAACAGTGCAACACCGCCCCCTACGGTCATACGGTGGTCACATAATATGACATCACTACGGATACTCGACGTAACATTTTTAACCTCGATAGATGTCCTAGCAATCGATGTGTAGATTACTCGAGTACTCTGTTAATGCCCTAGTAGTTTTACACATTTGTTATCAAACCATTTTACAGCAAGAACCCCTTCAGCAGCCCTGTAATCACAGGCTCCACGCCCCTTCTTCAACAGGTCTTTGTCTGCCGTCGAGCTCCACCGGTGCGGTTTGGTCGTACGGTACCAATGCACTTGACGCCCAGGGCAGTGTACAGGTTCTGGACCAAGTGGAAACTTGTGAAGAAGTCATCACAAAAAACAACGGACAACTGGGGCTCTTTTATGGTTTTGCACAGAGTTGTCACAACCTTTGCTCCCAGAGGTAGCATCTGTTCCTCTTCACTGAGAGCGACATTGAAGAATGTGGATGCCCCTTGATAAAGTAGCAGGTCGTGGATGATGCCAGATGAACTTGCTTGACAGAATAATTTGAAGCCCCACTTATGTGGTTTGTTGGCAATATACTGGCGAAGGGTGCCAGCCCATGTGCCCTTAGATGCTACCATGACTTCATCCATGCTGTGCTTGTGAGTGGATGGTATCAGGAGACACTGCTCACGAAGCATTTCAAACAAAGGCTGGACTTTGTAGAAGCGGTCTGGACTTTTGTTGCACTGCTGGTTATCATTGAAATGAATGCATCTGCATTTTTGTGTCCATATAGTAGTAGTTTGACAAATATCAATTAATTCATGATTAAAAACCTTTGACATTGGTAGTAATATTAGTATACTAGCCTGTCATTTAGTTAAAAGGGAATTATTTGTCAAAATTATGTTTCCCCCACATATATTCTAGACTTTTAACATATTCACTAATGTAAACTCAGAAAGTAACAAAAATTAACGTGTAAAGTAATGATCTCAGCTTATTCACGATGTATAACAATGTAATAACACTTTGTTTCATATTTACAGCAATAAATAAAAATATGTTTTGATTTTATTGAGGAAAAAAAAAAGTCAATTTTATTTACATTAGCTTAATTTGCTACATTTACCATGAAATGCCGAATCAACCATTTGGTCAAGCACGTTTTCAAAAAATTATTTGACATTTAATTTATATTTTTAGATGTCATCAAATAACATAATTTTGTTAAGTGAGGACTTTTACACACATATATGTCAGAGAACTATCCCTACCTTTCAAATTTTCATCGAAAACAGTCAACATGTGTCAGAAGATTTTTGTGTTTTGGACACCCTGGTTGGAGTGGGAGTGAAGATGACTTCAAAGACACAGTGCCCCCTAGTGGATTTCTTAAGGATAGTGAATCTCAGACAAATGGTAGAGGTTGGTTAACCAGGTTAAACCAAGTTACGTACTCCTTTCACTGAGATATAGTGACCCAAAATAACCACAACAAAATGGTTGAGCAGGCAGTTAAAGGGGTTAATTAATAACGGTGATAGAGAACGTGTGTTACTTTTTATTTAATTTAATTGGTACAAGCAGTGTTTAAATGTGATTTGTAAATAAATCTAACACAAAGATAATAATTTAACGATTAAGCTTCAAATTTTAATTTGCTGGCAAAGTCTGAAGACACTGCTTGTATGGCAGGATGATTTGCATTTTAACAGAAATTAAAATAATTTATTACATCTACTCAAATGTGTGTAATTAAGTATTTTATATGTGTGTGTGTGTGTGTGTGTTTAATTGCTCTTTTAGCTACTTTTGCCTGAACCTAACACTGTAAATGAAACAAGGCATTTCTTGAGTTGCTGTAAATTATGCTATAATGCATATTTACTCTCATTTCAGAAAACAACAACAACAAACAATGACAGCCTTCATGATGGACAGACATCATGGACACCACAGCAGCAGCTGTCATCACTGAAAGATCCTTAAATGAGCGTCCCTGACATGAGGCCTCCGTCAATGGTTGAAGACAAAGGCTTCACTACAATGACTATTCACTTTTAATCCAGGTCACAATAATCCACACTTTTAATCCAGGTTACACTCTTCCCTCAAGGACACATTTTACAAAGTAGCCACATATTGTGCAGGTATAAAGATACATTTGTATATATTTTTGTGTACATTTATTTTTTTTAAGCTATTTGAGTAACTTTTATTTTTTATTATACAATATTTTACTAACAGAATAGTCAAATAGCAAGCTGTTTTTTGTGTGAATTGCTATGTCAGTCAAATGTTCAATTTTGGAATAAAGGGGTGGAAAGTAAACCTTTTTAATTTTTTTCCCGATTCATCGATTAATCGGAAAAAAAAAAAAAATCGTCCGATGAATCGATTTATTGAAATAATCGTTAGTTGCAGCCCTATAAGATTGTTTCTGTTCAGTTCCCTGAGACGACTTCTGTTGTGACTTGGCACTATACAGTATAAATAAACTGAATTGAGGGCAGCACAACTGGTAGAGCTGCTGCCTCTCAGCGAGCAGGTTCCCGGTTCAAATCCCAGTCCAGGGGCCTTCTGGGTGGAGTTTGCATGTTCTCTCCGTGCATGCGTGGGTTTTCTCCGGGTACTCCAGTTTCCTCCCACAGACCAAAAACATGCATGTTAGGCTGATTGGTAACTCTAAATTGTCCCTAGGTGTGAGTGAGAGAGTGAATGGTTGGTTGTCTCGTTTGTCTGTGTCCCTCACACAGTGATTGCTGGACATGGGCACCGGCGACCCCTGTAACCCAAAATGGAAGAAGCTGTTAGAAGATAATGGATGGATGGAATTGAATTGACATGTCTTTATTTTGACCCCGCCTACAGAAAGAATCGGAATCAGGAATCGGAATTGAAACGAAGAATCTGAACCGGAATCGCTCAATTTCAAACGATGCCCAACCCTATGCATGATGCATGCATAATGCAACAAATGATTTTTTTTTTTTATGTTTACAAATAAGTTTTATTGTTTTTGTTTGTTTTCAGTGTCTGTTCATACAGGTCACACTTTCACAGCTTTAAACTTGTGAGATGTTCCTAACATTAAACTCTTTATTAGGGTCAGAACTGGTTGCTATTTACTTTGTACTGAGTAGTTTTCATTGCCTTTTTGTTTTCAAGTCCATTAATAGTGGTGCTTGTATTATTATGTGTACTCATTTATGTTTATATCAGCCAGTCGGGAGGCACTTGTAGCTCTTTTAGTCAGGCTTTATTGACCCCTCATAGCATGCACATGTACATCTATAGGTCCATCATTCTGATGTGTCCCCGGTGGATCTGCACCAACACATTGGTTCCTATCCACATACAGTACAGTGCTGTATCAGTAAAGTTCCTTGCTTAAGTGGGTTATGCTTAGCTTGGAGTTTGACCACTTTTTCTTGTGAATGTGGAATTTTCCCAGAAGAAGTAGAAGTTGGGTGAAGTAGATCAATTCTTTATCCATGTCCTTATCGTTGAACCATAATATAATATCTTTCTCTATAAGTTGAATTATTTGTCGAGTTTTCTGTCATATGAGTTGTTGTACATCTGTCCAGAATGCCTTTGTGTGATTACATTGATAGAATAAATGAGAGATTGTTTCCATGTGTAGTTCACAAAATGTACAAGAGTAGTCAATATCAAGTTTAAATCTTTCCATCCATCCATCCATCCATTTTCTTTACCCGCTTATTCCATTTTGGGTCACCGGGGTCGCTGGTGCCCATGTCCAGCAATCACTGTGCGAGGGGCGGGGTACACCCTGGACAGGTCGCAAGTCCATGACAGGGCCACATAGAGACAAACGAGACAAACAACCATTCGCTCTCTCACTCACACCTAGGGACAATTTAGAGTTACCAATCAGCCTAACATGCATGTTTTTGGTCTGTGGGAGGAAACCGGAGCACCCGGAGAAAACCCACGCATGCACGCAGAGAACATGCAAACTCCACCCAGAAAGGCCCCTGGACCGGGGTTTGAACCAAGGACCTGCTCGCTGAGAGGCAGCAGCTCTACCAGTTGCGCCACCGTGCTGCCCTTAACCAAACTTGTTTCCAATAAATTTCTCCAAAAGTAGAGGACCCCAAAAAAAATCTACCTGGAGGTAAAGTAATCTTCTGCAGACATGATCTTATAAGTTTGTTGGAACATGTTTTTTTTAGTGATCTACATTCCACCTCACATTATGGGGCTTCTAAGTTGGTCTCTAGATGAATGATCAGGTTTTGTTCCTGTGAAGAGTTGCATCATGGAGTTTGGTAGAGCATCAGAAGCTACAGCATACTCTTTAGGTGTTACAGGGATGTCCAATCTGGTCAGAAATTCAGTGTATGACAAAACGGTTCCGTTATCATTTAACATAATTCCATTATTCATCCAGTTTTATAATAGTCACTTGTTCTTAAACAGAATATTCCCATTGTTCCAAATGTAGCACGTAGTTGGAGAGAAGTTGTGTTTGTAGGCAAGTTTCCAAGCCAGGAGAGCCTGTTGGTGAAATTTTGATAACTTTATAGGTAACTTTTCAATTTTATAATCATATTTTAATAAGAATTGGAGTCCACCTACCTGATTACAAATATGGTTGGGGAAAGTGTTCCAAAGTGTATTATTCCCTTTTAATAAGTTGGTTAACCATTTACTTTTAAAGGAGTTATTTAGCATTTCAAAAGTTAGAACATCTAATCCACCATCTGTTTTGTTATTACAGAGAATATCTTTTTTTAACTAATGACATTTATGTTTCCATATAAAGCCAAATAATGTTTTATCTAACTTTTTGCATACATCCTTTGGCATTTCTAAAGATAAGGAAGTATACACAGATCTTGAGATTCCCTCAGCTTTTGACAGTAATACCCTTCCATTTAATGACAGCTCTCTTTAACCACATGTTAAATTTGTTTTATTTGTTCTATAATGGGACCAAAGTTTGAACTGCTACGTAAATTTTGATTTTTCTCAATAACCACTCCTAAGTATGTAAATTTCTCTTTGACAGGAATACCGTTAATTTCTGTCAGTGTGCAGTCTTTTAGTGGGAACAGAACAGATTTATTAAGGTTCATTTTTAGGCCCGACACTGAAGAGAATTCTTGGATACAATCAGTTGCTTTACTCACTTCATGTACATTAGAGATAAATACTGCAGTATCATCAGCCAGTTGTGAAAATTTGATGTGTCTGTCTAGAGCTGAGATATCCTGAAATTGACCTTTTATAATCCATCCATCCATTATCTTTACCCGCTTATTCCATTTTTGGGTCACGGGGGTCGCCGGTGCCCATGTCCAGCAATCACTGTGTGAGGGGCGGGGTACACCCTGGACGGGTCGCAAGTCCATCACAAGGCCACATATAGACAAACGCGACAAACAACCACCCACTCTCTCACTCACACCTAGAGACAATTTAGAGTTACCAATCAGCCTAATATGCATGTTTTTGGTCTGTGGGAGGAAACCAGAGCACCAGGAGAAAACCCACGCATGCACGGAGAGAACATGCAAACTCCACCCAGAAAGGCCTCTGGACCGGGGTTTGAACCAAGGACCTGCTCGCTGAGAGGCATCAGCTCTACCAGTTGCGCCACCGTGCTGCCCACCTTTTATAATATGTACAGAAATGATCTGTGTAACAAAAAGAAATAAGAATGGACTTAAAGGACAACCTTGTCTAATACCTTGACTGATGTTAAATCTTCTCATTGTCCCATGTGCCAACTTGACTGAGGTCTTACAGCCCTGATTCATGGTATTAACAATAGCTCCATGAGTAAAAGCAAAACTTAGCTGTATAAGCTGTCAAGTAACTGCTTATTATTTGCATATCTGCACTTTGAAAGTATGATTGTCACCTTCTCCACCTCGCATTAGAGTGGAGGTTTTAACTCATTAAAACATAGAAAAGTATATATTCTATTTCATATAGGCTTCGCCCTTTAAGGCTGTCGCTGATGGGTTTATCCCGTTATGCAGAGCATAAGCACTGAAAAAAATTAGTCCACGCCCACCTGCTGTGTGGGCCCCACCCGGTCCGTATAAATTACGTTAAGAGCGGGAAATCGGCTCCCATTTTTTCTTCAGCGAGCTAATATAGCACTGTCAGAAGAACAAAGAAGATAAATTGTGTAAATGACCAACCTTTGCGAAAGATGCTTGGCCCGGCAGTCGACCTCCGGTCGTCCGGTGAGTTCTCCTCCCCGAGGAGAAGATGACAGCAGTCTTATTCCAAGGTAAGCGTCGTGGAACATTTCCCAGTGACAGGTCACTACACGCTGGACAACGCCATCTTGTGTTTTTCCTCTTATCGCCGACCCTCGGGGCGAACCGGATGGTTCCTCCGGGGCAAGGCGTGCTCAGCTGCAGCCCCGCTGCTCTTTCCCTCCTGGGGAGCGTAGTGTAGGTGGAGGGGGGCTGAGCGAATGCTCACCCCATCCCACCTCGTTTCGCATCGGCGATCACACCGCTCCCGGCCGACGGCGCCCTTAGGGGTTGCCCGGCGGAACCCAGGAGGAGGCTGACATGAAGGGACCCCTTTTTTCTACGTCCCTCGCCTTTTCCCGCCAGTTCGGATGATCGGCGGAAAGGTTATTTTTCACTGGGCTCCACTCTGGCTCACCGTCTTGATCCATACGGCCTCGCGTTCCAACAGGACGTTCCACGGGCGAGGCCGCAGACGGTTTTTTCCTGGTAGATTAGAGGAGTCGGTCCCCAGTCCGCTCCCATCACCAGAGTTGAGGGATTCACCGAGCGGGGCTATTCCTCGGTAACCCCCCCTGGAGCCAAGCCTCGCGGAAGCTTCCGGAGCGAAGCTGCCCAGGTCGGAGCAGCGTCCCGTCCCTCCGGAGGAACCAGACGGCGACCACGCTCTCCAATCGAGCCCACCGACGTGTTTTCAGGCAGCCGCAGTTAGCAACAACGTGCGCTGTGTAGTGGACTAGGCCTACGTCGAAACTAAGTCTAAGGTCAAAACTCTTGACCTTTAGAACCTTGTGGGACAGGAACTGTCATTTCATGTATTTGAATACATAAATACAGGTTCACCCATCCTGAGACTTTCTTTCTTGAAGATTCAAGTGAAAAGAACACTCTCTTTTTATTATCATTACTATCTTACAAATGTTGATAATCAAAGTGTCTTAGTTCAAACCATTTTAGATGTTGCAGTGAACTAATCAATTTTATTAACTGAGTAATGGTTTTTATTCTCATGTTAAAAGCTGTTGCAGAGTAATTATGCATTTTTCTGATTTCTGCTTTTGAATGAGCAAGTGTGTGCGTTTACAAGGTTACAGTCAAACGAAAAACAAGTTGTTATGTTAAAACTGTCATGTTTTAGAATCCTCTCAGACGTAAATAGAGATGTTTTGCACCTGTTTCTTAAACACGCCACAACAAAACCCTCTCGGTCTGTGAGAACATTTCTGAGCTGTCCCATAACAATTCTCGCTGTCTCTAACCTCTTACGTCACAAAAACACACCCCTTCTGGTCGTTTCTGACCAATGAAAAATCTCAAAAAGTGAACCGGGAAAGAGTCTTTAAAATGTCAGTACTTCCTGGACACACAGACTCACGGAGTTACAGACTCACAGAGTTGGAGAGTTGTCAGACTTCTAGAGTTCTGGAGTTCTGATGGAGTGCTGTTGGAGTTCCTGACATGACAACAAAGCTCTTCCGAGTTCCATGGGATTATAACATTTTCCACTGAGGTGAAGGTGTGTCGAACAGAGCCTCGCCACTACTTCTGACGAGCTACAGCCATTCTAAGGAGACGCTGGACCGGTAGCGTTAACGGAACACCATATCTGCTGATTATCATCAGAAAGGTAATGGGTCAAGTTTCCTACCAAGCGTACCGAGGCGAGCTGGGCTTCTGATGGAGAGTGTCGGTTCTGGTGAACATTCCTCCCCTCCCATTCAATCTTAACTCCCTCTAAACTTCTTTTCATCTTTAACTTTCTATCAAGTAGAAATTCTCCCAGATATTTAGAAATGTCTGTGTAAAGTGCTTACCCACATTCATGTGGGCAAAAGATCATAGTTGTACAGTTTTATAAATGTCTTTGATGCAGCAACGGAAAAATCATGGCCGTATGATTTTTCCTGGTTGATTGCTTTGTTGTTATTTTCATAATTTGCCAAATTAATGTACATGTTTGATGTTAAATTTGATTCTGTAAATAAATGACCGCATTCATTTTGATGGGTCAAATCTAAATGACGTCTCACGTTTGCATTTCCTTAAATTCAATGCACGTTTTATTCAGTCCAGAAAAATGAGGAACCCGCGTTAAATGATGAATATATCCAAGCATCTGTTCATCTACAACTGGTGGCCCGTCACGTGCTCATAAATGGACTGTAACTCGTGTGCTAATTGATTTTCATGTTGGCATGTGTTGTAAAATAACAGTTGAATCCGTGCGTCTTTACGCAGCGCAATTGGAGCTGCGCGCTTGTGTTACGCTGGCGATGTTTTAAGAGCTAGAATGTGTCATTGAGTCTTTATAAAGCTGAATTGTACGTCTGTATGTGTAACATAAGCTGGCTTTGAGCTGTGGAAACGCTTTATTCTGTTTAAACTGTGTTCCAGACGCTGTTCTGGTCCGGTTCGGTTCTGTGGTTCCGACTCGGTTCTGGAGCTTCGAACGAGTTGTTTTAAATAGCTAGAAAGACGTTTTGAGACCGGAGTAGCGGACTCCGGGCAGCTCAGGGGTTGGTTCGTTACATTTTTAGCAGAGAAAGTGCATTTTGATGGTTTAGAAGACGATAAGTGATAGAAAAGTTTCAGGCTACATTAACATGGCTGCTAACGCTTCGTGGTTGGTTGTTTGCTGCTTTGGAAAGCTCTGATTTGCTGAGAAAGGTTGACTGACGTCACCTCCCCTCACCCCTACGCTGCGTCATTGGTTGAGAAAGACCGTGTGTAACGTTCTGATTGGATGAGGGAAGTGTCAATCACGTCACCCGGAAATGAAGACTCGTTTTCATAGGGAATAAAATCTGCTTTTTAACGCTGGAAAGCGCATTAAAGCTGTGTTCTGAAACGCTGTTTACATTCTTCGAAGCATATTCGCTGAAAGTTCGCCACGTTTGAGTTTAAAGACCGTCATAAAATGATGCTTTTGAACTACGCTAGCGATGCTAAATTTTAAGCTAACGACCGGATGGATGACGTGTCACGTCACTTCCCCCAAGTCGGAAATGAGCTTTACCGTGCTTAAACTCACTAAATACGGCTGCAATTTTGTTCCACAAAACTCATGTTTCATGATATAAGGTCTGATTGAAAAAATTTTGCCACGTTTGTGTAAAAAATCCGTTCAGAAGTGTTGGTTTTCACCGAAGCAAGCCGATGCTAATTTTAGCTAACAAGCTAACGACCGGACGCCACAGGAAGTTATAGCACCCCTAGTGGACGACACAAACAGTGTCTGAGTTAAAATTGTTGAGGATCTGCTGACATCTTGTGGAGAAGACGTGGGATCACAGGTTTTCACTTCGTTTTTAGGTAAAGAGTGACATTAAACGTTTTATTTTTCTGAAAGGCATTTTTGAGTTAAAAAACTTCCTCAAAGCTGAATATACACTGTTATCTTGCGTTTTAAAAGTTATGAAGGTATTTATGCAAAGGGCTTTTACCAAACAAATTTTTATTCACTGATAAATCCTTGAGAAATAGGTACATAATAAAAATTTAGAAACTTTTAAATAAGATACAGTTACAAATATTCACAGAGTTGAATAGTTTACTCATTTTGCTAGAAAATAACGCACGTTTAATTGATAAATCACTAAATAAGAGTAAAGCTTATCAGGAAAAAGAGATTTTCTGATTTTCTGTTACCACCTAAACGTTACATCTACTATTTAATTTCTAAATAGCAGATAATGGCGGACGTAGAGGTAAACACTGACCCCTCACAATCCGAGGATGCGGTCCAGACAGCCTTACACATTTTAACAAATTCAATTATTGGCAAACAATTGGAGGAATTGCAAGACCTTGATGACGATCAAAGACATGAGGAGCTGCAGAGTTTATCAAAAGCAGCTACAGTGAAGGAAGACACAAAATCAAGCCGCATACGGTTAGCAAAAATCTCTTTGCTTCTGAAGGCGGAATTAGACCGTTTGGTGGTAGAAAAGGGCGTGCTATTCAACGGATATAAGTCTGAAAAAGAGAGGTGTGACGAATTGATGATTGAATCTGAGTCGCTGAAGCAACACCTTGAGGCTGCTGAAGACCTCTCAAAGAGAGAGCTGTCAGAACAGGCTCGATCATATGAGGAGAAGTTTGCGGATAAGGAACGAGCGTACCAAGACGCGTGTGCAGATAACGATAAGTTACATGCACAGTTGCAAACCGCTTTAAGGGAGCTGGACGATTGCAAGGCAGAAAAGGGGTTAATAACCCGGAGTTGGCTGACTTTACAACGTGAAAATCGGTCAACAAATGAGCGTCTGGCAGCTTGTGAGGAGAATTTAGCTACAGCTACAAACCTGATTTCTGACATGGAGCTAGCTGGCTCGAGACTCAGAGACGAGCAGGGTCAGCTACAACCACCCCAGACAGGTGCTGTTGCATCTCCTCCCCTTAGCCCCGTTTCAACACCCCCAACCCGGGGGATAAGGACGGGTCTGCACCCACTTGCACCTCTTCCTCCTGACGCCAGGCAGTCACCTCCACCCCCATCTCGGGCGGTGGGGTTCGACCTGCACCGGTATGCACCTCTTCCTCCTGACGCCAGGCAGTCAACTCCACCCCCATCTCGGAGGGTGGGGACAAACCTGCACCAATATGCACCTCCTCCTACCAACCCTTATCAGCCACCCCCACCCCCACCATGGGCAGTAGGGGCAGGCCTTGATCAGTCTGCACCACCAGTCACACAAGTTAGACCGGTGATACAGTCTCCTTCAATGGATGATTTGCAGAAAATCTCAAAGTATGTACAACGCTTTGTTCCCGGGCCTATGGGGTCAGCAGGAACGAAAGCGTATCTCAAAGATCTGGAGTTCAGATTGAGGTCTTATCCTAATGCTACGGTAGACGATAAGATAAGTCTGATACGGCTCACTTCAGACAGAGAGGTGTTCACCTTCATCGAGCGTCTACCTGATGCAACGAGGAGGGATTACAACCTTCTGTGTGAAGCTTTGATCAGAGAGTACGACCCCTGCACGGGGCCTGCTGGTTTTCCAGCTGCAGACAAGGTCATGCAGGGTAAAAATGAACATCCAAAAGTTTATTACAAAAGAATCTTCCAAGCTTATTTTGGTAACAGAAATGAGACCGGAATGGAAGAAGATGATGGTTTTAAGTTTGTTTTCAGCAAAAATCTCCACTCTGATTTTAAAAAATCAGTACAAATGATGGCAAATTTCAGAGAAAAATCCATCAGTGAGATTAAACAGTGTGCTGTGAATGTGTTTGAAGCATGTTCTCATGCTAAGACGCCCATAGAAGTGTTTCCTAGTGTAAAGGTTAAACCCCTCCCTCTTGAACTAGAAGGACGACGTGCTTCGCCGCCTCCTCCTAAGAAGAAAGAGAGAAAACAGTCTGTTCAAGCTAACAAACCGCGTCCTGACGGTGCACGCTGGGACAAAAAGGCTCCTCTTTCAGAGGAAGACAGTGATTATCGAAAAAGGGGTGGGCGCAGGACGCAACGATATGAGAAACCATATCAGCAGGAGCAGTACGTAAAGGAAACCCCGCAAGACGTACCTGACCGTCCCCCACCTCGGACGAAACGAACCGAGGCGAAAAAATCACAAAAGTTCCAGAAACAAGGCCCTACACCTCTGAGCTCGGAAGAGACAGAGAAACTACGCAGGTTGTTAGAAACTTTGAAACACACTGACACGGGAACCCAACCAGGAGCACTTTGCAGTAATGTAATTCCTATTACATCTGAGGGCGCGAATGACAACATAACAGATGTCGGTGGAACACGCCAAGACTTTGCTGTTGTTGCCTCAAACAACCCCTCATCGGAAGAAGGGGGGGTAAACACGCACACGAACGATGACGTGTCATCGCAGGCTGAACACTCAGAAACAGCTTCTGCTGTGCTGACGGTTCAGGCAAACCACAATTACACAGATAAGGCTGAACGCGTGAAGAAGCGTCAGAAAAAACCCAAGAGGTTTCTGTGTAACTTTATCAGAAAGGGGGTCGCCAAAAAGGCGTACCTGTCAGTAACACTCGAAGGTGTCCTCACACACGAAGCACTCTTGGACGGTGGGGCAGACATAACAAT
>NC_056505.1:30792153-30800437 GCF_014905685.2 Nematolebias whitei
TATATATATATATATAGTATTTTGATGCAAAATAATCAATATTTAGGAAATATTCCAAAGTGACACATTAATGAGCGTCTGTAAACACAAAAGGTCAAAGAAGAGACTTTAGTTCATGTTTTATTGTGTTATTATGTGTTAATGTGTGCAGGCCAGCTCGCCACAGGAGCTTCGTCTTTTCTATGAAAGCAGTGCAACCCTGTTACCCAGGTTAGTACATCTTTGCGTAACCTTCTCACTAAGCACATGCACTGTACAATAAACAATATACGGCAATCACGATAGGAAAGGGCGTAAACAGGCAGTACTTGGAAATCGGTCATGTCTGCTCTCCGTTTACTAATCACTGAGTGACGTTGGTGCCTATGGCGCTGGAGTTCGAACCCACGAAAGTCTGCAGACACATGATAAAATTAGACACCAGCGAAGGAGTCTCACACCAGCGTTAAAATTAGTCTTGATGTGCAGGAAACTGATACAGACACCTGATGGGATCCATCAAATCTAAAACTGTCTCAGTCTCTCACACAATTGGTATTTGAAGTTTCTCAATCTTATAATGCTGGATCTATTGTCCTGTCAGAGCAGAACATTTATATACGGTGAAATATTATCAGAAAATGCAGATACGAAAACAGTCGGTAATCTTTGGAGAACTTTATGAACTTTTGGAGAGCAATAAGGGGGTTTGGGTTCTGTTTGATTGCTTTGTTCTCACTGTACTTTACCAGCCTTTTATGGCTCACAGCCATGCTTATCTCATGTTGTGCTACAGCTGGATGATAAGATAGGCTGTGGTTCTGTGAGGAGGCATAGTTTGGTTTATTCTCACTCTATTTATAACCTTCTCGAAGCTGCCAGCTGGTGATCTGGGCAGCTTTCTTTTTTCCACTCGACCCTCATAGGTCAACACAGACGAAAACACACTCCGTCTGACTGGCGCACTGACTGAGTGACGTGTTGTCCACAGCTTTGGTGCTGAAAACATACGTTAGATAAAAAAAATTCACATATTTTACAGCTCACAAAGTGTTTGTTAAATGTAAGAGGCCTAATATATTAAAGACCAAGGTATCAACTGCAGGGAAACAAATGATGGTGCATTTAAGTTGTAATTTGTAAATATTAGTATTCTCTGGAACACATGACAATTAATGCTACATATACACCACTGAGTGTTTGAGTCTTTATGATTTGTGTTTGGATTATTGTTTTTTTTTTTAAATCACAATTTACTTTAATTAATTAATTGATCTTTGTTATTTTCTAGCATCCCGAAAGAGACTTCTGCTAACTTGAGACACCTTTTGCTAGGGCTGCTGCAGAGGAACCACAAAGAGCGCATGAGCTTTGGTAAGCTTCTCTTCCTTTTATTATTTATAATTATTTTTATACTCCCGTCAAAGGCAGGACGTATTACAGCTGCTTGTCCTGCCCATAATTTCTGATCCGCTCAAGATAATTTAAGGACGCTCGATACACTTGCATCATCACTAGACAAAGTGTTGCATACACTAAGGTCACAAATCAAGGTTAAATGTTATACAAGGTCTTTGCTTGTCCCACCCATAACTTCTGATCTACTCTAGATTATTTAACAAAACTTTATACACGTGTATCATCACTGGATGGAGTGCCATGTACACTTTTTATCATCCCAGCTTTAAGGTTAAGATCACAAATCAGTCAAAGTCAAAATTATATCTTTGCTTGTTCGGACTATAACTTTGAATCCCCTCGAAATAATTTAATAAAACTTAATATACATAAACATCACTAGACAGAATGTCACAAACAATTTTTGTTCCCCCAGAGTCAAGGTCATGGTCACAAATCAAGGTTAGATGTTATATAAGATCTTTGTTCACCTGGGACATTGCTATAGATTGATGTATTGCTGTATAATAGTTTGTAGAAGGGCGCATAATGTGCCTTATCTATACCAGATGTGGGCACCGTACAGCCCGGGGACCAAAAGTGGCCCTTGAACAATCTCTATCCGGCTCCCCGTCATCGTTAATTGAAAACAACTTTTAAATAAGTTCATGAAAATCTGCATTTTATCAATGAAATTGAAGAAAACCTAAATTGGGCATCTTGGACAAATGCATCAAAAACCTTTGGGTTAAAAAATGCTAAAACCATCTTTTTAGTTGACTTATTTTTTTATGTTTTCATTTAAATTTTTATTTTGTATATTTAAGCTAACAAAGATATTTTCATAAGATAAAGTTTCCAAAGACTAAGTCTTGCATCATAAAGATTATTGGGGAGACACATTTTTATCAAGCATACTACCGGTAACTATGCTACAACAAGAAAAGGCCTCGGGGAAAAAGTCTCATAGAATATCTGTTTTCAAGAAAATGTATTTTCTAATTCTCTGTGAGGCCCTTTGATAGCTTTCAATATCTTGATTTGGCCCTCTGGAAAAAAAAAGTTGCCCACCCCTGTCCTATATTCTTGTTGATTTTAAATTGAAATTACTTGTCTTTACATTTGTAGATGAGTTCTTCAACCATCCATTCTTGGAGACAAGCTTGTCTACAAAGAAATGTGCGTAAGGTGTCTTGTAAGAGTCAGCAAAGATCAATGCATTGTGGGTAAATAACTCAGCTCCTAACACAAGTAGATGTTTGCGTTCTGACAGGCTCACCTTCTTCAGTGCCCTCCTACCCCAGCTCAGGCTCAGGGAGCTCCTCCAGCAGTTCATCCACATCTCAGCTGGCCTCGCCTCAAGTACGGTGACCAAACGCCACTCAGTAAAAGACATCAGATGTAAAATTGGCTTTAATACGCTTTTAATTTATTGTGTTGTTACTCATTGATTCATTTGATTTTTATCTGTCAGCATTCCGATGGAGAGATGAACCGGCTTCAGCCTGAAGAGCTGTACTCACTCGCACAGGCCACTAACGGCACCCTGGGAAAAGAAAAAATCAGTCCAGATAATCGAAACTCACCAACATACGTTGAAGATTATGTCATGGTGTCTGCCCAGTTTTCCAGTAGGATTTCTGAATTATCTAGCTCATTTAATTGCACAGGTTTTCTTTACATCTGTACAAAAAGCCTGATTATTTTGTCTCTTTGCCTTACAGGTGAGTACCCATGTGAGGCGGAAGACGAATCCCCCACTGAACATTACCTGATAAACAGTGGGTGAGTCGTTGCTTTTTGTCCTCATGTGTCATAATGTGAGAAAATAAAACGCACTTTTTGAGTAGGAAACAATAAATATGTTTGTTTAGGAACGCCCAGCTGACCAGGAGAGGTTCTGGACCTGCAGGAAGGACACCACCCCCTTCACTACCGATCTCTCCCTCTAAGCTTGTTGGGTAAATATAAGCCATGCAGTTAAATATTAATTTAGTTTAGTAAAAATATAGCTGAAGCATTTTTATTTTGGTTGTAAAAGATGTTTTGTTCATCCTGGCATTTTTATTAGTTGTAAAAAGTTTCAACATCCATTCTGACTGTTCTTTTTTTTTCCTAGTAATTGTGTTTGCTTCAATTTGTCACCCCGCAGTCATCCTACTGTAATAAACGGCCGTAAGTGCAGCCCATCCATGCCCATTCCAGTCCCAACTCAGATCCAAAACTACCAGCGTATGAAGCAGAACCTGCAGCCTGCCGTTTCACGTGACTCCATAAGGCATGCACAAGCTACCTCAGAATATTGTCTTTTTTTTTTTTTATATTTAGCCTTTTTTTTCTTTGTTTAACTATATCATGTGTTACTCAGGGTCATATGCTGTGCTGGCAGCAGCAGTGCAACCCCGGTGCAGCGTGGAGGGTGTTCAGCTCCAGGTCCAGGTGTTGAGTCTGACTTCCCAATGCTGGAAAAAGAAGGAGGCCAACCGCAACACTCCTCCCCACAAGGTAGCTGACTTGCTTTTTATTTTATCTTTTATTTTATTTTTCTACCGCACAATTATCACCTTGAAGGCAAACCTAAGAGTAACAGCTTTGTGCCATTGAACCGTATTGCCTGACTTAAAAAAAGACTGTTTACTGATTCATTCAGACAAGACCACACACAAAGCAGTACCGTACTTGCCCCCGTACACGTCGCACCGCCGTATAAGTTGCATCAGTCCAAATATGTCTAATAAAGAGGAAAAAAGAAACATAAATATGTTGCTTCACCGTATAAGTCGCATCTATTACACGTCACCGCTGATCACTCGGAAACGTTGGTCTGCGTTGTGCCAAAAATCGATTGGCTGCCAAATGGCGGCCGCGGGAACGTGCACGGGAGGACTTTAACAAGAATTTTAAGATTAGCACTTAAAAACAATTATTTGTTTGCTCGACATTATAGTAAAGGTGTGTCTCAGTTTGATTTTTCCTTAATAAATGCACTTTAATGGTCAAATCAGCTGCGTTTCAAAAATTGATTTGCGGCTGCTGGAGCACGCAGAGGGAGGACTCGCTGTGCATTTCTTCAAAACGTAACAAGATAAGCACTTAAAAGCAATTATTTGTTTGCTCGACATTATAGTAAAGGTGTGTCTCAGTTGAACTTTTCCTTAATAAATGCACTTTAATAGTCAAATCAGCTACATTTCGCCTGGACGGTGCAGTGAAATGCAGCTGATTTGATGTTTGCTCCAGGAGTTCTGGAGCGAGATGAAGGTGGCTCCTTATGGCAAGCCAAGTGTCTCATTAATAGCCACTTTTACCTGTTAATGCATATGTGTCAAACTCATGGCCCGGCTGCCAAATGTGGCCCTCGTTGACATCTTATCTAGCCCCCAAGATGTTATTTTAAATGTAAAATATTTTAATCACTTCATTTTTTTCCAGTAATCTTTGATTATGATGTCAAAAGTGCAACAGAGCATCAAATGAGACCAATCAAACTCTTGTTGAGGAACCTGCAACCAAGAAAAGATGTTGGTATCTGATTTGAGTTCATGTAGATTCTGAAACTGGCCCTTAGTTTGAAAAAGGTTTTAATTTTGGCCCCCTTTTGTAAGTGGGTTTGGCACCCCTGTATTAATGAGACTCTTGGCTTGCCATATAACTCTAGGGTGCTCTAGTGGCAGAAAATGGTAGTGTTCAATATTTTCCATGCCAGAATGAATGAAATTGTCAGGGTTATTAATATAGGGAAAAAAACATATATCAGTTGCTTTAGTGTATGAGTCACAGGACTTTCAAATTTATGCAAAAAGGTGCGACTTATACAGCAAAAAATACGGTACTTGTACAAAATGTTTTAGCAATTATCGGTGAACTGGTGATCACACATTTGATTATTAGTGTGACTTGAAGGGTTCAAAGGTGTGCTCATTTTTTCAGAACATGACAAGAACTTCATAAGTTTAGTTAATATTTATGATTTTAAAGTTTTTTGTTTAGGAAAGTTGTTTTTACAGCATGTCTTAAACTCATGCAGCCAAACAAAACCTTGTTAACGAGTTTGTGTGGTAACAATTGTGTCACTATATGTCAAACAGCACAGTTATCAGATGTGAGGTGTATTCACTGAATTGTTTGGGATGAAATATTATCTGATTTCCCTTGTGCACGCTGACGCATCAATTTACACCTACCACACAGGAACATTAATACTAAAACCAATGATCTAATCAAAATATGTACAGATAGTAATTTAATTTCTGTAATACTCTCTACTTTAGCTGGACTGACTCCAAAGAGATCAGAACAGACTCTCCCCCGTAGTACAAGAACTGGACTGCTCCCCGGCTCTCCTGATGCTCTGGTCTCCTCCAGCCACAAGGTCAGTTTCTTAAACACTTTTGTGCAGGAGGCACGACAGAGCCTCAACACACAGCTGTAGAGTAGAAAAGGTTTAAAAATGTACAACTTGTTCCATATTTAGCAGCACGTTCCAACTAGAAAGCCAAACCGAACCACATCAGTCCAAAACCTGCAGTCCCTTGAACAATGCTCTGCCTCCCAGACCATCAGCGCCAAGTCTGCCAATAAGAAAGGCCCCTTTAAAAGGTATGAATGTATTATGATAAAAAAGAAGTGTTGTCTGATGAGCAAACAACATTCTCCCAAATTATGAGGCTTTGTTACCACAACGTGTCTTCGGCTGCTTTAAATGTTCAGGTCACTGAGTGCTGGCAAGCTGTCTGACATGCTGCTGAAAGCTGCCTTTGGAGCCAACGTGTTAGAGGAAGAAAGTGACGAGAGCTTCAGCTGTGACAGAAGCATGGACACTACAGGTACAGTGCAAAAATATACTTGACTCTTTCTATTTTCTTTAATAATTTTTGCAATGTTTAACGTTGAGAAATGTGGTACATGTACTGAACGGTGGCCTTTATTGGACTGGTTTTCTTCCATTTGTCTCTGCAGCCCCACCTACTGGGCACCAAAAGGTGTTTCAGTTCTCAGACAGCCCGCCTTCAGCAGTCTTTGCCATGGGTTCTCCACTCAATGGAAACACTCCTCCTGATGACATAGTGCCCAAGATGTTGTCAGGTAGATGATTTTACATACGCTGATATGTTCCTTACTTGTTTTTTTTTTTTTAGCTTGCATTGTAGGAGTTTAGTAAATGAAGCAGGTTCATAGGTTTAATGGGGTTTTTTGTACTGTGAAAGTCCTCTCAGTCATCTTTTATCATACATTCACTCTGTCACTTAATCAATGATGAGCTAGATTAATCTTTTTTGTAAAATGCAGGCTCCCCCAGCTACATTACCTCAGCCTGGCTGCTGAACAGTCACCCTGTCCAGCGAGGAAGCCGGAGAAACAGTGAGACGGAAGTCATGGATGCTATTTCACACTACAGCTTTGTATTTCACCCTCCAGCTCTGCCTGAAGATACACTGATGGAGGTAGAGACGAATAAGATAAAACAGTTTCTGCAAAGGAACATGCAGCACAACCAGTTTCAATATTCATTTAATTTGATGTACTCCTTTCACAGCAGGCACATATGGACGCGCTGAGCGACTTGCGTTTCACTCTGGCGTTTGTCAGCTGTGTTTTAGAGTTGGCTTCCACAAAGGAACCTGGGATGGGCACCATCAGCAGTCCTGACGTTTCCTTTTTGGAGCAGAGCTCTGTGACGGATCAGATCAGCCTCCTGACTAGAGAGTGGAGGTGAGAGGGTGGTTTTTTTCAACATGTGTAGCAGCTTTTTTGATCTTCCCATTTTAGGTCTCAAGTCTTCTTTCTATTTCTATTTCTTCTGTGTTTCTGCAGTTATGCAGAGCAATTGGTGTTATACATGAAAGCTGAGGAGTTTCTGTCATCAGCTCTGCACACCGCCCAAGAAAATATAAAACAAGGCCAGCTCCTGCCTTCTGCTACTGTCAAACAAGGTGAGTCTTGAATATCAAACACCAGTTGATGAAACAGACTTAGACTTGTAAACTATAAAGGTTATGCATAAATAATTTGAAAGAAATGGTCAGATTATCAAACCAAATAAACTTTATTCATAAAATATTTGAAACAACCAGAGTTGACCCGTGATGGTACATTAAATCTTAAAATCAGAGTTATAAAAATATAAACATCATAATCAGTTTAAAACACATAGATGCATAAAAACATTAAACATAAAACCAAGTTTTAAAAAATCCTAATGATGCAATTTAAAAGTTACTCAAATAGCTCAAAGGAATAATTGCAGTTAAAAGCCAGAGAAAATAAATGTGTCTTAGGCTGCTTTTTAAAAGACTCAACAGAGGGAGCGTACATGACTGACAGTGGAAGACTGTTCTGAAGTTTTGAAGTGGAGACACGAGCTTCTCTACTGACTACGACTGGGGAACTTCCAAAAAGACATGTTCAGAAGATCTGAGCATTCATGTGTTTAAATAGGTGCAGAGAAGTTCAGAGATGGATTCATGTATCGGATCATACTAACCTTTGAAAACAAACAAGAATTTAAATTAAACTTTGTGTTTAACAGGAAGTTAGTGAGAGACTGCAATAATCCATGCTGCTGTAATAACGGGCTTCATGTTCTAAATGACATGCTTGGTGATATTTGGTTCTCCTTAACACTTCCATAAACCATTTCTTGTTGATGAGACTTCCTGTCATTTAACTGAAGATAGTTGCTAGTTTTTACAATGTTTCACCTGTTTGAGACAATTTATAATAAACAGAACATGTTTGGTCATCAGGGCTCAAGGGCATATCAATTTGAATATCATTTGCACAAAAGTGAAATACTATATTTCCAGAATATATGACCCAAGGGAAGTATGTATAGTAGGGATGCACGATATTGGATTTTTGGCCAATATGCCAATATTGCCGATATATATATATATATATATATATA
>NC_056505.1:30800537-30810166 GCF_014905685.2 Nematolebias whitei
TGTCAATTGTTGAACTGAAACAGAAAGAAAAGTTCAGGTCAGTTAATGAGGATTGTATTCTTCTTATTTCAAAGCTCCGATATCAGATCTGGGAACGACGACTCTACCTAATCTAGTTCCATTTGAAAATAAAAACTTGGAAAATCACCAGGATAATGTAATTGTCGTGTTAAATAGCCTACCATTAGTCTGGAAGTTGAGAACAATGGTTTTCTTTGGGTTCTGTGAAACCACCACGTTGATGTTCATGTATGGTGGTTGAAAAGTACGAGTGTGCCTGGATTACTGAGATACATATGGACCTGAGTGAAAGTGAAAAAGTTATTACAGCAGCTATCACATCTTTTAGTGCATGAGTCAGCCATACTGGATTTCAAGGTCAGCAATTATTGACTTTCCAAGTTTAAATTTCTAATTTATGTGGCGTTCCAGTTGATTTTTTTTACAACTCAGAGCATGGGCATTCTGATTTCTGAACACAAATGAAACACAAATGACTCCATTTGTACACTTGTGCACCATAAATGTACAGATAACCAGCCTCCACAGCAAATGTATCATACTATAGATAGGAGGTTTTGGACCCAGAATGCAGAGATATATGGAGAGCTTGAAAAAACAAAAACTAACTAACAAAACTTTATTTAAAAAGAAAAAAAAAATTGATATGGCATCAAGCTTACAGAATTTCAGATAGAATACAAGAGTGATGAGGTAATACAACAAAGATATTGGAACAGTGGCAGAACAGTCAAGAAGAGTGAGGTCATATGGGCTGAGGATAATGAGAAGATGAGGGACAGCTGAGCTAAGTGGAACAAAACGCAGGTGAGGGTGGACATGGCGGGACTGACCAAGGGTTCAGAACTGAGGAGTGAACTGATGGCATGAGGAACACAAGGGGAAGTGAAAAAGGAAATGAAAGGCACACATAAAACAAGCACAAGGAATACAAAAAAATATGAATGATGCTACTAATTAAACAAAAAAGACCAACAACAAACACAGATCCTGACAAAATGAAGTGAAACACAGGCCTCATTACTTGCTCAAGTCTAAACTAATTTGGCTTTTGGAGTCATTGCAACTCAAGACGGCCGTCACAACTATCACACTTAGCAAACACAAAAATGGCCATAACTCTCATTTTTACAGATGCTGATCTAAATTTGTGTGTGGGAGTATCTGAGAGTCATTCATAACACATGCTCTGAGTGCTAACAGATAGCGTGCAATCACACATAATTTTGTTTTAAAGAGTTAATCTTTAAAATAACATGATCTTAATTAAAACTGCAATCAAATGTGACAGGTGACATGCATTCCTGTCGACAGATGCTTTCTCCTTTATTTACTACTTATAATTTTATAAAGTTTTTCAATATGAAATTGATCGGCAGTCGTTATAGCGCATTTAAATGTTTCTTAGCTCTCCTGTAGGCTGACTGACTGACAGGCCAAGCATGTTGGGAGAAATGTTCACTATAACGGATGCTCCTAATATTTGTGTTTCTAACTGTGTTTTAGATTAAAGTACTGAAGTGTTTTGTCAATTTTTGACAGCAGCGTGATACTACAGTGAACAAACATCATAACTTTTACATTCCTATTGAATGCTGATGATCAATGGCTCTCATGCCGAGGTGTGTTTTATTCATTCAACTTTTATTTAGACAGGTTAATCCCATTGAGCCTGGGGGACTCATTTACAAGAAAGACCTGTGTGTGACCACAATAACAACAATATTAATGGGGAATATGCCAGGTTATAACAGAAAGTATCCATCAAACTGCTATACAAAACCTTAATGAAGGAAAAACTAAAATTGCCTACTCCAAAACACGAACAGCAAACATTAGATTTGTTATGGAGTGTAATGCTGGCAACTGAATGCACACGAACAGAATTGGTTGAAAATCAAAAATTAAACAAAAGCCAGGCAACAAATAATCTGGCAAACACTACAAGCAAAAATAGCTGGCAGGTAGGAGAGACGAGGATCTGGAAAATAACACTTAACACTCCTCCTACTTCTTCTTCTTTTGGCAAACCATTAAAAATACAAGTATCTATGCAGAATTAGGGGACTGACTGAACCAGTTCCATTGATGGACGAGTAGTGAGGGGCGATCCAACAGAAAGCAGGTGGGGAGACAATAGTTTCTGATGTCAGCTGATGACCTCAGACTGGTTGGTGTGACTGGACGTGAGCTGCTGCAGTGAAGACTGTAATGACCACATAGATCGTTTTCTTCATATGATCATTTTCTCTACAGTTCACATTTTTGGAGGAGCCTATGCAGAAGCATTAAAGCACCCTGATATCAACTCTGTCATTATTCTTCTGTTCTATCCGATTGCTTTAAAAACATCCACACAAAAAGTATATCAACAGCTTTTCAAAAATGTTACACTTGTACATTTTATTAATTTTATTCTCTCAGACATTGGTTTCTCAGACCATACTATTGATTGGTTTTCTAATTACTGGTACCTCTCAGATCGAAGGCAATGTGTTCAACATAATGTTACTTCTTCCAGCTATTTAACTGTCAACAATGGTGTACCACAAGGCTCAATCTTAGGACCCACCCTTTTCACAATCTATATAAGTAATGTAGGTCAGAGCATTCCTGATGCGTCCTTACAGTTCTATGCCGACGACCCAGTGGTTGATTGTCGAGCTAAAACCGTTGCTAAGGTTTTTCAGCTCTTACAGTCTGCATTTAGCAACATCCAGTCAGATTTGTTCTGTCTTAAACTGGTGCTAAATGCTGACAAAACCAAAGGGATGTCGTTTTCAAACTGGAAGTTGGTACCAGCAGTTCTTCCTTCTATCTTATCTATGAATGGTGTTCCTACTGAGTTTGTCGATTCTTGGGAATCGTGGTCGATGCTCATCTCCCTTTTAAGCATCATGTTGAAAACTTGGTAAAGAAACTGAAAGTAAAACTGCGTTTCTTTTTCAGATCTTGTCCAACTCTGAATGCTAGAAAACACCTTGTAACTACTACTTTCCTTTCGTCCATGGACTACAGTGACATTATTTACATGAATGCTCCTGCAAGCACATTGCAGATGTTGGACGTTGTTCTATCACGGTGCGCTAAGATTCATAACTGGCTGTAACTACCGTACCCACCACTGCACCCTGTATTCACTGGTCAATTGGTCATCATTAACTTCACACAGCCTGGTAGATTTTCTTCTTTAAATCACTTCTTGGTCTGCTGCCTTCATACATCTTGCTTCTACATGTCACTTCGTCGTCAGCGCAACTACAGCGTGCGCTCCAAAAACATAATTACCTGCAGTGTCCTCTCAGTGCGGACTGAACTAGGCTGAAGGACCTTCTCCTACTCTGCTCCTGTAACCTATAACTCTTTGCAAAAAGATCTGAAGCTCTCGACTCTGACCTCCATAAGGGATTTATAACAACTCTTAAGTTCAATGCAAAAATCATGTTCCTGTTTTTAGTATTTTACACCGTTTTATAATGTAGCATTTTTTTTATTTTGTTTTATATCACTTATTTTATTTACTTTTAATTTTATATGTTTTTATAAGATTCTTTATTGCTGTGTGTACCTCATCTGTGTCTTTTGTTTAAAACAGGTCTCTCTTGTAAATGAGTCCCCGTGACTCAGTGAGACTAACCTGTATAAATAAAGGTTGAATGAAAAAAAATTGAACTGTAGGCATGTTTGTCTTATTTTTCCCAGATTGTCTCCCACTGCTACAACTGATATTCCTACCAAATCCCCTCGAATGCAGAGTACGCACATTCAAACTCTCATTGATTTCCTTTGTAAATTAGCTCAAGTTAAGGTTTTTAAACTTGCCGTACCTCCTAAATAAAACACTGCATGAACAATTACAATTCTATTTACAAAAACAGTGTATTGGTGCGTAAGAACACTACATTAGTGAATATTAAAGCTGTAAACTTTTTCACAATGCCGTTTAGTTTGTTGCCATCTTCTCATCCAAACAACATCTGTGTTACTACATGAATGTCATTATAAATCATCATATATCAACGGTGCTGAGGCAGTATCAGTCTGCTTGATCAGGGCTCTAGATCTGGTTTCTTTTCACGCCTACAGTTCACACGTCAAAGCTCTGGCAGTTTGTCAGCTTAGTTTGTCACAAAAGTAAGTCTTAAATTACTATTGGGCTTTATAGAAGAAAGCTGATGTTGTGATTTCAGGTATTAGCTGCCACCTGATACATTCAGAGTTTTTTCAAGGATTTTCTTGTCAATGGTTTCATATACACTAATCTGTTCCAGGGTCATAAACTCACCAGGTTTCTTTCCATGACAAGCTGAAACAAATGTATCAGTATATTTCAAGTGACATTTGAAAGAAAAGCACACTTCATTTGGATCAACCTTAAACCATTTAAACATTATTTTTAAAATAATTACCATAACTGAACTTGATGTGTTGAAAATTGGTCAATTTCAACGCTCTCTGTTGCTTTCATGTTTGCTCAGTGCCAAGCGTTTTCCACACTTTTATGCAGCAGTTAATTATAAACTGCATCAGGGAGGATTTTCAACAACATTACAGCTTTTAGAAGGTAATTACTGGTACCCTCCTTTGTCTTCTGCTCAGCCAATTCAGACTAAGCCTTCTTTCTCCCATCATTTATGTGTAAATGTTTGGTTTGTGTCAGGTATTTATTATTTTTTTTAATTTTAGGGGAGTTATCTCCTCACACTGACATCTCTCCTTCCACAGCTTTATGCATTTCTGTTTTCGTCTGATCGAATTTATGACAGAGCGTTGTTGTTTTTCTTCTCGTAGGCAGAGGATGGTGAGAAGCAGAGAGGGCCATGTAAGGGCACGCTGCAAGCACGAGTGGTTGGAAACTCAGAGTGCATGTCCCCACACCCACAATGAATCTGGAACTACAGCAAACAGAGAGCATGAAGAGAGCCTACCGTTTGGTCATGACTAAATAAGAGTCTTGTCCTTAGATCACTTTATTGCTTTAAATCACATAAATGAATGCGTTGTTGAAGGAATGACAAAATCTTGGAAAATAAAATATTCTCCCTCAGAAGGTAATTGCTCCCATTTCTTCCCATCAGTTTTAATCAGTAGAATGCCAGGTTTATCTTTATATGTGAGATTTTCATAGATAGAGATGTCATGGGATCAGCTCAAGTTACTTTCCAAGTTTTTTTTTTTTCTCTCCAGGACAAATAATCTGAATTTTAATATTTAGTCACTGTCTGTTTGCAAAGCAGTGCTACAGATGGGTGATGAGCCAAGATAGTAAGGGAGGGATACAGCGGTTATTCTTTTCTCCTCTTTGGGCTGAATTTATCAGGTCAAAAAAGGTTTATTCAGGTCTCATGTAAATGAGTCCTCGAGGCTCAATGGGATTTACCTGTCTAAATAAAGGTTGAATGAATGAATCTGCAAGCACACACAAATTTAAGAAAGAAAAAGGCAACTTAAATATTGGCCCACAACATTTTTTATATCTTTGTTGACCATGCAAAGCACGTGGGTGCTAAGAATAGAGGTCCGATTGGACAACTAGTTGCAGAAGCTGCAGAAAAAAAAAAAAAAAAAAAAACACCTAATTAACAGATTCACTAAGCATATGCAGCACCTCTCCTTTTGCACTTCTTGTGCACCTGCTATCTGCTCCTTCTGAGTGTCAGATTCATAAAACAAATAGTTCACGGTGGGCACAACTAATCAAAAAGTAAGCTTTGATAACCACTAATTTGCTAACTAAAAATTTAGCTTTGCTAACAATAAACTGCTAAACAGATTTTAAAAATATATATTGGAAGTGGATTTTGAAGCGCCAACTTTTATCAAACACTGCTGTCGCTGTAAGAATGTCTGTAATGTGAAATGTTGTAAGTGAAGACGACTCAAAGTAGTTCATGAATCACACCTTGTGATTTATGAACTGTTTTACTTGTGATTCTCAAGTAAAGTGTCCATGTCTGGTTCAGAGGTGAGCTTTCAGAAATTAATCCGATCCTTCAGAACCGAAGAGGTGGAGCAGAATGCTGTGCTGAAACAGAGCGATGCGTTCAATGTCAGACGTCTCGTGTCGTTAACTATAATCAACTCACTTTAGTGATCGTCTTTGTAGTTAACTAATTCTATAAACTAATTACAAAGTTGCTGAGCATCATCATCAATATTCTCTCTGTAATAAATCTGTTTATATTAAAGTAAAGATGTGTGAAATGTGTGAGAGAGTCACGTCCCAGAGACAGTGTGAGCGTTGTAAAGTATGCTGGGTGGGAATTATGTGTGCAATGTTTCTGAGTGTGAAAAAAGGTTTTATTTTATTTCCTGTTCTGGTTTGGTTTGGTATTTATGTTAAAGTCTCTGTTATTGGCTGTAAACTGACACCAGGAGTCAGAAACTGCTTGCGGTAGATATGAGAGGGAACAAAAAGCCCAGCAAGGTTGGTGATGTCATCAAGTGGGTGACAAAGAAAGGAGTTCCACTAATCCACTAATAGTGGAGCTAACTTTCCTATGCTAACTTTGCTACTATGCCATGATGTGCATAGCATAGCATTGTATAAACTACATGGTTCTGTATCCTGATGCATGCTCAATAATCCATGCAGAACAATCTAAAAAAGGTAAATCTGGTCTTCTGGACATTCAAAACAAACAAAAAACAACAAAAAAGTAGAAACGTTTCATCTTTCTTCCAAGAGACTTCCTCAGTCTGAGGTGCTGTATTCAGCTCAGTCTCTTAAATAGCACCTTCTCAGAGTGGATCAACCAGTTTGCTGCTGACAACCAAAACCAGCTGATCACATGCTCAAGAAGGACCATCAGCCTAACAATGGATCATTAGCACACTGATAGCTTTTTACTTTTCACAGAGAGATGAGTGATACTAGCAATAACAGCATTGTAAAGCTTCCAGTATACTGCCACGTATGTCCGTTCACGCGTACGTACGCGTGTACTGTACGCAGAGGGTTCAGACATGATACTCCAGCGTACACCCCGAGCAGCTGCAGAGCAGCTTCACAGACAAGGGGTGTTTACCTTGGGGACAAATTGAGGTCGCCGATTGGTCATTTGCTGACACGCCTATTGGATTGATTGACAGGTCGGGGAAAAAAAAAAAACGAGCGCTGGCAGCCTCAGCCACAGCGGTGTTCTGTGTTTATATGTTGTTAATAAAAAGGTCTAAAAATAACAACAACAAAAAAATAACAGGGAGCGCTAGCTCTGCAGCCCACACATCAAACCAACACACCAGGAAATCTCCAGACCCTCCTGCAGCCATGCTGGACCTGAGTTTAATTTGCTTGTGACAAATTCCTTCATTTCTCACCATTTCAGTCATGGCATCAATGGAGGAGGAAGAGATCACTGCCTCTTGGCAAAAAAACAAAAGAAAAGGCCAGATCAGGGATGAAGAAGAGGAATTTAATACATTGGTGTCACATACAAAACAGTCCGTCGCCGGGCAGTTTATTCTGTGACACTACGTACACGTATGTGGTCGTAAAAATGTGAGCTTTGCACGGACATGCCCTGGGGGGTACGCTTGTACCTCTGCGTATGGACGTGCGTACCTTTGCGTATGGACATATGCGGCAGTATACTGGGGGCTTTAGAGGAGGACAGATGAACACGGAGGCCTCCACCCCTGTTTAATGATGGACGATTTCTTTTCACAAAGATGGCCTCCTTTACTCCTCTCTCAAACCATCGTTCCTCTCTGTCCAGGATGTGAACATCTTCATCCCTGAAAGAGTGACCGCTGGCCTGGAGATGAGTGTAGACCGCAGAATCCTGGCCTGATGATGTTGATCTTCTGTGCTGGTCCATCCTTTTGGCCAGTGGCTGTTTAGTTCCCCAATGTAAGACTGATCACAGCCCTCCTGACACTGAACAGCATACACAACATTGCTCTGTTTGTGCCGGGGGACTGGATCTTTGGGATGAACCAGTCTTTGCCGTAATGTATTTTGGGGTTTAAAAGCCACTGGGACGTTATGTTTAGAAAATAAACGTCTCAGTTTCTCTGATACTCTCGCATGATTGTCCAGAGGACCAGACTTAACTTTTTTAGATACATGGTCCTGTATGATTTTAGTGCAGGTAACTGTCTTAACAAAATTAGAAGACTTGAATTTACTGGATTTAAATATAGCAGGAGCCACTTATGCTAAAGGTTTACAAAGTCAGCCAAAATGTTAATCTGTTACATGGAAAGATAGCTCCGCTATTAGAGGATTAGAAAAACAGTGCACACCACTGAATTTGGGTTTTGGTTGTTTTCATCCTGAACTATAAATAACCTACAGAAAAGGGAGAAACACCTAGTCCACTTGATTAAATGAAAATGAGGTGACCAGACGTCCCCTATTTCCGTAGACATTTCCTGTTTTGGACAACCTGACCACTGATAAAGTTGCCCCAGGAAATGTCCCAGAATTTAACGTTTTACGAAAGAGAAAAGATGTTGCCCAAGGGTGGACTGGCCATCAGGAGCACCGGGACATTTCCTGGTGGCCTGGCCCGCTCAGTGATCGCCGAGGGGCTGGACTAAAGGCTCGGTTCGAGTCACGCTAGATTATTTAAAATAAACAATCCATACCGTTCATATGGTTCACTCAGGTATCCGCCTCGCTGAATCTCCCACAGACTGAGCAGTAGTGATGGGGAAAGATAGACACCCCCCCCTTCTTTCTTTTCTGAGGCTGTCTGTCACAGCAGAGCAGAGACACACAACAGGTTGTGCCATATGATTATAACTGTTAGGGACTGGAAAGCAGTGGGTGCAGAGAATCTTCCCCCTCTGGGGAGGGACAGAAGTCTCAGTGGTGACAAGGTGACAAAGATGAGAGCAGCCTTGGTAGAAACGTTGTGATGGCAACTCTGGAAGCAACAGATGTAGCATAAATAAAGGAGTGGCTGCAAAAAGACACCACTTATGGCAGAAACAGGTATGGCAGATAATCAGAACAGTTTTATCCTTAAAACTCTACTTAATTGTGTACATGTACAGTTGTATGTAAAGTTAATATCCAGTTCTAATGAGCATTATTTTAGAATATTAATGTACTAATTTCCATTTTTTTCTTTTGCCTATAAAATTCTACCAATAGGTATTTTCCATTAACGTGTTTTGCCTTAGCTCTGTGTGAGTGAGGTTGGTACATGATACATTTTTCTTTGTGTGGAGTGCCTGGAATGCTTCGACCATGACAGGAAACATGTGTTTTAGATGAGGGGGTTGGTTGGTGCAAGATGAAGGAATTTGCTGTTACGTACATGCAGAAAATCAAAGTTTTTGTTAAATTTTATTTTAAGCACATTACAAAACAGGTATCAGTCCTGCATATGATATTGACAACCACAGAAGCTACAGTCTCAAAAAATGCTGTGGGTAGCATGAAGATGAAGCACACTGATCATAAAGTCAGCCTTTATTCCATAAACCTTCTTCATGGTTTTTGCTCCTCTGTATAAATATCACAGGGAGGGAGAGAGGCCTTCTCTCCGTGTTGCACCTACATGTATCTCAACAAACAGTAGTGTAGTGAACTAAGCCTCAGGTCAAAATCTGGCCTTGAGGGCCTGCCTGGAACAAGAACTGTATTTCATTGATTT
>NC_056505.1:30810266-30817422 GCF_014905685.2 Nematolebias whitei
TGTTGAAGTGAACTAATCATTTTTAATCAACTGTGAAACAGTATTAGTGATTTTTAATCCTCATGCAAAGTAGAAATCATGTTAAGGTCTGTTACAGAGTAATTATGCATTTTCTGATTTTCTGTCTTTGAATGAGCAAGTGTAAGTTGGTCCAAGGTTGGAGTCAAACGCAAAACAAGTTGTTGGAACGAACTGTCATGTTTTTAAATCCTCTCAGACGTAAATATAGAGGCTGGCACCTGTTTTCCCCCAACTCGCCTAAATATTCCTCTCGTCTGTCTTTAAAACATTTTCAATCTGTTCCATAACATTCTTGCTGTTTTTCTGACTTCTAGTGACCTCTTACGTCACAAAAACACACCCCTGTCTGGTCGAAACGACCAATCAGGAACCTCCCAAGTGAACCGGAAATAGAACTCTTTAAATGTCGATACTTCCTAGTTCAAACCAGTCGCTTCAGGTTCCAGCTTCAAGCGCCAGCTCCAGTCGAGTGCGGTGGGAGAGAAGTTCAGTTCTGGGAGCAGAACCGAACCGAGAAGTGCTGGAGAAAACAGGAAAATCCCGACATGATCCGCAGTTCTTCCGAGTCTTGTGGGGATTATGACATCTTCCACCTCTGAGTGGAACTTCTGACGGACTCCACTCATGTGAGTCCACCAAGAGGTGAACTTGTGTCGAACAAGTACCGTCACTACTTCGGACGATTCACAGCTGTTCCTACGGAGACGCTGAAAGGGTGCGTTAAATGGAACTTCGTACCAGTGGAGACATCTCCTCCAGGTAAAGAGTTGATTTATACCACCTAAGTGTACCGGGGAAGAAGCTGGGAATTCACCGGAGAGTCCCGTTCTGATGCCGACACACACATTTCCCTCATCCATCCTTTCTCTCAACTTAAACTTCAATTTCCATCTTTAAACTCTTCTATCTGCTAGAAATCATTCCAGATATTTTTAGAAATGTCTGTTGTGAAGCAAGGTTTTAACCATCGCCGTATGGTTTCTAATTGTACAGCTTGCTAAACTAAGCCATGTTGTTATTTTTCAATTAGCCAAATTAATGTAAATGTGTGATGTTAAACTTTGATTCTGTAAATAAATGACGCATTCATTTGATGGGTCAAAGAAAATTAACGTCTCACGATACATTTTATTAAATTCAATGCACAACATTATTCAGTCCAGAAAAATGAAAGAATCCGTTTAATTTATGAATATATCACAGAATATGTTCATCTACAGTAGACACAAAATCCAAATACACACAGTCCAGTGACAATTATTTGTGAAATCTACTTATGTGTCTGAGCGATGCAGTGGAACACAGGCCATTAACCTGAGAGACATCTTATGGGTACAAACACACCAGTGACCTGCTCGAAGATTGAGACACACAGACAAATTAATATGACCACAGTTATGAAATACTAAAAGTTGCATCCATGCAGGTAAGTTACTGAAGTCTTGGTAGGGTGTGGTTTTAGCTGCAGGAAACTGACAACCAGCATTTGTCTCAGTGACTCATGCAGGAGACTTTGGTCCACATTGTTTTAGAATGAAGTAACACACATTTTTTTAAAATTTGTCTTAATTATTATTATTTTCTTTGAATAATTAAATTCATTGCCCTTTTCTGTCAGATTATAAAGGTCAGCTGTTTTCAGTAAGACTTCTCAACATCTACCTGAGAGCTCAGATCCTAATTTGATGAATACATTAGTGGTTCTTAGTTGATCTGTTTGGTGATTATTAGTGAATCTCTGCTATTTATCACTGACTGCCAAAAACAAAACGGCATTTATTTTATTTTATTTTTTGTCTGTTTGTGTGGGTGTGTAGTGAGTGCATTTGTCAGCTTTGTCACCAATATACCTCATGAACCACTGGGGGGATTATAATAACACCTCTCAAAATTAATGATTGAGGATATAGACACACCTGATTAAATCTTGGCGTCAATTCAACAGCAGGTGGGAACACAAATATGGGTATAAATAAAATTTGGTGTGGTAGTGGCTGGAGAGACTTCCCCAACTTAAGTGCTATAAAACATTATCAGTTTTTTTAGAACTTTAACTAACTATGGCAGTCAAGTTGTCTCTTAGCAAAATATCCCATGAGCCACTGGATGGATTTTAGTGAAACTCCCATATGTAACGACTGATTGTGAGAATCCTGTATTTCCAGTCTAATCTTTGTAAGACCTCTTCTCTGCAGCAGTGATGTTTTCCTCCTCATTTGTTGTTCACAGCTGCATGCACCCATTTTCTCTTGATCATTCTGGGGAACCTGAACTCACCACTGGAGCATTGGTGAATGATCGTTCAACAGCCCCTCGTTGATCTCTGTGTCAAAGAGTTATTGATAATCCTGCTCCTTTGCAGTCCAGTTGGAGATCCTCCGACATCCTGGCTCCTGGTCCTCGCTGCTCCTGCCTCTACCTGTGTTGTCCTCCAACCACCTATAAGGAAAAAGAGAGTTGAAACTTACACCCTGAGAAAATCCATGATTCATCCTGGTTCATCCTCAGTGGTCTCATATTTACCTGGAACTCCTCTGGAACTTCATGCTACACCTGCAAGTATGAAATACTTACCCTCTGGAAAAATAATTTATACAATCTATCTGAAAAAGAACACTGCAGGTAATCATTATTTTTTTCCTTGCAGATCAGATGAATCATTTCCTGTTGTTCCCAAATAAAAGTATATTTTTTCTTTTTTTCCAGTTGTAAGTTTCCTAGCTCACACTAGACTCTGAGGTAATGTCAGAGTCACCCCTATTCAAGATGGCTGCCGCAACTTATTGATCTTAGCAAACAAAACCAGAGCTACAGTGTTATCACATTTACAGATATGGAGCTAAGGCTGATGTGGTAATGGCTGAGAGGCATTCACAACACATACTCTGAGCATTAGCACATCTTGTGAGATCCGGCAGTACTGCAGGATAATGTGCACATCATTTACAAGGTTTGACCAAAAACAGCTAACTGTCTATTCTCATCATAGAATTAATTCAATACGCCTAAAACATGGTGGATGATAAGCATTCTTCTAATAGATGTTCAAATGCTACAATAAGAAGCATGGTCAGGATGGTACTTGCTAACCTAACAGCTAGTCAAATGTGATGTTAGCATTGCTGCAAAGTCTAGTTTAATTCCTGTGTTCTGCACTGAGCAGGAACAAAAAGCTGTTTATGTACTTGTCCAACCCGAGTGCATACTGTAAATTCAAATGGACGCTCATCACTCTTTCCAGGTCAGTTTCCCAAGGCCGTGTTACAATGCGTGGTGCAATGAATGTGACTGGGGATGGCTGCTGCTGGGGCGTCCACGACTTCCAGCCTGCAAGCACGTCTATAACAAGCAGCAGCCTTTCTAACAGAATCGTTTACTGCCCGGAGGGCTTGAAGACGAAAGTGGAGCGTGCACGTCTGCCTCTAACCCACTTAAGCCTCTCGCTGCACAAATGGAAGTGTTGATCTGCAACGTGAGAAGCCCTGGTGAATTCCTGCCTGTAAGCAGACTGACCAGAATAAATGTATGAGATTAAAGCCAGAGGAAGTACTGATGGTGTTACTGTGTGTGTGTGTGTTCTTTGCTTATGTCAGCATGTGTGTTTCAAGAACGTTATATTTAGAGCACATTTCATTTTGTCAGTGTTTAGTCTGGAACTGTGGTCAAGAAGATGACCCAACTGATTCCTTTAAACATTTATATGGCAGTGTGTGTTTTTAAAGTACAGGTATGGGCAGAAACACTTACAAGGTTGGGTGTGTGCTCCTGCTGTCAGGGACACAGCAGTGTGTTGAGCTGCCTCACAGGGAAACCTCCCCCAAACCTCTGACACATTTTTAAAGAGCTTTATTGAGCAAGTGAAGGAGGATAAGGTGAGGGAGGTAAGGGTGCACTCCTGACTCCCACTGAGTCAGGACAAGACACATACTGGTAAATCACACTCACATACACACATACGTGCACAAGTGCTGTCATGTCTGGATGAAGATGGACCAGTCTGTGGCCGGGCATCTAGTGCTCTGCTGGAAGAGACGTGAGGGAAAAGGAGAGTACCTCGTGGTGACATGGTGTATTTTAAATAAAACAGAACTAAACTAGTTCAAAAAGTTTCATGGTGTTATTGTTGTGAAAAAGAATTATGTAAGAATGTGAGTGTGTAAAGAACCTTAAGCATGTCTCATCCTCCAGTATCTCACAGAAAAAACGTCTTTGTGTGATGAGCCACTGAAGGGATCTTGGCCCACTCTTCATGTTGCCTCAGTTCTTGCAGGCCGTTCTTTAATGTGCAGCTCGACATTTTACCTGTCTGTGCTGAAGGCTAGTTGGCAACAGTTTTCCCCTGCAAGTCTTCAAAATATTTGTTTGCGTTCTCAGTTCCCTTCCCTGGTTGTTTTGCATGTATAGTCTTTTTGCTAGAACTTTGAACATGTTCAAAAATGTCCGTGGCACATTTTCTCTCAAAATCACGGCAGAGTGTTTGTGTTTGTCTCAAACACACCTCGAACACTTCCCACTTTAATTTCTGTAAACTTCAGAGTGTTAGAGCTGTGTTTTGATATTTCAATTCAATTCAGTTCATTTCTATAATTCCAAGTCACAACAGAAGTCATCTCAGGACACTGAACAGAAACATTCATTTATAAAAAAAACAGTGACATTCCAACAACGTTCAGTCAGGTCATCTGGATGGTTTCTTGTGCTGCTGAGATGTTTCGTCCTTCATCCAAAGCACTTCTTCCTCTAAGGTTTTTTCCACTATGGAGTTTGCTGTTTGTGGTGGGACTCAGCTTGTTTGATGGCTCCTCAGATTGAAGAAGTCCTTCGAATATAAATGAGTCCCCAAGACTCATTGGGATTAACCTGTATAAATAAAGGTTGAATGAAAAAAAAAGTCTCAGCAACAAAAGAAACTATCCAAATGACCTGACCGAACATTCTTGGATTATTACCTGGATTATTGAGCATGAACTTTGGAATTAGTAACATTATTTATCTAAGGAAGGAAGCCAGCAGATTGTGTTGAATCTTCACTTCATCACAGTGGAAAGGAAAAACTCCTTGGTAGCAGGAAGAAACCTTTAGCAGAACCAGGCTCAGGACGAGTGGCCATCTGCTTCGACCGGCTGGGTTGGAGAGGACAGGAAGGAGAAACGGACACAGAATGGCAGGTCCAGAATGGAGACGAGCAGGTCTTTCTCTAGGAGGACAGACAAAAAATTCCATCCATCCATCCATTATCTTTACCCGCTTGTTCCATTTTGGGTCACAGGGGTCGCTGGTGCCCATGTCCAGCAATCACTGTGCAAGGGGCGGGGTACACCCTGGATGGGTCGCAAGTCCATCACAGGGACACATAGAGACAAACGAGACAAACAACCATTCACTCTCTCACTCACACCTAGGGACAATTTAGAGTTACCAATCAGCCTAACGTGCATGTTTTTGGTCTGTGGGAGGAAACCGGAGTACCCGGAGAAAACCCACGCATGCACGGAGAGAACATGCAAACTCCACCCGGAAAGGCCCCTGGACCGGGGTTTGAACCAAGGACCTGCTCGCTGAGAGGCAGCAGCTCTACCAGTTGCGCCACCGTGCTACCAGACAAAAAATTAATAATAATAATAAATAAACAAAAAAAAAGCATGTTAAGATAGAAATAATTACAAAAACAAACTATTTATCTGTATTCATTTGTAACTATCCGTTTGAGGAAATTAGATCAGTTTGTCCTCCAGCAGTCTAAGCCTATAGCAGTATAACTAAGGGACAGCTCAGGAAACCAAGCCAACCCTAACTATAGGATTTAACAAAAAGGAAAGTCTTAATCCCAGTCTTAAAACTGGACAATGTGTCAGCCTCACGAACAGAAACTGGAAGTTGGTTCCACAAGAGAGGAGCCTGATAACTGAAAGATCTTCCTCCCATTCTGCTTTTGGAAACTCTAGGAACCACAAGTAAACCTGCAGCCTGAGAGCGAAGTGCTCTGTTAGGAAAATATGGAACAATAAGATCTTTAATATAAGATGGAGCTAGGTTGTTGAGAGCTTTGTAGGTTAGAAGTAAGATTTCATTTCTGGATTTCACACGGAGCCAATAGAGAGAAGCTAAAACTGGTGAGATATGATCTCTCCCACTAACTCCAGTTAAGACTCTGGCAGCAGCATTTTGGATCAACTGAAGACATTTTTAAAAGAAGTATTTGGACATCCAGATAACAAACCATTGCAAAAGTCCAGTCTAGATGTGACAAATGCATGAACCAGTTTTTCTGCATCATTTTTGACAAGATGTTTCTAATTTTAGCGATATTACGCAGGTGGAAGAAATATCTGTACAGGAACTCTCTTATGGCTAAAACCTTCAAGGCTACAGCTGAATATCAGTTCTACAAACCCGTGATAAATGATAATAGTTAAAAAACTGACCAAATCTGCCTAACTTGATTTTCAAAGTGTATTTCAGCAGATTAAAAGCAGAAATGTGGGGAGAGGTCCATTGTGGGTGGAGGTGGACAACAAAACAATTTGTATGAGCTAGAATACAGTTTTCCAACAGGTGCACACAGATAGACCATGATTTTCAAAAACTGGCCGTGAATTGACTGAAAATTATTTCAACAATTTTGAGTTACCAGCTAATCTCAAACTGCTGAGCTCAGTAAAATATTACCCGTACGTCCCACTACCTTATTTCAATCAAGTCTGACCTCTCATTGTGCCATTTCAGAACCAAAATATTTTTACTTACATTTTTTTTCTAGAATTAATGTGGTAATTGTCCTGCTGTTGAAGACACAGCCTCACATTTTAACTTTAGTTAAATACTTTCATACTTTGATGTACAGCAAAGTTCATGATTGACTCAATAACAGCAAGAAGTCAAAAAACTAAACACAAATCATCAGCACATCACCACCGTGCTAGACAGTTCATGTGAGGCACATATGTCAAACTCAAGAACCACGGGCCAAATCTGGTCCCCCTAGATGATAATTTAAATATAGAATATTGTATCTCTTATATTCATAAAGCGTTCAATACAAAAACAACTGGACTTTATTTGTAACAGAAGACGTTTCGCTCCTCATACGAGGAGCTTTCTCAATTCAAAGAGCAGTGAAGTGAGAGATTCAGGT
>NC_056505.1:30817522-30819016 GCF_014905685.2 Nematolebias whitei
ATCTCTCACTCTCTGCTCTTTGAATTGAGAAAGCTCCTCGGATGAGGAGCGAAACGTCTTCTGTTACAAATAAAGTCCAGTTGTTTTTGTATTGAACGCTTTTTGAATTCATCATGTCCTGGATGACTGAGAATCTTCACCTGTATCTCTTATCATTTTTTTCTAAATAAAACAACAACTGATTAATACATCATTTAGTATAGTCGCTTACCAGCTGGTTAACTTTGAAGTCAGAAAGACGGCTGGATCATTCTATCATTATTGATTCTGATGTGGACAGAGTAACAGAACGTCAAATGAGACAGATCAAACTCTTGTTGATGAACCTGCAACCAAGAAAAGATATCTAGTATCTGACTTGAGTTAATGAATCAGCTATAAGTGGCCCATGGCTTGGATAAAGTTTTTGAATTTTGGCTCCTTTTGGTAACTGAGTTCGACACCCCTAATCAGGTGTTTGTGCTGATTTTCTGTATCTGGTTCTCTCCTGATCTGGTGCTGTACTGTAAAGACTAACAAGTCCACTTTGGTCTGGTGTATCCAAAGGCCATCGTTGCAGAAGTCATGCTTGGTTAGACGTAACTTTGCAAACCAAAGTTAGGCTGCCATGTTGGTTTTAGAAAGAAGATATTGACTCCTGGTAACTATTTAAAAAAATCTTTCTTATTCAGTTTATTTCAATTCAAACATCTTTAACAATTACCACGCAAACTTAAAATGTGAGCGGTCTGAGCACCAGTCTGACCTCGGGGTGAACTTGCTGAAACATTTACCCCTGAGAGGATGGGGCACTGGAATGATGGGTAATAAATGGTTTAGAAACGGCCTTATAACCCTTCACAGATTGATGAGCAGCAACAATTGCTTCACTGAGATCATTGCTGGTGTCTTTCCTTCTTAGCATTGCGCTACTAACACACCTGAATCTTCCAGACCTGCAGACTGACTAAACCTCTGCTCTGCTGAAGGCTCGCTCAGAAGATTTTAGATCTCGTGTCAGAAGTGAGAGCACACTTGGTTTGTTCATCTGAAATCCTGATTTTCATGTTTATAGTCTTATGTCCTGACACATAAAGCCTAACCATGATTTTTTTTTTTTACATCAGGGCTGTATGTTTGTTGCACACCATGACCGCAGATGATTTCTTGTGCTGGAAGTCATGCGTGGCACGTTAATTGCCTTTAAGAATTATCGCCATGTGCAGTTCAGTGCTTGTGGTCAGATGGGCTAAAATAACGTAAAAGCACTTTCTTTTCCCTCCGGACGTCAAGCGAGGAGCAGAAGGCTCTTTGCACGATGTATTTCCAAGGCAGAGGGAAAGAAGAGGCTGCAGAGCCGTTCATGGGGGCAAATCTGGACAAGATCAATGGGAGTGACAAGGAGTGCAGGAGGCAGCAGGAGATTCAAAGTAGGCCCAATAAATAACATCCAAGTGAGACAGCAACAGCCTCCCCCTCGGCCACAGCCACCCCATTCCACCTCTAACCCCATCA
>NC_056505.1:30819116-30827566 GCF_014905685.2 Nematolebias whitei
GGATGGATGGATGGATGGATGGATGGATGGATGGATGGATGGATGGATGGATGGATGGATGGATGGATGGATGGATGGCAGCAGTTCATTTTGATCTTGGCCCTTCTTGGATCTACTGTTAGCTCACCAGTTTAGTAAAAAAGAAAAATCTCCAACAAATGTCATTCTAAAAGCCATCTGCAGCAGGTAAGATAGTAATTGTTTATAGTGTTTATATAAAACCCCACTTGAAAAGATCTGAATAATCCTCCTAGTTAGGAGACAAAATAATGAACTAACTGAATATTTGATGTAATTTCATTACATTTTCTTCAGATATTAAATGCACAACACATCTTGTGTTTTTTCCTAATTTCCCCTAAAAATCCTGTCTCTTGTTACGTTGCCTCAGACATTGTTGAAGGAATGGTCAACAAAGGCATCTTTTTGAATGGTGATTATGGTGGGACCTTTCTTCACTTTGGAAACTACCAGAACTCGTGCATTAGTGATCCCATGTTGTGCGGGCCCGAGGGTGAGAGCACATTTATGCAAACCTTCATTTGCAAACGTGCACAATCATTGCTTTATTTTATCGTTTATTTTTCATCATTCTCCAGGTATCACCTTCTCCTTCTTTTGGAAAAACCTCGAAGCAGCGTCCCGTTTTGCTGTAGCCTCTGGAGGGAAGGTTATCTCCAACGGCTTCTCGGTCTTCACCAACCCTTTGGTGGGACACGTGGAGATCTACACTCGAGGAAACAACCACAGATGGAAGGCCAAGATTCCAGTTCCTGGTATTATGAATGAATTTCCATGTTTTCAAGCACAAAGTCACTTATTAATCATTGGTCATCCGTAAGGAATGCGTTTTTTTTATTTTAAATGTTTAACGTCAAACTGTAATTGCTTTTATGGTGCAGCCATAACTGACACCAGATGCTGCTGCAGTTGATTTTGCGAATCAAAGACACGTTTCATAAAGATTTTTGTGGCAACGTGAAACAAAATGCATCATGTATGAGACGCAGTCCCTTGTGAAAGAGAGGGAAAGCTGCAGATTGAAATGCTTGAAAATCTGCTACACAGAATGTAATAAAAGGCGAAGCATGACCAATCGTTCGGATTTATTTATAAAAACAAATGTCCTGTAAATAAGATAAAATGATTTGTCCAATTGTTTTGACAAACCGTGATAAACCGTGTCAGGTTAAGCATTGCGTGAAGCTTATACCAATCAGCGTTTCCTTCTCAAGTGACTTCTGTCATCTCTGTTTCCTGCTCTGGTTACTTGAAATCTTTTTCTGCAATGTCATAACTTGGTTTGGATTTGAGGGCTGATTTTCAGAGGATCAAACGTCATCTGGTTCCTATAAGCACACATGTCAAACTCAAGAACCACGGGCCAAATCTGGTCCCCCAAGAAGATAATTTAAATATAAAATATTGTCTCTCTTCTAATTTTTTCTTTAAAAAAAACTGATAAATACATAATTTAGTATAGACTTCTCTTACCAGCTGGCTAACTTTGAAGTCATAAAGAAGGCTGGATCATTCTGTCATTAATGATTCTGATGTGGAAACAGCAACAGAACGTCAAATGAGACTGATCAAACTCTTGATGATGAACCTGCAACCAAGAAATGATCTCTGATGTATAATAAAGTTTTAAATTGCGGCTCCTTCTGGTAACTGATTCAACACCCCTACGTATAAAGTGTGTCGTATCGGAGCTTTAAGGCAGAGTTGTAAAATCGGTCAGATCTCCATTGTTTATTTCACACATGTGACAAAAAGCTCAGAGGTTGATTCAGAGAATGTTGAGGTGCTGTGTGACCAACTGCGGGAGCTGTTTTGGTATTTATAGACAAAATGATTCTGTGTGAGAAAGAGAATGAGCTGCGTGATGCATGTGGTGCACATTAGAGCAACATCTATGATGTCCTTTTGACAGATGTGTCATCATATTTTGTCCTCTGGGACTTATTTATTGTTTGTTTGCTTCTTTGTCGTTTATATTATAAACTTTTTTGGGTAGCAAACGCATGTCTAACACACAACCATAAAATAAAGCAAAGCGTTTAAGCTGAAGCAATGATTTTTTAAATTCATCAGTAAAAATGGCACAAGGTTTGAGTTCCAACCCCTCCACGCTAACAAACAGGACATTGTCATGGGCAAACCCAAAAATATACCTCGTATAATAGATTTTCAAATACGCTTTTAAGAAAGGTCATGCAAGAGCACAACTTGAGTGCTTCCCTTTCAAAAGTGCGCAGACTCCGGTACCCCAAAAAACATGGTGGCATCTGTAAATCAGGATCGTGTGGCTTCAGTTCTCGACCGACAGCGGTGAAGCATTACATCTAGATTTGTTTAACAGCCTACACTTGCTCACACACAAATCTAGTATTATTTTAGATTCTCCAAAACCTAACCTGTATGTTTCTGAGCTCACGGGAAGAACATGTAAAATACAATAAAATGCTCCAGCCGAGATTCAGACCTCGTCACTATGAGATAACCGGACCAACTCTGCCACCATTAAAAAAAAAAAAAAGATTATTAATAATTATGTTTATGTAGAGCCAAAAGCTCTTTTTGACATGATGTAAGCCATGTCTATTTTTGACTATATTAAAGCCTTATCAGTGATTTCATGTCGCTATCTCAGAAAATAAATGTATCTCCTTTTAATTTCTCAGGCCCATACTGGACACATGTTCTCTTCACCTGGACCCAAAAGGACGGTCTGAAGGTTTTCATCAATGGGACCTTCACTGCTGGTGACCCGTACGGCAACGTCTCGGGAAACTATGGTGACCCCTATCATAACCTTGTCATTGGAACGGGCAACAACAACGGATATGGTCACTATGTTACAGGAGCCTTTGATGAATTTGTCATCTGGGAAAGAGCTCTTTCACCTCGTCAAATCCAGCTCTACTACAATGCAGCTATAGGTAGGATGGCTGGTTCTCTTGGAAAGTACTTCCTGTCATTCAGGACAAGTCTATTCAAATGTTTCCTTCTGTTTTGACGCTGAGGAAGTCGGGGTTAAAAAGTCATTTCCGTTCTTCTCGCCGCCGCATTGCACGCACAACAATTATATTGAAATGTACTCCACCTCCGCTCAATGTCAGTCCAGCAGCTCAAATGGTTCTGCCTTTTTAAGTGTTTGTTCATGTGCGGAGGCGTGCTGATTCACGGGAGGCCGGTCATTCCAGTTTAACATGACAAGTTGCACATGCGAGAGCGATGCTTTCACACTCTTAACCGTGTCTGCTGTGTTTATCCCCTCTGGTCAGTGGAGCGCCATAAATGGAGATACAATTGACATGTATGAGAAATCAAAAATACAGACTCTCTGTTAAGTGATAACCCAAATGAGAAAATGTTATGAAGCCTCGAGAAACGTTCAAGGCAAGGAGGAATGAACGATTTTGCACATCTTTTTTATTTTGCATGAATCAGATTTTTTTTAAAGAAAATAGTGTGTGTGACATATTTCTGATGGACCTTTCAGCTGGATGTGATGTGTGAAGCATTTAAAAGTATATTTTACCCACTTTCTGAATTTATTACCACTAGCAACATTCTTCACAGACTATTTCCAGACACAAACAGCTTGACTGTTATTGTTACAGAAAAATACGTGTTACATCTCTAAAGTACTCCTATAAAATGTTACACTGAGCTAAAAGGAGAGCAGAAATTATTTACTATGTTATTCCTTATTCACATCCATACATGGCCTTCATGTGGGAGTTTGTCAGTGCTGTTTTTAATAAATGACAGCAAAGGCATAAAAGGTAGTCCTGGACAAGTGGTGGAGGCAGCGTGTTGTGTGGTTGTTTATCAGTGTTTTGTGAAAGTTGCAAGTCTTTGTGTCTGGAGTTTGTTCTTTCATGGATGAGGATACAGTCAAAAGAGAAGCTTTATGCTGATAAAACCCAGCTGCAGCGCGGCAGCCTGCCCTGGAAGATTCAACAAAGCACTAAACGGCAAAATAACCAAAATAACAACGCTATCTTGACTGGAAAATGTGCATCTAGAAGTCTGAAGTCTGTTTTTATCCTTTAGGTCAGGGTATATTTTCTACCACAACACTAAGAAACTTCAAAGAACTCACATCAACTGCACCAACAGCTGTAAGTGTGCAAACTTTAACTTTATATTGTCGTCGCTCGCCGCTGTGAGCTGGGCGACAGTGTTGTTGCGTCTGTCTGTGACTGCATGTGTGCATGTTTCTTTTTTTCGTCTGTTGATTTGCAAAAAACAACTCAAGAACTCGTGACTTAATTTGTAAAGAATCTAATTATTAGATGTGCAACGCAAGTAGTGAACCTGGTTAAAGATGGCCGCCCAAGCTAATCAGCCTTAGCAAACTGAAAAATGCCTGTAAGTCTGTCAGTTTGACAAATATAGAGCTGAAATATTATGTGGCAGTAGATGAGAGTCATCCGCACCAAATACTTAAAGTGCCGACAGATCATGTGGAATTATGCATAATGTTATTTAAAATTATTATAATAGTTATTATATCTCCATCATTTCTCAACATAAAATTATCTTAAAATAGTGGCATAAAAAGCAACGAGTGAATGCTAGGCTTTTAATTTGAAAAGTAAGCAGACAAATTGTTATGTATATAAAGCTACGTGCCACATGGACTAGTGAGGTTTTATTCCTAAATGCAGCCACCCTGTTAAAATGGTGTGAGAAATGACCTGATATAACCTGATATGAGGAAAAAGAGGCTTTTGCCTGGATGAGCATAAACACATCGTTTCTCATTGTGGCGTTGTTTTCTTTTGTCTGCAAACAGGAAGAAGAATGCTGAGAACACATGTGAAGCAATAATAAACATTTTCTATTGAAGATTTTCTGAATTAAAGGAACAAGTATAGGGTTTTTAATAAGTAAGGATGTGTTGTCTCCTCAGAGAGCCACTGAAGCAAATCTGCCTGTCGTCAACGGACATCCAGAGGTGGCCCAGCGCTCCCAGAACCAGGACACCATACCCGTGCTGGACTTCCTCAAGACACTGTCCAACGGGACAATTCCTCACAACACTGCCAACAACCTCACACAGGTCTTGGAGCACTTTAAAGTTTCAAAACCCAATTCACACACAGACACAATGCCCACCCACGTGCATATGATGCAACGGTTCCACGATGTCCGTTTTCTTCCATCCAGGCTTTTCTCAAAAGTGTGGAAGAAGTCCTGTCCTCTCCTGGACTGCCAGAGGTAAATGAGTTCACACTGTTGCTGTGGAATGTCCAAACATGACACAATATAGCATATGCCATTTGACTTGAAGCCAGGGCGATGAGGCACTCGGTGCACTTCTTAAACGTTGCATATTTGGGGTAAGAGTGGAGCCTAAAACAGTAACAGTAAATGGCAGTATGCCCGCACATTATTACCGTCTGTAATCGAACAGAGTGCTGCTGAGCGCATTCTCCAGGACTTAAAGAGTTTTACAACACAACGCCTTCAAAGTGAACTGGCAACTTGCTGTCCTATACACTCTCCCTGCTCAAATCGCCATGCGCTCATGCTTAAATGTTTTTGTGGTTTCATTGCACTGAGTGCTCAGAAAATGCATGTTTTGTTTTACAAGGTCAAATTAAAACACATGTTCCTGTCATCCATGACGAGTATGTACAGTGTGCATTGCACAGTGAAGCCAGACAAGTCGCAGGCCAGGTTTAAAGGAATATTTACATGTAAACTACAGTAAATTAATCATCTGTCTTTCTCGTCGTTTTATGCTGATTCAGAATTCACTCGTTTTCCTGTATTTTCTCTCACTCTGCAATTTTAAAAATTTCTGCAAACTGAGATTTTTTTCCCATTTTTTTTTTCATCAAAGCATTTAACTCAGTCAGGAGAAGATTGCTATGACTTTTTGGTTTTATCATTACATTATCCAACAATTTTCAGTCAGGTCATCTGGACAGTTTATTTTTTTTGTGCTGAAACGTTTCACCTTCCATCCAGAAGGCTTCATCAGTCAAGGAAACACAAAACTGATTCTTCCCCCAATAGCTTACTCCAAAGTGGTTATGTCATGTTGGTGCTAAGATGGTCTCTTTGGCATGACTGTCGACGAGGAATACATTTGCCAAAGACACCATCTTAGCACCAACATAACTGGTTTGTTCCACTTTGGAGTAAGCTGTTGGGGGAAGAATCAGTGTTGTGTTGTGTGTTTCCTTGACTGATGAAGCCTTCTGGGTGGAAGGTGAAACGTTTCAGCACAAAAAATAGAAACTGTCCAGATGACCTGACTGAAAATTGTTGGATTGTATACCTGGATTATTGAGCATGGACTTTGTTGCTCATTACATTATCTTTACACTTTTTAAAACATATTTACCTTTATTTAGAAACGTTTTCTCCATAACAGTGCATTGTCTTTTTATTGTTTTAAAAAACGTTATTTCCTTGAAATCTGCTTCAGCATGCGTTTCATCTTCTTATGCTACTTTTAGGATTCGGCAAACATTATGCAACGCTTAGCTTTTAGCTAGTTATTTGCTAATTTTAACTTTCACCTAACTTTTTTGCTCCTTTAGCATTAGCCAACTTTTTGCTACTTTTAGCTTCTAGCTAGCCTTTTTATACTTCCATTTTGCTTTGTGACACTTATAAAATTTTATCTAGCCTTTTGTGACTTTTAGCTAACAGCTGGTTTTATTTAGTCAGCCTTTGCTACTTTTAGTTCCTAGCTAGCTTTTTGATAATTTCAGTTAGCTTTTTGTTAATTTTCACTTTTTTCCCCTCATTTTTCTTTGAGATAGTTTTTGCTACTTTCACCCAAACTAGCATTATTTTTATTTTAGCTTTTAGCTAGTGTTCTGCTTCCTATAGCTTTAACAACTCAGTTTCAGCTTCTTCATCAAACTTCTGCTGTCCTTCAGCAATCGGCATTCACACTGACATTTTGCAAAGAATAAAACGTAAAAGAGTAAGTCAAATATCTAGTTTTGTTTTTTTCTTTTGAAAAACAAGCTGTCTAATTTAAATTGTCTTCTTTAGACAAGCTGTGAACCTGAAATACATTTTTCATGTAAAATTAGTTGGAAGTTGTGTGTCTAATTTTCCACAAATTAAGTTTTTATTTGAAAAAAGAGCCGACAAGAAATGCCTGGAACATGATTATAGGTGTGTATGAAAAGCCGCTGACAGTGAACATTTTCTGGATGTGTCGTTGGGCAGCAGTCCACCCCGGTGGTCAGCAGTTTGATCGAGACAGTGGACAGGGTGATGGACCATATGGTGACAAACATGGAGCCCACCTCGAGCGCCCTCTTTTCCCTGGGTGGAGCATCTTCAGTCGCAGGTCAGAAATGAGTCAGTTCAGTGCTCTTCCTCAGTCAGTGGGTTATATTTTCCACCCTTCACCTTTATTTGTTTCTCAGTTTGTTTTCCTCAACAGCTCTTCATTTTCTTACACCAACAGATTACTCTCTGATGAAATTCTCACAGAACTTCAATTTGCCAAATTACCGTTTCCCCACACAAGGGAGGAGCTACATCTCTGTGCCTGGGGAGGCGTTTGCAATGCAGAGTAAGTGTCTGTACACCTTTTATTACAGAACAGCAGAACGAGAGGCAGCCGTCTATTTATTGTTCTTAAATAGTTATGTCGTCATTTCTGACAAATGTGAGTTTCTCAGTTAATTTACATTTACATTATTCTACTGCAACTTACGTGATGTTCCTCAAGGCTCCATCCTTGGCCCTATCCTGTTTTCATGATGCATTGTCCTGTTTTCATGATACATTTTACTTTCAGGATCCATTTTTAAGACAGTATATCTTGTTCTACTGTTTTGCAGATGATATTCTAATTTTTTTTTTATCAACTATAACAACTGTGAAACATTTATTGACTTTAAAGTAAATTGTTCTCAACTTTTCAGAGTTTTTTTTTTATTTATTGTGATGCTCAATGGGTAACATGAGGAACAGCCTCAGACCTCCACAGAGAGTTAAGTAAATGTTAGATAAAGGAAGAAAATATCAAGAACGTTTGGAATATTGGATTGAACTGCATAAAGATTTATCTAATATGGAACCGGCTGGGTGTGGATTGGAAACCCTCTGTATTTTTCTCTGGAGTATCCTTGTTGAAAAGGAGGAACATGTAAACAACCAGAAAAAAGTTTAATTAAATGAAAGTGATGAAATGGGACAAGAAGGAAAATGAAAAGGGGTCATGGCAAGGTTCATGTCCAGAGCATGGGACAAACTGTGCTGAAATGGTGAGGTAAACATTTGTGCTTCTTGTTACAGGTTGTACAAAATGCTGTTGCTCCTCTTTTACTAGGAACAAGAAAAAATGAGCAGATTAACACCAGCATTGGTTTCACTCCATAGGCTACCTGTCTGGTAGAAGCTTGACTTTAAGATGAGATTGTTATCTTGCATGTCCTGCCCATCTTACTTTGGAGAAT
>NC_056505.1:30827666-30829317 GCF_014905685.2 Nematolebias whitei
TATATATATATAAATAATGTATTGGTTAATTATTTTGTTATTCCTAGGCGGTCCTCAGCAAAGTCCCCCAACTCAGCAGCGCCCACAACCTCAAGGCCAACCTCCTGCTCAGCAATCTGCTGCCAGTCCTGGTACTGGTGACTCCAGCTCCCAGGCTAAGGCTAACCAGGGACCCTCACCCCAACCACGACCTCCAGGTCAGGGTGCTCCTCAGCGAAGCCAAGGAAGTTCCCCTCAAGCTCAGAGGCAACAGTCTGTAACCCAACAGAAACCTTCTGCTGGGGGCCAGAAAGCTTCTGGTGGACCACCACAGCCACAGAGACCTGCCCAAATGCCAAGACAGCAGTCTCAGGGAGGGTCACAGCAACAGAAGGCACCTGGTCAGCAAAGTCGTCCTGGAGCACCCACCACCCAGCAGCCAAGACCAGCTGCTCAAGGCCAGGGGGGCCCAGGAGGAAGACCCTCCTTGCAGCAAAAGCCTCAGCTGCCCCAGAAGCCCAGTCAGGACAGCCCGTCTGGAGGTGGCTCTCCACAACTGAAGTAAGTATCTGTTCATGGTAACTCGGCTTCATCTCATTTCCATTGAGTGAAATTCATAGTGACATGCATAGAAAACTTTTTGTTTACCTTTTGCCTGCTCTGAGATATGCATGTCACATGAACAATTTCTTTACTGACAAATGATCCACCTGAATGTGCATGGATGATTGGTTCTGACATTTGTCAAGCTTTTAGTGGTACTTTCACAAAACATTTCAGATTGTCTGGAAAGAGTGTGATACACAAAGATAACAAGCAGAAGATGTGATAAACAGTGCAGGTTTTAGAAGGTATATGATCATTTTTTCAAACCAAATTTTATACCAAGAATTACATTAATAAATATACCATTTACCCAGTACATTTCTTTCATGATGCAATATCATATGTACACTGTATATAATTGTACACTGCTAAAATTGACTGGCTATTAAAGACCTTTAAGTGGCAATAGTATGTAAGCATTTTAAAATAGACGTTATTTAAAGTTAAAATAAAACATTGCACATAACTCAACAGGAGATAGTTCAAGTGGAAACAGGTAGTTCTTTAGTTTATTGTGTTTACAGTTGGGATGGGTTAGAAATTTATTGGAAAATGTTTTGCTATTTATGTCATTGTTATGTTGAGATGAAGTGTTACATTTAAAAGAAAAGAAACAAACAAACATCACTTAAAATGTAAGAGCTGTACCCCATCTATGAAGCACAGTAGTGATAGTATGGTGGTTTGGGCCTGTGGCATTAATGAACAAACAACTGACTCTGAAATGATCCAGCCAACTCTAAAGGAACATGGTAGAACAGTTCATGTGTGAAAACCAAACAACAAAACTAGATATAGAGCTGTTCTGTTCATAGGAATGAACTTAACCTCCAGTCTGTTCTGCAGATTGATCTACTGTCACGTTTTAGCTGCAGCTTGCACTGCACAAGTGGGTTATACCAAATACTGAAAGCAAAGGTTTTCATAATCACGTCACTTTATAGATTTTAGGATTGACTACTTTTTATTTGAATATAAATGATCTTTAAAGTACATACAACCAGAAATACAACAGCTTATACTAGGGATGCACAATATTAAATTTTTGGCTGATATCCAATATATA
>NC_056505.1:30829417-30829947 GCF_014905685.2 Nematolebias whitei
AGTGTTGAGTTTTTCTAATGACGCCTGAAACCAGAAGCGTTTTGGATGTGATTCGGAACTATATCACATAGTGCTGTTTGAAAGAGTTTCATCCAGTAGTTTTCCAGGTTGACATGCATTTCTGAAATGCACTAAACAAAACACATGGCTGAATTCACCAAAAACCATAAAAACTGGAGTCATGTCATTGACCACTAGTAACCTAGCTGTATGTAGTCTGTGCAGGTAAACAAATATGTTGGAAACAAAAAAACAGGAGAATAAAGGAGATATTGAGAAAAATACAATTAAATCAGCTGCTTATCACACAAACAAATAAAAGAGAAAGAACAAGAATGACAACTGCCTAAAATAGATTTTGGCAACAGGGAACCCTCAAAATTAACTTGTGAAATGTACATATTCATTTTTATTTATTTATTTTATATATATAATATATAATATTTTCAATGTAGTCTCTCGCTCTCTCTCTCTCTCTCTCTCTCTCTCTCTCTCTCTCTCTCTCTCTCTCTCTCTCTCTCTCTCTCTCT
>NC_056505.1:30829957-30836561 GCF_014905685.2 Nematolebias whitei
TATATATATATATATATATATATATATATATATATATATATATATATGTTAGGGGTGTAACAGTACGCTAAAATCACATTACAGTTCGGTTCAATTTCAAGGAGGGTTCGGTTTGGTTAATTTTCGGTACAAAAAAAAGACAAAATGAAGACTTACAAAACATTTATTTTGAAAATTCGCCAAGTAAACAATACATTTGTATAAAAATAAATAAAAGCGACCCATTTGGATGATATTTTAAATAAACTGCACTCTTTACAACAAATAAACTATACTAACAATAATAAAAATCTTAAAATCTTAATAAATACAATAATAGTCAGAACCAGAACAATAAGCAGCAAAAGATTGCTTACAATCTGACTAATCAAGCTTTAAGTTTTTGGCCAAAAAGACCAACTTGTCAACATTTTCTGCCAAAAGTTGCAGTGAATATCTCCAGCGGTGGAGAAAACCGCTCACTAACAACAGGTGGCAGGAACAGAGAGGTAGCACTTTGATAATTTTGCAGTGTGGCTGTATTTGGCTTCAATACTCATAACCTCTTCTTGGACCTGTTCCCACCTGTCCCTGGAAAAGTTCAGAGTTCAGTCATCACAGACTTCTTAGCTGGAAGTGATCTCTGGTGGATTTCCCTGAAGAGGAAGAAAACTCAGCTGCTATCTCTGTCCCAGACTGGAAAAAAAAACACAAATAGGTAAAAAAAAAAAGAGTTAATAAGATTATACTTTTAAATAAAAAAAAGTTAATTAGATAATAATAATAAAAGAACAAAACCTCTTCTTGAACGATTGTTATGAGGTGGTTGAATATTTTCTTGATCATCATCATCATCAGGGCAGGGCTTTAATCTGGTCCAGGGCTTGTTGACAATATCAGTTTTAGCTTTTTCACTAAGTGCTGCTACAATTTTTTGGCTGAAGTGTTGACGTGATGGGATGTTGTAGCAGGGCTCAATAACTTTAAAGCCGGTGCATCAACAGCATTCGGACGTAGATCCGGAGCTGTAAAAACTCCTACAGCTTGTGTTATTGCTCTGGACCAATATAAATTACCTGATAAAGGTTGTTTAAATGCTACTGTTCTATTTCGTATAGGCTTCACCCTTTAAGGCTATCGCTAGTGGGTTTATCCCTTCGCGTGCAGCGCATCACTGAAAACTTTAGTCCACGCCCACCTGCTGTGTGGGCCTCACCCCCAATCCATATAAATTACGGTGAGACCGGGTAATCGGCTCCCATTTTTTTCTTCAGCCAGATAGATAGCACTGTCAGAAGAACGAAGAAGGTAAAGTTGTCCAGCTTTGACCGGCACAACCTTTGCTAAGGATGCCTGGGTCTCCGCCACGCCAACCTCCTGCCGTCCCGGTGAGCTCTTCCTCACCGAGGAGAAGCAGAGACGAGCAGCCTTGTTCAAGGTAAGCGCCGAGGAGTGCTTTTCTGTGGCGGGCCGCTACTCGCTTGATGACGCCACCGCCTTTTCTAACGTGTTTTCCTCGTGGTGAATTGGATGATTCCCTCGAAAAAGGCGTTGTTGGCAGCAGCTCCGCTGAGTGTTTTTTTCCATGGCGGGACGCTACACGTGGGACGATGCCACCGCCTTTCTTTGATGCAGAGTCACGCAGTGAATCGGATGACTCCTCCGAGAAAGGTGATGCTGGAAACAACCTCGCTGCCCCTTACCTCCTGGAGAGCGTAGTTATGGAAGAAGAGCGATCGAACGGGTGCTCAGCCACCTCGGGTCTTCCCATGTCGGCGACCACACCTTTCCCAGCCATAAGCGACCTCCTCTCGGAGTTGCCCGGCATAATCCAGGAGGCTGCTAACACAAGGGACTTTCCATCCCTCGCCTCCCTCCACCCTGATCGGAAGATCTGGTGGGAAGGTTTGGCTCTGCCCCGGCTCATTGCCCTGATCCCATCTGGCCTTGCTGTCCAGCTGTGACATCACATTGGAACGAGGCTGTAGCTGGGACTGGCAAACTGAAGACATCCGTCTCCACCTTCGCCTCCATCTCCAGAGTGGAGGGTTTTTACCGATCAGTATTTTTTTTTCCCTCCGTTCTCCCCCCTGGAGCCAAGCCTGGTGGAGGTGCTTGGGGCAAAAGCTTCCAGGATGGACCGGCAACCTATCCCTCCAGGAAAGCATGACCAGAGGGTGACAAAGCTCTCCAACCGAGCTCATCAGTGCACATCCAAGGCGGTCGTGGCAAACAACAACATCGCTCTGCTGGCCTACAGCATCTCAAAGAGGCTGGAGGAAGCAGACCTGCTGGAGGAGACATAGAGCTCTCTCTTTAAAGTCGCTGATGTCATCTTAAACATGTGTGCCACCTCTGTGGTCTGCCTGTCCTGCATTGCCGCCCGGATGACCATGATCCAGAGAACCACCTGGCTCCACCTCTTGCTATCCTTGTCCGAGAGGCTGCCGAAAGACCTGCTGGAGGGCCCCATCACCCCAGAGGCACTGTTTGGGGCCAACTTCAGGACCATCCTTGAGAAATTGCAGAGGTCCAAGGAGGTCTCAGAGACTGTACACCATCTGGTGTTTTCGCCACAACAGCTGCAGCCTCCACCGAAATGACATCTCACTCAGAAAGCGCTCAAGCCTCCTCTCAGTGCGCGCTGGCTCACCTCAGCTCTAATGTGAGACTGCAGCCTGGGCTCAGCACAGAGGCACACATACAGCCCTTTTTTCTGTCAGAGCCCCCCTTGGGTTCCCCCCAGAGAATCTCCGGAGTGAGTGATGGCAGTAAGGATTTTTAGTCTGGTTGACGTTTATGAGAAACATGACACAACACAAATGTGTGCTCGCTCTCCGAGCGTTACTCAGAGAGGCAGCAAGTGTGTTCCCTGGACAGATGGATGGACCGTCTGATCAGCAGGGGTTACACGCTACAGTTCGCAGCTCAACCCCCACCATTCAGAGGGATTATAGAGATGGTTCTGTCTTCTCCAGAACAGAGCTCGTCTCTCCAGTCAGAAATAGTCAGAAATTCAGGAATTTCTGACGAAAAACGTGATTTCCAGAGTTCCCAACGGAGAGGAAAATACGTTTTTTTTCTTCCCTCCCAATACTTCCTTGTTCTGATAAAAAACCAGAGGGATGAGACCCATTCTCAACCTGTTCATGTTCAGCTATTCGATCATGGGGAGACAATTTCACATGCTGACAAACAGCTGCTGGAGAACTTCACCAGAACGACTGGTTTTCACCTCCATAGATCGGAAGAGTGCATATTTTCATATTTTCCATCATTCTGAAACACCCCATGCACGTTCTCGAAATGCGTGGAGACGGCTCTGCAGTTGTTATACATGGCAGGAATGAGAGATCTTTTTATCTGGATGATCTGCTCTTATTAGCTCGGTCCAGTTAGAAAGCAGTCGCACAGACCAAAACGCTAGTGTTACACCTGCTAAACCTGTGGTTTTCTATAAACTGGTAAAAAGTTCCATTCGTCCATCCCAGATGATTGTTTATCTGGAAGTGGAGCTAAACTCAACTACGAGAGCCCGTTTATCACAGCTGAGAGCCGAAGCTCTATCAGCTCATCTCTGTCGTGTCAAACCCTGCAGCATAGTGACAGTTCTGCCTGTCATGCGACGCCTGGGACGATGTCAGTGGCCCACATCATAGTTTCACTGGGACTATTTCACATGAGACACCTTCAGAGATGGTTCGCCCGCATGCCCATAGATCCTGTGCGCCAGAAGAGGCGGATTATCTTTGTGCCCCCCTCTGTGAGAACTGATCTGAACCACTGGGGAAATCCCCTCATTCTGTCAGAGGGAGTTCCCATCAGCAGGCCTATTTCACACATCTCAGTTTTCACAGATGCGTTCCTGTCAAGCTGGGAGGAATGTGTCTGTCCCAGGCAGTGGGAGCACAGTGGCTGGACCACATGCCGCTTCACATAAACATGCTAGAATGTTTTTACGGTCTGAAACATGACTCAGCATTTTGCCCCCCTGCTGCAGGATCGACATGTTCTGATCCACACAGACAACAAAGTGATGGCAGCTTACATAAACTGTCAGGGAGACGTGCACTCAGCCTAACTGTTATGTATCATAAAACAGCTGTTGTGTTGGGTACACAAAAACCTGCTCTCCATCAGAGCAGTGTACATTCCCAGTGTCCTGAACAGGGGAGCGGATATCATGTCGAGGGGAGGTCCCCGCCACAGAGACTGGAGCTCCCATCCCGAGCTGATCTCTCGAATTTGGAGTAGGTTCGGGTGAGCAGCAGTGGATCTGTCCACCACATGGGAGACTTTATGGTTCTCATTGAGCCCACGAGATGACACACCGTTAGGAGGGGATGCCTTCGCTCCCGTGGCCAAAAATGCTCCTTTATGCGCTTATGTCAAAGTGGACAGCTTTTCAGCGCTAGTACACGGAGAAAGGTGTAGAGGCCATCTCATGTCCACTAGGTGGCATGCTGTCCTCTCTGCAACAGCTGATGGACAGAAATCTAGCGTTCAGCACAATTAAGACTTACGTTGCAGCTATTTCTTCCTGTCACGAGGGCTTCGGTGACAGAACAGTTTTTAATCACCCATTGATGAAGCGTTTTCTGAAAGGTGTATGGAGACACAGACCGGTGTCATGTCCACTAGCTCCACTGTGAGACCTAATGATGGTCCTGCACGCTCTGATCAAAGCTCCTTCTGAGCCTTTAGATCAGGTTTTACTTAAAATTTCTGTCATTTAAAACAGCCCTGCTGTTAGCTCTGACGTCAGCAAAGAGAGTGAATGATTGTCTGCTCTCTCTGTTGCTCCCTCGTGTCTCAGAATTCAAGCTGATGGCAGTTCAACTGTACTGCATTTTAACCCTGCTCTGAAAAGCATCACAAGCTCATTCAGATCGAGAGTGATAACTTTGGATGGGTTTTTATCCTCTTCCTCTTAATTCTGAGGAGGAAGCAACATCTCACCTCCTTCTGTCTCATGCGCGCATTTTCATGTTACGTGACGCACACGGTCGCACTACGCTGCTTTCAGCGTATGTTCGTGCATTACTGGGACAGCTCTTCAGGACGTCCTCTATCCACCCAGCGCCTCTCACACTGGTTATGTGAGGCTATTTCTGAAGTTTATAGTTCATTTGGACTGGATCCTCCAGAGAATATCAGTGCATTCCACCAGAGGGTTTTCATCCTCCATGGCTCTGCATAGAGGGATGACAGTGGAGAACATTTGTATGGTGGCTGCCTGGTCATCGCCATGTTCAATTATTCATTTTTATCTACGTGATGATTCTACTTTCTCCATGACCCATTCTGTTCTCAGGGTTCTGACAGAATGATTATTATTTGTTTCATGGAGCCTCACTTTTGAACTCACACCTGCCTGCATGCAGTCGCAGTGTGAGATATTTATTATCAGTCACAATTTCATGACTGCTGATTTTATCGTTATTAATCGGTTCATCCTGAGGAGCTGTTGGTCTGCTCTGTTCATCGTTACGCTGTTACAATTCGTATCCTCCATTGTTCCTATTCACAGCAGCAGGTCTGCTATCTCAGCCTTTTTTCTCACCAGAGACCTTTACTCCGGTGCGCTCCTGCGCATGGAGCACGCAATTACGCAACGCGTAATTACGCACACAGAAGGCCGAGTGATGAAATGTTTTTTTGTGCAAGCAGGTGCTTCATGTTGTGTCTGAATGGACCCAGTGAGGCATAGGCTACATCCTGATTACCTTTAACCCACTAGCGATAGTCTTAAAGGCGAAGCCTATACAAAATTTAACGTTGGTTACGTACTGTAACCCCAGATTCTATGAGTATAGGCTCAGCCCTTTAAGCTCTGGGCTTCACTGGTTCATAACTGGCTGAAGAAAAAAGCTATTTGGGAGCCGATTACCCAATCTCACTGTAATTTATACGGATCGGGGGTGAGGCCCACAAAGCAGGTGGGCGTGGACTTAAGTCTTCAGTGCTGCACTGCGCGGGAAGGGATAAACCCACTAGCGATAGCCTTAAAGGGCTGCGCCTATACTCATAGAATCTGGGGTTACAGTACGTAACCAATGTAATTGGTCTTTGCAACAAGCTACTTTTCTTGCTTGTAGAAGAGAAGTTCACGTCCGGATGATGTCATTTCAAGCGCATTAACAAGTTAGACATGTTGCCTGCTGCAGATCCAATCTCCGTGAAACAACGGAGATTGGACGTGACACACAGCTTTGGATTTGTTCACTTGTCTTTTAACAAGAAAGCCATAAGGTTCCCAAACAGAAGACCGCAATGAGATGCTACGTTGCTAATGCTACGCGTGCTTCAAGATAATAACGCCGTGCTGAAACACGCTTAGGAATTTTAGTTCTGCGGCACATAATCTGTCATTAATAAGAATTAATGAGTGAAAAAATAACCGAAACGGTACGCACGTGGACCAAACCGAACGTGCTGTACCGAAACGGTTCGGTACACCCACGTGTACCGTTACACCCCAAATATATATATATATGTATATATATATACATATATATATATATATATATAAAATGCATTATATATCCATCCATCCATTATCTTTACCCGTTTATTCCATTTTGGGTCACGGGGGTCGCTGGTGCCCATGTCCAACAATCACTGT
>NC_056505.1:30836661-30849889 GCF_014905685.2 Nematolebias whitei
ATATATCAATATATATCATATGTATATATCATATCTATATGCTATATATCATATAGTATATGATACATGCTAATTTCTCTTATTTTCTGTAAACTACTTTCCAGTTGAGCAAGATCCTTGTAACTCATGAAAATACTTATCCAATCAGATTCTTTTGAATTTTTGTCTCTAGGCAAAAGCATTTTTTATAGTTCTTTGTCATTGGTTAGGATGGATAGCACTGTTGGCAGAGAAGGCTATCCGACAACATGAGCTTGTTTGATAACTGCCAGGAACCTTAACCAGTCACAGTGCTGATGAAGTGGGTGGGACCAAAACACGGGGCTCTGAGCCTTCGAGAAGGCCCTGCAGGAATTTTCCTTTGACTATAGCTATAAGCTATGTTTACATGGACATTAGTAATTGGATTAAATGACCATTTGGAATAAAAATGTGTCATGTAAACGTCCCATTTGGATTATTTTGAGCTGATTCAGCCCGATCCGAATAAATTTGTAATCCGAATTAAAGTGGTGGTATATGTCGATTCATAACCTGAATAGTGTTCATGTAAACACTTAATCTGATCATCTGATTCTGACTGTGAAAAATTGACCTGGCTAGGCATGTGCGACCTATGTCTACCTCACGTATTTCGACCTGGCTAGATGCTAATATGTCGGGGAAGCAAAATTGGTCAGTGAGCAACACAACATTTCTACTAAAAACTTTGAAAGAGCTCAAAATTATCTGTATTACCTGTTTGTCTGTATTATGAGGTGTGTTTTTCTAAAAAAAAATAAAAAATTACATCCCATATAGTTCCACACTGATAATTTTCAGTATTAAAGTTGTATTATTAGTATTATTAGTAGTATTTATAGCCTAGCTGTTTTTGTTTCTTTTTTAAATACCATTTTCTTTCATTTGTTCTTCTCAATTTGCATGCTTTTTTATGATTGTCCACTGTTGTCATCACTCTTTGTTAAAATCAGGTCCGTCTTGTAGATGAGTCCTCCAGGCTCAATGGGACTAACCTGTATAAATAAAGGTTGAATGAATGAATGTATACTGGTTTCATTATGAAGAAAATTTACAGAAACAATATGTTCTTTGGGTTACTGTTAAATTTCAGTCTGAAATATTGAAATTACATGTTGCACTTGAACACTCAAGACTTTGTAAGCTGCAGGGCCTTCTGGGTAATCTCAGGACAGAAATGGGCAAACTTTTTCAGGCTATACAGTATGTGCAGATGGGTAGTCCCTGTTGGTTTTCCTGTTTAGTGATGTTTAGCATTTATTTTCAGGCTGTTGTCAGTGACTGTAAAAAAATTAACACCATAAGTCCAATGATGTACCTGATGTGTGAATCCTAAAACTGAGAGTGATGTGATGTAAGCAGACCATTAATCTATAAGGTCCTTAAAGTCAGCATGTTGTAGAGCGTGACAATATTGCCTTCAGACTGAAGGCCTAGCTCTCATAATCACAATTTGAGACTAGATGTTGGGATCAAGCACGGAGGTGGAGCCCCATTCAATAAATCAATTGTTTCAAAGACCGCTGTTCGTACTTTACTCAGAGGGTTTTGTTTTTACTTTAAAATTTTTATTCTGTCTTCATGACATTATAATGAGACTGACAACTGTTCGGACAGCACTTAATAAGAGCTCACCTTTGTTTAGGGAAGTGCTGTACGTATAATGCACATTGACATATCTAAAACAACAGACAAGAGATCTAAAGCTCATTTGTGGCTACAAAGCATAAAGTACATAACCAGTGAGCTAATACCCAACGCTGGTAAACAGCTGAATTGATAAAACAAGAGTTTTCAATAATAAACCAACTCAATGTTAAAATGTTTTGTATTTCACCAAAGTTCATGCTCAGTAATCCAGGTACAAATCCAACAATGTTCAGTCAGGCCATCTGGACGGTTTCTTTTCTTTGCCGAGACGTTTCGTCCTTCATCCGAAGGACTTATGACCAGCAAACTAGTTTTTTTTCCCCACTATGGGAGCGTGTTGTTTGTGGTGGGACTCAGTTTGTTGGTGGTTCCTCAGATTGAAGAAGTTCTTCGGATGAAGGATGAAACGTCTCAACATTGTTGGTTTTGCGTTTCAGTTTCTGTAGGGGAAATTTAGCACAAATATTTTCTTGTAAATTCAACTTGTTTTTAGTCTCCATCCAACGCTTATTTTATTTTATTTCATCTCAAGATCCTGTTCGGTGGTTGTCGTTCAAAGCAGAGGAACTAGTCGGGTCTCGCTTGTCAGCAAAGGAAGTTAGCAGAGTGTTTTGACTTGAGGTGGGTGCACTGAGTCTGATGGCATGTGTGACGGAGGGGGCGAGGCACATGCGAGCTCAGATATACTGCCGTCTTGTATTGGGAGTTTCACAGTTAGTGCCCCAGAGGAAGCACGAGGGCTGCGAGATTCAGGGGGTTTGTTTCGACGCACCGCCACAAAGGTCTGAATGCAGCAGGCAGGAGCCCTGAGAAACTTGAGCCAGGTGCAGAGCCACACATGCAGAGAGAGGTGCACCGGCTGGGGAGAGGGCAAGGCTGAGGCTGGGATCAGAGTAGATATTAGTTCTCAAAGGGGGAAAAAAAAAGTCACAGTAAATACATGGCTATGTTCTGCTCTGGCTGCACCACTTAGCTGACCAACCGTAGTATGATCAATATTTACTCATAACGACCACTCTGGGAGGTCACAACCTTTGTTGTCCAGAGCTGGTTATAATCTTGAGTTAGAGCTCATTGATCCTGATCTACTGAAAAGAGGAAAAAATACACCAGATGAACATTTCCACTGAAGCAATCAGTCAAGGTGTGTATGAAAAATCCCTGCTTCTATCCCTCGATGGTAGCATATCGCTTCACTTTGTTAAATTCATTCACTAAATGTTTGCGCTCTTTTTTTTATTGGTTTATTATTTGTCTGTTCAAACCATCAGCATGTTTTCAACTTGTGGCAAGGCCTTAAAGGTCACACTGTTTTTATTACACTCAACATTTCATCTCTAAATCCATCTTCATTAAAAACAAAGAGAGGACAATGGCCTTCCGTGAACTCTCAACACTTAACCTCACCAGGCACTGCAATATTGTAAAAGTGCAAATCTCTCTCCAAAATGGCCCCACAGTTAATAATTAAGCCATGACATTTGGGGGAGACACCAAAAAATCCATATGGTGAGATTTACTAACCTTTTGAAACGCTAGCAAGGGATGGCTGTTAATCCTCTGTTTATTTGGGCCGTTTTGGTCCTTATAATAAAACTGTCAAAACTCACCAAAAGGCCGAGCGGTCGCACAAAAGGATGATTGTCTTCTGTTAACAGCGAGAGAGCAGGAGGCTAATCAATGTGCCGCACATCAAAACTATATTAGACAAGCTTGGTCTCTGGGAGGTGGGGAGGCAAGGGTGTTGTACAGAAAGACGGGCGAACAAATGATTTTCATATGTAAGAGTATGGATTATTATTTCCATGATGAGCTGATAATCATTCTGCCTCTTGCTCCAGTGGAAAAGGTCACATCAGAGTAGTGTAGCACTGACCTCTGTCTTCTGAAAGTACTGATTATCAAGTGAGAACGGGTCATGGAGCAGGTCAAATGTGGCCCAGTGGTCATTAGTTGAGCTCGGAGCAATTGGCAAGTGTGGCGCTCTGCAAACACTGATTTAGAGTTTTAAAAATATCACTGGCAATTACCTCAAATTGAGGATAATTCATAGAAACAAACCATAATAAAATAGGCAACTAAATGCTAACTTTACAAGTGATGGACAGGAGGTCAAGCTCTATTTTGAGATCAAACATATACCGTATTTTCCAGCCTATAAGTCACACCGTTTTGCCTAATTTGCATGCCCTGCGACTTATACGCTGAAGCGACTTATTTTGTAAGGATGGTACTTTTCTGTGGCCTGGTTTGTGTCTGTTTCCCTCGTGCTCCCTCATTAGTTCCATTAGTGCCACCTGTGTCTCGTCCCAGCTGTTTGTTATCATGTCTCGTCTTCTCCCTGTATTTAAGCCGTCCTATTCTGTCTTGTTCTTCGTCGGGTCGTCTTCGTTGGGTACTCTTCCTTGGGTCTCCTGAGTCTTTCCCTGAGTCTTCCTGGTCCCTCGAGTTCCCCGTGTCTCTCGTGACTCCTGAGTTCCCCGTGCCTCCTTCCTTGTTCATGTAAGTTTTGCTGCCCCGTCAGCTTGTTTATTTTGTACTTTTCGTTTATCATTAAAAACCAATTTTTGTATATCTGCCGAGTTGAGTCCCTGTTCTGCACTCTGGGTTCGCTCCTGACACAAATCCTAACATATTTATTCATTTTTTCCCATATTGACAACCCAGTTTATGGCTGAGATACAGTATGACTGTTTTCATTCATTCTGACAGTGAAAATATTAAACACTACCATTTTCAGCTGCTAGATGGCACTCGAGTAGTATCAGAATCAGAATAAGCTTTATTATCATTGTACCGAGAAACAGTGAGAATATGTCCATGCAGTCATCCGAAAGATGGACGGAGTGCACATGGCTGCTGCTATGATAGCCTGGCCTCTTATCCTTTTCAGAATACATTGTTTAAATAGAAAAAGGGACAAAGCCATGAGGAGAGGATAGTGGCATTACAAAAAAGATCTATTCACACCTTGTCCAATCAGCACACAATTTAAGACATCAAAAAACTCTGCCAGCAGCACATTTATGAACATGCTACATATGCATTTGACGATGAGGTTGTCCATGAAGCACTAACAGATAGTCCATTGTCTGATAAGGTTATGGTCAACCGGCACAGTTCTGATAAGCCTCCACACAAGTTTGGGGGGGCGGGGGTTGCGATAGATGAAGCTTTTCCTTAGTTTACACATTTTCCAGGATAAATTGATACGTCGGCCTGTTTTCGAGGCCATCTGGAGGAGTCAGATTCAGATAAGCCACAATTGTTGATTTTTACAGGCAGGTTATTTTTCTTGTCAGCCTTGAGACCTACTGGTTCTTCCAAGATCTGAAATGGCCAGATTAGGGTGAATTCTACTGGTTCATGCTTACAAGCCCCTCCAAGGTCGTTCCAACATGCTGGCGAGTCCCAAAGCCACAGGTGTCCTGTGATTCAAATCACTTCCATCTTACAGTTTAGCTTGTAAATCAGCTGATTTTGAGTCGTCAAAGCACGAACCAAACCTTCTCAAGTAGGCAGCCTGATCAGGGCCAAATTAGTTGTAGCTGTCTTCTTGTATGTTGTCCTCGATCGACAGCAGAGATAGACACATCACGTTCCACTTCCCCCAGAGACATATCCAGCTGCACGTGTCATCTGGGCAGACATGAGGGTTCTGCAGGACCCTGTCGTTTTGTTGGAAAGAGTTTATCATTTGCATCGAAAGTCCAGTTGGTCAGATCCATAACAGTAGTTTTAATTTCGGGAGATGTGTAAAAATAGGAGCTCCGATACACAGACAGCAAAAAAGCAGGAGGAGAACGGGGAGAGAGAAGAGAATGCGTGCACCTCGTTCCAGAGCAAGTGAGAAACAAACAATGTATGCATCACCGCTGTTGACACTGAAATGCATTTATTAAGTAAAAGTTCAACCTTCGGTATAATGTCGAGCAAAAAAATAATTGTTTATAGGTGGTTATCTTGTTAAATTTTGAAGAAATGCACAGCGAGTCCTCCATCTGCATGCTCCCGCTTCCGCGAATTGGCTTTTGAAACGCAGCTGATTAATTAACCGTCAAAGTGCATCTATTAAGGAAAAGTTGGACTGAGACACACCTTTACTACAATTTCGAGCAAACAAATAATTGTTTTTAAGTGTTAATCTTGTTAAATTCTATTAAAGTCCTCCCGTGCACACTCCTGCTGCCGCGATTTGTCAGCCAATTGATTTTTGGCACAACACAGGCCCACATTTTCAGGTTGTCTGCAGAGATGCGTAACAAATGTGATGCGTCATTGGTGATGCATAATAGGTGCGACATACGGCGAAGCGACTTATTTATGGATTTTTCCAAATTATTAGACATTTTTGGGCAGATGTGACTTAAACTCCGGTACGACTTATAGGCTGGAAAATATGGTAATTTTTAAGTTGTTGACAGTCTTCATAAAGCCTCTCTCCGGAGCCATTAGGTGTATAAAACAAGTATGGTATACCTAACAGGAAGTGGTCTTAACACATTGAATTTCTAACAGTTTAGTTTAGTTTAACCCTCCCTGATTGTTGACTTTCAGATTTACTATCCACGCACAAGTCCGACTGTACAGCACGCGTGATTTATAAGCCTCACAGGTGAGTTCTGTCCAAATGTAGATATATGAACGGCTCAGGGCTCAGCTTGTCCCGCACGCTAACCCTCATCCGGAGGTAATGTTTGTGAGGGGCTCTGTGAACAGAAACCCTGACAAAAATCATCTGTGAGCCGAGACTGGCTGCCTTTTCTTTGTAAGTTCATCCACTTTGGGAGAAAGGGAGTCTCTGTGATTCCAAACTTTAACAAGCTTTCAGACCGGACTGATAAAATCACTCCTGTTCAAACACATGTCTTTTTGAAGAGGACCCCCCCCCCCCCCCCCTTTTTATGTTGACACACTTTGTAAATTGCCTGTGAAACCCAAACTAGATTTCAAGCTCTCTTCCAACTCTTGTGGTTAAATAATTGCTGCCTTTAACCTGCTTCAGATGTGACAGATGTGTCACTTTTTCAGCTTCACAACGAACAAACAAAAGATTGTCGGTGTTGTCTCTTTGCCAAAAAGCTTTGTTGATGAGTGAGAGTGGGCAAACAAGTATCAATTAGTTGTATAAGTCATTAAAAAATCCAATCTTCACATTAGTAAGACCTGATTGATCAGATTTGTAATTGTGTGCTTGAAGGAAATATTTGAGGAAATATTAACTCTGGTGAAGGAGTTACTTTTTTTATAGAATCATAAACTATATTCCATTGTAAATAGAGTATGTGTTTGAATGTTGGAGTGTTTAATAAGCTTCTCAGACATTACATGACAAAAAGTTACTTTGCACATGTTCCACTTGGGTTTTTTGTTTGTTTGTTTGCTTGTGTTATTATATTTGTTTATTTGTTTGATCTTTTTTCTTTTTCCTCTCATTTCATAAAAAAACAATGCCACTTAAACAAGTACCTGCACTTTGGAAGAAATGTTAGCATGTTAACAAACTTATTTAACATGGAAAACAAAATTCTTTGCAACAATGTTCAGTCAGGTCATCTGGACGGTGTCTTTTTTTGCTGAGACATTTTGTCTTCCATCCGAAGGACTTCTTCAGATGAAGGACGAAATGTTTCAGCAACAAAATAAACCGTCCAGATGACCTGACTGAACATTGTTGGATTTATACCTTGATTAATGAGCATGAACTTTGGTGTTTTGAATAAAACTGTATGGTTTCTGTATTGACAGTAAAAACTGTCTCAAACATAAAAAAACTAAAAATATACATCTGAGCAAAGGACTGAACTTCTTAAACAACCTGTTCACTCAGTAGATGATTTTACAAATCATTTTAGCGTCTTCGTCAATGGCAGGATGGTGGCTCAGTTGGTAGAGCTGTTGCCTCTCAGCAATCAGGTTGCCAGTTCAAATCTAGGCCAGGGGCCTTTCTGGGTGGTGTTTGCATGTTCTCTCCGTGCACACGTGGGTTTTCTCTGGGTCCTCTGGTTTCCTCCCACAGACCTAAAACATGCATGTTAGGCTGATTGGTAACTCTAAATTGTCCCTAGGTGTGAGTGAGAGAGTGAATGGTTGTTTGTTTCATTTGTCTCTATGTGTCCCTGTGATGGACTCGAGACCTGTCCAGGGTGTGCCCCACTTCTCGCACAGTGATTGCTTGATATGGGCACCAGTGATCCCAGCAACCTGAAAAGAAAAGAAGATAACTGATGGATCTTAGTCAATTTTTTCTATGGTTTTCAAGTTCATAAAGTCCATTTGACCTAATCTCCTAAAAGTAAAAAAAAAGCATTTTATTCAAGTCAGGAGTACATCCAGAATGTTCAAATTCAGACTTCAGGTGTCATGGATGTACTCGTGTCCTTTATGTGGATCTGGCTACACAATTTAAATTACTGAAATGATTTATTTTGGGAAATGCCAGCCTGGGCTAGCAAGGGCTAACAATGTTAGCATGAAGCTCTGCTCTACCTAATGCTGCATTTACACAATGTAGCTACGTGCTATGATTATATTTGTTTCACTTGTTAAAGATCTGGACAAGAAAAGATGTTGGACAGCACAATTTGGATATATATTTGGATATATATATATATATACATAGTAAAAACTGTGTTTTTATACCTTGACATAACACATTTTGATTGCTCAAAATATAATCTTATAAAATGTACAGATTATGTTTTTTTTTACTTTCTCAAACATCTTAGCAGAATTTCTTGAAATACAATCAAAGTAATATTCAATTCTGAAAAACTAAAACTCATTGCTCAATTGCACTGATAACTTCCTTGAATTGCCTGAACTCATGAACACAGTTTAGCTAAAAAGAAAATTACTTTTTTTGTTATTATTAATTATTATATGGACTCCCTTTTTTCATTCAACCTTTATTTTGTACAGGTTAGTCTCATTGAGTCACAAGGACTCATTTTTCAAGAGAGACCTATTTTAGACAACAAATAATTTCAAGTCCATTTGGCATTTTGGACTCATTCCTCTGTAGTTTTGTTGAAGTGATCGTTTGACCCAGGTCGCCTCTCAATTTCAAGTCTTTGTACGACTTTCAACTAAAAACTAACAAGTTTTTTAAATGCTCCTCTTTTAGCCTGTAGTTGTTATTTAGCTACAGGTGTAGATTCTGGACAAACCTAAACTCTTTGAAGTCTTGTTTTGCTGTCAGGATTTTACGAACATCCTGTTAGCTTATCTCATCATCAGTAAAAGTAACATTAGACGTTTTATTTAAAGACTGATACAAACTTAATTCAGATCAGCAGTAGGAAAAAAAAATCCTGGGTATTTTATCTGTAATTCAGTAATCGTCACCCATCTTGGGTATATTTATTTACATGTGCTTCTTCCCATCCCATGAAAACAAGACTAGCTTTACTTTAGTCATTAAGGTCGCATAATTAATTTTCACGTAGTCAGTAATCATGAAAGTCCAAATGTTGGTGTGACAGACTGATTATGGCACTAAGGGGTTTGTGCACACATCATTCAGGTAAATGGGAGCTTTGGAACTGCTCTGCTGTCAGATGAAACAGCAAATTTGTAACGTCCCTTGTCCCTGAGGTTGCAAAAAAGTGCAGGACGTTGGATTCCAACATGAAGGGAGAGGCTCCTGAAGGTTAGAAGTGCTGGCTTGTGTTAGACCTTAAGGTCACCATTCCTTCAGCTAATGCCCCTGGCATCACCTTCCACCTCAACTTCAAACACCCTGGCTACATTCCTAGACCATGTACCCATAAGCACTAATAATGCACAAAAAAAAAGAAAGAAGAGAAAACCAAAACACGTGGACTCCAATAGTGGTTAGGATTACTGAGGCATATCCAGGGCTATATCTGCTGCCCTGGGCACTGAGGAGTGAATCCCACACTGTCTTTTTCTCAGAAAAGGAACAAAGGTAAGAGGTCGGAAAACATTTGCTGCACTGGGCTCAGAAAGAGAAATTCAAATGGTCATTGCTTCCAAAACACGAGCGAATATGAACTGGATTGAACCCTAACCTTCCTTTTTCCTCATATTTTAGTTTTTTTATTTTATTTTGATGTGTAATTTTTTTTTTAATCATCCATTCGAGCATATTATAGTTTGTTTGTAGCGCTTGTGCTGAAGTCCACTAGTTTCCTATCCATCACAGTCACTTTCTCTTGCTGCTTGTGTAGCTTGCAAGCAACACCTTAAACAGTGGCAGCAGTGTCTTGAGCTTCTGACTGACACAACAAAGCACCACACCGCTGTGAGGGCATGCTTGGATGTTTGGTTCTAACCCCTCACTACGGCCCTGACTGTGGTGCAGCCTCTGATTTGATTATACTCAGGCCCTCAAGGCTCAAAGAATATGTGTCAGACGTTGGTTAAAAGTCTCCCCTAACAATTAACCACACGGCATGGAAAATGCCCAATGAAAACACCCAAACGCTCCCCCCGTTCCCACTGGAGACAGGCTGTGAACTCTTGTGAACCTTGTGAAATCATGAAAAGAAATCTAGACTGTACTGCACCCACAAGTGTCTGAGTGACTTTGGCCTGTCGAAGCAACAATTAATAGGGCCTGGCTTGCTACAAAATGTAAAAAATGTAATATTGGTCTGTTGTGAATGCATTGTTGAGAAATGACTGCTGGGAATGTTAATTACAAGTACAGTAAATCTAAAACAATAGCCATTTTAAAAGAAAAGTGTTGCATTGCTTCAATTAGCCTGATGGAGTGTGGGTGGGGTTGTCCACTCCTTAGCTACCGTCAGTTCCTGCTGGGCTCCTATTAGGCTGCTGATTGGATTTTTACTTTAAATTATCCCAAATAACAAACTGAGCCCCACGTGTTTTTTCATACGCAGGGCAAGAGAAGTTAACAGTTCAGAGTGTAAATATGAGTCACAAATCTCCAATTGTGTTTAAGGTGGAAAATTTCAGGATTTTGGTTATCTAACAGAAATATTGTTTCTAGACTCATTTCCTATGTGGTGCCAGAACGGCAGAAGAGTAAACGTGTGAACAGGGTGACTGTAAGATCGCTGTGAGTTTGTGTGTCGCCAGCTCAAGTTTCAGGGGAGATGTTTTCATATCGAGGCCACACTTATAGCTCAACCTCTTTAGTCAATTCATACCCAACATAAAGGTGAATTTCCTTCAATTTTGGGCGATTTGGGGAGTTAAGGGCATGAAATGGAAAATGAGAAGTGAGTTAAAATAACAGGAGGTGGATAAGGACATGAGTGGATGTACAGCAGATTTAAAAAAAATAGTTTACAAGCCCACTGTTATAACTTGTTCTTATAACTATGTTATAACCAGGTTCTTGTGACGAAAAACAAAAACTAGAATAAATAACTCTCAAAACATTTTATACCTTTAATGTAGCACATATCTTGTACAGTAATTTGGAGCTTAGCATGAAAACAAACAAAAAATAGAGCTGGCTGCATGCATCTGAAGTCAATAATTTGTATAAAGCCTGGTGTCATTTAATAACAGCCATCAAATTTGTTGGATAGGAGTCTATCAATTGTTGTTGATTGTGTCAACAACAAATCAGTTGATGTGGTTGTGGATTTCCGCAGGCACAGGTCCACCTCACTGACCCCGGTGAACATCCAGGGTGTGAACATCGAGACTGTGGACTCTTACAATTACCTGGGTGTTCACCTGAACAATAAACTGGACTGGTCTCACAACACTGATGCACTTTACAGGAAGGGTCAGAGACTCTACCTGCTGAGGAGACTGAGGTCTTTTGGAGTGCAGGGGGTGCTCCTGAAGACCTTCTTTGACTCGGTAGTGGCATCAGCCATCTTCTGTGGTGTTGTGTGTTGGAGCAGCAGCTTATCATCAGCTGAGAAGAAGAAGCTAGATAAGCTCATCAAGAAGGCCAGCTCTGTGCTTGGACGTCCCCTCGACCCAGTGCAGGTGGTGGGAGACAGAAGGACTCTAGCTAAAATAACATCATTGCTGGACAACGTCTCCCACCCCATGCATGAAGCTGTTGCTGAACTGGAGAGCTCGTTCAGTGACAGATTCCTGCTCCTAAATGCACAAAGGAGCGTTACCGCAGGTCCTTCCTCCCAGCAGCTGTTAGACTCTACAACCATCACTGCTCCAAACAAACTCAATAAGGATTAAATACATGCTGACCTCTGCTCAAACATACACTCTGCCTGTAATACTGTACTGTAAATAGTCTGTCCTTATCAATGTTCCAATACATATTGAACATTATTATTGATATTGTTTATCTTATTTCTTATATATTGTATTGTTTATTAACATTTTAGGAACTTTTGTGTGAAATCTTTTTATGAAGGCTGTAACTAACTCAAAAGATGATTCATGCAAAATATTAGTTTCAGGGTGTCCACATTTCACTATATGACACCTTGTTTTTTTATAGTTATCATTTAAATATGCATTATATATACTTTTAGTTGAAGGTTATGTCACATTAAAGTTGAGAAAAGTTGTGAAACTATTTATCATGGTCTTGTTTTTTAACTTTTTACATTTTACCAGGGATGTAAAATCTATTGCACCTTTTTATATTAATGGTAAAAATAAAAAGGCTGGACAATCTTTATATTTAATTTACCTCATTCTTCTTTAACTAAACTCCCATAACTAATGCTTAGATATTGTAAGGTAAATCCTAGGACAACACAAAAGCACAATGCAAGCCGCTGGTACACCATGAATGTTTACTATGCAAATACAAGCTGCAGTTATGATGTCCTTTGGAGGTTCTCTATAAGATAACTCTCTTGACTTTAAGATGACTTTGCATACACTGAATTATTTAACCAAATTCATTGAATAAAGATCTTTATATAGTCTAATATAGATCCAACACCTCTATGTTGTCTCCTGTCTTTGCTATGATTTATACTGTTATCGAGGTAATTCTTCTGTAAATGTGTGAATGAGTGAGCACTTCTTAGGTAGAGGATGAGCAAACTACACAGAAACCTACAGAACCATGTGATATTTTCAGCAGAGTTTCCAAACATATTTGCATTCACTTATAGGCGCAGGGTCCTGCACCTTTTTCTACAGTGGTGCATGAGTCAGCGAGAAATGACAAGACGCGAGGGAGGATTTAATCTCTTTAATGAAGCAGAGAGATGATTACAAACATGAATATGTCAGATTGAGATTTATTCAGTCATTAATCATTTCTACAATAAATGTTCCACAACAACAACAACACCAACAAATATGTATCTGCCATCTATTAATTACTGGTTGATGATCAGTTTGGAGGAAAACATATTTAACTCCATCATTTTGTAGCCTCAGCTGTAGGTCTGAGGAGGCTGACCACCTGATCTAAATGAAATAACTATTTAATTGATGTGTAAACTCTGCCCACTCAATTTATTGTAATCACACGTGTAGAATACTGTGCAACAAATCACAAGTTATTCTTAATTTCTTTGTGTTTTTCTTCCAAAGAGCCAAACTTTTTTGTGATTTGGTTTAGTGGTTTAGATCAATTACCGGTATTTTTCAGGCTTAAAGTCTTAATTTCACTTAGTTT
>NC_056505.1:30849989-30851161 GCF_014905685.2 Nematolebias whitei
CAATTACCGGTATTTTTCAGGCTTAAAGTCTTAATTTCACTTAGTTTTAGAAACATTGTCAGAGAGGAATGCTTTTTTGGTGTGGTTTAATTGTTTGCTTATCAACTTATTTCAGACCCCATGGAATAATCATGGTGAAAAGGTTTCTAAACTCGGTGATAAACCAGTGTTGCATCGACAAAGAACTAAATCTAAACAGGACATTTAGGCTCGTTGTTACCAGGAACCTATTACAACAACACAGTTGGTCCTTATTTGCTTGAATTCATAAAAAACACCAATGTTTGATACAAAAATAATATTTTAGTGCCATAAAGGTGACTCTTGAAGTACTGCTGATGACCTTGACATCCAGTCGATGATCACCTTAAGGATGAGTCATCTTTTAGCTCCTGTGTCAGGTTATTGCTATTTCTTATCGACATAGTTTTCAGATACTTTTCAACTCATGAATATAGTTTGCAAGCCTGGCATTTCTTTTTTTGTCCTCAGCTTGTCTAATTTCCTCATTTGTAAGACACACTGCACACTATGCTTATGTTATTATCAGGTATAAAACTGTACAGAAAATGTCAAAAGTTCATGCTCAAAATCCAAGAAACAAATCCAACAAAGTTAAGTCAGGTCCTCTGGACTGTTTCTTTGTGTTGAAACATTTTGTCTTCCATCCAAAAGACTTCATCAGTCCGAAGAGCCACAACAAAATTTGTCCCATAAATAGCCCACTCACATAGTGGGCCAACCAGTTTAATGGTGCTATGATGGTTTCAGGAGTCCGCCCTCTCCCTCGTCGACTCCTCTCAGTCAACTTCTCTGAGTACTCAAGTCCTCCTCATTGTACAGAAAATGAACCAATAATCAGTTAAAGTCCAGACAAAAGCTTTTGAAAGATCTTCATAAATCTTTAATGTCAGGATTTTGCTTTTCAGGTAAGTTTTTCTATTGATTGTTTTTAGATTAATTTTTTCTCGCTTTGTTATTGTTTTTGTTGTTGTTTTCTACATTTTTCACACCCTCTCATTTCCTCTGTGCCATTTGCCACCATGCTCAATCAGTTTCTGCTCCTTAGCTCCTGCACCACCTAATCTCACCTGTTCCCAGTTGCAGTGGCGGCTGGTGAAGTTTTTTACAGGGGGGGCTAAAACTCCAAAATAGACATATATATATACTGT
>NC_056505.1:30851261-30855747 GCF_014905685.2 Nematolebias whitei
TATATATATATATATGTACATACATATATTAAACATACAAAGTACCTGGTATATATGTCCTAAATAACAGTTACATAGGATGGTTTATAATAAAGCTAGTTCAGAAGATCTTGGTTTGACTGCTGGAGGGATGTGGTACCTAAATAGAATAAAACGCATTATTTGAGTACTCTTAAATATTCCTAATCTTAATGGTCCTAATATTGCACCTGTCTTTACCACACAATATTTTAATAGCATTCCACCAAATCAATGTACCTTCAATTTAACTGCTTCAATGTTAACATTAGGAACTATTTACTTATTGCAAGACATTGCCGCCAGTGCTCAGTTGTCATTTTGCCCAGGTGTCTTCACTCTTTTTATTCAGTTTCACTCCAACTTCAGCCTGCCATGCCATTTCCAGTTATTTCTCATTTCTCCTCAAGTTTAATTATTTTTGTAGTTTGTGCTGCCACATCAGCCTTTTTTTGTGTGTAATAATACATTTAATTTTTTTCTCTTCTGTATTCCTGGGTCCAGTCTAGTGATAGTAGGGGACTTTTGAAACAGACTACTTTAAAACTTTGGTACAGTCCTGTGTGTGACCAGCAATTGTAATATTTTTATATACTCTCTTGCAACAGTTATCAGGTAAATAAGTTTTAGGAACCTTAACTCCCATTTCTAGCTTAAATTATGGCAAACTTTTTAGTATTTGGGAAAACATTAAAAATAAGATCAAGAATCATTTTATTTTACTTAATAAAGTTGGAAACTGTTACCTACATTCACTGTGCTAATAAATACATGTTATATATTTAACAATAGTAAATATTAACAAAAGTGTAAAAGACTATACAACATTCTGCAGCAGCTGGATTGAAGTTGTCAATTCCTCATTTCAGAGAATTTGACCATGACTATGGGTATTCATACTCATACTAGGGCTCTAGTCTGTGGTACTAGTCTGTTGTGGTACTGGTTTGTAATCTGTAGAGGAATTACCAGTAATCTGTAGTCGTACTATGAGTCATACTAGACCATGAGTGTTCATGTATATTCCAATTATGAGAATTTCCTTTTTATTGTTTTAATAATTTCATGTTAAAGTAGCACAGGTTGCTCTTAAGCAAACAATTCAGATTTTTTTTGTGTGTGTATGTAGATGTCAGTCGCCTGCGATAGAAATCCCTGATAATACTTTGAAAGATCAAATAGATCTCTCTGGGATGTTGAGCTAATAGTTAGACAAAGCAAAATCTAAGATCAAAGTGAGATTCTGACATCTTAAAAGGACTGTCTCAAAGTCGATTCATGTGAGTGCTTAAAAACAAAAGAAAACACTAATTCATAGTTACATCACTGTTATATTTGTATTGAACGGGTATTTAAACAGTGATCTGTTCTTTTAACTGAACACTGAGTCAGTCTGTGGTCTGTTACCAATACCAAAAAGAATCCAGAGACAAGTACTACTACAGAATACAAACTAGTACTACTACAGACTACAAACTAGTACTACTGCAGATTACAAACTAGTACTAAATATTTTGTAGGCTAATGCCACTCCAGACTACAAACTTGTTCTACTCCAGCCTACAAATTAGTACCACTAGAAACTACAGATTAGTCTCATTACAGACTACAAACTAGTACTACTACAGACTAAAAAAATAGTACTATTAAAGACCAAAGATTGGTACCACAACAGACTACAAACTTGTACTTCTAAAGACTACAAAATAGTACTACTAAAGCCTAGAGTCTAGTACCACTACAGACTACAGATTAGCACCACTACAGACTACAAAATAGTACTACTACAGACTATAAATTAGTACCGCTACAGACTACAAACTAGTACTACTACAGACTACAAACTACTACTACTACAGACTACAAACTAGTACCAAACAGACTAATACCACTGCAGACTTCAAATTTGCACTTCTACAGACTACAAGCTAGTACTACTTCAGACTACAATCTACTACTACTAGTGACTACAAAGTAGTACCAAACAGACTAGTACCATTACAGACTACAAACTTGTTCTACTACAGCCTACACATTAGTACCACTAGAGACTACAGATTAGTATAATTACAGACTACAACTAGTACAACTACAGACTACAGATGAGCACCACTACAGACTACAGATTAGCACCACTACAGACTACAAACTAGTACCACTACAGATGACAAACTATGACTACTACAGACCACAAAATAGTACAACTACAACTTAGAGCCTAGTACCACCATGGACTACAAATACTACCACTACAGACTACAGATGATCACCACTACAGACTACAGATCAGTACCACTACAGACTACAAACTATGATTACTACAGACCACAAAATAGTATTACTACAGCCTAGAGCCTAGTACCACTACATACTACAAAATAGTACTACTACAGACTACAAAATAGTACTACTGCAGCCTAGGGCCCAGTACCACTACATACTGCAAATACTACCATTACAGAGTACAGATTTGCACCACTACAGACTACAAATACTGCCACTACATACTACAGATTAGTACAACTACAGACTACAAAATAGTACTACAGACTACTCATTAACACCACTACAGACTACGAAATAGTCCCACTACAGACTACAAACTACCACTACTACAGACTACAAACTAGTACTAAACAGACTAATACCACTACAGACTACAAACTTGTTCTACTACAGCCTACACATTAGTACTACTACAGACTACAGATGAGCACCACTGCAGACTACAAACTAGTACCACTAGATACTACAAACTATGACTACTACAGACCACAAAATAGTACTATTACAGCCTAGGGCCCAGTACCACTACATACTGCAAATACTACCACTACAGAGTACAGATTAGCACCACTACATACTACAGATTAGTACAACTACAGACTACAAAATAGTACCACTACAGACTACAAAACAGTCCCACTACAGACTACAGCAAAATACTACTACTACAGACTGCAGCCTAGTACCACTACAGACTACAGATTAGTACCACTACAGACTACAGACTAGTAACACTACAGATTACAGGCTTGTGCTACATGCCAATATGTACATTTTATCAGAAGAAAACTACTACTAAAATATATTTTTTTACATTCATAGAATATTTTGTTTCGCCTTTGATTTGTTCCGCCTCAAACTTGTCCTAAATGCCGACAAAACCAAAGGGATGCTTTTTTCAAATATGAAGTTGGTCCCAGCAGTTCTTCCTCTGATTTTATCCTCAAATGGTGTCCCCATTGAGTTTGTTGATTCCTATAAATATTTGGGTATCTTGGTGGACTCACATCTCTCTTTTAAGCTCCATGTGGAAAACTTGGTAAAGAAACTGAAAGTTAAACTGGGTTTATTTTTCAGAAACAGATCCTGTCTAACTCTGAATGCTAGAAAACGCCTTGTATCTGTGACTTTCCTTCCCTCCATTGATTACGGTGACATTATTTACATGAACGCTCCTACAAGAACCCTGCAGATGTTGGATGCTGTCTATCATGGTGCACTAAGATTCATAACTGGCTGTGATTATCGTACCCACCACTGCACCCTGTATTCACTGGTTAACTGGACATCATTAACTTCACGCAGACTCTCTCACTGGTACATTTTCATCTTTAAATCACTTCTTGGTCTGCTGCCTTCAAACATCTCCTCCTACATGTCTCTGCGTGAGTGCAGCTACAGCGTGCGCTCTCCGGACATTATTACCTGCAGTGTTCCCTCAGTGAGGACTGAACTAGGAAAAAGGGCCTTCTCCTACTCTGCTCCTGTTTCCTGGAATATCTTACAAAAAGATTTGAAGCTCTCGACCTTGACCTCTCTAAGTGGCTTTAAGAATCTGTTGGACTCCTGGCAGGGACCAATGCAGACATGTTCCTGTTTTTAGTTTTCTACATTTGCCTTAGAATCTAGCTGTTTTTTTGTTGGTGTTACCTTTTCCTTTTAGCCATCCTATTTGTAAAAAAAAAAAAAAAAACCCTGCAGTATGCTTTTTTATAACTGTTTATTGTTGTCGCTGTTGTCCATTGTTGTCATCTTTCTTTGTTGAAATCAGGTCTCTCTTGTAAATGAGTCCTCGAGGCTCAATGGGATTTACCTGTATAAATAAAGGCTGATTGATTGATTGATTTTCTATGTACAAATAATCCCAACATCATTGAACTTTGTATTTACCTTTTTATATATGTACCTTAAAAATGTAGATCATTAGAAATTGTGAAACATTTACATTTAAAATATGCTGCAATTTTATTTCTAACTCCAAGTGACAGTTTACAACACTAATATACACATGTAGATTTTTTTTAGATTATTTTCCAATAATTTAACATTATTATTAATTAGTATTAAGTATTAGTTTATTTTCACATTTCTCCTACAATGTTAGAGGCATATGTTCTTTCTTTATTTCCAATTAAACACATTTCTGTGAACTCACCTGGCCTGCCCTGAAAAGAATGAATTT
>NC_056505.1:30855847-30857471 GCF_014905685.2 Nematolebias whitei
GCACGGTGGCGCAACTGGTAGAGCTGCTGCTTCTCAGCGAGCAGGTCCCTGGTTCAAACCCCGGTCCAGGGGCCCCTCTGGGTGGAGTTTGCATGTTCTCTCCGTGCATGCGTGGGGTTTCTCCGGGTACTCTGGTTTCCTCACAGAGTCCAAAAACATGCATGTTAGGCTGATTGGTAACTCTAAATTGTCCCTAGGTGTCAGTGAGAGAGTGAATGTTTGTTTGTCTCGTTTGTCTCTATGTGGCCCTGTGATGGACTTGCGACCCGTCCAGGGTGTACCCCGCCCCTCGCACAGTGATTGCTGGACATGGGCACCAGCGACCCCCGTGACCCAAAATGGAATAAGCGGGTAAAGAAAATGGATGGATGGATGGATATATATATATATTCATATATATATATATATACATATATATATATATATATATATGTATACTACCATGTTGTGCATTTTATTTATCAACAAATATGCTTGATAAAAATTTGAATTATATTCATGAGTAATACTTAATGCTTCCAAAGTTTTCAAAGTGTAGCTTTGTTGTTATATACAATACCACGACACTTCTATATAAACCTAGCCTGATTCCACAGGTTTGGTTTTCTCTTGTTGTTTGAACACACATAAACTGCATTTTATTATAGATCATTTTGACAAAAAACAAATTTATTGAATTGAATTGAATGCCTTTATTGCCATTGCACCTGCAGCACAAACTGCAAAGCATTTGTGGTATTAAACAAACAAGTATCAATTTAAAAAAAAAACATAATCAAGAACATAAACATCACTAAAATGATAGAAGGGTAGGCAGCCTAATCTAAGTCAATACTAAAAAAATCACTAAATACAGTAGCTTGGTAAATAAAATTTATAAAACAGCATTGTAGTGTGCTTGTATGGTCAGAACAAGTTTAACTTTCTGATGGCACTAAGGTAAAAAGCTGTTTGAATCTGGACGTGCAGGTCTGAATGGGTCTGTATCATTTCCCTGAGGGCAACACCAAGAACAGGCTGTGGTCTGGGAGGGAACAGTCCTGAAGAATGCTTTTTGCACGCTGCAGCATCTAGTCTGGTATATGTGAGACAATGAAGGAGGCTGTGCATGTATAATGTATTGAGCTGAATTTCTGATTGTCCAGGGCCTTTTTGAAAACTGACTGAAAAGCAGGTCATTACAGCTTCTTTTACACTGCCTTTGATTTTTTTAAATATATATTACTTTTCTACATTCATATATTTTTTTTTCGATCCACACATTTTAACAAATATGCTGCAATAACTGTGGGGTGCCACTAGGTGGTGTGTATTCACATTAACAATTAAAAGAAGAAGTAAAAGAGCATTCATAGCTTGGCTAAAGATCCTCTCCAAACTTTTGTTAATGTTTACAGGTTCCTCTCAATTATTAACCATTTCAGCACATGATCAAATATTAATAGTGACAAGATCAGGCTGAAGCGAGAGAAAAACATTAAAAACAACTTTTGTGCTGTTTAGGTTTCTAGGGCACAAAGTGACAGTGAGTTTGATCAGAGCATGCTACGTGATTGTTTCTGAAAAGCTTTGTATCCACACAAGTTCACCACAGGCTGAGATTAAAATGTTGTTTTTACCTACA
>NC_056505.1:30857571-30875693 GCF_014905685.2 Nematolebias whitei
AAAAAAGTTCAAAACAAAAACAACTGGACTTTATTTATTATACTTTACGTTGTACTTTATTGCTTTTTTTTCTTGAACTTTTTTTAAAATTTACCATGTCCTGGATGACTGAGAATCTTCACCAGCTTTTAATGAAACAGTCTGCCTGCCATAGCCTCCCCACCTTCATTCTGCTCTCTGCTTGGAGCAACCGTCAAACCAGCTGCACGGCTAACAACAAAGTCCATGCTCAATAATCCAGGTATACAATCCAACATTTTTCAGTCAGGTCACCGCTCTGACGAAATGCAGCTAATTTGACCATTAAAGTGCATTTATTAAGCAAATGTTAGACTGAGACACATCTTTGCTATAATTTTGAGCAAACAAAAAATTGTTTAGGTGCTTTTTTTGTTAAATTATGAAAAAACGAGCCACGTTCCTCCTCCTTTCTTCCTCCCTCTGCGCGCTCCAGGCAGCAAAGCTATTTTTGAAATGCAGCTAATTTGACCATTAAAGTGCATTTATTAAGCAAACATTAGACTGAGACACACATTTACTATAATTTCGAGCAAACAAATAATTGTTTTTAAGTGTTGATCTTGTTAAATTTTTTGTTCAAGTCCTCCCATGCACGCTCCCGCAGCCGCCATTTGACAGCCCATTGATTTTTGACACAACACCGGCCCACATTTCCGAGTTGTCAGCGGTGACGCATAACAAATGCGACACGTCAGTGGTGACACATAAAAGATACGACGTATATGGTGAAGTGGCATATTTATGGATTTTTCTACTTTATTAGACAAATATGGACTGATGCGACTTATAGAGCGGAGCGACGTGTACGGCAGAAAATATGGTGTATATATATACACAAAACATTTTTAATCAGTATATTTGAACATCACTGAATATATGTAGCTATACACATTATGTAAATAATGTAACATCCATTTGCCACCCATTCTTTTTGCGTTGTGACTTAATATTTTTATTATTTGGTTTCACATATGGTTTAGATGTCAATCAGTTAATAGTTATAATAACAATTCCAGCAGTGAAATTCTTCTTGAGACTGTATATGAAAACTATGGACCTTAACCATGGGGTCATTGGCCAAAAGCGAATGAACACATCAGCTACCTTGTTTCAAAATGAAACTGCATAGATGGCAGCCCTGCTACTCTGGCAGCCAGTGTGAATTGTGCTGGAAAATCTATTTTTGAGAGCCGGGTGTTTCAATTCAAAGGGAAAAGAGTGACTGATGTAGCAACATCAATCAAGGCAGGAACGCTGCGGTGGCTTTGCTTTACAAGCACAAGGTCCAGGGTTCACAAGTTAAAACAGGCAATATAAAAAAGGTGTAGTAGAACGGCTGAGTGGGGGGCAGAGTGTTGTTGGTCCCTGCTATCTCCTCAGTGGAAGTGTCGGAGAGAGGTACCCCCCTTCCCCCAACAGCCTCCTGTATTAGCTGGACTTCATTAATCTTCATGCCATCTTCTTTAACTAGTCATGTAGAACGGCTCAATAGAAAGCCGTATAATGGGGAAGGCCCAGTGCCAATTACTAGGTTAACACAGTGTTCAGCCCCAGTGCAACAAAGGAATGAGATGGAGGAAGAGAGCTGGCTCACAGGGAGAGATGTGCAGCATTTGAATTGACAAGGGATGCAAAATGGAAGTTCTCACTGCGCCGTTCGAGCTGCAGAGAAAAACTTGCAGGTGCCAATAAAAAATATCACACAAGTGTCTATTTTTGTCAGTCCTTTTCAAAGAATCATGTATCCAACGTGGTAATTAGATGTTCACGATTGGAAACGGGCTGCTGGGTGAAAAAGTTAGGAAACCTAACTGCTAAAAATCTGAGCTTTATCACACGTTGAAGGAAAAAATATATATATATATTTTGCATTTGTGACAGATTGATTGCACTAGATTCATTAAATAAAGTGGCCAATACACACTACACAGCTAAAATCTGTAGCAGAAAGTTTATGTGGAAGAATCTGTTTTTAGATGACATATTCTCTCCATTGTCTCCCTGTCAAATCCAGAATAGACTTTAAAACCTTACTTCTAACCTACAAAGCCTTCAACAACCTAGCTCCATCTTAAATTTTAGATCTTATTGTTTCATATTTTCCTAACAGAGCGCTGCACTCTCAGGCTGCAGGTTTACTTGTGGTTCCTAGAGTTTCCAAAAGCAGAATGGGAGGAAGATCTTTCAGTTATCAGGCTCCTCTCTTGTGGAACCAACTTCCAGCTTCTGTCCGTGAGGCTGACACATTGTTATTAACTTACTATATGTATATATATATATATATATATATATATATATATATATATATATATATATATATATATATATATATATATATATATGAATGTGTCTGTTCAGTGCCCTGAGATGAGTTCTGTTGTGACTTGGTGCTATATAAATAAACTGAAATGAATTGAAACTGAATTGAATATTCCATTAATAATTAATTGAAACTTAGGATGTTTATGTGGTTAACGTCCCTCTGTTAAAAAGCATCCATTAGTTGCATTTGTACTGGCACAAAATCAAGCATTATGTAACTATACTCAGAAATATAGATAAAACTTACAGCACTAATGAAGCCACAAGAATCATAAACAAACAAAGAATAAAATCCCTCTATATTCCTCAGAAGTATCACTCTTGTCATCTTCAGCGTTCATTTACTTTGTTTTTCGCTCGTATTTGACTAGAGGGGAAGTTTGCTGTGCAAACCACTTGTCATGACTGCTGTCAGAACAACTACGGTGTTAAACTGTAGTTATTTAATTCCATGTGATTAAAATAGGACTGGGTCAGTTTGGGAAGAGCCTGTAGGCTACGGTTTTATTTAGAAGACCAATATTAAACTTGAGTAAAATGGAAATGTCACACCGTCATGGAAGATGCTGCGGGAGTTGTGAGAAGGATAATATTATTGTGATGTGAAGTGATTTTTCCTCCCTGTCCACCCTCATTATCTAGCAGCCAAGTGTATTTCTGGCTCGCAGCTCTCTCTCTCTCTCTCTCTGTTTGTGTGTGTGTGTGTGTGTGTGTGTGCGCTGATGCCCTTCCCTTTTGCTGCACGCTCATTGCAAATTTGCAAATTGGTAAAAATGGGGAAAAACATTTGGCATCTTTGTTATTTCTTATTGTGAAGGTCCTCAGTTTGGAGCAAAGCTAGGACACGGTATGTGTGTGCATACAGGAAGTGGGAGGGAGGTAAAGTGAGAGGGGAGTGTTTGTTTAGGTGATTATGTTGCACCTGCATGAACTACATTCAGAATTAAAAAAAAACACATCATGGTTCACTGACACTTGCAGTGACACAAAACCAAGCAGCAGATTCTTTGATGAGTTGAATGAAGAGCGGCAGCAGAACAAGAGCCCCAACGAGCGATCAGGGCGCGACACAAAGGAACAGAACAGGAGGAGGATCCCGAGCGGCTGCACATTCATGCAGACCCCGGCAGTCTGAGATAAGGTATATTTTTGTCTGGCAAGATAAGAGAGAGAAAGCAAACATATTACAGGGCTCAAAATTCTATATCTATAGCTCCTTTTCATGAGTCCAATAATTCATTCATTCACGGCCTGTGTTTCCTTGGCCTCCTCCAACATCTGCCTCATACATACATCACTGCGCTGATAAAGATCGCAGTCAGAATTGGTAATACGCTGTGAATGGGACACCGCAGCTCTGATTAAATAACTTCTGGGGCGCGCTAAAATTGAGGCGGCCATGTGATGAAAGGGGACTTATCAGGGGGTTTATTAAAGGCGGCGGAGGATGATTTTAGGTTTAAGGTGACGTACACAATTTAAGACACAATGTCCTGCAATGCTGCCAAGAGACTTAAACAAGAAGACAGAAAAATGGCTAGTTTTGACCCTCACACTGGATTTTTTTTCTCCCATGCACACATGAAGGAGGGGAAAGCTTTATCTTGCATGTGCTGATAACAAATAAAGGTTGGGGCATTTGAGGGTGAATTCAGAAGTTTCTGCAAAGTGCTTTTATTTAAAGGCGTTGAGCTCTGTTCCTCAGAGTCTTATTGATTTGTTTTCTGCAAAAAAAAAAAAAAAACAATTCTTGCAATCATTTCGCAAACCAAACCAGATTATGTCGCATGCTTTATTGGTTATGATGCTAAGAAAAATTAAAAGCCGCAGTGCTCCGTGTGTGTGGGAGAGGCTCAAATGAAATGAAGTCGCATCGTCTGCTGGCGGTGGTGGCTCCTATCAGTCTGTCTGATGTGCTGCTGTTGCTGACAAACCGGAACAGATTCTGATCTTGTAATGTCCTTCTGTTATTCTGTAAAAGCACCTCTGCACGTGAACGGTGCATTTTTGATATCGAGCTATAACGTAGAGCAAAAACACAAGTGTTCAGCTTTGAAGCCATTCACATAATTTCCTACACCTCATTAAGTATGTTTGTGCGGTTTTGGAACGCACAGATTTCACTTTAAAATGTGTCCGAAGACGTAATTGTAATAACATTTGTATTTCTTTTTACTTCTGCCTTTTCCATTTATCAGATGTAGAAACACATTAACGTAATAAATAAATGTAGATTTTACAAAACTGAGACTTTTCTTAGCTTTGCAGTTGTGAAATCCAGTTTCTTCCAACTAACACTCATTGCCAAGGCGAAGTCTTGTCTCCCTTTCAAAGATCTTGCAAAGATGACTCACTCCTTTATTACCTCTCGTTTGGACTATTGTAACGCTTCGTATGTTGGTTAGATAAATCATCTTCGCTTCTCTTACAAACCGTGCAGAACGCAGCAGCTCGTCTTTAAACAGCAAAGCATGAACACGTAACCCGTCCTGGCTTCCTGTCCACTTCCGGATTGATTTTAAGATTTTATTGCTTATTTTTAAAGTCTTAAAAGGTCTGGCCTCGTCATATTTATGTGATCTCATTAACATCTACACTCCAGTAAGAGCACTCCGGTCTACCAACCAGTTCCTCTCAGATGTCCCCAGATCCAAACTGAAGTCCAGAGGTGATCGGGCTTGTGCGGCTGCTGCTCCAAAACTGTGGAACAGTTTACCTGATGGTTTAAAAACAGCTGAGACTTTTAAATCTTTGTTCAAGACTCATCTTTATTCCTGCCGTTTGATCCATGCAGAGTTTGACAACCTTCTTGTATTTTATTGTTAACCTTCTTGTGCTTCCTCAGTGACACAATATGTATTTTCTTGTTTTCGTTTTAATTTGACTTCATTGTAAAGCACTTGGGTCAGCTTTTGTTATTTTTTTATGTGCTATATGAATAAGTTGACAGTGGCTTTGCTTCGTTTCTAAAGACACAGAAACTTTTGTTGTGCAGCACTATAACGTCTGTGTTTGTTGTTAGTTTGTGTCAAGTCCTGCTTCTCGAGGGCCACTGTCCTGTGCATGGTTTACTTGTTACCCCGTCTTTTAGCAACATATTTCACAACCCACTGTATTTAATTTGAATGAAACTTCTAAAAAAGTAATCACTAAATGTACATCTATGACTGAATAACATTTGAAGATGACCAGATTCAAGATGGCTGCCACAACTAATCAAATTCAGCAAACATGAATGGCTACAACGCAGTCATTTGAACAAATGCTGTGCTACAGTTTGGTGTGGTGGCAGCTGGGAGTCATCATCATCACATGCTGATAAGAGCTCATGCTTTGTTCAAACTTTGTTATGCAGAGGAATGGGGGGGGGGGGGGTCATAATATGCATTTAGGAGTTCTTTAGAATTTCTTCACTGAAATGTATTTAAAAAAAATTAAAATCGTAAATGCACATATGTACCTGGAGTTCAGAAAATGGAAAAGAAAAATCCTTTCAATCAAATTGTGAACAAAAAAGCAAATTAGTCTGACGAATAACAAGTGCCTCATTTCTTTACACACCCTGGTTTTGAGTGATAATGTAACATTTATGTTTTAGTTCCAGACTGTTCTTTTTCTGCTTATTTGCATCCCATTGCACATGGAATACTGTAATTTAAAGCAATCGACTGCACTATTTAAAAAGTGTGACATATGTATAAATAACGTCCAAGCTGCACCAGAACAGGTTTGCAGGCTAATTAAACACAGTGTAGTACACGCATAAGGAATGATTTCATTTGAGTTTGATCTGCAGGTTTAAACTGCAGTTTCAAAGTTTCTACGTTCATTCAGAGCGTTTGTGTGTGCACATACTGTATCTCTTCATGCTCTTCAGTTTGTTGAGGTTTGCCTCCTGAACTGTCTGAGTTTACAGGATTACTATGGCCTTCAGAAAATTATATGTAAATACTGATATTTTTACATGACCCTGAATGCTTGCCTTGCAAGTTCATGGCAAAAACCAGTGCAGCCATGTTCCTGTTTTTAGCATTTTACATCGCTGTATAATGTAGCTGTTTTTGTTTAATTTTTAACATAATTTCATCCATTCACTTGTTATTTTATGCTTTATATATGTTTATCTATTGTTGTTTGTATCTCATCTGTGTTCTTTATTTAAAACAGGTCTCTCTTGTAAATGAGTCCTCTAGGCGCAATGAGACTAACATGTATAATTAAAAGGTTGATGTAATGAATGCATGCATCTCCTAGGTCAGTTGATCATCATCATCTACATGTAGACACACTGGTTCATTTTCATCTATAAATCCCTCCTTGGTCTGCTGCCTTCTTACATCTCCTTCCACATGTCATGCCATCAGTGCAGTTACAGCGTGCGCTCTCAGTCCATCATTACCTGCAGCGTTCCCTCAGTGTGGACCGAACTTGACAAAAAGGCCTTTATCTACTCGGCTCCTGGCACACCTTGTAACAGGAACTCAAGATGTCCACCTTGATTTCTTTAAGGGGTTTCAAACATTTGATAATGTCAATCGAAAATTCAAAGCAAATATGTTCTTGTTTTTAGTATTTCCCCTTGTTTCATGGCACCCCGATTTATTGTTTTGTATACTGCTCTTATTTGAACTGTATTTTTATTGTAGTTTATTATAATCATTGTCTACTGTATTGTTGTCTGTAGTTTATACATTGTGTCTGGAACAGGTCTCCCTTGTAAATGATTCCCCGTGGCTCAATGAGGCTAACCTGTATAAATAAAGGTTGAATGAAAATACTTTTTGTGGAATTCCTTCCTAATTATGAGTGCTAGTCATAAATAAAGATGGACAAAGCACTTCATCTGCTTCTATTGTCAAACTACAGCAAAAAATCTCAATATTTTTGGTCATTTTGATGTATTTGTGGAGCCAGAGGCTGCACGTTAGAGAAGCATGGCTGGACTGATACAAGAGTCCCTCCAACACACCCTCCCAACTGACCCAACAGGCTGTGACACTGACACATGTTAGGTTTTAATCAGCAAACCTTCACATCCATTTACACAGACACTTAAAATTGTACTGTGACTATCCTACAGGGGGCGCTTGTCCGTTACAGCTTCAACTTCTTGGTTCCAGTCTCGTATCTTAGTTATATTTATATAATATATCTCAACAATACTGGATGTAAGAAATCAAAGTTTTACCAAAAAAAACCCCACCTTCTTTATACAGTAAATCATACAAGTTTTTGCGTTAAATTTCAGTTTTTAATGCCGACGTCGAAGATTTGGTCAGATTCAGCCAACGTGCGGCTGCGAGGGAGCCCGAGTGAAATTTATCAGTGCAGTTAATCCACTTGGATGCTCTAACAGGGATTGTCTGCACAGGATCTCTGCAGCCAAATCATACAGTATGAAACTGCATCAAATGAACAGATGGCAGTGACACGAATTAAAAGCACAGAACAATAGTAGAATATAAACCAGAAATGACACCCAAAGTGGCTGTTGATTTATAGCCGTGGCGAGTTTGGTACTGGGCTTCCATGTATATTAGTGCTACAAATCTGGGTCCATTTAGCAGGGAGATGCTCATACATACATCACCGACTCCTGCTCCAAGCCAAGGTCAGTCCTTATTGCATCAATCTTTTCAGCAGAGGCTACTCTGCACAGCAGCAGTTTTGTAACTGTCGCAGCTGTAATGGAATCTTTTTTCTCGCGCTTCATCTTTCTCTTATCACATAAAATATATATTCAACTTCTCTTCTTTCCCCCATTCTCCTGATTCTTTTTATTTTATCTGTAAAACATTCCTGGGGAGCTCATCCCTTTTGTGGGTGACTCGCTCCGAGCTGGGCAGGTCTGAACGCCTTTTTTTCAGTGTTAAAACTTAGAGATACGACAAAATGAAAGTTTCAAAGTGCGTTCCCTAAAAATGGATTTCTCTCAATTACCGGATGACTTGAGTCGATGACAAGACATTTATTAAAATCCTTCCTTTTTTCCTTTTTGCTCTATATATTATTCACAAAGTCATTTCCCCACAGGTCTAACAGGGATAAAAGCACTTATCTGTGCTCTGCTTAAAGTGTTTCCTAAAATAAGACACTTTTAGACACAAGCTGTTGCTTTTTCTCAAATTTTATCTTCAACTTATTGTTGTTACAAAATAAAACCTCCCCGGTTTGCTGGGCCCATCCGGTTTTAGTAAAAACACGAGTCTGAGCTGCTGAAATGTGAAATGCCAATGTAAGACCTGGATGCTGAGTCAGTTTCTGTTATACCGACTGCTCACTCTGTAGCCTCACTTTAATAAATGAAAAATAAAAAAAATCAATCATTTTAAATAGGGCTGGAGCATTTTATAGCAAAGGGGAGAGAAAAAAGGAGCAGACTTTTAATTGATGAACTTGACCTGCTTTTCCCTGATAAAAAAAAAAAAATCATTTGTTATCATAAAAATTATGCTCAAGTGACATTATTTGATGGGATCTTTATCACCTGCAGAGTAAATAAGAGTAATTTATGCTGTTTAATTTTGAGCATGGATTATAAATCACAGCTGAATCATACATTACCAAGCCTGCATTGATGAGGGAAGTGAGAGAGCGGCTGGCTGATTGGGTTGTTACAAAGCAACAGTTACAGCAAAGGCTCATTCTCTCAGCGTGGCTCTTTATAGCCGAGAAGCAGATTGATGCAGATGATAAATGATGATAAACATCTAACACACCCGAGTGGTGAAAGATAGACTTTTAAATAAATTATAAAGTATGCAACATTGAAATCCAGACAGCAGCTTCATGCAACAACAGGCTGCAGGTGTGTGTTGTCTTTCCAGTGAATAATAAAGCTGAAGTTAATAATCATTACCGTAAATCTGCGTGCTCATGCTGCACTGCTTTTGCAGTAATAAAACAATATCAAATGGTATAATAAAAAACAATGTGCAATAATAATTATAATGATGAACTCAATGTATATTGCTCCTTGATATGACTTACAGGGAATACAAATGGACTCAGACATAACTTCTTCTGTACAGGCTGATTACAGGCAGCTCCGTCCTGTAGGTGAAGGCTGAGGAGACCCACAGATCCTCCGTCAGAGGGGCAGACTCAGACGAATACCACTCTGCAGTGATGAAGACACGACAGCTGTCAGTCATCTTTTAATAACAGAGGAAGTAAAGCAGCCCACATGTTGAGTGTTTGCTGCGAGGCCACGTGCACACACACTTACCTACCTGTTTTTATGAGCAAGTGTTAAATAGTTTGCTGTGAAACGTGACTCATGCTTAAAGCAGCAGAAGAACACAGCTGGGTAATATATTTCTATTTTCTGTGCATATTACAAAAGAAAGAAAAAGTCAGATTAGGTTTGGAGTGTTAACACCACTCACACATATAAAGTATGAGGCTACACCTTAAAGGTGTAGAACCAGTATATATATATATATATATATATATATATATATATACATATATATATATATAGCAGTTGTTATACAGCATATATATACAGCAGTTGTGTTGGCAGGTCAGTGGATTTTAAGGTTTGGTTTTCTCTTTTTAGTTTTACTTACCTGTTTGTTTCTTGTGAGGTTTAGTTTTCCTTCCTGTGTGTTTCCCATTATCTGTCATTTCCTCATTTTCCTGCTCCTCAGTCGTGCCACGCCTATTGTCACCTGCTCTCCTGCTATACTTAAAAAATATATATATTTGGCTACTCTGTTTTTAATCTCGTCAGCCTCAGCCCTTATAACTTCTTAATGTAGAGCATTGTGTGTTCACACACCATGTCAGGTTCTTTTAGTGATTTTTCTGGGTCTTCTCATGCCTCCATGTGTTTAATCTTTGGTTTCAGTTGTAATTTCTGCTCTCGACAGCCTGTTGTTTTGGTTTTATTATAAATTTCAGTTTTATTTTAGAGTTCCTCGTGTCGGTCTGCATACCTGGGTCCAAACGTCATGTAACTGTGACAGGTTATGAACAGTTAATATCTTACGTGTTGTAGATAGCCATCCCTCACCAGTTTGCGGTTCGACTTTTGTGGACTCGCTCTTTTGCGGGACCTGACACACTGATTAATGGATGAGCTGCAAAATCGGCATGGATTTTTAAAATGTAAAATAAATTATTTAAATTTATGTGTTTGCAGCCCACATGTGCAGGGAGAAGCTTCCTCCTGCAGCATGCTATCTCCGCTCTGCAGCAGAGAAGTGGGCGTGGCCGAGAGCCTTGGCAGGTGGCAGAGAGAGCGGAGATTATGATATTCTGTGCTCTTTTAGAGCGTTTAGAGTTTAGAAACATTGTTTAGAATATTGCAAGAGCGTGGGAAGGGTTTAAAATGACTGCTTACTACTTGCACTATTCCTACTTCATGGTTTTTCACTTGTCATGGGTGGACTGAGAACAGAACCCCCACAATAAACGAGAGACTACTGTACACAATTCAGAATGGGCTGACCAAGTGACGTAAAAACTTTGAGATTTTACTGCGCAGTACAAGCAGGTACACCTAATAACATTTCTGGTGCGGATGTATATATTATTATATTAACTTTTAAACTATGCATCATACACCTGTGTTTCTCAGTTTTATTTATTTTTTATTTAATTCTTTGGATGTTATCTACACACAAGTCTCTCCAATCATTTATTTTTCCACAACAGGCATTTGAATGTTTGTTCATCGCAGCAGATAAAACTCAAACCTCCAAATATGAGAGAATACTTCAGTTTTGGATACTATTGAGAAATCTGCCTGAACAGCAGCCTTCAGCAGGAAAACATTAGTTTGGGTTACCTCACTGGATTTATTCTGTAATATAATTTATTTGTGTCATTACCTTTTTGAAACTACAGTTACACTCTTTGTAAATGGCCTATTTTGTTCCAGGTTGTACTGCTGATTATTAATAAAATAGGCTGCATGCAGCTTCAGTGGGCACCTCCTACCCTTTAATGCACCGATTTACTGTGAAAATATCCAAGTTAGTCAGTAAAATTGTGTATCTGCATAATCACTTCAGACATCTACAAAGAACTTGCAAATCTGAATTTCTGCCTCTTTTATGTGGACTACAATCTATTTAAATTAAATGTTATGCAGCTATAATTCTATTAGCATTTTAAAGTACATAAGGAAAAAGGAAAGCATTATTACTGTAGTCTGAAAATATCTATTACCCCATTTAGTGACCAACTGATAAAAAAGTTAGTTTCAAATAACAAGCAAACCATATTCTAATATAAAATTAGATTGGTTATGCATGTAAACATAAAGACGCCCTTTTTTTTAATTATTATTAACAAATAGCAGGAGTTTTGGAGCCAATTAACGCATGTAGCCTGCAAGATCAGAACCTGCTGTCACTCTAATTCAGATTAAATGATCTTAACACAAGATTCATTTGAGACTTGTTAAACTTTTCCGATGCTGAAGGTTTATTTCCATCATTAAGACTGATTAAAACATTATAGAAAACTAATCATGTTTCAAACATTATTACCTGAGATATGATTAAGTGGAGACGTCTTCAAATTGTCTGGGTAATTTTATTTTACAGTGTAATTACCTGATGTTAAATTTCCTTTCAGTGTGTACTGCTGCTACTTCAAATGGCTGTGATTAGCCACCTGAGGAGCCCAGGTCCCTACAGCTTCAGTAACATGTGAGGACATGGTCCAGCAATGGTTAAGGGTTTGTGTGTGCGTTGTTTCTCAAATTAGTATTAGTGTGCCGACCATTTTAAACACTGAGATTAAAGCAGGCAAGTCGTACAAAGTATGACAAAGTATTGGAATTAAACAACAGATTTGTTTTTTATTAATGTAGACATGTGAACATTTTACTTGAATAGTTCAGCACAATTAATATCTTACCTGCTCTAGATAGTTCTTCCAGTGATCTCAGTTTGGAGAAATAGAGTTTAATCCCAAAAAGACTGACGAGCTAGCAGCTAATCTGAGTAAAATCAAGGCTCAAATGAATTGCTTTAGTCTTAGAACAACTCCACTCTCTGAAATGTGATAGCAGTTCACGCACGTGCTATTTTATAAACATTTACAGCTCTGTCAGTGTCACATAACACAATCAGTCCAGCAGAAATGTTGTGGCAGGAAGTGCCCCAGCTAGCTGGTGTTGCAGAAAGGAAACCTTGAGAGTGAATTTGTTTTAAGATGGCAGCATTCACTATGATCTGATCTCGCTCACACTAGTTTTAGTTTGTCAATCTAGTGGCGTTAAGCTCTCCAAAGTAAAGCCTTTAAAGAGCTTTCAACAGGTAACATGTTCATATTTTTCCAAAGATCCAGTTTGCAAAATTGAATTGTACTTTTTTCTGATTTCAGGTCTTGTGATGGTTTCAATCAAACTGGAAATACTGCTAACATTGTTCGGCTCTTCCTTTTGATCTGAACACTAATTTACACCATTTTAAAAATGCATATATTAACATTGAAACTTTACATCAAAACCAGAGTCCCTTCAATCTCTCAGTTTTTTTTTATGTCACATAACACTGATGTCTGTAGAACGCTACATATTCAGAACAGAAAAGATTAATAACGCCCCTCCCCCTTTCATGTTGTCCTGCAGAGCTTTATGAGTTCCTTCGATCTCTGCTTTCCAAAGCCATTAGCGTTCTTCCTCTTGAGAGGGCAAAGCCTGGAGCCACAGTGAGAGTCCCCTTCCTGCTCTAACTCGAAATGACACAATGTCAATAAGTATACTGATTATTCTGCCCATTTGTTTTGCACAATGCAGTTAACGAGCTTTATTACACAAAAGACATTGTGAAAACCTAATAATCATTCTTTATCATTTGTTCTGATGAAAGTAATAGAGTGACTCATGAAGGATCTGAAGAAACTTCTGTTCGTGGATGATCTCCTTCATGTACACTGGAACCGCCGCAGTGTGTAGTCGTGGGGGCAGAGGTGGTGGTGGTGGGGGAGGCTGGCCTCCGTCTACTCCATCGTCTTGAAGTGTTTGTGTTCCTACATCAGCTGTCCTCCCAACTCACAATTTATCTTCCCTGAACTGTCCTAACCTTTTCAAGCTTTCACTCATGACAGATTCCAGATACACTGGGCCAAGCCTCACTGGAAACCAGCTCCAGCATCATACACATAACTGTCAGGGAAAGAGAAAGCCTACACATGGCCCCACACACGGGCTTGGCCTCTTCCTATACAGTCATATAAATCTCAGCAGCATCAGACAGGTGGGAGGAAGCTCAGGCAGATGTAGGCAGACCTCAGACAGGTCCTCTTCCCAACCTCTGGCCCCACTCATCTGCAGAGACAACGAAATGAGACTAAGGTTCTTTGATTCATCTCAAACTTTAGTTTGGTCAAAAACACAATTAAATAAGTAATTTCAAAACATGCAAAATGGAAGAATAGAGACGAGAGAGAAACATAATCCTGATAAATGACAAAAGACATATAAACACTTCAATATAACTAAGGACCAAGCACTTCTTAAAGGAATGCATGCCACCTGCTGCCATTCATGCAAGAGGTTTGAACTGAGAACCTCTTGTGCTGGGAAATGACAACGTTTCAGCCATTTTGAACAAATCTTTTATCACGTGTTAATGATACAAGATGTCACACTTGGAGTTTGTGTTGTACATTGTTACTTGGGCTCTCACAATAACAAATTTTGCTGGGTGATTAATTGTCTCCGAAATTATTGCGATAAATGATAATATTGTTTGAAATTTGACAATAATTAGTAATTATTGTCAAATTTAAGAAGAAATGCTGGTTAATCTTTGTGTGTAGTACCGTTTTTGACCACGGGATGGCAGTATAAGACTGTTTGAACAGAACGATGGATGGTGAGGGAGCGAGAAGCGTGTCTCTTTAAGAAAAATGGGAGAGAGACCCCTTAATGTGGCATGGGCTGTCTCTCGTTCCTGTTTTTTGTTTCTCAAAATGGATCTGTGTGGTTTGAGCTCTTAACAGCATTTTTCACACAAAGCTTTAAAAAAAAAAATCGATAAACAAGTTCTCATCTTCTTTTTGCATAGAAAAACAACTTTTTAGACAAAGGCACAGGTTTCAACCGTGAATTTTGGAGCTTTGACAAGACAGAGTTTTTTTTTCCTCGAGATCGGCCGGTTAGCTTAGCTCGTAGCTTAGCTTCTTGGCTTAGCTGCTTTTAATAATCCAAAAACGCCATTTTGGACAGTTAAAACAGAAAACACGAGGAAGATGATAAAACTGATAAATGAAAATGAGGTACATAATTTTCATTTATCATGTAATTAATTGATTTACAGTTTATCGCGACAGGTCAATTGTTACCATATCAAATGTTAGCTCAGTATCTATTAAAATGATTTTTGTGTTGGCTAATGTTGTTTAGCTGTGGCAGCCATCTTGAACTGGGTTAACAAAAGATAATCAGATGTAAATCTTCATTCAGTCTTTACCTTCTGGAAGTCGTGTCTAGTAGCTCATGATATATTTTGCTAACACACAAGCATGGTTGAGCCCAACAGTTAATGCTGAAGTTTTAAGCAAAGCTGTTGCTCAATGAATGTGTTGTGAACGCCTTTTAGCTGCTACTGTGCACAATTTTAGCAGAATTTCTGTAAATTTAATTACAACCATTTTTGTGTTTGTCATATGCACATGCACATGTGTACACACATATAAACACACAGACAAACACATTACTGTAAACTTTTGCCTTTCTGTTGAAGACAATAAATATCAAGAAACATGGTTAATAGTTTGCATTTGAATAACTTGATTTATGGAAAACAGAAATTTTAGTCAGCTTTCATTTTAATGTTGAACATTTGTGGATAAAAAAATCTGCAAGACATATTAGGATGTACAAAAAACAGTTGTATTCAAGCTCTACTTATTTATCTCTTTTGTTTGAAATGAATATAAAATAAAGCAAGAGCAAGGTTTCTATACATTGAAATGTTGGACATAACACCCAGCCTTAGGACTGTGAGAAAAAACAGAACCATGTGATCTCCTCATATGTTTGTGCTGTTGTATGGGGAGGAAATAAAATCATAATTTGTAAGCAAAAAGCCAGTCTGAAGGGTTCTTGATTAATCAAACTTGACCACATGTTCTCTAACTTGAGAGCCATAACCAAGTCTGTGTGCACTCACCTCCCTTCTCGGGAGGGCTAATGAACCAACTCCACTGTCAGAGCTCCAACAACAAAGACAAACAAGACGTTTAGAGAGGTCTGAATGAGTCAGTATGGTGAATGAGGAATGTGTTTTAGCAAGAAATACTACTTGGTTAAGGCCACACTTAGACAAGAGTTTACTGTTAACAGCAGTATGGTTTAATGCCAAGAAAGAGCACCACAGAAATCATCTTTGCTTTGAGGATGCTGATGGGGAAGTACCGAGAGGGCTAGAAAGAACTTCATTGTGTCTTAAGAAAACACATATGATAGGGTGCTGAGGGAGGAGCTGTGGTGTTGAAGGAAAAAAACCTGTAGTGGTACAGGACATGTTTGACGACAGCAGGACAGTGGTGATATGTGCTAGGAGTGACAGATAGCTTCAAGGTGGAGGTGGGATACATCAAGGATCGACTCTGAGCCCCTTCTTGTTTGCTCTGGTGATGGACCGACAAATGAGGTCAAGCAAGATCCTCATGGACTATGATGTGATATGACGTGAACTGTGGTGAGAGCAGGGAGCAGGTGGAAGAGAACTTGGAGAGGTGGAGGTATGCACTTTAAAGAAGAGGAATGAAAGTCAGCCTTAGTAGAAAATAGTATGTGTGAATGAGAGGGAGACCCGTGGAACAGTGAGGCTACAAGGAGCAGAGGTCACAAAGCTGCAGGACTTCAAGTACTAAAGGGGAAACTGTCCAGGAAAAAGTGGAGTGTGTTAAAGAGGTGAAAATGAGAGTACTGCCAGGGTGGAGTGGATGGAGAAACATGTCAGAAGTGATTTGTGACAAAAGAGTGGCAGCAAAGGTCAAAGGAAAAGTTTACAAGACAGTGGTGAGAGCTGTTTTGTATTTATTCAACATTTATTTTTACAGATTAGTCTCATTGAGTCATGAGGACTCATTTTCAAGAGAAACCTGACAGACAACATATGGAGTACAGATAACAATATACAACAATAAAAAACAATTACAATATAAATTCTGTAGTGTTGTAAAAAAAACCTGTTAATGTTACAGCATGGTCCTATTAGCAGAGTGGTTCTGTTGGCACTGTGAGGTTCTCTTAGCAGCATGGTTGTATTAGCAGTGTAGCCTGTTAGCAGCATGGTACTGCTAACAGTGTGGTTCTGCTAGTGGCGTGGACCTGTTAGCAGTGTGGTCCTGTTAGCAGCATGATGATAATAACGACTTGGGGCAACAGATGATGACTGTCCTCAAGAACCGGGTCCAGCGGACACAGAGCATTCAAAGTTCACCTGCAGAATAGAGTTTGATCCATGCAGGCAGATGGAGGATCGTGGCGACAGCCGCCATGACAGGCTGAAACCTGAACCCGAAGTGAGAAAGGGGATAAGAATCAGAATTATTCTGATAAAGAGTGGGGTTCTGGTGGAACGAATTGAGCTGCAGGTGGACCGCATAGGTCTCAGCGAATTCCCAGTAGACCAGAGCAGCTCGGAGAGCAGTGGGTCATATCGAACCATCCTGCCAGACCCGTGCACCGTGGCACCCTCCACAGCCGTCTTCCTCCGCTCCTCCAGGAAACTGTGTTTACCAGAGCAATGTAAAGTCAACATTCATTAGGAGTCTCGCTGGTGAGATGAGATGTCCTTTCAGAGAGTGATGAAGGATGGACAGAAAGGGATGGAATGTTGTGTTGTCTAGAGACAGTGGGACTGACAAAAAGACAGGAGAAAGAACTGGAAGTAGCAGAAATGAAGATGTTGAGGTTCTCCTTAGGAGTGACAAGGATGAAAAAGATTAGGAATGAGATCATCAGAGGTACAGCACAGGTTGAACAACTTGGAGATAAAGTTAAAGAGACCAGACTGAGATGGTTTGGACATGTCCAGAGGAGGGACAGTGGGTATACTGGTAGAAGGATGTTAGAAATGCAGCTGCCAGGAAAAAGACAAAGAGGAGATATATGGATGCAGTTAGAGAGGACATGGAGGTAGTTGGAGTGAGGACAGAGGATGCAGAGGACAGAGTGAGATGGAAGAGGATGACTCGTTGTGGAGACCCCTGAAGGGGGAAAAGCCAAAAGAAGAATGGCAAATAGGAAGTATTAAAAGCAAAACAACATGAAAAACATATGCATCAAAATAGAAAAATATTTAAAAAGTTGGCTTCCTATTTGGGTTGTCCCCTTTTTTCACTTCCAGCCTGTGACTGCTGCACCAATCCATACAATCAATCACGTTTGTGTCCAAGGTGAAACAAGTTTTATTATTATTATTTTGAATTATACAACATTGCAGTATTTTTTTTTCATTTTTAACCAAACATATCTTTGCTAAATGGGGCTGCAGTAGCTCAGTGGTCAGTGCAGCAGTCTTGTAGTTCTTGTATGCTGCAGAATCAAGCCTAGGTTGTGTCAGGAACACCATCCAGCATAAAACATCCCCAAGTCTTTATAATATAGTACAAAAAAATAAACTTCAGTTATTTTAAATATGGAGCAGCAACCTGATGGAGACGGTAACTAAAGTTTATATAAAAAAGTTAAATCTGGTCCTCTGGACATTCAAAAAAACAAAACAAAGCAAAACAACAAAAAAATGTAGAAACGTTTCGTCTTTCATCCGAAAGACTTCCTCAGTCTGAGGTGCTGTATTCAG
>NC_056505.1:30875793-30887803 GCF_014905685.2 Nematolebias whitei
AGATATGGTGTGTGTGTATATGTCTGTATGTCAAGTTTTTCGTGGTAATTTCTGCTACTTCCAGACAAGCTAACTTGTGTATGCTAATTTCAGCGTGTTATTCTCCTCTGAGCTTTTTTCTGCTTCTTTCTTCCTTTTCAGATTTTCAGCAATTTTTTGCTAATTTCAGCTCTTTTAGCTAAATTATTAATTTTGTGCTCATTTCTGTTTATTTAAATCTAATTTAGCAACAAAAAAAAGTGTTCTTTCTTCTTTGCTCTACTAATTTAGGCTTGTTGTTCCATATCAGCAACATTTCTGCACGTTTTTTTTTTTTGTTTTGTTTTTTTTTTGTATTTCGACAATTTTTTTTCTGCAAAAGCATTCAAATTGCATTTTCACAAGAAATGTCATTTTTCTAGTTACCGGTTTGTTTTTGATAATCCACTCACAGCACAGTAACAATGCCTGACAGTGGGCATGACGATTGAGTTGTTTTTTGAAGGTAACTGCATCAGTATTAAACGGTGAATAAAGTCATAAGCATCAATTAAAAAGCTGAGAGCTGTTTGGGTAATCAGAAACAGGTGACATAGCTGCTCACACAAATGTCATTTTAAGCGTGGAGCTGATTTAATTTAATCTTCATGTTTGGTGCTGGGGTCAGAGCTGTCTCCTGAAAAATGTTTGCAGGATTGTCTTCTGGCCTGCGACCTTTCCGTGTACAATTTACACGTCACATTCACATGTTCTGGCTGTGCATGTGTGGGTTTTCTCTGGGTACTCTGGTTTCCTCTCACTGACCAAAAACAGATATGTTTGGTTTGTTGATACATGTAAAATTGTCACTCTGTGTGGGTGAGAGCATAAATGGTTGTCTCATTTGTCTCGTTGTGTTCCTATGATGGACGTAAGACCTGTCCAGGGTGTACCCTGCCTCTCACACAGCGGCTGCTGGAGATAGACACTTGCTCAATCAGAAAGCAGATGTAGGTAAAGAAAATTGATGGGGGAAGAAGAAAAACAATTATTTTTAAAATGTGAGGCCTCCTGTCAGTGACAGAACAAGGAGAGGATCAGTCTGCATGGGTTTGATAGAATTGTATAAATAGTTATATCTGTTCACAGCTGTGGCTGAGTGGTTAGAGCAGACGTCTTCCTAATGCAAGAGTTGGGAGTTTGATTCCACCAACAGTCACATGCTGAAGTGTCCCTGGGCAAGACACTGAACCCCTCATTGCCTCCGACGTGTGTCCCATCAGTGCATGAATGTGATAAAAGCTCTGATTATTCTTTGTATAGATCTAGTAGAGTGCTGTATGAATGGGTGAATGAGGACAGATTGTAGAGTAAAGCACTTTGAGTATCCTGATAAGAAAGAAAAGTGTATATAAGTGCAGTCCATTTACCAATCTATGAACTTACTGGAACCCAATAGTCAGTATCTAATTGTGTGGTAACATTGTGAAAGTTGTCATTTGTGTTTGTTTTTTTGTTTTGTTTTTTACTACGGCAATGGAAAATATTCCAGATCAATATTTGTTTATTTGTTCAGGTAAATGCTGTTTTGGTCCTGAGTGGGTGTATTGTTCAGACATTATATAGACTCCAGATGGTAAGTTTAATTAATATAAGCAGTGAAAAACAGGATAAATTTATTTAAACACAAAACAAGAACTATGTTGGGTTTCCACTGGGTAACGTGTTCTTAAAAGTTGAAATGGAACATCACCGTGTCACTTCGCAGCACGGAGTGGGGAGCTGAGTTTGAGTCTGTGTGGGTTTTCTTCAAGTACTCTGGTTTCCTCCTGCAGTCCAAAAACATTATTACTGAACTTAGTTCAAAGTGTGAGCATGTAAATGTTTGTCCTGTGTGTCTCTGTGTTGGTTCAGCAACAGTGGACCATCACCCTGTCCAGGGTCTCGCCCACTGGTTGCTGGAGATATAGGCACAATCGCCTGGCAACCCTGAAATGAATTAATCAGGTAGGCCTAGAGAAAACTATTAGAATATGTGATTAAAAATGTGATTAAAAGTGGTTTGGAACCACTTTTGCATGACTGTCTCAGAGGAGTTGACAGGGGAGAGGGTGGGCCCCGGAGGCCGTATTGGTGCCAGCAAACTGTTTTTTCCACTATAGAGTATTAACCTTTATTTAACCAAGCAAATCCCCTTGAGATCACAGATCTCTTTTGCAAGGGAGACCTGGGCCTGAAGGCAGACTAGCATGCATGTTTTTGGGACATGCAAACTCCACACACAAAGACCCCAGGTCCAACCGGGGATTGAATCCAGGACCTTCTTGCTGTGAGGCAACAGTGCTAACCACTGAGCCATCGTTTTGCTGCCTCAAATGTATGAGTATGCTGTTGTTGTGAGAATCAGTTTTGTTCGGTGACTCCTCAGACCAAAGAAGTCCAAGGACGAAATGTCTCGGCTTAAAAGAAACTGTCCTGATGACCTGACTGAACACGGTTGGATTTTATACCTGGATTATTGAGCATGGACTTTGGTGAATGTGATTAGTTTTATAATCAGTGTGTGTATTAAAAAAAAAAAAAAAAACATAAAAATAAGAATCATTTTCAGCTACTATTTTGCTTCCTTTTTTTTTTTTTTTAGCTAAATCTGAAGTTGTCAGAACAACTATTTACAGAATAAAACTATTAAATATTGGAGTAAAGCAAAAGATAGCCTTTAGCCTCCAAAACATTTTTTTTATTTTTAACCAAGCTATCCATTTTGACCTTGTTATGCAGAGAAAAGACACAAAATCCAACAAAGAAGTGAAAATGTGCATTTTCATCACTTGAAATAATAATAAGCAATTCCCATGAGAATGTCAGCCTGACTGAATGAAGGTTTAATATCTAAATCCAATATGAAGCACATATTACGGGTCAGAAAAGAGCTTTAGCAAACCCAGCTGGGAACAGACTCGGTGTGCTGAAGATGGTGCTAATGGAGAATGATGCTTAATTTATTTGGTGGAAGTGAGGATTAAAATTGTTGGCTTATATATATTTAAGCAAAAAGAGTTTCCAAACAGAGTTCACATAAAAAATATTTTTGAGAGTGGAGCTGTTTTCAGAAAGCAACGGTTCACTTTCGTCTTGGGTTCACTCGCCCTCAGCTCATCAGACCAAGGTTGTCAGCAAGGTCAGGTCAGTGCTGGGCGTAACTGTTTAAAACGTTATCTGGAGCAGGTAAGATGTTATTTGTTTGTAATATTTTAACAGGCCCACACTTCCAAAGACCTGAATTAATGGTTTACAACCCAAATGCTTCTAACTTTGTAAGACGTCTGTCTGCTTATGATTTCAACTATGAATGTGTCATATAAAAGCCTATACATGCAGGTAATTTGATTTCACATTAGGCAGAGAGACAACGGAGCCTTTTTAAAAGATTTCTCCTGAACACATCCCTTAATGGTTATGGTAATGCTGGCTCAAAGATTGAAAAACTGTTCTTGAGCTGCTGAGAGACTGTTTTAGACTGGTGAAGCAGCAGTAATAGATCTATTACTCCTAAAGTTCAACTCGTCTTTCTTGCTGAAGCAGTGTTTACAGGCATTGGTTGGTGTGCTAAAGATGTTTTCTTCCATCTGGGGTAGAAATTGACTTGGGAACATCACCTGTTGTTTCTCAAACAGCTTGATGACACAGGGCTGCCATTCTGGCATTTATCTATTGAGGAATGACGTCTTTTAAATTATGTCATCATTTCTGAAATTATATTAAACCAGTTTCAGGGATAAAGGCCTAGCATTCCTTGAATGAAAGCATATAAACCCATACTTTTCATGCCAGAGTTTTAAACTAAGATCGTTTCTTGCCACAATGAAGTGGATTGACTCCAAATTTTAATCACTTGTAGATAACCAATGATTAGTTACTGAAGGTTTTAATGAAATCCATTAAATTGTTCATGAGATATTTTGATAACAGACAAATGTGGTTGACTCCAATAGCTAATCCAACAAAGTTAAGTCAGGTCCTCTGGACGGTTTCTTTATGTTGAAATGTTTCATCTTTCATCCAAAGGACTTCATCAGTCTGAGGAGCCACAACAAACTCAGTCCCCATAAGCAGTACACTCACATGGTGGACCAACCAGTTCGATGGTGATAAGATGTTTTCTGGGGGCCGTCCTCTCCCCCGTCAACTCCACTGAGGCAGTTACGGCCAAACTGGTTCATAACATCAAAGCTGCCTCAGAGGAGTGGACAGGGGAGAGGGCGGACTACAGAAACCATCTTATCACCATCAAACTGGTTGGCCCACTATGTGAAAGTGCTGCCTTTGGGGACTGAGTTTGTTGTGGCTCCTCAGACTGATGAAGTCCTTTGGATGAAAGATGAAACATTTCCACACAACGAAATCGTCCAGAGGACCTGACTTAACTTTGTTGGATTTTTAAATCTGGATTATCGAGCATGAACTTTGATCCAACAGCTAATACTAAACTTTGAAGCAAAGACCTAATGATGCGTAGTACGGAGAAGATTAAATATGAACGACTCTAAGCTAAAGGCACACCATATTTTACATCAATATCAGTAACACTGACTGAACTAAAGCAATTTCTGTGTTTTCTAAGGTCATTTTGTTATGGTGGCCATCATGAATTAGATTTTATCTGAAGGTTAATCAGCTGTAGATGATCTAGTGATTATTTATTCAAAGTTTCACTAAAATCTATCCAGTTATTTCATGCGATGTTTTGGTACATACAGACAGAAAAATGTTAAATCCTCTTCGTCCTCCTTCACCATTCAGCAGCACACGATAACAAGGCCAAGTAAGTTTATTTTACTTTTCCCTGATAGTACAGCTGCAAAAGAGAATAATTTGTCACTGAACTCATGGAGAAAAAGTGTCGGTGCTGTCAGAAGCTGCTCCTTTGTACCTTCACCCTGTAAGACACAGCTGACTTCATTATCCTGTTTAATCTGTGTTGCTCACTGGAGGGTTGGTTAGTGCTTCATTAGTCTGATATTTCAGACCCATTTTGTTTTTCTAACCTGTTACATTTCTGGTGTGTTCCCATTAAATAATAATTATACTGGTCAACATCAGCTGCTCAGGGCACAGATTGGTATTTGTACAGAGGAAAAAAGGTTGCTAGGCAATCCACCAAGATCTAAGAAAAGGTCTGTATGCGATGTGGCAAAGACAGAGAGCTGGCAGTTGCTGGGTAAATTACAAGTAGACAATCAAAGTCATATCACACTGAGCCAGGGAGCAGATTGAGAGGAGCAAGAGACCGAGTGAAACCGGTTCTCGTCTGTCCTACAACACACGGCAGCAAATACTCCATGTCGTCAGCAACACAAGTGTTTAAGTGCACTCCATAAATTAGTCTGTGGGTGATTATTTTTGTTTTGGAAAGAGCGGGAAAGGCTTAACAATCATCACACCCATTCAGTGTATTACACGCTCGTGTTCATGAGCGGCATGGCTAGAGAAAAGCTTTGGATGTGGCTTTGATTCTGAGTGGGACAAGTAAAGGAGGTGGCATAAATAGGTTCACACTCTGTGGAGATGGAGTGACTCCCAACTCCCCCCCTTTTCTGTCTCTGAAGTATCTGGAAAAAAAGAGCACGAGTAAATGATGGGCTTCTGATGAAACACTGAAAAAGTCCTACAACCGGACGAGCTCACCCAGTGACATGGCACAATGGGACAGTTAGAGTTTAGCTGTCTTTCATCTTAATACACAGATGTGGCTCTGCGCCCCATGGAGTGTAGGGGGAGGGATGGAGGGGATGAGGGATTTATGGCTGGGAAGACTGTAGCTGTCATGTCCCTGCAGCAGCAGCACCACCACCAGGACTCAGCATCTCTGCCAAGGCGCAGTTTACTCTGCCAGCACCAGCCTTGCATCCCAATGAGCTGCATGCAGGAAACGGCTAATGTTACAGCCTCTCACCATGCATCCTGGGATATGAGCTCAATTAACTTAGCATAAGTACCGTCATTTGGGATGAAAACGGATACAGGCCTCGCATTCAGTGCACTTCATAATTATGTTTCATACGACAAACTGAGAGCCAAAAATCAGCATAGGCTCCTTGTGATTGATAACTTTGATGTGGAAATTCTTTGTTTCCCACCTTTCCTTTCTGCCTGTAATCCATCTTAGGGTGTCTGTACATACAGGCTGGGGCATTCAGGGTGATCTCAGGAGCCAGGAATAAAACCAGAGGATGCTCCATCAATTTTAGCGTGCCTCGCTGATTTACATCTCAGCAGCAGAAGGCAGTTCATGACTTGCAGAATTCAGCATTTTCTCACCATTTTTCCGCACGACTACGAATCCATCACAGCATATCTAATCAAGAACTTTAAGAAAGGCTATCTTCTGTTCACTTTTAATTAGTGAGTTTGTGTATATTTTGACTTGGAGGCCGAATCTTGCAAAGTAAATGCATGGTCTGCTGCTTTCGCAGTCTGCAGTGTTGATTTGGGGTCAGAGTAGCTTCAGCTCAAAAGCTTTTTGTAACTGGCAGGATTTTACTGACAAGTTACTTTATCTCTTTATGGCGTACACAAACACCTGGCAGGAGCAAAATCCATTAGAGAGTCTTTGAGGACAGGATCTTTTTAAGCTGGTCTGTATAATGCTTTTGTCCCTTTGAAAACACATCCATTTTTAAGCTCTTTGTGCTTTTACAATAGGTCACAGACAGATTTCATAACTCCGCTTGAAATAAATATATTCTGACATGTTGAAAATTGAAAATGTATAATGTTTAAACTAACTTGAATGCAAACTGAATTAAACCTGCTCCATGCAGCTAAATATATGTTTTAAAGGTAATTATGACACAAAATTATTTTAGACTTTATTATTTGAACAGCGTATACATGTCCTGATCTTTTTTTTTCTTGTTGGTCTTAAATATTAGCATAGCATAAGCATTACATTATCATTGCATTAGCATAACTGTTACATTTATCTGCAACTGTTTTCTTATCTTTTTATCACACATCACTGACATCAGCTTGCTAGGTTTTTGGATAATCTAATTCAGTGGTTCTCAAACAGGGGGCCCTTGACCCCTGGGGGTCTGTGGGCCGGTGTTTGGGGGTTGTCCCCCCCGCCTCCCCCCCTCCCCCCATTTTTAAAAATTATTATTTTTATTTTTTTTTACAAGCTGTAGTTAAAATACACCAAAATGCAAGAAATCACTTCTACTTTATTAAAAATTTTCTGTGGGAGGACCCTCAGACCCCCACCACCCCACCGACCCGCTCACTATTTGTGTTCTGGTGTCGATCAGTTTACAAATGAAGCCCTGTTACTTGGTATGACTACTGCTGTTATGATTCTGTTCAGTTTTATGTCAAGAGTTTTCTGTAATAATTTGAAGAAGTGGCAACACATTTATTATGTTCATTATGTGAATAGTTAAAGTTTTAAAGTGGTTTTTGATGGTTAAGTTTCTCAAAACAGTAATTTTGGGAAGTTAAAATAAAAAAAATTGTTAATTAAGTGTGCCTTGAATGAATAATACCCCGTGTTTAAAAGTATAAAAAAAGTTATTAACACTATTAAAGAACAGGTCTTAAGTATTTATGTTACATCTAAAAAAGTTCAATCTGGTCCTCTGGACATTCAAAAAATAAAATAAAGCAAAACAACAACAAAAAAAAGTAGAAACATTTTGTCTTTCATCAGAGACTTCCTCAGTCTGAGGAGCTGTATTCAGCTCAGTCTCTTAAATAGCACCTTCTCAGAGTGGATCAACCAGTTTTGCTGCTGACAACCAAAACCAGCTGATCACATGCTCAAGAAGGACCATCAGCCTAACAATGGATCATTAGCACACTGATGGCTGTTTACTGTTCACAGAGGGCTGAGTGATACTAGCAATCACAGCATTGTAAGAGGGGGACAGTTGAACCCGGAGGCCTCCACCCCTGTTTAATGATGGACGATTTCTTTTCACAAAGATGGCCTCCTTTACTCCTCTCTCAAACCACTGTTCCTCTCTATCCAGGATGTGCACATCTTCATCCCTGAAAGAGTGACCGCTGGCCTGGAGATGAGTGTAGACCGCAGAATCCTGGCCTGATGATGTTGATCTTCTGTGCTGGGCCATCCTTTTGGCCAGTGGCTGTTTAGTTTCCCCGATGTAAGACTGATCACAGCCCTCCTGACACTGAACAGCATACACAATATTACTCTGTTTGTGCCGGGGGACTGGATCTTTGGGATGCACCAGTCTTTGCCGTAATGTATTTTGGGGTTTAAAAGCCACTGGGATGTGCAAACTGGTTGATCCACTCTGAGAAGGTGCTATTTAAGAGACTGAGCTGAAAACAGCACCTCAGACTGAGGACGTCTCTCGGATGAAAGATGAAACGGTTCTACTTTTTTTGTTGTTGTTTTGCTTTATTTTGTTTTTTGAATGTCCAGAGGAGCACGGTGGCGCAACTGGTAGAGCTGCTGCCTCTCAGCGAGCAGGTCCCTGGTTCAAACCCCGGTCCAGGGGCCTTTCTGGGTGGAGTTTGCATGTTCTCTCCGTGCATGCGTGGGTTTTCTCCGGGTACTCCGGTTTCCTCCCACAGTCCAAAAACATGCATGTTAGGCTGATTGGTAACTCTAAATTGTCCCTAGGTGTGAGTGAGAGAGTGAATGTTTGTTTGTCTCGTTTGTCTCTATGTGGCCCTGTGATGGACTTGCGACCCGTCCAGGGTGTACCCCGCCCCTCGCACAGTGATTGCTGGACATGGGCACCAGCGACCCCCGTGACCCAAAATGGAATAAGCGGGCAAAGAAAATGGATGGATGGATGGATGAATGTCCAGAGGACCAGATTTAACTTTTTTAGATTTTTCTACCTGGATTATTGAGCATGTATCAGGATATTTATGTTACACAAATTTTCCCATTGCATTAAAGAGACAAACTGAAGACATTTATTTAATAAACATGAGGGTGATGAGGAAGTCCCTGAAACTTTTTCTCCCCTGTAAGGGGTCCCTGAACTAAAAAGCTTGAGAACACCTGATCTAATTTAATGAAAGACTTGGCATTCCTTGAAGGAATGCATATCACCCGCCACCTTTAGGTTACTTGGCTGCAGCAGCCCAGTTGAATTGGGTTGACTCCAAAAGTTAAAACGTTCTAGATGTACAGCCGATGGTTATTTTTGTGGTTGTTTCATTAAAACCTCTCCAGTGGTTTGTGGGATATTTTGATAGCACAACAAACAAACATTATTGCCCTTTCACCTTTCACCTTTGACAGTAAATAAAAAATGCAGCAAACACAGTTAAAAGATCTTCATGTACTTACAGTTAAATCTACACTCGTTGCTTCATAAATCCTCCACACCCTCCTAGGAATAAAAATGTTTCTGTTGAGGTTTGCTCTTTTTTTTTAAGAGACTATCAAATAGTTGTTTTCTCATCTGTCTTCTTATGGTCTTTAGATGCCGGAGCATGTTTCTTGCTTGTAAAGCCCATGGGCATTGTGTATGCTGCAATGAACTGATTTATTAAATTGTTTGCCTCACAGCAGCCACAAATATCTCCCATTTTACAACGAGCAGGAGGCTGTTGATGGTGTGTTGGTGCCACAATGTGATAAATGGCTTTAAGAGCAGCCAAATAACAATCTCCATGTGTCTGTCACAGCAACATTTTCAATTTCAGCACTTATAGATGCACAATTAATGAAATATGCAAACAAACTCCATTGCATTGGCCAGTGTTAAACTCCAAAATCTTCTTTTTTTCTCACAGCAGTGTGTTATGGGAACCTTTTGAGATGAACTTCCTTTATTTAGGTAAAACCTGCCCAGAACCTAAGACTAACTCAGACCTGAATAATATTTTACTCCATGTTTTCTTTCTTGTTTCGTGGTTTGAGTGGTTCTCACCATCATCCAACCAGAAGATCAGGCTGTTTAGTCAAGTCAAGTCAAGTCAGATTTATTTAAAGAGCACATTTAAAACAGAAACTTTTACCAAAATGCTTAACAAAAGTATCACAACATCAAATAAATGTCGCTTTATTTGCGTTATCACATATTTAAATCCCAGTCCTTCAACATGTTAAAGTGAATAAGACACTGAACCTCCTCATCACCCACAACATACTCATCACTGTGTGATAACGGAGAAAAATCATTGTCTTTATGTTTTAAAATGGAAAAAAAAGACTAAATGTGTGTGGAGTGGATTAAACACACTGTAAGTATTTTGCACAACTTTTAACAAGGTTAATGCTGCTCCACTTGCATACCATTGGTCATTTATTTGGTCAATTAAAGGACGGCTGTGAATACCTCCTCTAACATTTTAAATTAGGACACAAAAATATATATTTAAATATTTAGTATCGAGCTTCGTAATTGTGAAGTATTACTTTAATTTATTGTACAGCAACGTAATTAATCATCTGCATTTATCTGGGATTGACCTGGAGGAAATATTGTGCTGGAGATTTAAATTATATAATCTTCTTTAGTTTCACCTCATGCTTCGGTTTTGTTGTTTATTCGTCAGTTTAAAAAAAGTAATTTAAGTTCAATTTAAAAAAAATTAAAAAAGAGGCAATGGAGGAAAGTCAAAATTTGAGTTACTAAATCTTGTACTTTTTAAAATCTGAATTAATTCTCACAATGAATTCCTCGTCTGTGTGCAGTGAGAGAAAGCTTGAGTAATAAAACTGTCCAATTATATTTAGACAAATATAAATACGTATGGATTCAGAAGATCTTCAGAGATTGGATTTAAAACCATCATTTTACCTAACATGCATGTTGAAAGGACTGTAAGAGGGAGCTGGTGTATTCAAAGAAAACTCAGATTCACAGATATTATACATGTAAATTTAAAAAAAGAACAAATAAACTAAACTTTTAAAAAAATTAAACATGTAAATGACACCCTAATTTTTATTATTTTTGGTTAACAATAAGTAAAAGTAGATTTTAGGCTACAAACATACGTATAGAGATAGTTAAATTAAGCTGCTATTAAAGACATAAAATAGGCTGTAAAGTGACAAATACACAGATCAGACATCAGAACTGCCCACCAAATATTAAACAAATCCCCTTTTAGCCACCAAAGCAGCTCAGGGACAGACCTTGAACATGTGGGGCTCACCCGAGGTGTCTGCTAATGGAACAGTATAGCAGCTGATCCCCCGGGCTCTGCGGGGTGCTGGTTTGGAGGCTTTTGTTGATTGGCCTTGCTTAAACGCCGTCAGATCCCAACAGATTGGTGTCTGGGGAGTTTGTAGGTCAACTGAACACTTAAGACTCTTGTTACTCTTCAAGGCCATCCCTAGTTTTCACAAGGCTTACTGCTGTCCTGCTGGGAGAGAAAGCTTCTTCTGGGGACCTGCTTTTGTCGTGTCCGAGGGTGCAATTTTTCTGCAAAAATGTTTATAGGTGGGAAGTTTCAAAGCAACATCACTGTGTGTCTGGAGATGCAGGCTTTTCCAGAAGAAAACTGGATTATGACTAAATGAGCAGTTTAACTTATTAGTAATCATATTGTGTTATCTGTGTAAAAGGGCTCTTTAAGCCAGTAAAAGTGTGTAATACTAACACACTTAATTATAACTGTCAACTCGTGAGAAATGTTTCATAAAGACATGAGCCGCTACGCTTGTGTACATTTTTTCACAAAGCAAAAAACACCTCAAGCAAGCAGAAAACTGTCAAAACGAACAAAAAATAGTATTATTGGAACAGCTGGTGGTACTGCGTCATGTACACCGAGAACAGTATAAAATGCGTACCGTAGTTTCTGGTGTATAAGGCGCAGTTTTACGCATAGATTTGTCAGTCCTGCGACTTATATGCTGAAGCGACTTGCATATGTTTTTTTGTTTTTTTTCCGTATTCATAACGCAGTTTTTGACTGATGCTTAAATTTCAAAGAACTGCAACAGCTGGTCCTCCCATGCATGCTCGCTTTACTCAGCTGGTGCAGGCGGAGGGATGTTGGAGAGCTGTAGTGAGTCACGTGGGTACGTGTCACTTGTTGTATGGCAAATATA
>NC_056505.1:30887903-30901598 GCF_014905685.2 Nematolebias whitei
GAGAGGGTTAAAAGATTTATTGTGAAATAAAGTAAAACTCTGGAGTAGGTCCGGTTCTGGGCTGGTTCCGATCTTCTGATTGGTAGTTCGTGATTGGGTAGTGTTGTAGTGGCGGGCTGCCAGTAGAAGTAGAACTGATGTTAAGGTCCACTGGAACGGAGTCCAACAGGCTTGCAACTAAAAGATAAAGGTTAGTAGATGCAGGGGGAAAAAGACTAATTGGGGAAATGAATCTGTGGGAATCAGATTCAGGGGTAAGGATAAGTCCGTGATACAGAATGAGCTTGACCTTTAATCCGTGATCCAAAAAACAGTCAGAAGGGAAAGGCAGAGTTCATACCGTGAAGTCAGTTGTTCAGCAGAAGTATCCAGTACGTGATCCAAAAAGAGAGTCAAAAAACAAGAGCATGAGTCGGTACCTGATCAGATGAGCAAAAGCAGACGAGGGCTGAGGCAAAAGCGTGGTCGTGGTCAAGGCAAGGGTCATGAACGTGATGAGTCAATCAATGGAATGCTGGAAAGTCTACTGTTGATGAGACAGGATAGAGAATCTGGCCCAGACTGAGAGGAATGAGTGAACTTAAGTACTGACTGGACCAGGTGGTGGAGCTGTGGGATAATGAGCGGTGACAGGTGACATGAGTTGAGTGATTACTGAGTGTGCAGCATGACAGAGGAGCTGACAGAGAGCAGAGCTATGACAGAACCCTCCCCTCAAGGTCCGGCTCCTGAAGGACCACCAGGCTGGAGAGGGTTCAGTCGATGAAAGTCTCTAATGAGGGTTTTGTCCAGAATATTGCGTGAGGGCACCCAGGAACGTTCCTCCAGGCCGTACCCCTGCCAGTCTACCAGATACTGGAGTCCTCTCCCCCACCTTCTGGATCGAAGAAGGCGTCGGACCGTGTAGGCTGGGCTCCCCTGAATGAGTCGGGCGGGTGGTGGGAGGTCGGTGGTGGGTCGAAAACGTGGCAGGACAAATGGCTTGAGTCTTGAGACATGAAACGTTGGATGAATGCGCATGGACCTGGGTAACTGTAAGCGAACAGAGACAGGATTGATTATTTTGGTAATCAGAAAAGGACCAATGAAACGTGGTGCTAGTTTCTTAGATTCCACACGGAGAGGAAGGTCCTTGGTGGAGAGCCACGCTTTCTGGCCCACCTTGTACAATGGTTGAGGCGTTCTCCTGCGGTTAGCCCCCCGAGCGTACCTTTTGGTGGCCAAAATTAGGGCTCTCCTGGCTTTTCTCCAGACTCGCTGGCAACGTAAAATTGCGAGTCGTGCAGAGGGAACCCGAGCTTCTCTCCCCTGGACTGAAAAAACAGGGGGTTGGAATCCATAGACAACATGAAAGGGTGAAATACCTGATGTAGAGGATGGAAGAGAGTTGATTGCTTGTTCAATCCAAGGGAGGTTGGACGTCCATTTCCTCGGGTCCCCCTCGCAGAGGAGCCGAAGCTTGGTCTCCACCTCCTGGTTGGTACGCTCAGATTGTCCATCCGTTTGGGGATGAAAACCTGACGAGAGGCTGACCGAGATCCCTAGCAGGTTGCAAAACTCCCTCCAGAACTTGGAAATGAATTGGGGACCTCGGTCAGACACAATGTTCTGGGGGAACCCATGGAGCCTGAAAACCTCCTTGGCCATGATAACGCTGAGCTCCTTGGAAGAAGGTAACTTGGGGAGAGGAACCAGGTGGACCATTTTAGAAAAACGGTCCACAATGGTCAATAACACTGAATTACCTTCAGAAGGGGGTAATCCAGTCACAAAGTCCATAGCAATATGTGACCATGGGCGTGAAGGAATTGGCAGGGGTCGTAGCAGCCCGGCAGGTGGGCGATTGGAAGACTTGGCACGATTGCATTCGGGACATGACTTGACAAAGTGCTTGGTGTCCTCCGTAAGCGTAGCCCACCAGAATCGGGCGCGAATGAGTTGGAGGGTCTTGGTAATTCCTGGGTGACAGAACAACTTTGATGAATGGCATAATTCAAGAACCTCTTTTACCTTTTGATTGGGGACAAACAGGCGCCCCCTAGGACAGGTGGGTGGACGTGGCTCGGAGAGTTGGACTTGTTGGAGATCGAGTTCTAATTGAGTCAAAGAAAGACGTACGGTCTCAGGCAGGATGAACTCGACCTCTTCTGAGGGCCCTTCCTTGACCTCAAAGACCCGGGACAGGGCATCCGGCTTGGCATTCTTGGGCCCGGGTCTGTAAGAGAGGGTGAAACTGAACCGAGAGAAAAACATAGCCCACCTGGCCTGACGGGGATTGAGTCTCTTTGCTGTGCGAAGGTACTCCAGGTTTTTATGGTCGGTCCATACCAAAAAGGACTTCTTCGCACCTTCCAGCCAGTGCCTCCATTCCTCCAGGGCCATCTTGACTGCCAAAAGCTCACGGTCTCCCACGTCGTAGTTTCTCTCAGCGGGGGAGAGTGCCCTGGAGAAGTAAGCACAGGGGTGGATCTTACCATCTGTGCTACGCTGACTGAGGATGGCGCCCACCCCGGTGCTGGATGCATCGACCTCCACAATGAATTGTTTCTCGGGGTCTGGAGAGTGCAAGATTGGAGCAGAGGAAAACAATGTTTTGAGCTTCTGGAATGATTGGTTGGCAACGGAGTCCCAGATGAACTTGGTCTTAGATGAGGTGAGAAAATGAAGAGGAGCTGCAACTGAACTGTAGTTCTTAATGAACCTCCTATAAAAATTTGCAAAACCGAGAAACCTTTGCAGCTGTTTACGATCCTTGGGCTTAGGCCAATCCACCACCGCTGATACCTTCCCGGGTTCCATGGATACTTGACCTGGAGAAATGTTGAACCCAAGGAATGAGGTGGACACTTGGTGGAAAGCACACTTCTCTGCCTTGACAAACAAGTTGTTCTGTAAAAGGCGGGTTAAGACAGCTCTGACATGGCGACGGTGAGAAATGCTATCTTGTGAAAAGATAAGTATGTCATCAAGGTAAACAAAAGCGTAAATGTTAATCATGTCACGAAGGACATCATTAACCAGGGCTTGGAAAACGGCAGGAGCGTTGGTGAGGCCGAATGGCATAACAAGATATTCATAATGGCCATCTGCGGTATTAAAAGCCGTCTTCCATTCATCTCCTCGCCGTATCCTGACCAAATGGTAAGCGTTGCGAAGATCCAGTTTGGTGAATATCTTAGCATTTTGGATTATATCAAAAGCAGAGTTCATGAGGGGCAGAGGATACTTGTTCTTTATGGTTATTTTGTTAAGTTCTCTATAGTCAATGCATGGACGAAGTGACCCATCTTTCTTCCCTACAAAGAAAAAACCTGCACCAGCGGGGGATGCTGAAGGTCTAATGATACCAGCTTGGAGGGACTCTGTTATATATTTCCTCATGGACTCTTGCTCGGGACCAGACAAAGAATATAATCTACCCCGAGGGGGGGTAGAACCTGGGATCAGGTCAATACCACAATCGTATGGACGATGTGGCGGAAGGGACGTAGCTTTTGATTTATTAAAGACCTCTTTCAAATCATGGTACTCTTTAGGTACCTGACTTAGATTAGGATAGGTCTCCTCATTGGCTGTGACAAGGGCTGGTGAACTGGGTTGGCTCTGAATACATGTAGAATAACACTCATTAGCCCATCCTACAATCTCTTGGTTCCTCCAATCGATTTGGGGGTTGTGTTTGCGTAACCAAGTGGAACCTAAAACCACTGGGAGTTGGGGTGAATCAATAACAATGAATCTGATCAGTTCCGAATGGTTGTTGGCCGACACCATGGTGACTGGAACAGTTTCAAGACTAGATTGACTTAAAGGATGACCATCTAAAGCGAGGACCTTATGGTTGTTAGGTGATGGAACAATGGTCAGATCTATGGATTTGGCAAAGGTTTTATCAATGAATTCCGTGTCGGCCCCTGAATCAATAAAAGCTGAGACGATGACGGGTTGACCACCCTTTATTATGAACTTGACCTTGGACTTGGACATGATAGGTGGAGAGGACTTGATCTTATGACTAAGACTCAACAGGAGCCTCTCTTCTCCTGCTGAGCCTGGTCTTTTACTGGACAATGATGACAATCATGACCGCCTTGACCACAATAAAAACAGAGATGGTACCTCCTCCGACGTTCTCGTTCCTGGGTGGTCAGACGACATCTTCCTAGTTGCATGGGTTCCGTAGCATACAGAGGATCCTGAGGGCTCTTGGTTTGTTCCGTTTTAGGTTCAAGATCCACAAGGTGATGTCTGGTTCTGGACATGGCTGTGGCCTTGCCTCGACTCTGTTCACGGTCACGCTCACGCTCACGCAGGCCAAGGTCAACACGGGTGGCCACCTCCTCCAGCTGGCCTAGGGATCAGGGATAGTCCATTGTTGCCAGCACATCCTTAACATCTTCATTAAGCCCCCTGAAGAAGGCGTCAGTGAGTGCGTGTTCATCCCAATGACTGTCTGCTGAAACAGAGTGAAAGTGAATGATGTATTTGGTTACAGAATCCTTGCCTTGTTTAATATCAAAAATTCTTCGGGCTGCCTCTCTCTCAGGGAGGATGGGGTCAAAAACCCGACACAACTCTTTGGAAAATTCAGAAAAATTACGACATACCACGCCACCTTTTAACCATTCAGAAGTGCCCCACGTCTTGGCTCTTCCAGCGAGAAGTGAGACAGCATAAGCTACTTTAGCATGCTCAGTGGGAAAACATCAAGGTTGCAATTGAAATTGAATGTCACACTGAGTCAAAAATGGTCGACATTGCTCAGGCTCACCTCTGAAATGTTCAGGGGGGGGCTAACCGTGGTTCTCTTGGTGCAGGAGTCAACAGGGTTTGGTTGATGACTTGGTTTGACTGTTGGGACAAAGCTTGAAGAGAAACAACCATTTCCTGAAGCCCTTTCTCAAGTTTACTAACAGCCCCTTCTACCTTAGAGCACCACTCTCGGGTTGGTGTTGGATCCATAATGGCCAGATTCTACTGTCATGAACCAGAGGCCGGATCGCAAACAACAACAACAACCACTGAGAGGGTTAAAAGATTTATTGTGAAATAAAGTAAAACTCTGGAGTAGGTCCGGTTCCGGGCTGGTTCCGATCTTCTGATTGGTAGTTCGAGATTGGGTAGTGTTGTAGTTGCGGGCTGCCAGTAGAAGTAGAACTGATGTTAAGGTCCACTGGAACGGAGTCCAACAGGCTTGCAACTAAAAGATAAAGGTTAGTAGATGCAGGGGGAAAAAGACTAATTGGGGAAATGAATCTGTGGGAATCAGATTCAGGGGTAAGGATAAGTCCGTGATACAGAATGAGCTTGACCTTTAATCCGTGATCCAAAAAACAGTCAGAAGGGAAAGGCAGAGTTCATACCGTGAAGTCAGTTGTTCAGCAGAAGTATCCAGTACGTGATCCAAAAAAGAGAGTCAAAAAACAAGAGCATGAGTCAGTACCTGATCAGATGAGCAAAAACAGACGAGGGCTGAGGCAAAAGCGTGGTCGTGGTCAAGGCAAGGGTCATGAACGTGATGAGTCAATCAATGGAATGCTGGAAAGTCTACTGCTGATGAGACAGGATAGAGAATCTGGCCCAGACTGAGAGGAATGAGTGAGCTTAAGTACTGACTGGACCAGGTGGTGGAGCTGTGGGATAATGAGCGGTGACAGGTGACATGAGTTGAGTGATTACTGAGTGTGCAGCATGACAGAGGAGCTGACAGAGAGCAGAGCTATGACAGCCCTAGAAATAATAATAATAATAACTCCTTACCAATGGCCTAGTATAGAACAATATGATCATCATGGTGTTTATTAGTAACTTAAAATACCTAATTAAAACTCCAGTAGTGGGATAGGTCTGTTTTAACTTTACCCAGTTGTAGGGTCAAAAGACAAACATGTAGCATTAACACAGTATGAACAACATTCAGGAATTTTTTCTATAAGAACATTATCAAATATTTTATGTGAACAGTAAGATCGCTCCTCCCATGAGAAAATGTAACCCAGGGACAAACTAACAACATGATTGTAATGGTCGAGGTAGTGAAGCTCACAGTGTTTAGTGAGACATTTCTGCATTATCAGCCAACATTAAGGCAAAGAAGTCAGGCAAAAAAAATTAAATAAAATAAAAAAATCTAATCTATTAATAACTTCAAATAGTTACTGCAGTAGATGTTTTCATGCCGCAGAGTCAGGGCCAGATTAACACTTTGCTGTGGGCAACAATCTTCAAGGGCCCCATCATCACGACCCCAGAATCACCGTAATCTGTCAAAATACAGAATAAATTACCATAATATACAGCAAATATACTTCACATTCTAACTATCAAGTGTATTTTGATGTATAAAAATCCAAATGCTCATAGAACTATAAATGCTACTATGTCCTCTTGTTGACACAAATCATCAAGACTGAGTTAAGTTGAACGCACTTTGAACACCATATGACACCATGTGTACTTGTTTAGCAACGTGCTGGCCACTGGAGTCAGAAGCATTTGTAATGGGGGAGGGGGGGGGTCGTCCCCCAGAAAATTTTGAATAAAGTAGATGCCATTTCCTGCATTCTGGTGTATTTTAACGGTTGTTAAACATCTAGTTTTACCTACATAAGTAAACACTTGATTCAGTAACTATTTTAGAGCTAATGGCACAACAAGAAGTAGCCTGACCAACAGCTGATTCAATGAATTAAAAATATAATCAAAAGTGACAATTTGATGCCCACATTAAAACTAAATGACTGTAAATTAGTTGACTTCAAATGTAATAAGATTATCAATGAATGAATGCAACAAAGGATTTACTGATTATAACAAAGAATCTTTCAAGAAACCTCCCATTATAAATCATAAAACCAGAATGATTTCTGCTCATTCTAAATTTGTCAAATGGCCTAAATCTCCTAAAGTGAAGGAGAATCATTTTAAAATAATAAATAAGATATATCCTGTAGCCATGTTTCTGCAAAGAAGGTTTAAATTTGAGGTTGATTTGTGTCTTCAGTAAATCAGAAGATGAATCCCTCGAGCATTTTTATTTTTTCATGTCAATACAAAAGTGTTTGGTCCGACATCAGAAACTGGATTAATCTCAAACTCAAGATTCCTTCTTTTCATGCTGATTCCATTTTACTTTATGTGGATAACTGAAGCTCAGCTTTCTCTGATGCCATAAATATAGTTGTACTTATAGCAAAGTACCACATTCACTGTAGAAAGAGGAGAGATAATAAGTCCTCCGTCCTGTTTGATGAACGATTTTAAGTCATACTGTTCTTCATTAAGTAGATAAAACATCTGCAAAACTGATACAGATACAAAAACAGTAAAACATCCATCCTTCCATCCATCCATCCATCCATTTTCTTTACCCGCTTATTCCATTTTGGGTCACAGGGGTCGCCGGTGCCCATGTCCAGCAATCACTGTGCGAGGGGCGGGGTACACCCTGGACAGGTCTCCAGTCCATCACAGGGACACATAGAGACAAACAACCATTCACTCTCTCACTCACACCTAGGGACAATTTAGAGTCACCAATCAGCCTAACATGCATGTTTTTGGTCTGTGGGAGGAAACTGGAGCACCCGGAGAAAACCCATGCATGCACGGAGAGAACATGCATAAATATAATTAGAATTTAAAACAAGAAAACCCATTCGGAGTGTCACAGAAATGTTAAATCGGGTCATCTGGACAGGTTCTTCGTATTTCACAGCCTGTTTGTGTCAACATAACTCACTGTTCTTACCTTGCGCTCCAGGCAGGAGGTGGAGCAGCTGCTGTTTCCTCTGATGGGGCCAACCCACAGCCCTTGCCATACTCTTTCTACTCATTGTTTTCCTAATGAGACACTCAGCACATAAGAAGTGTTACTGATCCCAGCAGGTCCACAGAGAAGAAGTCATGGCGCGGACCAATAAGGCCAGGGTGTACATTGGTTGCGCGCTCTTGCTGCTCCTCATCCTCATCATAATTGTGTGTATTGCAGTCTCTGTGCGGCGCAGATGTCCGAATGACTCTTTCAGCAGAGGTGCTGTGGCTGCAGACTCAAAGAAATGCTCAGAAATCGGAAGGTGAGTAAAACATTTAATGGTTGTAGCCAGAAAAATAACGTAAACATGTGTTTATATGAAAAAAACATCACTTTGCGCACAGTAATGAGTACTGGCATACACTGTTGCGTTCTAATGCTTTCAGTTTGATGTGCATTGACTTTGTTTTGTTGCCAAAATCGATGGAAAATTATTATTACTGTATCACTATTATTATAATCAGTATGTATTAGTATTGTTACAAACAAAGAGGCTCAGAGTCAGGAATGATGACTTCGGACTGACAGTATGGGAAGCAGTCATCATGCAAAACATTAAAACAAATTTCCTGCTTACAATTTAGTCGACTGACACGGAAAATGATTGTGACCTTTTCAGGAACATCCTTCAACAAGGAGGCTCTGCGGTAGATGGCGCCATCGCTGCGCTTCTCTGCACCTCCGTCATGAACCCGCAGAGTGCGGGGATCGGAGGAGGCTCCATGATCACAGTGATGGACAGCTCTGGTAACAAACAGTCACGCATCTGCTGCAGCTGGAGTAATAAGAGGCAGAGATAACTGAGCATGATGTTTCCAAAGGTGAGGTGAAAACCATCAACTCCAGAGAGACTGCACCTTCAAACATGAAGCCTGGTCTGCTGAACTCCTGTCCCAACACTTTCCAAACGATGACAGGTAACTCTGCTCCGCTCTGACATGTCAAACACCTTCATCCGTTTGTTTCCTTATCTGTAAAGGGAACCATTCTTGTTTTTCCGGCTTTGCCTGTTGGTTTCAGGTCACAGGCTACAACTCTCTAAAGGTGTTTCAGTTCTGGTCTTACAAATTTAAAAAGACAACTAGTTTTGGAACTTCTTGGCATTGATAGTCCTCTTTGTTCAGAGTCTCATATGATTAAAAACAAGCTCTTTAGTCCTGTATCGACAAACTGCCTGATAACTTTCACATCTAACAATATGAAAGAATTATTTACAAGATAATCTTCTGTTCAAAAATTATACTAGATGATAGGATTAAAAACAAGTGAAGAGCAAAAAACCTGCCATATCATCTGTAAGTTGGTTGTTGGTCACGGTCTGGAGCGGAATGGAGAATTCAGATCGGAGCTGAAGAGCTCAGAAGAATACATTTTTATTATTTAAATAAAATAAAATGTTGAAATGACTGCCCAAATCTCACTTACAGGATAACTCAATAGGAACAGGTGCTACATAACCTCAGGGAGAATCATTACAACGTGTACAAAACACACATAACGCTCATGTGAGGAGCAAATGGGATGACATGAAAGAGCAGCACAGAGGAGCAGGAAAGACTAAGTAATTAAACACAGGAATACAAAATCTTCAAGTTGCTTCATCATGTCCTGACAATCTACAACGTTATGTTGTTATCAGATTGTTAAGCTCCTTTAATTCACCACCTTGCCACACTTGGATACCAGAAATTATCCAGTCCAAATTCCTTTGTCTATGCTGTCCATCAAAGTGAGATAGCTTAGTGAGTCACTGTCTCACTCATCTTTGGCATACAAGTTGATGGCATCATTGTAGAGGAGGTGACTGATGACTGTTACACTTTTGAATCAGTAGCCATAGACAGCTTTTATGACAATAGAGCTGATGGGTAAAACCTATACAAGACAGTAATGGGACCAGAGCATCTATATGGCTCATTTATACGGACTTGTACTATATATATATATCATATATATTTCGTTATTTTATTGTTTGCACACCATAATAAACAATACACATAAAGGAAAAGATAAAACAAAATGTGCAGTAGAGGTAATTGGCTTACAAGCCCCCCCCCCCCCAATTGTTTTAAACTGTTCCACAACACAACACCCTGATGCATGAATGAACATTTAGCAACAGTGGTTCTGCAGGTAAATCATCCCTCCTTCTTGTAGAGTATGAATGATAATAAGAATTAAACTCAAAGAAATTATGAAAATATTTAGGTAAAGTTAATGGAATACATATACCTTTATACATCAAGATTCCTGTTTGATACTTATTCACATCATAAATTGTAAGAATTTCAAATTTTTTAAAGAGAGGTGTGGATGGAACTAAATACGGAGAGTTAGTGACAAATCTTACAAAATATTTTTAAAGTTTATGGATTGACTGTAAGTAAGAAGGATAGGTACTAGCCCAAATTAAATTACCATAAGAAATATGGGGATAAATTAAACTATTGTACAAGGTTAATAAAGTACTTGTTTTTAAATAGTGTTTAATCTTTTTTATAATACCTAACGATTTTGAAATCTTCTTACCGTACTCACTGATTCACAGTGATTCTTAAAACAAAGTTTCTCATCAATATAGACACCTAAGAACTTTGTTGATGAAGCACTGGAAAGTAAATTGTTATTAATATAATTTTTTGTTTTTTCAGGATTGTAATTCTTATTCTTGTTCTTAAATAAGATGAAATTAGATTTTTTAACATTAAGTGATAATTTATTTAACTGAAACCACTGAGCAAATTGAATGAGCCCATACTTTGCCTTATTAATAAGTGAGTCAAGATTACCAGCAGCAACGAAAAGATTGGTGTCATCAGCAAATAAGATAAGTGATAAAATACTAGATGCTTTTGGTAGATTATTAATGTAAATGAGAAACAACAATGGACCCAAAATGGATCCTTGTGGAGCGCCACATTTTAGGACATCCCGTTGTGACAATACACCATTAAAAATTACAATTTGCTCTCTGTTGTTCAAATACTGGTAATTTTCAACCCATTTCAAAACCATATTTTTAAAACCATAACAAGACATTTTTGATAATAAGATTTCATAATCTACAGTGTCAAAAGCTTTTGATAAGTTTAAGAAAATTCCTAGAGCATATTCATTTTTCTCAAAAGCATTTGAAGTATTTTCTTTAAGATGCAAGAGAGCCATATATGTAGAATAATTATTTCTAAAGTCATACCGATGCTCATACAAAATATTGTTGGCATCAAGATGCCTCAAGATTCTAGCATACACCAACCTCATGTACAGTATCTTGGAAAAAGCATGGGAGAACTGATGTGGGACGATAATTTGAAAATACAGATGGATCATTGGCTTTAAACAGTGGGATAACCTTGGCAAGTTTTAGATCTTGTGGAATAATACCAGATTCAAGTGACATGGAAAAAATAAAAGTTAGAACAACAATTATAGGTGAAACTTTTTTGATAACATAGGCTGTAATTTCATTGTGGCCAACAGAAGAGTTTTTTAGAGTCTTAATGATATCAAGTACTTCTAAATGTTTTATTGGATCAAATGTATTTAAAGAGGGATAATTTTTATTTATAAAGTTAGAAGGAGGATCAGAAACATTATCAAGATTCTTTGCAAAGTGTGGTTCAACATTTATATGAAAAAAAAAATTATTAGCAATTTCTGTTGGATCTGTTATGATTGAAGTGTCATCCTGAAATGCAGCCTGGGATGGAGTAGAGGTATTTTTCTTATTGAGTAGGAGTTTCAAAATATCCCATGTAGATTTTGAATTATTTGATGATTGGGTAAATAGATCGGGCAGCATGGTGGTGCAACTGGTAGAGCTGCTGCCTCTCAGCGAGCAGGTCCCTGGTTCAAACCCCGGTCCAGGGGCCTTTCTGGGTGGAGTTTGCATTTTCTCTCCGTGCATGTTTGGGTTTTCTCCAGGTACTCCGGTTTCCTCCCACAGACCAAAAACCTGTATGTTAGGCTGATTGGTAACTCTAAATTGTCCATAGGTGCGAGAGAGTGAATGGTTGTTTGTCTCATTTGTCTCTATGTGTCCCTGTGATGGACTTGTGACCTGTCCAGGGTGCACCCCGCCCCTCGCACAGTGATTGCTGGACATGGGCACCAGCGACCCCCGTGACCCAAAATGGAAGAAGCGGGTAAAAGATAATGGATGGATGGATGGTAAATAGATCACTATAGTAATTTCATTTAGTATTTCTAATGAGGTGATTATAATTATTCCTATAATTTTTGTATGTTGGCAAGTTTAAAGGACTGGGGTTTAACAAATATTTTTATATAACTTATTTTTCTTTACATTAGATTTTCTAAGTTCTATGATAAAGTATATCAGAGTCAGAGATACTTTATTGTCATTCGCACCTCATGTGGTACATGTGGTGGAGCAAAATTATGTACACAAGGTCCCAGTTACATCCAACAATAAAATGTAAAAGAAAAACAATGATAACATCTAAGATATGAACTAAGAAAAAAAAAACACCAACTAAATATACACTAAGCACCAATAGCGCACAAACATGAACATGAGTCTGTGTGAGCAGATGAGCACGCATGAACACATCAACATTGAAACAGATCAGCAGCAACATGAAACAGATCAGCAGCGACATTGAAACAGATCAGCAGCAACATTGAAACAGATCAGCAGCAACATTGAAACAGATCAGCAGCAACATTGAAACAGATCAGCAGCAACATGAAACAGATCAGCAGCAACATGATGTGATTTTATATATACACATATACAAATATATCTATCTATCTATATATATATATATATAGATATATATATTGCAGACAACCCCCCACCAGCGCCGACACTGGTCAGACTCCAGAAACCATCCGAGCACATACATAATGTAAAATGTGTATACATGTATACCGTATATCCTGAAAAACCAATAGAATGTTTAAATGATAGGTTGAAATCTTTTATTGATTGTCCTCTCATCCAACCATGCAGGTACCGAATGGATTGGAGTTCCAGGAGATATTCGAGGTTATGAAATGGCACACAAGCTCTATGGAAAGCTGCCGTGGGCCGACCTCTTCCAGCCGACCATCAAACTGGCCAGAGAAGGATTCCCCATTCCTAAACTTCTGGGCAGTTACATCCCATACATCTTAAACTCAAACAAGACCAGAGCCCTGTGGTACAGAAGAAAACATGACTCACAATGTGACTGAAAAACATGAGCTGACTAAATATACATTTTAAACATTTCTCTTGTTATGCTTGTCCATTTAGGGATTTATTTTCAGATAAGAATGGAAACTTGCTGAAGACTGGAGACATTGTGAAATTTGAGAAACTGGCCGACACTTTGCAGATGATTGCAAATCATGGAGCAGAGAGTTTCTACACTGGGCAAATTGCAAAGGATTTAATTGATGATGTTCAGGAGGCAGGTATTGTCAGATGCATTTTATCAAGTTTTTTATGTTTTCTGTATTTGCATGGTTAAATAATCCACTTAAAAATAAACAAATCACGTAAAAATCATTGCAGCCATCACTCAGACTGCCCTAATTTTTCAAATGTATTAACTTTTTTTTAAAGCTGGGATGAGTTTTCTATGGCTTTGCTCAGGATAAATCATTCGTATTGCCCCTTTTACCTAGGAGGAACACTCACTCTGCAGGATTTGAAAAACTATAGTGCTACAGTTACTGATGCGTGGGCTGTTCCTTTGGGAGAGTACCAGATGTACATACCACCACCCCCTGCCGGAGCAGTCCTCCTAGGCCTCATTCTCAACATCCTGAAAGGTTAAATTACAAAATAAAGGCTTACATATATATACAAAGAGAAACACACACACAGCAGGATTTGAAAAACTATAGTGCTACAGTTACTGATGCGTGGGCTG
>NC_056505.1:30901698-30910505 GCF_014905685.2 Nematolebias whitei
GGGGGAGAAGCAGTTTTGTTTGGTGTTTCCTCAGACTGATGAAGCCTCCTGGATGGAAGGCGAAACATCTCAGCACAAAAAAAGAAACCATTCAGATGACCTGACTGAACATTGTTGGATTTGATACCTGGATTGCTGAGCATGGACTTTTGGTGTACAGTCCGTTTACGTAATCTGTTTAGCTGGAGCAAAGTTTGTCCACTTTTAGCCCAAGCTGCTCCACATGCAATCAAACATTTTCAGTCTACACTTCCTCAACTGGATCGGCGTATCTACTTCTATAAACTGTGCAATTTCTATTTTTCTCCTTAAAATGTTTTTTATGTGATTCAAATTTTGAAACAGATAAAACTACCAAAGTTATAACAAGTGATGAGGTCATTTTTTGTTAAGGTTAAGGTACATCAATTATGATGTTTGGTTTTATTTTGAAAAAGCACGTCTCAGTCTGTAAAAACGAATGAAAAAAAAATCACACAAATTTAATTTTCATATAATGTTACCTGGGTTAGAGTAGTTTGGAGTGAACAGAGGTCTAGGGGGTCATACACATTTATTTTATGAGAATAGCTTTTCGTGTGTTTTTTATTTTTTTATTTTTTAAACTTCACTCTAAAACATAAATATATCCAAAGTATTTTAATATGTTTTGCCAAATATTGCTTTGATTTTCTAATTATGGATTATTTAAATCCTGTAGATCTCTAAATACAAACATGTTTGTATAGAGGAAAAACAGAACTATTTTTTTGGCAGCATTCACTAAGCCAACTTCATCTGTGAAAGAAATGAGTGCCCAGCGAGAAAATATAAAAAGAGAGTTTAGAGAAATCACTGTGAACTCACTCAAATCATGCAAAACAACAGGACAACTGAATGCAGCAAAACATTCATTTGATTTAGCTGCCCCAGTTATTCACAGGGATTAGGATGCTGAGCAGCAGTGGCCTCAATTTGACTCTGGCTTCTGCTCATCATGTCATACCAAGGCCATAAACAAACACAAGCTACCATGACTTTAAAAAGGTTGTGAGCAAAAAATTAAAATAGTTTGAGGCTACTGAAATAATTCACTCATAAGAACACGTGAAAATGTATTTCTCTGTTATTGCTGGGAGAGAAACTGCTGAGTCATCAACTTGCGACCACAGCATTCGTCACAGTGTCATCCTATGGAGCACGTATTATTAAAATGACTGCGGCCGCACATAAAAACACATGACATCACGTTCTTTCTCTGCTGTGTTCACCTGTCAGCTCGCAGAGTTTCTGCAGGCCACAGTTCACCTGTTGTCGAGGGACGACAGCAGCCCCCTGATTTCATTTGCTGCTGCACGTACAAGAACAGAAAATTCATTCCCTTTATTTGGCAAAAGCAAGAGAAGGGGAAAAACAACTGAGTGCATCCCTCCCAGCAAAGTCAGAGTAAAACCTACAGCATGAGCCTGTAGCTGGGGGATAAAAATATGACTAAGCTTGCTGAGATTTAATAAAACAACCCCCTCTCCTCTAGCCAGTGCCAGTGAAATGTGCATAAATGGTGAAAGCTTAGTGTCTTTTTCCTGCTACAGATCAACTGTGACTACTGAATAAACTACCATCTTTAGGGGGGAAATGAACCTCCAGAACGAGGTAGACACGATTAGAGCTGGAGCAGGAGTCTTTGACTGAGGCCCAGGATCAGGAGAGCCTGATCAGATGACTTACTATGGCTGGGTATTTATCTCCCACTGCCAAAAGGCTACAACACTGTTTGTGTGCATGCACGTGTATGTGTGTGTGTTTGCATATCTACCTGGTATCAAAATATCTCATGAACCACTAAACAAATGTATTTATTGTATGTAATGTAAACAAATGTATACCCGTCATTGCACCCACTGGTTAACTGGTCATCATTAACTTCACACAGACTCTTTCACTGGTACATTTTCATCTTTAAATCACTTCTTGGTCTGCTGCCTTCATACATCTCCTACATGTCTCTGCGTGAGTGCAGCTACAGCGTGTGCTCTCAGGACATTATTACCTGCAGTGTTTCCTCAATGAGGACCGAACTAGACGAAAGGACCTTCTCCTACTCCGCTCCTGTTTCCTGGAATATCTTGAAAAAGACCTGAAGCTCTCGATCTTGACCTCTCTAAGGGATTTTAAACAACTGCTACGTTCCTGGCAAGAACCAATGCAGACATATTCCTGTTTTTAGTTTTCTAAATCGCCTTAGCTGTTTTGCTACTATTCCTCTTGATTGTCCTTTTGGTTGCTATTTTGTTTTGATTGTTTTCATTTGTAAAAAACACAACAAACAAACAGAGCAACTTAAATTTGTATACCTATGCCTATTTTATGTTGTTGTTATTCACTGTTTAAGTAATCAGGTCTCTCTTGTAAATGAGTTCCCGAGGCTCAGTGGGATTCACCTGTCTAAATAAAGGTTGAATTAATTAAAAAAACAAATGTATTTGAAATTTTCAGTAAGACATGTTTGAATGTACTTTTTCAATCAATTAACTTTTGGAGTCAGCTTGATTCAAGATGGCTGCCACAGCGAACTGATCTTACGAACACAAAATGGTCATAACTCAGTCAGTTTGACAGACATTGTACTAAAATGTAACCTGGTAGTAGCTGAGAGGCTTTTATAACATACACTCCAAATTCTACTCGTTGAGTCAAATTTGTGCCTAAAACGTTAGAAAACCTTTGTAGTTAAAATTGTGTGTTTGTTTTTTATCAAACCTCTAACCAACAATAGACACAAAGACAAAAACATTATTACACAAATAGATGTAACTCACTTTGACAGATATTTAGCTAACATCTGATGTTGCAGAAGCTGATAGGGGTGGAAGTAATGAATTACAAATATTCACGTTACTGTAATTAAGTAGATTTTTTTTTGGATACTTGTACTTTCATGAGTACTTCGTTCAAGTGTGTCATTTTAATCATACTTAAGTGCAATTTAGACCATGTAATCTACTTTGCTACTTTTAATATCAGAAGTCGCTACTGAGTATGGCCACAATTTGAATTAATATTCAAACTGTTCATCTGCATCTTTGTAGCTCTCAGATCGCAAACGCGCCAGTTACCTGTGACGTAAGCAAAGGACAACTCCGTAGAGCAGAGAGTCATGAGTTTACTCTTCACAGCCAAACAAAGCTGGATAGACTCTGTTAACTCAGAAAACCAGCTCCTGCTGACACTGAACAAAAGGTTCAGAAAGTGAAGGGTGACAGAAATGTCAGAGTTTAAGACAGTTACCTTCCTGTTGGTCACAGTGTATTTGGAAAAGTTTAAAATACCGGTTCAAAAACATTTTTGTCTTTTTTTCAACAAACAAAATTCCTGCTTTATCTACATTTGCTATGATGTGTAACCATAACAACAAGGTGGTTTTCTACAACTGGGAGCTGCTGCTTAACATGTCAAAAGTTCAAATAAGACCTCAGCTACAGCCCTAAATCCCAAATGAGTTGAAAAGGAGGTGCCGTGGATGCATTACCATCTACCTGAAGGCTGTGCTCAAGTGCCTGACCGCCAAGATCTTGGAGGTAGCGGGAAGTGTGACTCATGACAGCGGGAGGACCAAGATCGTCCCCTAGCACCTGCAGTTAAGTCCGCGGCGACGAGGGGCTCAGTGCGCTTCTGGGAGAAATGGCCATCTCTTGGGGTGGAGTTCTGCCCGGCATTCAGGCAGTCCTGCTGCCCCAGAGGACCGAGAGGTCTGCTGGGTCTGGGTGGACGGATCGGCATTGGCAGCCAGTTTCTTCGGATCTGCTGTGGGACAGACTGCTACAAGACATCCTTCCTGCCCAAAGCCATCAGCATCTATAACAACTCTAATGAACCAAGATGAACAACAACAATTAGTTTCCCTTTGGGATTAATAAAGTATTTTTGAATTGAACTGAATTTATTTACAAAAGAAATGGTCTCAGTGTAATTTTTTAAATACTTTTTTGTTCCTCTTAGAAATGTGCTTTGATTGTAGCTATTCAAATTGAATGTCTTCTATTGACAACACAATAAAACATCAATTCGTTAAAAAGTAATTAATACTCTGAGCAGTTTTTGAGAAGAGTACTTTGTACTTGTACTTAAGTATTTTTATAACACCAGTACTTTTACTTGTAATTGAGTACAATTCAAGCAGTGTAGCAGTACTTATACTTGAGTACAAATTTTCAGTCGTCTTTCCACCTCTGCTGATAGCTCATCCACAACATGTACATCGATTGTGACATAGCAATTTGTTATGAAATTGCCAGTATTGTTATTTTCAAGGTTTGGCCACAACAACTACAACTTCATTACGTCCCAACGTAAGGTGATCTTAGTTTAAAACTCTGGGATGAAAGCAGGCAGGTGATATCCATTCCTTCACGGAATGATAAGCCCCTGATTACCGTTGGGAAGCCAGCTTAGACCTGTGCTCCTCACTGAAGACCCAGGTGTCTCTGAGGATGCCGACAGAAAAGTCCAAACTCTCGTGGCACAGTTACTGAGCAGCGCTACATGGCAACGTTGCCGGCTGAGCCAATCACAGACAAGCCTGAGTCAGGGCTGAAAGATGCATGCATCTGTAAACAGATCATTCTCACCTTCACTTTAGCAAGCATCTGTAGACTGATATCAAAGTGAAAGGTATTTGAGACTAAAGGGACAACCTAAAATGTTTTACTGTGTAGTGGAGAAAGAAGGCATCCCTCTACTGACAACATAACACATTTCTGTCAAATATATTCAAACGGTCCCTAAGATTTTTGTGAAGATTTGCATGAAGCTTGGAGGTCATCAGAAAACAAATTAAATCTCTTCAGATCTCATTTACAGTTGTTTCTATCGCTCCAATTAAAAGTGCATCATGAATAAAGTAAGTAAACATTCCTGTTCTGATGTGTCACAGCATGACACTGAGCTTTAAGAAAACCAAAGATGACACTGCAGCATCCCCAGTGGCTTTAGTTAGTCATCTTTAACACCTGCCTTTACTGCTAATACTCAGTTACGGTAGTGGGAGGACAAAACACTTTGCCTGTCCTCTGTTTGCTCCAAAACTTTCAGACATTTGAGAAAAACAAACCATGAAAAGGTGAGTTTTTATCAAAAGAATTATTTTGTGTGAATGTTGAACGTCAGTACCGCTGCGTTCGAGCTGAAGGATCCAGTCTGATTATGAGCTGTGTCGATTTGTCCTGGGCAGGAAAATGGTTGGGAAGTCCCTGATTGCTGGTCTGGTGGTCCTTCTGGTGGCTGCAGTGAGCCTGTTTCTGGGGGTGTTCATGGGCCTGGGGAGGAAAAGCACTCCTCCTCCTTCAGACCACTTCTACTCGAAGGCTGCTGTAGCTGCTGATGCTGGAAAGTGTTCAGAAGTGGGAAGGTAAGAGGGCTCAGAGTGCACGTTTCTTTCTGCATGTGTGCTTCCTGACTGTTAAGTGCATTTTGGTGTTTTTCAGGGACATTTTGAAGAAAAACGGCACAGCTGTGGATGCTTCCATTGCTGCCTTGCTGTGTGTTGGGCTTTTGAACGCTCATAGCATGGGCATCGGAGGAGGCCTTTACTTTATAATATATAATGCTTCCACAGGTGAGTGTGTAACATCAGTTGGATATATTTACCACATAAATAATAACAAGATGCAACTTCCCTAAAGAAAATTTGAAGAAGTGACTGTCGCGACTGCCACCAATCCATTTTCATTACATCACCTGTGTTCTTTAATGCCTATGATCATTAGACATGTTCTTCTGTTAGAGTCTAAGCTGACAACGTTTTGATGTAAATACTATAGAAGAAGTGTAAAGAGAATCAAAATCAGCCGGTGGATCACTGAGGTCTCCATGGTAACCAACACATGTGTCTGTCATTAAGTACTATACACCGACAGCACTTAATAAGACAGGCAGACAAACAGAGCAGAAATTGAACCTCAGACTAACAATTACCACACAAAAACTCTGACTCATATTGAAGGAATTTCTGACCCTGAAGCAGCAGAAAATTGATCGTCACACATGACAGTTTTGTATGTGTCTTCAGTGTTGTCTGAATTTAAAACAGAAACACAATGAAAGTACACAACACTGGGGGGGATTTGACAGAAGTCCTTTAGCTTGCAGGGTAAAAAGGAGTAAATGTGGTCACACTTTGATTAATAAACTCTTTGAGAAATGGAAATACTGTGGGGAAAAATTTAGTTTGAATATATTTTTTTGGGAAGTTTGGACAGCTTAAAAGTCAGTGAGATATCATTACTGCTAATTGACTAATCCAGTAAAATCATTAAATAAACCGTCAAATCTAAACAGCATCAAAAAACTTAAAATGCCATTTTAGTTAAATTCTGACTGATGATTCCACTTTCAAATATATCTGAACTATAGAGCTCCACTCATTTAACTAAAATCCTGTGGATAAAAATTAATCAGTTTCACATTGTGTTGCTAAGTACTTAACACTATTTTTATTTGATCCACTTATTCTCATACTTTTTTAAAATGGGTTTTTCTATAGCTGGATTGAAACACATCAGAAAAATGGAAGAATACCATCCAAATGACAGAAATCCACATCCTTAACTAATCTGTTTCCATTGACTGATTAACAGGGAAGGTGGAAACCATTGATGCGAGGGAGACAGCCCCCATGAACGCCACCGAAGACATGTTCGGCAACAACACCAAGCTTTCTCGTACAGGTAGCAACAAGATATATATATATATATATATATATATATATATATATATATATATAGACACACACGTTTGTTCACACACTCTTACTTGTTTAATCAATTTTTAATCTGTTGCAGCTGCTCTAAGCTGCGGGGAAGGTTTTAATATAGATAGATTCTGGCCTCAAAGCTGTTTATCCAGCTACTAAAGGAGATTATTTTTCCCTCAACAACCTTTTCGTATCTTTTTTTAATGCCTGCTTTTAATACAAATAAAACATCACAACATGTGGAGAAGATAGCTTCTATAAATTCTTTGTCACAATGTAAAACCATCCCAACCTTGGTGCTGTTGTTTCTGGTTGACAGGTGGATTGTCCATAGCCATCCCAGGAGAGATTCGTGGTTATGAGATGGCACACAAAAGGCACGGCAGGCTTCCATGGAGGGAGCTGTTCGAGCCCAGCATTGCTTTGGCTCGTGATGGCTTTCCCATCGGGAAAGCCTTGGCTCACGCCATCTTCAAGAGCAGAGAATCCATTCAAGAAGACGCCAACATGTGGTGAGGGGAATCTGACTGTCACTTTAATGCCATCCATCCATCCATCCATCCATCCATTATCTTTACCCGTTTATTCCATTTTGGGTCACGGGGGTCGCTGGTGCCCATGTCCAGCAATCACTGTGCGAGGGGCGGGGTACACCCTGGACGGGTCGCAAGTCCATCACAGGGCCACATAGAGACAAACGAGACAAACAACCATTCACTCTCTCATTCACACCTAGGGACAATTTAGAGTTACCAATCAGCCTAACATGCATGTTTTTGGTCTGTGGGAGGAAACCGGAGCACCCGGAGAAAACCCACGCATGCACGGAGAGAACATGCAAACTCCACCCAGAAAGGCCCCTGGACCGGGGTTTGAACCAGGGACCTGCTCGCTGAGAGGCAGCAGCTCTACCAGTTGCGCCACCGTGCTGCCCGTCACTTTAATGCATGATCCTAAAATACATGAAGCACATTCCTAAATGTGGTTTAGTTCTAAGTGCTTCAAAATGTATTTCTTGCTCATTTCTCTGGAAACATTGGTATGTCACTTGACATTCTGCATTTTTAAAAAGGCACAAACTTTCATTTTGACATTTAAACTGTACAGGATACAAAACTTCATTATACGTCAATCCACATTTTACAGTCACAGTTGTTTTGAAAATGGGTTTTTAATGAAAATTGTATTTAACCAGAAAAAGGTTTGTAAGCTCAATCATTCAGGTAAATAACAACAAAAAAAGGTTAAATTGTGTCATCTGGACCATTTTCTTTAAGTGAGAAACGTTTCGTCCTCCATCCAGAGGACTACGTCAGTCTACGGCCTGCCAACCAGATCTGTCTCATAGGTGTCCCTCACGGCTGTGCTTCAAGCCAACACAGATGACACAATTTAAACATCTTTGTTGTTATCAACCTGGATGATTGAACTTACAAACGTTTTTCTGAACCACTTTGGCCTTGGTTGTCCTCAGGCTGTTTCTGTGAGTAGCAAGTCGGCCCTCTGACCTAAAACATTTGATTGTTGTACATGATGATTGATTGTTTTGGATGGGTGTGTTTTGCATATGTTAAAAGCTACTTTTGAGATTCTAACAGGAGGTTGGCTTGAAACACAGCAGTGAAGGTTACCTATGGGACAAATCTGGTTGGCAGGCCGTAGACTGAAGAAGTCCTCTGGATGAGGGACAAAATGTTTCTCATTTGAAGAAACTGGTCCAGATGACACGATTTAACCTTTTTTGTTATAGTCAACCAGTTATAATACTGGTCTGTGTGGATTACTGGTTTCTGCACAAGGGATTTTTCTTTTGTTCAGAAATAGTTCTGTGATCATCCATGGATTGTTCTGCACTGTCACTGACTGACATTGTTTTATTCAATCTCGGTTTATCTTTAGCTTTTTATGTTTAATGAACAGCTGTAATTTATCAATTTTTTCTCCTCTTTTTACGTTTAAAAGTGTCAGCAAAGGACTTTTATTTTATACAGCTTTGCATTTTATTAAGTTAAGGTTTCTATTACATGCTACGACTGCTCATTAATTTAGTTTTTGTTTTTGTTTTGTCCTCTTTCAG
>NC_056505.1:30910605-30920270 GCF_014905685.2 Nematolebias whitei
TCTTTCAGCGAGGTGTTTTGTGACTCTCAAAAACAAATCCTGAAAGAAAATGACATTGTTAGATTCCCAAAGCTGGCTGACACGTACCAGAAAATAGCAGAAGAGGGGCCTGATGTGTTTTACAACGGGACGATGGCTCAGAGTATCGTTGAAGACATCCAGGCAGCAGGTGCTGTGATGAAATCATATTCATTTTATATAAATAAAAGAAAGAATAAGCAATTATACATACAATTATTTACAAACTGGTTTTCTTTCAGGTGGCATTATCACCCTCGATGATTTGTTGGAGTACCAGCCGTTGCTGAATGAAAACCCTCTGACGCTGAATGTTGGGGATTACACCATCCATGTCCCGGATGCCCCCTCCAGCGGCCCTGTGTTGGCCCTCATCCTCAACATAGTGGATGGTGAGTGGCCTGGCCAAGTGTTTAGGCTGCCATGCAGAAGAAAGGATATCATGTTTCCTCAGGTCATCCCTGGGTTGTATTTTTTTTTACTGGTTTTGTTCCATCTGTTGCAGCACAAAAGCCTGAATCTGTGCTTCAAATGAACAACTAAACAAACACACACAGATTTATGTTTCTCTACCTGTGCTTGGTCTACATCTACAGTATTCACCCACGTTGCTCCTGTGTGTGCGTTTCAGGGTACAACTTCACAGACACCAGTGTTTCTACAGCCGAGGAAAAAACTCTGACGTACCATCGCATCGTTGAGGCTTTTCGTTTTGCTTACGCCAAGAGAAGCAGACTGGGAGACCCTCGATATCTCAACATCACCGATGTAAGAGCTCATGCTTCTGTCCCGATTATCCTTAGGAGTTTTATCATTTCCAGTTTGCTGTCCTCTTCATCATAGCAAGTCTCTACTAGACACTAGAGAAAATGTGGTTTGAGGTCGTCTTATCAGCCCGTGAAAACACCAGATAGTGTCTTCCTTATCTTCTCCTGTTCCTTTGACTTGTTTTGCAACCCACAGCTAATCCAAAACATGACCTCAGACTATTTTGCCGATGGCATAAGGAGTAAAATTACAGATGACACCACCCACCCTGACAGCTACTACGAGCCTGAATATTTCATCCCAGAGAACCACGGCACAGCTCACCTGTCTGTCATAGCTGAGGATGGAAGTGCCGTCGCAGCCACCAGTACGATTAATCTCTAGTAAGGCTGCAGAATCTTTTATTGAAATATTCACTTTAATTTGTTGGACACGCCTTATGAATTTTTTCTAATGATAGTTCTTCATAAAGTACATGAATTTTATTTTGAATTTCCATAGCTTTGGGTCTAAAGTCATGTCTCGATCCACTGGAATAATTTTCAACGATGAAATGGACGACTTCAGCTCTCCTCACATGATCAATGGATTTGGAATCCCACCTTCACCCAACAACTTCATCCAGCCAGGTGTGGCTTACTTGAATTATGAAACTTGCTGTTTTTATTTACCAGTCTAATAAGGTAATTTATGAACTGTCTGTTCTAAACCACAAGTCTGTATGGGATGAATTTAAACAGAGCAGTCCTGAGCACATTGTTTCTTTGTTGCAGGCAAAAGGCCTCTGTCGTCCATGTGTCCTACAATAATCTTTGACAAAGAAAACAGAGTGAAAATGGTTGTAGGAGCATCCGGGGGCACAAAAATCACCACAGCCACCGCCTTAGTAAGTCAGAGTCAGTTACAGTTCCTGTAGATTTTCCTGCTACGGTACGAGAGCTGAACTTCTGTCTTGAAACAGGTTATCCTGAACTCTTTGTTCTTTAACTACGACCTGAGAAAAGCTGTGATGGAGCCACGAGTTCACAACCAGCTCAACCCGAACATGACGGTGGTGGAGCAGGGCTTCGAAAAGGTGAACCAAAGTTGACGATGGGAGTTTAATTTCATTTAACTAATGGAACAAACCTCATCTTGTATAATTGATGGGAAAGAGGCATGCACAAGTTTGTATTTGTACTTGAAATTTATATTTGAGATATGGTGTTGTCCTGGAAGTCAGCCTCCAAGTGCTCTAAGCAGAAGACAAACAAAAGATGCATTCAACAGTAATGATGAAGGCCAAGTTGAAGTCTGGAAGAAAAAAAAACAAACCAAACAAACAACAACAACAACAATCATCCAAAGTTTTATGGTTTTATTTTGCAACCACATCTAAAGAAATACTAAAGACTCATCATGTCACGTAACATGTCCTTATTGTAAAACTGTATTTCAATGGTTTGGAAATGTCTACTGAAGACTGATAAAACAATGTCCTCAAGAAGCACAAACGTATATTCCCATAATCATTAGAGATTTAAACATTAATCTAAATGTGTCAATAAGCACAAGTAAAATGCTTTTGCAGCAAAATTAAGACAAAACAAATCCTTTGAACAAGAACTAAAAAACTCAATACCTACATGTATCAATTTTATTTATTTATGCTAATGGAAATGTTGGTTAGGGGTGCTGAAATATTTACATGCCAGAGTCTAAGTAAAAGTACAACAGAGGTGAAACAATAATCAGGTGATGGAACATGCACATATTTACATTATCTTACAGTGAGGAATTGAATGAATTCAGTTTATTTATACAGCGCCAAGTCACAACAGAAGTCATCTCAGGACACTGAACAGAAACATTCATATATAAAAATAATAATTTAACATTATTTATCTGAGGAGCAGACTGCTTTCAATTTAACTCCATCACAGAACTCTCATCTTGAGCAAGCATGAAGGCGACAGTGGAAAGGAAAAACTCCCTCATGAGGAAGAAACCTTTAGCAGAACCAGGCTCAGGACAAGTGGTCATTTGCTTTGACTGCCTGGGTTTGAGAGAAACAGGAAAGAGGAACAGAAACACAATGGCAGGTCGAGAATCACATGTTAAGATGGAAACAATTTCAAATGAAAACTATTTCATTTTAATAATTGATTTTAAGAAATGTGGTCAATTTGTCCTCCACTAGTCTAAGCCTATAACAGCATAACAAGCCAGCCCTAACTATAGGATTTATGAAAAAGTAAAGTCTTAAGCCCAGTCTTAAAACTGGACAATGTGTCAGCCTTATGGACAGAAACTGGAAGTTGGTTCCACAAGAGAGGAGCCTGATAACTGAAAGATCTTGCTCCCATTCTGCTTTTGGAAACTCTAGGCATCACAAGTAAACCTGCAGTCTGAGAAATAAAGTGCTCTGTTCGGAAAATATGCAACAAAAACATGGACAGGATGGTGGCGCAACTAGTAGAGCTGCTGCCTCTCAGAAAGCAAGTTACGCTGGTTCAACTTCCAATCTGGGGGCCTTTCTGGATGGAGTTTGCATGTTCTCTCTGTGCATGCGTGGGTTTCTCCAGGTACTCCGTTTTCCTCCCACAGACCAAAAACATGCATGTTAGACTGATTGGTAACTCTAAATTGACCCTAGGTGTTAGTGAGAGAGTGAATGGTTGTTTATCTTATTTGTCTCTATGTGTCCCTGTGATGGACTGGGGACCTGTCCAGGGTGTCCCCCACCTCTCGCACAGTGACTGCTGGATATGGGCGCCAGTGATCCCCGCGACTCAAAAAGGAAGAAGTGGGTAAAAGATAATGGATGGATGGATAGATTTGACAGGGAGTCAGTGGAGAGAAGCTAAAACTGGAGAAATATGATCTCTCCTACTAACTCCAGTTAAGACTGGCAGCAGCATTTTGGATTAACTGAAGACTTTTTAAAGAAGTATTTGGACACCCAGATAATAAACCATTGCAATAGTCCAGTCTAGACGTGACAAATGCATGGACCAGTTTTTCTGCATCATTTTAAGATAAGATGTTTCTAATTTTAGTGATTTTACACAGGTGGAAGAAGGCAGTTCTAGTAACGTTTTTAATGTGGGGGATAAAAGACATGTCCTGCTCAAAAATAACACCAAGATTTTTAACATTAGAGCTCAAGGACAGATTAATGCCATCCATGGAGGGAGAAAGACTGAAAAATTTATTCCTAAGATGTTCAGGTCCAAAAACAAAACCTCAGTCTTGTCTGTATTCAAAAGCAGAATATAAAGGGTCATCCAGGTTTTTATGTCTTTAAGACGTTTGTAGTCTTAGTAGCTGATTGGATTCATTGGGTTTAATGGACAAATATAACGGTGTATTATCAGCATAGCAATGAAAATTCCCATGCTGTTTAATAACATTACTTAATGGAAGCATTTTTGAGGTAAAAAGTATTGGTCCAAGCACTGAACTCTGTGGAACTCCATGACTAACTTTGGTGTATGATGAAGATTCATTATTTACATTTACAAACTGAAATCTATCAAATAGATATGATTTAAACCATTTTTTCATTCAACCTTTATTTAGACAGATAAGTCACATTAAGCCTAGAAAACTCATTTACAAGTGAGAACTGTTTAGACAGACACAAAAAGTAGTGAAACTGGACACATGTAGGAATTGGAGGCAAAAAAAATCCTATCAAACTCTCTCCTTGGCTGAGAAGAAAAACTCTAATATTAAAAAAAACACCTCGCACATACAAGCACATAATGACGTAGACATTCTGCAGAGGGGAGACGACGAGAGCGGTGAGCAATGTCCATGGACGCTCTCGAGGACACTAAGAGTTCTGATGAGGATGGAATAATCAACCAGTTCCCTCCGGTGAGATCCGTAAACATTCTCAAGGGATGTCAGGAAATGGCCAGGGACAACACCTATGAGAAATCAAGAGTCCTGAAATGATGACACATTTATTCAGCTGGTTTCCTCTTTGTTGATGGGTGAGCATCAGATCACATATTCTCCAGGCGAATTCAGATAAGGTGGCCTTCAAGGCCAGCCAAGGGAGCCAAATTCAGATAAATACACAGATGTTTTGGGGACAGGCAGAACTTAATGACATCTACCTTGAGTCTGTGTTGGTCCACTCGGTTCCGAAATGTCCAAATTACACATCCACACCGATGGGACGTGACTGAGTAAAATCCCCGAGAGCTGATCCATTCTGCCCAAAGCATTAGAGTCGGGGTACTCGAGGCACGAACCAAGCCATCATAAAAGCAAGCAGCGTGTTCGGGTCTCAATTTGCTGCCGGCGACTTCCTTGGTTGTTGATAAAACCAGCAACCAGCCAAATCCAAAAAGCAGGAACCAGTTATCGTAAATCCAATTAAATATGCGTCCTTAAAATCCACAAATGGCAGCAGAGATAAACACATCATCAAGTCTTAATTTGATGAGATATCCAGTTGCGTGTGTGCCAACATGGCAAATCAGCTCACCTAAAGCCTGTCTTCTCTTGGAAGAAATGTTATCAATTGTGTTGAGGGACCAACTGATCAAAACAAGTCCATAATTATGGTTCGGAAGATACGCAAGAGAGGCTCAGAAGCAGTTTCACAGACGGACAGAGCAGCAAAGCAAAACAGAGAGGGAGGGGAGGGGAAGGGAAATGCGTCCGATCTTGGCAAGAGCAAGTGGTGGTTTTAGACCCGTTCCTGTAATCCCAGTATCATATTCAAGTCTTTTTAGTAAAATATTATGCTCAACTGTATTAAATGCAGCATTGAGGTCTAACAAGACCAGTGAAGACACCTGTGCATTGTCCAAAATAATTAATTAACTGCATTAATAAACACAAACGTATCAAAAGTATTGTTTCTTACTTGAATGTCAGCAGAATCATGAAAGCTGACTTTTTTATGTTCACTGTCAGAAAAAGTTTTAAAATCAGAAATTATAAAAATATTTTGTGTGATCTGAGTCAAACCACTAAACCTGTGTTCTTACATCATCTGTAACTTTCACCGCGCTTTAAATTAGAGACTGCTGTAAGACATTCAGCTCCTGCACACTGTGACGTTTCGTTGTGTTTGTTCTCTGATGCCTTGTCAGAGTGTCCTGGAGGGGCTGGCCCAGAAGAACCATATAACCCAGCTGCTGAGTACTCCAGACTCTGTCGTCCAGGCCGTGGTGCGGCAGGGGGAGCGTCTCTGTGCAGAGTCTGACCCCAGGAAAGGAGGCTATCCAGCTGGATATTAAACATCTTTCAGTTTTTGTCTGCCCCACCCTCAGTGAGGACAGTCTTCCTAAAAAGACTCAAACAATAAAAAGCTGTCTGAAGACTCGTGATGTCTACAGAGACAATGCCATCACCACTTCTCTTCAAACATGGAAGATGAACAAATTTAAATATCTGTGATATTTAAAGCAAATTATTCAACTGTTTATTATTAATTTTTGGTATTATTTTAGTGTTTTAAATTAAGATGCTTTGCCTTTCTTCCCTCTTGTATCATTGCTCCTGGATACTGGTTAAAATGGAGGAACATGAGAGACTCCAGCAGAAACCAAAGGATCGTGATGTGTCTGTTTATAACACTGTAAGTTTGTGTATGACATCCAGCATCTTGATAAATACTGCCAGGCTTCTAATTAACTGAGAACATAACGACTCATGAAGGAATGTTCCCGGATTTCATTACAAATTATTAATCTTGTCCATGTGAGGTTTCCAGTTTATTGTACTTATTTGGATTTTTAAAACAAGGGTTTGTTTTCTAGTCAAACAAGTGAAAAAATCATCATTGGACAAGGAAGCAGGTACAGCAGTTCTAGTGAAGGACGTCTCAGGTTGTTTACCTGCTCCAACAAGGTGTTTCCTCCTGATGTAAGCTGATCCTCAAAAGGACATTATGTCGTGAAAAAAAGTGCTGTTTTTATTGTGATTTTACAGTGAAGGTACTGTTTATTAATGTTTATCATTGACTTGAGGTTCATTTCATGTATTGTGTATTCTAAAAATACATTTTCAGATATATTTTTCTAAACATGCATTGTTCTCATGCTGTTTTGTTGCCATGCTTGTTAATAAATACTGGAAAAAACGGTCAGTTTACCGTTATTAAACTGAAATTATAGGCATAAAATCTTAAATTCTCTCAAAATTGTGATTTGTTTGTTTTTCTTGGTGGACTGCACAGTTTGAAAGGTAAAAAACAAAGTTTTAAAAGGTTTGAACTGTTCTTAAACTTAACTCCGTCATATAAACTATACACATTTCTAGTCCCTGCAAAGTTATTCAACATTAATGTTTGAGAAGAATTTTTTTTATTAAGTCACATCAAACGAGCAGCTGTCTGCATGTTAAAGTAATAATTTTCTTAAGGCTCTGATAATGCTTTGTACAATGCACTTTTTTATTATTATTGGTACTTTAGTCTATTGCAGATTCTTGAGGTGTGAGTCTTATTGAAGATTTTAAGCATATTTTATTTAAAGTTAAGTGAGTTAAGAAAATAAAAAATGACATCTGGTCAAATCAAATTTGACCTAAAGTTAGAATCCATGAGATACATTTTATAAATTAAATTATAGAATAAAAATAATTTTTTGGTACCACTTCATAATAAGGCTCCCCTTATTGATTCTAATAAATAGTTTATAGATATGTTATTAATTCCTCTATAAGCACTTTATAAATCATTAATAACTGCTTATTATGCATTAATTAAGTGCGACAGACAAAACTGACCAGTTTCTTGCCAAATATTGAGCCAAATCTGTTCACCTATATATTTCATCCAGAGTTGTTATATTAAACATTTCAGACTAAGTTACTACGATGTAAGCACAATAAGCATTTGAAAACCTTTTTATTAGCATATACTATTGTACTTTATCGCTGCATTATAAGTATCTACAACAAATATTATATTCTTAAAAATAGGTTTACAAATGCTTATTGTTCTTACAAGGCAGTAACTCTCTGTCACCCTTAATTAATGCATAATAACCAATTATTAATAATTTATAAAGTGTTTATAAAGGAATAAACAATGTAACTATAAATTATTTATTAGCCATATATAAGGGGAGGCTTATTGTAAAGTGGTACCCATTTTTTTTTTAAATTATAAACGTGTTGTGGTTAAAAGAGAAAATTACAACATCAACATTTGATCAACATCTAATAAATGTGGATACCTCGACAGACTTGTCAAATGACAGGGGAATTTCTAGTTTTGTGTTATTTGACAATGTGTTTGTTTTAAAGCAGCAGGTATAACTATGACGATACATAAAAGTTGTGTCAGTTTGTTTTTTCTATTTTGGATCTCAATAAGAAAAGGAAAATACAGTGAATGGACTGTTTTTTATCAGTTTAGGATGAAACTGAACTGAACACCTGCTCAAGAACAAAGCATGGCGATCGAACCAGGTTTAAAGAAAGCCTCCTTGGTGAAACTGAAAACTCAGACTTCAGGCTCATCCAAGCAGCTAAACTGTTAAACTCACTTCAGCCTCCGGAAATTCACAGAGAATCGGAACCTCATCAAACTGTCCAGATGACCCGAGAATTATTGGATTTGGTACCTGGATGATTGAGCATGAACTTTGTTGCCTTGAACTACTTTGGCTGTGGCTGCCTGTCTGGGAGGAGTCGACGATGGACAGGACGGCCCCCAGAAACCATCTTAGCTCCAGCAAACTGGTTGGTCCACTTAAGGAGTTTACTGCTTGGTGGGGAAACAGTTTACTGGAACTCCTCTGACTGATGAAGCCCTCCGGATAGAGGGTGAAACATCTCTGTAAAAAAGAAACTGTCCAGATGACCCGACTGAGAATTATTGGACTCATCAAACATGAACTTTTTACTAGAAGTACAGCATTTATTCCTTCCTGCACTGTTTTAAAAGTCATATTTATGTTATTTTATTTCTGTGAGCAAGACCTATAAGAATGAGCAATAATCTGGAGCAGGGGGTAGTCTAAGAGTTTTTCTACCAGCTGCTTTGTGCTATTTGTGCAACACGTTTTTGTTAAAGAACAAGCTCTGCACCTTATAATGGTCTAAACTGAAACTACAACCTATTTTTTTGAAGCATTTTAAATATCATACATGGACATGTTTTATATTTGTAATAAATATTAAATAGGATGCTTTTTTATTTAATTTAAGTTATTATTTGAGAAAAATATCCTTATTTCCCCAGTGTGTCACACAGTAGAGACGGATCAAGATGTAAAAAAGCAACGTAATGTTTTGTCACGGTCTGCCTTGTGTCCTTTAGTTTTCTGTCACTTGTTTTTCCAGCTTCTCCAGTGTTTCTCCCCTCATGTGATTCAGCTCCTGTCCCTCACACTCTCATCGGATCCTCGTCTTCCCCCCAGGTGTTAAATAAAGTGTCGTTTTGTTCGTCCCTTTCGCCGATCATCTGTTTTCCCTTCAAGCTCTTTTAGTTGTTTCTTGTAAGTATGCTTTGCTGACACAACAGGCTTTTTTTGTTTTCTCTAGTTTAATAAATATATTTATTTTACGCTTGAGCCCCTTTTGAGTTTTTGGTTTAGCACTTTGGGTTCATTTTCAACCAAATTTTTACTCAACGCACATTTTTCATTGCTTTACTTTTACTTGCAGAATACAACAATATGGCTTCATGCAAGCCCAATCAAACTCATCAAGTGCTTTTATTGTTGTCTAAGAGTGTTCGACTGTCTGCCGTTCCAGCAACTACCTGATAACACTACAGCTTCACTCGTGATGCAATCCCTTGTACCTGTTCAAGACACGTACCGTACTTGCAAATCAAATCATTAACACACTCATTTGTCTTTACATGTACCAAATTATGTCCATATTGGACCAGTCCTGTTGGGAGTTTTATTGGCTGCTGTTCA
>NC_056505.1:30920370-30923736 GCF_014905685.2 Nematolebias whitei
CAATAAAATAAACTACTACTTACTACTTGTACTACTATTCCTACTTGACGGTTTTTCACTTATCGTGGGACTTCAGGGTACGGATCCCCCGTGATAAACGAGAAACTACTGTTTAGATTTTAGGTTTGAAAGACAGAAATAAATGTACAGTTTGCTACATTGTGTCTCTTGAAAATAAAAGGAGCATCTCTCCATTCAAACGCGTTCATTTTCAAAGAACTGCAGCACTAACCGAAGTTCTGACTCGTGCAACGGGACGTCCAGCTCTTCTTTGTCCGTCCTGTCTCCTACAGTGTCCTCGGCGCTGGTGAGATCCATATCTGAGTCGTCGGCAAGCAGCGCTGAGAGCCCCGCCTGCCCATCGGTGGGCTTGGCGTAGTGGCTGTGGTAGTAGAGCTGCAGGGACTTGTAGAGCTTGTAAACCTGACTGAACGACAGCTTGTTGTACGCCAGCAGCATGTGTCTCATAAAAAGACCTAGACAGCAGGCAGAGCAGAGAAATACCAACGTTCCTGAGGAAAATGACAACCAAAGCTTCCGATCAGACATCAGCTGTGTCAGCTCACCCACAACGCTGGTTTTATAAGCCTCAGAGTCAAACGCTGTGAAGGGGGTGGGCAGATTGGAGAAAAAATACTCCATGTCCTTCAGCTCTCCATCTGCCATTTCATGTAACCTGTGAGTAAAGAAATAAAACTTTGTTCACATGCAGCAAACTCTGAATCCTAAAGTGAGGAAGGTTTAAAGAAATACAACAAAAACTTATTTATGCTGTATTTAACTTCATTATGAGCCCCGCTCTGCTAAAAAAGGTTTTAACTTAAACATATCTAGATAATTTAGTTAAATGTTTTGATCATCATCAACTTTATTTATAAAGTGCTTGAACAGCAGCCACAGCTGAAACAAAGTGCTGAACAGTTAAAAACAAGATAAAAGAAAGCATAAAACAAGTTACAAAGCCAAGCACACAGTGAACTCAGTTTAAAACACAATTAAATGATGAGTTAAACAGATCAAATCAATACCAGTAAAAATGAAGTAAAATCAAGTCTCAGTTGGGTTGAAATGAGTTTTCAGACGGGTTTTAAAAATGGACAGTGATGGGGCCTGTCCAATGTGCAAAGACAGAGCGTTCCATAACTTCGGGGCACAAACAGAGAAGGCCCTGTCTCCTCAATGCTTCCTCTTACTCTTGGGAATGACCAGAAGCAGCTGGTCAGAGGACCCGAGTGACCGAGGGGGAGTGTAGTGGTGGAGAAGCTCTGTTAAATAAAACGGGGCAAGGATGATTAAAACCTTAAAAACAAACAAAATAATTAAAAAATGAACTCTAAAGTACACAGGCAGCCAGTGGAGAGAAGCCAGGACAGGTGTGATGTGCTCTCTTTTACGTGTTCCAGTTAAAAGACGTGCAGCAGCATTTTGCACCGGCTGCAGACGTGTAAGTGAGGACTGGCTGACTCCGAGATAGAGGGAAATACAGTAATCCAGCTGTGATGAAATGAAAGCATGGATTACTGTTTCAAACTGTTGCCTTGAAAGAATAGATTTAACCTTTGCTATTTTTATTACATGATAAAAAACAGTCTTGACTGTGGCCCTTATTTGACTGTCAAGTTTAAAATCACTGTCCATCTTAAAACCAAGGTTTAACTGTGGACTTTACGTACATTGTCAGGGAGTCTAAGTCAACTGGAGGGCTCAACCATGCTCCACTAGGTCCAGAAACAAGTATCTCAGTCTTTTTTTCATTAAAATGTAGGAAGTTTAGGGCCATCCATGCTTTAAGACCGTTGAGACATGATAAAAGAGGTTTAATGGACCAAGCATCGACTCGCCTTAAAGGCACATAGATTTTGCAATCATCAGCGTAGAGTGAAAGGAGATGACGTGTTTTCTAAATATCGATCCTAGAGGAAGTAGATATAAAGAAAAAGCAAAGGCCCTAAAATTGATCCCTGAGGAACCCCACATGACAGAGAAGCAGAAAAGGATTCACACCCAGTAATTATTACAGAAAATGTTCTGTCTGCCAGATAGAACCCCAAGCACTCCAGGGCAGTCCCACCAATGCCCACTTGGTGCTGTAGACGTGACAATAAAAAGCTGTGGTCCACTGTGTCAAACACAGCAGTGAAGTCCAGTAACACGAGGATCACATGATCACCTGAGTCACATGCCAGGAGGATGTCATTAAAAACTCTCAACAGAGCTGACTCTGTGCTATGGGGAGTTTTAAATCCAGACTGGAACACATCCAGGATGTTATGATCATCCAGGAAGACTTTTAACTGAGCACAAACAACCGAGACAGAATTCAGAAATTAAACACAACTGTGGCAATGTCTATTTTGAATTTCAACCTAATAAAAATAAAGCCAGAACGTCTGAATGTTCTTCATAAACCACGAGCGAAACAAGCAGGAGCTCATTCTTTGGTCAGCCAGAACAGAACGCTCAGGAGGAGTCTCCTCCAGTCCAGACTGTCCAAGGTAAGAGTCCATCAGTTTGTTACCTGTAGCTGGTGACGGCCGTTAGTCCCTGCTGGACCAAGATTAGGTTTGTTTATGTTTTTAATAACAAAACTTTACAGTAACAATTTCAAGAAAACTAATTATCTTTTTAAGGAACCTGATAAACATGTCAGACAAGTCAAATAAACATTATTTGGATGTCTTCAGTAGCAGAACTGCAGCTTTAAAACGTGTAAATAAAAAATAAGGATGGCATAAAGACAGCGTGTCCAACTTTTTAACTTTCTAAATAGTTTTATTTTTATTAAATGACTGAGATTAGGTGGTGACGACACAGAAACTTGTTTTACCAAGTAAAGAAATAAATTAAACTTTGTATGTTACGATAAAAATCAGGTTTTTTTTAAGAACACAAACATTATTTCAGTTTTACTTTGAAATCCTAAAGTACCCAATAATAGAATTATTATGTAGTGGCTCTTTGAAGCTTTGACCAAAACTAACAAAACTGAATTTTATTGTTTGTTCTAAAAAACAATAAAATAAAGCTGGTTTCAGCAGTTTTCTCTTTTCTTTTGCAAATATGCCATTACTAAAATTAATACAAGGAGCAACATACTCACTTTAACTTTGTAGTATGACATATCCTGAGATATATTCATCAATTAAACGGGTTCACTCATCTTTCTGGACTGGATGATGTCGTGCTTTGAATTTAACAGAAATGTGGACGTGAGACGTTAATTATCTTTGACTCACCAAGCGAGTGGGTCATTTATTAACAGAATCAAGTTTAACACATCACACATTTACACTAATTTGGCAGAATAGAAAATAGAAAAATAATTAATCAGCTTTTCAACCAGGAAAACCATACGGCCATGATTTT
>NC_056505.1:30923836-30931347 GCF_014905685.2 Nematolebias whitei
TGTGTTTTTTTTGCGAACCCTCAAGCACCGGCTGGCAGATCCCCGGGGGTCCAGGGACCCCAATTTGAGAACCACTGCTCTACCCCATCTCGGCCGCCTGCTCTTGCAGCTACATCCGTGGCCTGCTTTAAAGACGCTCGCTACTCTCACCAGTGAGCTCGTCTGTAAGGCATTTGTACTGCCTGACTCGTACATTTTATTAGCTCATTTGTCAAGAAGGGGGGTATACACAATCAGTTTTGTGAACATTACATCTTCGATTGTGTCATCTTGAGAAATTAACAAAGTGTTGATTCTTTCCTGCTGTTGATTGTCTGCTTTGAATTACGCTCATGGATCACAGCTGACTTCTGATGAAAGCTATGTGCATTTACCAAAAGTACTAATTAGATTTATTATGAAATAAGAGCGTGTTACCATTGTTATACTCCAGCCAACCACATGTGTCTTTGTATCAGGAATTCTGCTATAGCATCCTGGGAGATTGCACGTGCTTCAGGTGAGGATGAAGGTGCATATGAGTGCATAGCTCAGAGCAGCGTTGGACAAGGACGGGCCTTAACACAGCTTACTGTTCAAGGTATGTCACACACACCTCAGTGATTTAGCATGCACACATTGCTGTTCAAGGAAAGCTTTGAATCCAGACATTTACAAAAAAATCTAATCTCTGCTTCATGTCTAAAACTTCAACCGTTTGCATCTGGTTGATGTTTTAGACACGAAGCAGAGATTAGATTTTTTTGTAAATGTCTGGACTCCCAGGATGCTACATGCCAGCACAAACATTAGGTTTGAAAGGTAAACTATTTTTGTTCTGTTTGCTCGCTGCTGATAACAGCAGTTTGATGTGTTGTTGCTGTTTCCACACAAACAGAGCCTCCTCCGCTCTTGAAGCCAGCGGTGAACGTGACTTCCTCTGTTGGAGGAGTGGCTGTGCTCTCCTGCCAGGTGGAGGGCTCCATGCGCCACAACTTGACCTGGCATCGGGCAGGTCATACCATCAGGGCGCACACTGGAAGGGTGAGACTGCTGGCTGACTCGACCCTGCAGATCAGCGGAGTTCGGGCTCAGGATGCCGGAGCGTATCACTGCGTGGCCACCAACACTTACGGAGACAGCAGAATCAGGGTGTGGCTTCTTGTCCCAGGTACGGTAGGACGATGCTCCGCTCATCATCTGTTTAAACTCTTAACACACCACCGTCTCTTGACTCCTCTCAGGCCCCCGTCATCTGGTTTCCATTACTGCGCTAACTGCCTCTCAGTCACATCGAACTACTTCCTCCACATAAAAAGATCACATCAGCCAGAACTGACAACTGATGAAAAATATGTCTGTTATTGTAGGCACACTCTCAGTAAGTTTTGTAAACAGCCAAAAAACAAAAATGAGGCCTGTCCTAACAGAATCATGATGTCAGACATTAGCCACTTGCTAATTGCTTCAAGAGTCTCATCATAGGGAAGTTATAAATGACATCATGCAGCCCTGAGTCATGGTTATTGCTTTTGTTTTTTACTTGTGTTTGACTCCGACCACAGAGGCTCCTTCTGTAGTAGTTCACCCCCAGACCCAGGCCTTCTCCCGAGGGGATGAGATCCGCTTCGTCTGCTCGGCGTCCGGCTTCCCCCCTCCCGAGCTCATCTGGAGCCGAGGAAACATGTTCCTAACTAATCAGCTGAGGTAAGGGAACTCTCAGCCCACTCAGCACCTCTGGCAAAGAGAATTCAGAAAACCATTGGTCCCTTTCTTGCTGCATCACACACGCCACATTTTGTTTCCTAGATTTGACAAAATTACCTAATTTAAGAGTTATTCAAATGCTTTTATAACAGCTATAGAAATGTCTCACAAAACATGCTATAATAGGCATCGCAAGAAAAAAAGAGCTTGCTATGAAATCTGGTTTTGCTCATTTTAAAGTGTCAAGAAACATGAATCGTTTAATTATATGTTACAGGCTGAACCTAAACCAACATGGAGTACTGATCATTAGAGGAGCCCTTCCAGAGGATGCTGGGAACTACACTTGTCTGGCAACCAATGAGGCTGGGAGTGTCTCTCAGTCTGTGTCCCTAACATATGCAGGTAATATTAATCTACTGGAGGGTGCCCATGTGAAGACAAATTACTGGACTTTAACTACTCAGGATGTTATTGCAGGAGGGATATCAGGCTGAGACCAGCTTTAAGCAGAGTGTAACCACGTACTCCTCAGATGTTTAGATATTTGTTTCTTGTTTTGTGAGGAATGGCAGCTGTATATATGAAGTTGCAGCCAGAGCTGTCAGTCTTGGCTTGACAACAACGCTGACATTGATAGACTGTGGCAGCTTCTCCTAGGGCAGGCTGGTTTCATGCTTTCATCAGACTCTGAATGTCATTTTAACAACTCTGATCTGTCAGATCAGCCATAACCTGTGTAAGATAGTCTGTCACTCAACTGCTGCATGTGAAACGTGTGTTCAAATTGTTTACCTTTAGACTTAAAATACTTTACTTATGATATTTTTGTAGCTTTGTGGTTTTAAGCAACATACAATGTCTGTTTTCTAGTGTAAACGGGTGTAAAAAAAATGTAGCTATTACATCAAAACTGACTGCTTTTCTTCTCCAGAGAGACCCAGAGTAACTGTGGCACAGCCGGGTGTGTTTGTACCTGTTGGTGGTGATGCAACTCTGGAGTGTCAGGCTTCAGGTGTTCCTCCACCTCTTGTCCACTGGTTCAAAGGTAACTAAAGTTAAACACATGGATTAGGTGTGAGGGTGTCCATGTTGGAAACTAACCTTCTTAATTTGTTTTTGCTTCTAGGTGAACTTGAGGTGGGCTCTGCCCCTTATGTAGAGCAGGACGTGCACCGGGGGACGCTGAAGATTCGAGGGGTGCAGGAGGCTGATGGTGGTCAGTATAACTGTGTGGCAAGCAGTTCTGCTGGAACCTTCACTGGCACCGTCAGTCTGGAAGTTGGGGGTAAGACAAGACCACTATTCTGCACAAAGCTGATTTTTCTCTCCAACTCAAAGAAAACTCCATCCTGTGCTACTTACACAAACACAGCGGCCCCGTTGTTTTTGGAGGAGCCGGCTGACACGACGGCCAACGTAGGGGAGAATATCACCCTCCGCTGCGTCTCCCGAGGTTTACCACCGCCAACTGTGAGCTGGCTCAGAAAGGATGGCAGGGAATTTCCTGCAAGGACAGACAGCCGCAGCAAGACAGTGCATATGAAGAACGGCCATCTTTTCATTCAGAGTAAGTTTGACTTGAATCCCAGCGGGCTCACACAGCTTCATGAATGACTTAGACCGACTGGCACGACTCGGACGTCAGAGTGAGTATTTCTAGAAGAAGGACGGGCTTTCATATCAGATTCAGCTAACCTTTTTTTTGGAAAGAGAAGCAACAGGAAGTCCCTGGAAGTGATAGAGTTACAATGTATAAGATTACTTTTTAGGATCTGAACTTGCAAGCTGTGTATCTTACATGCTGCAAGGGTAGATGTCTTGTTTTGTTTGACTTTCTATCAAAGAAAAGTGGGTATAAGTTAAAACCTTTCAGCCTGAAATCTTTCTAATATTGGCCACTGTGATCCTTTGCACTCCTGGGAGGAGGTGTTTATAGTGTGTAATATAACACAGCAAAGGAATGGACATTTCTGAATGGGCTACTTCTGTCACTGTTTCTTCTGTCACTGTTTCCATTTGTGGCTGCGGTCTGAGCTAACTGATTCAGTCTGTTGCACATGGCTTTACTTTCTACCTGCTATTGTTTCACATGATGTCTTTGTTCATGCGGTGTGACACAAGTGCACCAACTATTCTCAATTACCCCTCATGTTTTTACATTAATATGTCTTGCCTTTACTTTTATGTCCCTAATGCGTGTGTCATTACCTATTATAATCCCTGCAGTGCCTGATTAGTTTCACGAAGGAGCTGATTCAGTCTCTGTGCATATGATGTCCAGGAAATTCACAAAGAAGGGGAAATGTGTGTCAGCTGGATAGCAGCTGAGCCAAACCCATTAGTCTTGTGTTTTTCTATTTTTAAACTCTTGACTACAGAGCCGTCGAAACAATAATACCACTAGTTATTGAAGAAAGGGCTTACTGTAACTACTATTAGCAGAGGCTCAATATTCAATGTGAGTGTGGAGTTTCACTTGTCCCTCATGGGCTTTGTTTTCACTGACATGTGGTTGGCTGTAGGTGTCTGGCTGAGTGATGAAGGAATATACATATGTGAGGCCAAAAACCAGTTTGGAACCGCCAAAGCTGAGGCCAGAGTTAGTGTCACTGGACTGGGTAAGCTTAGCTCAAAACCCCACTGCGGCCTTTTTAAATGTTCATGTTTTTGTCTTGTGGTTAGTGTTTGCTTGAACATTTCTCCTTCAGAACCCCCTGTCTTGGCCCAAGCAGCTCCAATCATGACCACTGTCATTGGGCAGTCTTTGAGCATTCCCTGCATGTTGCTGGATGGCATACCTCTTCCAGAAAGACACTGGACCAAAAATGGAAAACTTGTAAGCCTGACTTGTTTTAAATATACCAACCCCATAAATCCTGCTTGTGTTCTTTTTTCATTATATATTTGTTTTCTCTGTCAGGTTACTCTCAATGGGAGGATGTTCTTAAGGAGTGATGGCAGTTTGTACATCGAAAGGACCGTCGCCGAAGACACGGGGATTTATGTCTGCACTGCAGTGAATGTAGCAGGCTCCACACACATCACAATCAACGTGGAGGTTCATGGTAGGAGACAAATGATAATGACAAACACTGTTGTCAAGAATCACAGTAATATTTACAGTAGTCCATCGTTTATCGCGCTGGTTACGTTCTGGACACCCTGACAATAAGTGAAAGTCTGCAAAGTAGGGACATTATATTTGTTTTAGTATTTACATATGTTTGAAGGCTTTAGAAACCCTTCCCACACTCTTGCAATGTTCTAAACTATTAAACCTACATCATTTTAACAACATACATATATGTACTGTACAGTAGTGCAACATTTTACTCACTCTGCAGAAACAGCGGCTCAGTTCCAGTCCGGCAAACCTACCCTGCCAGTTCTGGTCCAGTTCTGGTCGGCTCTCTGCAGTCCTTGAGCACCAAAACGCTTTAGAAGGGAGCCGGACCTTTGCACAGGACCACACGGTGGTCAAGATCGAGTCCATATCTTGATGAGGGAAGTTCCATGGGTTCCAGAGAGAACGCCGGACCTCAGGGTGGCGCCTCCCTGCAATGAAGGCCTTGTGGACTGGCGGGCAGCACTCAGATTCACAGCTGAGTCTGGAGGTCCCGTTTTGGTCCGGTTCCCGGTCTGTTCCACGCAGTTCTCTGCATCCGCTGGGCGCCAAAGTCACTATGAATAAGGTCCAAACTTTTTCATATCGGATCAAAACTTTCCCTCCATTTCAGCAGAAGGCAATGCTGTTGGCAACAAGCTGTTGGCAACAAGCTGTTGGCTTCTGGGAAATGTAGTCATTTTGAGTGGCAATAGAGTATAGGCTTATTGAGAGAAAACTACAAAATGGTGGCACCTGTCTGAAGTATTTTTTTGCTAACTTTTTACTACACAGTATCCTGTACTGTCCCAATCACGTGAGTAATATTAAAGTTGACAATAGTGTGTCGTATACAATATATTTATTTATTTATTTTGTTCCCGTGTACAAACTTACTTTGAAAAACCGCGAAAGAGTGAGTCTGCAAAAGTCGAAGCAGGAAGTAGCGAGGGACTACTGTACTTTAAAGTTCCACTCAGCGGACAGTTAAATATCATGAAATGAAGAATTGGACCTAATTTATGTTGGAAACCACAAGACATGGTCAATGTTTGAGGACAGTGATAGCATCTTTCAGCACATTTCACTCTGTGTGCACAGCTGCAGAGGACCTGTCTGCATTAATCAAACAAGGCACATGGTTAAAAAAAAAAAACATTTGCCTGCCACTAACATACTGAGTTGGTTAAATTATTCATTCTTGTTGGTTGTATGTAAATTTTAGTTGCTGAATAAAAATTAAAAACACATTTTAAAATTAAAATAAATCACAATATTGATTTATTTCAGAAGCATTTCTGTATGTCGACCAAATCCAGATGTTTTTTACAACAAAATTGCTTCATTTTGAAACAAATCCATAATTTTATGTTTGTTCAAAGAGTGGTTTTAGTATATTTCATGCTCCATGCACACCTTCTACTGAACCAATAATCTATCATGTCATTGCTTCAAATGATTTATGCTTGATAGCAAAATTTTCAATCTAATACTGTAGAAAAGGGGTAATAATAATGACTAGGCTGCTGAATGAAACTTTCTGAAAATTAAACACTGACAGGGTTGTCTACAAAAAACACATTTTTGCACAAAGAGGTGAATGATTGAAACATCTGTTAATGTCAAAGTGAGGAGGTTTGGCTTCCTGCAGGTTTTGATGAATGAGGAGATTTTGTTTGGTCGGCAGAAATTGGCAGACAGGTCAGAATATGGTTCATCATCAGTTTGTAATGAAGATGCCTGAAATGCTGATGTTGCCGGCTGGCTTTAGTCAGTGATCTTGCTGTTGACAGCTATTCATCAGACAGCTGTGTTTTACCGTCTTCCTCCACAGTCCCCCCAGAGATCAGTCCTGGACCATACCAGTACATAGCCAATGAGGGCACAGCCATAAGACTGTCATGTGAGGCCAGAGGAGTTCCCAAGCCAGATGTTGTCTGGTCCAAGGTAAGAAGTCACACTCACAACCCAAACTCATGCATATCTATTAAATCGTACTTCATTATTTATGGATGCTCATTCGTTAGTATTACTAAAGTATTAAATGTAATTTCCAGTGAATTTAATCTTCACCAACATATTTCCAGCAAGTGGTGACAGCAATGATCATGAATATATATTTTTTAATTGATGTTTTAATTAAGCATTGTGCCAGTAATTAACTGGAAATAACCAGTAATGTAAAATATATTTACCATTAGGCAAGTTAGAGATAATAACATGTTATTTTATAAGAACTCTCTGGAAACCACCAAGAATAGTTTGTGCTGCAGTCCACTGCTGATCATCCTGAACAGGGAGGATGTAACCATGGCAACTTTACCCTGTTGCTACTGGGTTGTATGAAATAACTCAGTGTTTTATTGTACATCAGGGATCTATTTAAAACCTCTTCTTCATGAGAGGAAAACCCAACAGGTTCAGACCGAGCCATGGTCATTGTGCTCAGTCATACCTGGATGCAAAACACAAACTTTATTTTAAATGTTATCAGTAAAAGCATTATTCACTTGATATCTTGATGCATGCCAATAATCCAGGTAGAAAAATCCAAACAAGTTCAATCTGGTCCTCTGGACATTCAAAAAAAACAAAAGCAAAACAAAGCAAAAAAATTCTAGAAACGTTTCGTCTCTCATCCAAGAGACTTCCTCAGTCTGAGGTGCTGTTTTCAGCTCAGTCTCTTAAATAGCACCTTCTCAGAGTGGATCAACCAAGA
>NC_056505.1:30931447-30939914 GCF_014905685.2 Nematolebias whitei
CCAGCCTGCAGTCCAGATCTTTCACCTATAGAGAACATTTGGCGCATCATAAAGAGGAAGGTGCGACAAAGAAGGCCCAAGACGATTGAACAGTTAGAGGCCTGTATTACACATGAATGGGAGAGCATTCCTATTTCTAAACTTGAGAAACTGGTCTCCTCTGTCCCCAGACGTCTGTTGAGTGTTGTAAGAAGAAGGGGGGATGCCACACAGTGGTAAAAATGGACTTGTCCCAACTTTTTTGGGATTTGTTGACGCCATGATATTTGGAAACAACAGATTTTTCCCTTAAAATGAGACATTCTCTCAGTTTAAACTTTTGATCTGTGATTTGTGTTCTATTCTGAATAAAATATTAGATGTTGGCACCTCCACATCATTGCATTCAGTTTTTATTCACAATTTGTTTAGTGTCCCAACTTTTTTGGAATCCGGTTTGTAATTGCATTCAAACAAATACTTTATTGTTGTTATTACTTTATTAATGGTAATGCCTGTGATTCAATAATCTGTTACGAGTTGACTTTCAGTTCTCCAGATGTTTTGTTGTTTTAGGGGGTGGGGGATTCTAGCAGCAAAGTTGCAATGGCCTACTTCATTTTTATTTATTTTGTAGCTTCTAAATATCTGTCATTCATTCATTCAACCTTTATTTATACAGGTTAATTCCATTGAGCCTTGAGGACTCATTTACAAGAGAGACCTGATTTCAACAAAGAATGATGACAACAATGGACAACAGCGACGACAATAGACAATTAAAAAAGAGGCATACAGATTTTTTTTTTTACAAATGAAAATAAGATGGCAAAAAGTAACAAAAACAGATAGATTCTAAGGCGAATGTAGAAAACTAAAAACAGGAACATGTCTGCATTGGTCCTTGCCTGGAATCCAACAGATTCTTAAATCCACTTAGAGAGGTCAAGGTCAAGAGCTTCAGATCTTTTTGCAAGATATTCCAGGAAACAGGAGCGGAGTAGGAGAAGGTCCTGTTGCCTAGTTCAGTCCTCACTGAGGGAACACTGCAGGTAATAATGTCCTGAGAGCGCACGCTGTAGCTGCACTCACGCAGAGACATGAAGGAGGAGATGTATGAAGGCAACAGACCAAGAAGTGATTTAAAGATGAAAATGTACCAGTGGGAGAGTCTGTGTGAAATTAATGGAATCCATTTAACCAGTGAATACAGGGTGCAGTGGTGGGTACGATAATCACAGCCAGTTATGAATCTTAGTGCACCATATCAGTGCATTTGTGCATTTGAAGCCACATCACATTAAAACAAACATGACTTAATCTTATGTTTCTCACATAAATTATCCCATATCTTATAGGTATTTCATTTGTGGATTTTTCTACTTTAAGTTGTCTCAACACAGAAACAGGTGAAATTAAAGATGTCTGCAAAAATAGTCTTTGAATATGTTTTAATAAACAGACGTCATAGGATGCTTCACACAGCCTGGGGAGGAAATGTGTACAACAAAAAGTTCAATCCAGATTTATATGTATCTGTTCATGTGATGACAAAAGACAAGTAAAATGGGTCAGAAAGGAATTGTGCTCTGTTTATGTACTCCTGTTCTATTTCAATTACCGGTAAACATGTACCAGTTAGACAAGATATCGATCATGAGATGTATGAGTTCATGAGAATCATGAGTTGTTCTATTTTGATAAAACAAGAGATGCATGATTCATCATAATTCCAAAACACTCTGAACACAGTGTTTTTCCACTGCAGGCACATACATATGAACTTTATATTTAAAGTACAAAAGTTCTCTAACACAATCAACTTCATAGTTTTGCACTAAACTATACTAAATATTAAATTCCATTTTTTCTTAATTCATATTGTTTTTATTTATTTATTTTATTTTATTTTTCCAGTTATTTTTCTTCTTATTATTATTTTTTTTAGAATATTTCAAAGGCTATTTTCACAGAGTTTTTCTAGACTATCCAGAGATGTAGCTGATTTAAGTTTTTAAAGACATTTTGTTGGTATTTCAGTTTTACATCAAGGTCAACTTTGCATTGCAGAGGTTTTTTTTTTATTTTATTTTTGGCAAAATATTGCAAAACTTCTCAGCCTGTCCCCAGAGATGCTACAGCTATCTGCCAGGATTTGTGCTTGTAAATAACCAGAAATTTCATGTTTAACCCGTGTATTGTTCTATAACTTTATGACCATTACTGTTCCTTAGGAGGGAAATTGACCACTTTAACTGCCTAAAAGTACAATGTTTAATACTTATTTCTGCAATAAACTAGTCAGTCTTTTAGGGCCATCTCAACCAGTAATGAAAACATCAAATTTTAGATTTGTTTTCTTTATTTAACTTTTTAATAGCCTTTAACTCATTTTTTTATATCGACACATTTATTGTATGACCAAAAAAAGGTGCACTCAAAATGATTTTTTGACACCAGTTTCAGTTCTAATGTTTGCTTTTACTGACCTGGAAATACTAGGGAGCTGCTGCAGCATGGTTCATCCTCTAATGACGTCTTGTTTTGAGCAAAGCCAACAGGAGTAAGCTGTTCCGAACTTTTAAGGATCTCATTCTGCAGCCTGCATGCACGTGGAGCAGCTTTTTCATACTAAATGTTTACTAGTGCAAAGTGTAAGTGGTTTTTTGTTCTTGTCAGGTAAGAAGAGAGGCAGGATTTCAAGCAACATCTAGCTGAGAGGATGTATAGCTTCCAGGGTAAGTTGCAGCCACCTGTCGATGATTTTTACAGCGTTCCTCAAATGTAAAAGTGGAGCATCACCTGTAGTGAGCTAATATAAAAATCAAAAGTACAGAGATAGAGGTAAAGAAATTATTGAGAGGAATGTATTATTTTACAATACAAAAAATATAGGATTAAATGCTGTGTTTGTTATGTATTTTAATGTGGGCAGATCTATTTTCCCCTAATGACCACAAGTGTGCTGTAAGTGGAAGTTACTGTGAGGTTACAGGAGAATAAACATATCAGAACCCCCCAAAATACAAACAAACAAACAAAAATAGATAGGTTTTTATTAGAATAGAAAAATTCAGTTTTATGACTGCGTCACACTGTAATGGACTTGCGACCCGTCCAGGGTGTACCCCGCCCCTCACACAGTGATTGCTGGACATGGGCACCAGCGACCCCCGTGACCCAAAATGGAACAAACGGGTAAAGATAATGGATGGATGGATGGATGGAGAAAAATTCAGTTTTATGACTGCGTCACACTGTAATGGACTTGCGACCTGTCCAGGGTGTCACACAGTGACTGCTGGATGTGGGCACCAGTGACCCCTGTGACCCAAAAAGGAAGAAGCGGGTAAAAGATAATGTATGGATGAATATTTGGTGAGGAATTGAAGCCAAGATGCAGACCAAAACTCAAAGAGCTCAGGGGTAAATAACAAAAGTAATTTATTAATTAAAGGCAAAACAAATGACGAGGCAGCACAAAAACTCAAAGAAATACTGGCACGTGGAAAAAACTCAGGAGATTCAAAAGAGAAACAAACAGCTACCAATATACAGTCAGAGTCAGAGTCAGAGTCAGAGTTTCTTTATTGTCATTCGCACCTCATGTGGTACATGTGGTGGAGCGAAATTATGTACACGGGGTCCCAGTTACATCCAACAATAAAATGTATAAGAAAAACAGTAATAACATCTAAGATATGAACTAAGAAAAACATCAACTAAATATACACTAAGCACTCATAACATAAAACATTGAACATCACCACAAACATGAACATGAGTCTGTGAGCAGATGTGCACGCATGAACACATCAACATTGAAACAGATCAGCAGCAACATGAAACAGATCAGCAGCAACATGATATGGTTTTTCACAGTGATTATTCTAGTTAGAGATTCATGAGTCTAACAGCCTCAGGGTAGAAGCTGTTCCTCAGTCTAGTGGTTCTACACTTAATGCTCCTTAACCTCCTTCCTGAGGGGAGTGGGGCAAAAAGTGTGTGTGCTGGGTGGGGTCCTTCATGATGCAGGTGGCCCTCTTCCTGCATCTGGAGGTGTAGATGTCTGTGATGGTGGGGAGACTGATTCCAACAGATTTCTGTGCAGCCTTCACCACTCTCTGCAAAGCTTTTCTTTCTGCAGCTGTGCAGCCTCCATGCCACACATTGATGCTCGAGCACAGGATGCTCTCCACTGCACACCTGTAGAAGGAGGTGAGGACTGAGCTTCCCAGACCAGCTCGCCTCAGCCGTCTGAGGAAGTAGAGTCTCTGATGAGCTTTCTTGATCAGGCTGGTGGTGTTGTTGCTCCAGCTGAGGTTGTCATTCATGTGTACACCCAAGTACTTGTAGCTGGAGACCACTTCCACCGCAGATCCTCTTATGTTCAGGGGGGTGTAGGTGTTTTTGTTCCTTCTGAAGTCCACAATCATCTCCTTTGTCTTCTTCACATTGATGTGAAGGTTATTCTCTCTGCACCAGCTCTCCAGGTGTACAGCACAATGCATGGACAACAAAAGAGAAGAACACCAAAGGTTTAAAAGGGAAACTACTGAGGGAGAAAGGACAACACCTGGGGAGAGATGAGGAGCAGGTTAGAGGAGGGACAGGAACTGCCTCTTTGCCACTGGTAAGTGTGACTCCACTCGGTTCGTCGTATCAGTTCTTCACAGGTGTAGATGACTGACCACTGTGACTTGTTTCCTAATTCTGTGGGTGGGATCGTAGCAGATCATTCATCCTATAATCAGACTTCAATTTCTTTAACTTATCCTGGAACGGCTTATAAGTCCAGGTGTAGCCATGCTGTGCCATTATCTCCAATTTCTCTTGTGGTGCTGTCTGTCAACACAATCAGAGAGGAAGTGGAGGATCAGAGTTTGCAGTTTTGCTGGGCAGGTCATCCAGTGACGTAGTTCTGCTGGTCAGTCAGCGGCTGCTGTCTGCTTACGTCAAAATCGTCACCTTGGAGCAACCCGCTTAGAACCACAAACAAGATGGTCGCATAAACCGAGCTGGAAGGTGGGTACTGGCAATAGGCAGGCCCTTAACTGGTTTGGTGTGGTGCAAAGCGTCATAAGTGAAGGGAAAACACTGGGGAAGCTGAAACACAAGTAAAATGGACTCAGAGAAAACTAAATACAAGAACCACAAGAAAACAAAACACACAGATCCTGACATAAATTCCATTTTTACAAACTGATGTTGTTCAGCGAGATATCAACAACAGATGGAATATTAATTCTCTCTAACGTCGTCTCTAAAATACCAAACTAAAATAGCTGGAATATTCCTTTAAGGTTCAACTGTAATTGTTGAGCAAGAAAAATGTCTTATTTCATGCCAGCCAGCTCTCTACCTTTGCCTGTCATTGTCCCCACATTTAGAGTTACAACCCTCAGTTCTACGCTCTTGACTTTCCTCTTCTCCCTCTGTCTCCTGACACGTTTCCCTCCTCGTGGTTAACAAAAATAATATAATAAAAATTAAATAATAATTTTAAGTTTTTTTATACTCTGCAAAGATCTTCCTGTGCTATATATTTTTTAAATATACCTGACAACCCCTCAATTGAAAACACTGAAATGACATAAAAGTAAACTACAGGAAAGTTGTCCAAACTCCTCTCTTCCTTCAGAACATTGCTGGTCTTGATGGTGCTTCATTAGAGAACACTGCACTGTGTACTTCTGCTAAGGTCATGTACAAAGTATACTGTGTACTTTTACCAAGGTCATATGCACAGTATACTGTGTACTTTTACTAAGATCATGTGCACAGTATACTCATCTTTAAAAAATGAAAGCCTTTGAGATGTGACCTGTATGCAGGAAAAAAATTTAAAAAAATCAAACTAGTCAAAAATATTTTTTCTGTTTTTATCCTCAAGCCTTAAATATGCTGCGAGTGCCTCTCTTGGAAAGTTTAATGACGAGGAAGAGGATGAGGAGGAGAATGAAGAAGTTGGACTCAAGCAACTCCTTAAAGAGTCTGCCACTCTGACATAATCTGTCCCTTTGTCTGTTTTCTTTGTGTTTCTATTGTCTTTATTTTCTTTTTCTGCTTCTTGTGTCATTTCTCTGTTCCCTGACATTCTTCACCCACTCTTCAACCTGTCTCCCCAGCCACTCATCACTCACACCAGTTGCCAATCAGTAATCATCCCAGGTGCGCTCATCTCTCACTATTCTCCTGCCTTATTTAAACCTCACTAAAACATCTGCTCATTGTTCAACTAGAGACGTCCCAGTATTCCTCTGTGTCCTGCGCCTGTTCGCTCCCTGATCTGTCCAGTCCTGTTCCTGTCTGCCTCCTGATCTGTGTAAGCTTTGCTGCCATGTCAGTTTTTGTTTTGTCGTTTATTAAATTACTTATGATTTAAATCTTGCTCTCCTTGCCTGCCTGCATTTCGGTCTAAAACCAAGGATCGCGACACTGAGCAGCTTAAAAATTCAAAGCAGTCCATAAGATGGCTGACTGAGAACATTTGTATATATTAATCTTTATATTATTTATTTATTTATTTATTTATTTTTTGCTGTCTTTATTGTAAAGATTGTGGAAAACTAAAGACTTTGGCAGACAACCCGATTCTGTCAAGAGGTTGTTCGCTGGACAACCTGAAAAATTTCCTTATGCCTACCCCTGCTTGTCACTCCCAAGGAGAGCCTCAACTTGAACACTTCCATTTTTATCCTCCTGTCTTTTTGTTGTTGCCACTGTCTCCAAACCAAACAGCTGGTCTCATCACTCTTGTAAACCTGTCTTTTGACATTTGCTGCCAACCTTTTGTCAAACATCACTCCTGAAACTTTTCTCAGAGCCAATCCTTGAAGCTGTCTGTCACTCCTACAGCACATCTCACCACTGTCCTGCTGTCCTCATACAGGTCCTGTACCAGTCTAACATACTTCTCTGCCACTCCAGATTTCCTCATGCAACACCACACCTCCTCCCTCGGCACCTTGTCATATGCTTTTTCTAAATCCACAAAGACACAATGGAGTTCTTTCTGACCCTCTCTGTGCTTCTCCATCAGCATCCTCAAAGCAAAGACATCTGGGTGATATTCCAACATCTTGTGTTGAAGAATGCATTAGTGATTGTTTTAGAGAAGTACATGTTAAACTCTATGGTATGGGAGAATAAGAAGAGAACTAGAAAGTTCCTGGAGAAACTTTAATGGGACTGCTTATTTATTAATAAATTATTAATAATAATAAATATTAATATTAATGATTAATAATATTAATAATCAACACTAAGTATTAATATAACTAATTATTAATATATTGTTAATTTATTACTTATCAAAATATTAATAATCAATAATCTAAATTAATAATATCCACATCAATAATTAGCATTAATATTAAATATTACTTATTAATATTAATAATTATTGATATTAAAATAGATCATTATTAACATTAATAATTTATAATTAATATTAATTACAAACCGGATTCCTAAAAAGTTGAGACACTAAACAAATTGTGAATAAACACTGAATGCAATGATGTGGAGATGGCAAATGTCAATATTTTATTCGTAATATAACATAGATGACAGATAAAAAGTTTAATCTGAGTAAATGTAACATTTTAAAGGAAAAATATGTTGATTCAAAATTTCACAGTGTCAACAAATCCCAAAAAAGTTGGGACAAGTAGCAATAAGTGGCTGGAAAAAGGAAATTGAGCATATAACGAACAGCTGGAAGACCAATTAACACTAATTAGGTCAATTGACAACATGATTGGGTATAAAAAGAGATTCTCAGAGTGTCAGTGTCTCTCAGAAGCCAAGATGGTAAGAGGATCACCAATTCCACCATTGTTGCGCACAGAAAGATAGTGCAGCAATACCAGAATGGTGTTACCCAGCGCAAAATAGCAAAGACTTTTAAGTTATCATCATCAACCGTGCATAACATCATCAAAAGATTCAGATAATCTGGAACAATTGCTGTGCGTAAGGGTCAAGGCCGTAAAACTCTACTGGATGCTCGTGATCTCCGGGCCCTTAAACGTCACTACACCTAAAACAGGAATGCCACTGTCAAGGAAATAACAGAATGGGCTCAGGAATACTTCCAGAAAGCATTGTCAGTGAACACAATCCACCGTGCCATCCGCCGTTGCCAGCTGAAACTCTACAGTGCAAAGAGGAAGCCATTTCTAAGCAAGCTCCACAAGCTCAGACGTTTGCACTGGGCCAGGGGTCATTTAAAATGGAGTGTGGCAAAATGGAAGACTGTTCTGTGGTCAGATGAGTCACGATTTGAAGTTCTTTATGGAACACTGGGACACCATGTCATCCGGACCAGAGAGGACAAGGATAGCCCAAGTTGTTATCAACGCTCCGTTCAGAAGCCTGCATCACTGATGGTATGGGGTTGCATGAGCGCTTGTGGCATGGGCAGCTTGCATGTCTGGAAAGGCACCATTAATGCAGAGAACTATGTTCAGGTTCTAGAACAACA
>NC_056505.1:30940014-30946192 GCF_014905685.2 Nematolebias whitei
GAGGGGCGAAACGTTTCTTTTTAACAAAAAAACGAAGTCCAGATGACATGATTCAACCTTTTTTGTTGTTATATACCTGGATAACTGAGAAAACAAACTTTATGTTGTTGAGAGCTTTGTAAGTTAGAAGTAAGATTTTGAATTATATTCTGGATTTGACAGGGAGCCAAAGGAGAGAAGCTAAAACTGGAGAAATATGATCTCTCCCATTAACTCCAGTTAAGACTCTGGCAGCAGCATTTTGGATCAACTGAAGACGTTTTAAAGAAGTATTTGGACACCCAGATAATAAACCATTGCAATAGTCCAGTCTAGATGCGACAAATGCATGGACCAGTTTTTCTGCATAATTTTTAGATAAGATGTTTCTAATCTTAGTGATTTTACTCAGGTGGAAGAAGGTGGTTCTAGTAAAGTTTTTAATGTGGGGGATAAAAGACATGTCCTGATCAAAAATAACACCAAGATTTTTAACATTGGAACTGGAGGCCAGATTAATGTCATCCAAGGAGGGAGAAAGACTGAAAAATTAATTCCTAAGATGCAAAATCCACTTTATCTTATTGTTCCTAATTTACTAAATGGAGCATTTTGCTCTCAGACTGCAGGTTTACTTCTAATTCCTATAGTAGAATGTAAAAACGGAGAATGGGAGGAAGTTTTCATCAGACTCTTCTCTTATGGAACCAGCTCAAGTTTCTGTTCGTGAGGCGGACTCTACATTTTGAGGATAAATAGATACATCTGTACTTGTTATTTTTTTACTTGCTCATAGCCAAATACAGCGGCTGAAGAATTATAACGATTCAAAAAGATATGTGTGCACAGGACACCTTTTATTGATATAATGTTTATTTTGTGTGGTACCGTTAATAAGATTGTTATGAATTTTGTTTTGTAGTTTGAAATAAACTGATGACTTATTCAATCCAGCTGTGTCCTGGTACAGCTGTGACCTACACTGTATGAATAAAGTGAATTGAAGTGAACCAGAGGAGGAGGAGGAGAGCACCCCGGTGCTGTTTTCATAAAACATCTACGACATGTTCCCAAAATGAAATGATGCGCTTCTGTTCGTGTAATAAGATGATATAATATTTCAAAGGGCTCTTCAAACAGAGGCTCCCCCTTCACGCTCACTAATGTGTGTGTGTTTTTCTGAGTCAGTGAAAAGACAGATGGTCAGGCTGCATGTGTTTTGTTTTCTATGAGTGATTGAAACTGCCTCTCTGCAAATGGCTCATGGGCGCCCCCGATTCTTCCACCCCGCCTCTGAATAATAAACACTCTGTCCTCTGTCAAGGTTTAGAGCAGTGAGATGCCTCAACGGCCTCTCTGCTCTCACCTCCTCATCCTCTCCTTCCTCTCCTAATGAAATAATGACATTGCGTTCTTTCCCTCCTTCTTTTTTCTTTCTTGCTGCTTTGCCCAAATCGACACTTGGCCGTCTCTTGCGGTGCAGCAGAAGCTGAGTCATAAAGGTTTCAGTGTCCTGATTTATGGACAGTGATGTGGATGCTGGGGGAGTTGATGTGAAGAAGAGGGGAGAAGTACTGGCGTCAGCTTGCTGATCACGAAGACGTATGTCAGGACAGAGGCAATCTGCTGACTTCAGATAAAGACAAGAAAAAAAAAGCTTCTGTACCTCAACTCTTACACTAAATTAAGGTTCTCTGAAGCACTAAAAGAAAGCAGTGGATCTGTCACATTAGAAGTCTGGAGCTAATGCACTGGTGTTGTTTGTGTTTTATAAACTCTGATTGACTTGCTGACTGTGCAGCGTTCTCTTCCTGTCTGCGGCACATCCCTGTGGAAACGGGCAAAGGTCTGCGCCTGCCACACTTTTCCATTAACTTCCATTAACGCTCTCCGCTGAGAAAGAAGCGTGTTTTAAACTCTGCATGCAAGGCTTCAGGCTGGAAAGCGTGCAAAATCATTTATTACTGGCTATGAATTTTGTGTGTCTGTGTGTGTTGCGTCTACAACTGATCTGATTTGACTCCTCATTGCAGCTGCTGGTTAATATGAGCACAAATGAAAAAGCCCAGAGCCAGCTTTAGGTTGAGAAGGCTTCAAGGCTTTATTGAAGTTCAATGCAATGCATGATGAGACTTAAAGCACTTAGTGGGGACTTGAAGGCATCACAAACTGCGTATATTGCACATGAAGACAGTCGTGGAAGCACAATTTGGTGTCAGGAAAAGCACCTGCACACAGATCTCCACAAAGCAGGATCTCCTCCTGACATCTCCTGTTTTTTTTTAACATCTTTGCTTTCAGTGCACACATTCTGTTAATACATGCTATTAGTTGTTCAGGGGGTCATACATTTACCAACATTACTGAGGTCAAGTTCGTTTTTATTTGGTTTTAATGTGGCATTGAGCACTGGAAAACATTGACGGGTTCATTTAAACTTTTTTTTTTTAAAATAGGTTTTCACAGATTTTTTTATTTTATTCTTTCTTAGTTTCTTCCTCCTTTTTCACATCCTCTTCCTTTTGATCAACATCATCTTCTTCTTCTTGAGGCTGGCTGTCCTCTTCTCCTTCTTCCTCCTCTTGTTTGCCTCCCTCCTCTGCTTCATGGACAGAAAAGCAACAAAAATTAGAAACAGTCCTTTTATTAAACATCACTAAAGCTAAAAGTCTAAACTAACCTTCTTCATTGTCTTCCTCAGCTTCCTCCTCTTGTTTAGCCTCTTCCTCTCCCTCTTCTCCCTGCTCCTCGTCTCCCCCCTCCTCCTCCTCCTCTTCCTCTTTCTCATCTGCCATCTCCTCTTCCTCCTCTTTCTCTTCTTCTTCCTCCTCCACCTGTTCCCCCTCCTCTTCTTCCTCCTCCTGCAGCGGTCTGGCCTCAGCCTGATGCGCCTGGCTTGCAGATATTGCGTCCTCCGTGGGAAGCAGAGATGAATACAGGCGGGAGCTCAGCAGGTACGGAGCTGCAGAGCTCAGCTGAGACTGCACGGAGACCTGGACTCTCCCGTAGGACGGGGCACTGCTCACGGCCTGGGAGTAAACGGTGAAATGGCCCGGTCTGTCTGTGCTCAGACGATCCTCTTCTCCTTCCAGGAGTTTCCTAACAGAAGGAGGCACACATGAATCCCACAGTTATTTAAAAAAAAAAATACAGCTTTTGTGCATAAAACGCTGGAATGAATGCAACTAGATAAACACCTGTATGCTGCGATTTCGATATCTAGTGCCATTTTTACATTCAGCAGGTCCTGATAATCCTTCAAGTAGCGAGCCATGTCGTTCTTGCTGGCCCTTAATTCTTCCTCCAGGTTACTTATGGCGTCCTGAATAAAGGGAAACAAAAATGTGCTCAGTAACAACTTGAAACTTTTTGTCAGACTTACATCTGTTGGAAAAGTCACACATTGTTGTTAGGGATAGTGAGCTCTGCTTCTCTGTGTGCTGATCTTGCTCACCTGCATCGCAGAGATCTCATCGCTCTGTTTCTCCTCCACTTCCTGCAGTTGGTTTTCTAGAGCTTGGATCATCTCACGGCCCGCATCGATCTCTAACGTTCTGGCTTTCAGCAGTCGGCGATACTCTCCAGCTTCGTCTTTGGCGCTGCGCGCGCTCTCGGTGTTGCGAGTCGAGCCTACGGTCATCACGCTCATCTTGTTGCAGAACCACTCCTCAGCTGCTTGAAGGTTACTGTGAGCCAGCTTCTCATACTGCCCTCGAATGTCCCGGAGCGCAGAGGAAAGGTCCGGTTTGGAGATCTCCATCCCCACTGACACCTCCATGCTGTACTGCACCTGGGCCTGCAACTCCGCTATCTCACTCTCACAGATGCGCTTCAGGAAGGCCAGCTCATCCAGCAGGGTGTCGACTCTCTTTTCAAGTTCTGCCTGGTCCAGAGCAGCATCGTCTGCTCCCTTTCTGGCATCCATGAGCCGCCCCTCTGCTCCATCTCTGCCCAGAACCTCATCCTCATAGCGCTTTTGCAGGTTCTTCAGCACATCCTCCATCTCATCCTTGTGGTCCTGGGCTGCCTGCTGCTCGTGGCGGGCCTCGTCAACAGCAGCACGGAGCTGGCGGATCTCGTGCTCATAGAGGGCCCTAACATTCGAAGGCTCGGTCTGCTTCTGCCTGAGCAGAAGCAGCTCCGTCTCCAGCAACTTGTTCTGCTGCTCCAGCTCATGGACCCGATCAATGAAGCTTGCAAAGCGGTCGTTCAGGTCCTGGAGCTCAGCCTTCTCCTGCGTCCTTAAGGCTTTGAACTCAGAGCTTACTTGGACTGCTTGGTCGAGGCGGAGCTCAGGAGCAGCTGCAGCAGGACGTACGGCGGAGTAGCTCGAAGCAGCTCGGGTGGATGTGGGATAACTCCGGCGTGAGGATGCGTAGGAAGTTACTGGGGCAAAGTGGGTGGAGTAGGCAGACCTGGATCCAATTCCTCCTCCTGCTCCATATCCTGCGCTGTGCACCACTGCTCTCCTCTTGTACGTGGGAGGTAGGTAGTGGTCAAAGCCTATAGAAGCCATGGCTTGAGAGATGGGTTGCGTTGTTTCAGGGATGTAGCTGGGTCGACTGCACAGTGAATCTGCATTACTCAGGCTTTTATACTGCCTGTAATGACTCTGACGTAAGCACTTTTTCCTTTGCTACCATGCTGACAGAAAGAATTGATTACGGCCCCTGCCAGCCGGTCGGTCATAGCCAAGAGAGAATGGGGAGGGAGTGGATGGGGCGGAGAATAAGCAACACTAGAGCAAAAAGGAGCTGCATTAGAGAGGGTCACTGAGTACACAACAGTATACTGTTACACTGAAAACTGCAGCAGAAGTAATGGTTTGGCACTGGAAAAGCCAACGAAGACAAATCCCGTTTGTATCAACTTGTAATGTCTGCATAAAAAAAGAGATGAAGGAACTCAAGTTCTTTGTGACGATATCCTGAAAGAACACCAGTAAAGATAGTATCAAGATGTATGTGTCAGTTTTAAAATGTGTCAGGATAAGTTAATGCAAAAAACATCAAACTATTTGTTCAAATGAAGAGTGGTACCCTCAATTTCAGGGAAATTTCATAGAACATTAGAGATGGAAGTTCTCCCTCTACTGGTAATCTCTTTCAAATACAGCCAGAAAACCAGTCCTGATGGTTAAAAACAACAATCTTCACAGTCATTCTCAATCTGGAAGATTGAATTTCCTGCTGCAGTGTCCTCAGACGATGGAAACTAGTCAGCTGGGCTCAGCATAACCTCACAGCTGCATCCTGTGGAGCAATAAATAAATAATTATTATCTTTACATAATAATATTATATAAGTGGTCTGAAATCTAAGAGGAAAACCAACTTGTGATTCTAATGGTTGAGTTGTGGGTTAATTATTTGTGCTGAGTTTAATTATCAAGTTCTGTTTATTATGGTTTTCATACTTGTACTTTGTTTAGGTTGTTGATGTACTTTGTCTTTATGTGATATATTAGATTTATATTAGATTTTGTGTTTCTCCTGAGGATCTTTGTGAGACAGACTGCTTAATTTGCATATTTATTAAATATGGAATATGAAAATAGCTTAAATGAACAGCTATGGTCACAAAAGAGTTGTCACCTATTTAGAATCACAAAATGAAAAGGGAATTGTAGCTTTTCTTTTGTCCAGGCTTGACATCATTAAGACAGCAACAACCAAACCTGATCCGTTTGCTCTAATAGTTTAACTAGTTTACAGCTTCATTACTGTAACGTCCAGCTATACAGTATACAGTGTAAATGTTTTAACATGTTTTTGTCAAGTAGCTAAGGAAAAACCCACAAACATTAAAGACATGCTACTAAACTATAATGGTAGAAAGTTCCAACCTTCTGGCAATAATATTAATAAAAATAAAGAAATACAGTTGTAATTAGTCACAATTGCTATTTTTAGTTCAAACAGAGGACAAATACGTATATACAGTAGAATCACTGTCTAATATGTACTATACCAAATTTTAGTTCCATCCATCCAGCCATCCATCCATCCATCCATTCATCCATCCATCCATCCATCCATCCATCCATCCTTCCATCCATCCATCCATCTATCCATCCATCCATCATCTAATATCCATCCATCCATCCATCCATTCATCATCTATTATCCATCCATCCATCCATCCATGTATCATTCACCCATCCATCCATCCATCCATTCATCATCTATTATCCATCCATC
>NC_056505.1:30946292-30949944 GCF_014905685.2 Nematolebias whitei
TAAAGACCTGAAATATTTCAGTTGGTGTGCAATGAATCTGAAATATATGAAAGTTTCATTTTTATCATTACATTATGGAAAATAATGACCTTTATCACAATATGCTAATTTTTTTAGAAGGACCTGTATATAAACCCAAAATAGCTTATATTTCAATTTAGCCTCTTTTTTCTTTCCACTCTTTAATATCTTATCTTTCGACTGAAAATCTAGTTTAGAAAAATCCTTGTTTTGAGAATTTTGTTCAAACAAATTTAAATGTGTGTACCATTTGCTTCACCCCTGCCCCTCTGCTTAACAGAAGAATGCACAGCGGCTAATGCACCTGCTTCATTGGCCCTATGGGGCAGCAGTCCCCCCTATCGGTGAGGTAAGGTACTTTCTGCCTCACCCTTGTGTATTTTCAGTGTGCATTTATGACCGATTAGAAAGAAGAAATATGTCACATTCATTCAATATATTAGACAGACTGTAGAACATCAACATGTGTAGCACGTGTAATCAAATGTGTATTGGCGATATAAAGAGAAACATCAATGGGCATGCGCAAACCGCTAACTTCATTTAATGTATATGACACAGCGCCACAAGAGGTGAGCCAGAGCACTACACTGCCTCACCCTAGTCACCTCTCATTTATTCCATGTTTGAACAGGCAATGCCTAAATTCTGCTATTTTGACCATTGAAGTATTGAAATAAAAAGTTTTATCAAACAGTTTTATAGAACAGTCAAGTGGTCAAATGTATCTTCTCTTATCATTGCTAGTATTTTACTTGTCATGATGAGAGGTGTGGCACTGCCCCATCTGCCTCTCCTGGTTGCATGTTACTGTTTTAGATATTTATGAGGCTGTTCCTGGAATTTGTTGAAGCCACTCTTCTATTTGGGGGTCACAGCACCAAGTGCTCCAATGACCACTGGGACCACTGATGTTTTGACTCTCCACAACTTCTCTATTTCCTCTTTCAGTCCTTGGCATTTCTCCAGCTTCTTGTACACCTTCTTCCTGATGTTACAGTCACTTGGGATTGCTACATCTATCACCACTGCCTTTTTTTCATGCTTGTCGACCACTACAATGTTCAATTGGTTAGCCAGCACCTGTTTGTCAATCTGGATCTGGAAGTCCCACAGTATCTTAGCCCTACCATTCCCCACCATCACTGGTGGCATCTCCTACTTTGACTGTGGTACCTCCTGTTCATACTCAGCACAGATGTTCCTGTATATTATTCCAGCCACTTGGTTATGGGTATTCCATGTTCTGTATCTGATGACTGGTACTGCATATGTGTTAGTGGCTCAGACTTTGGACTTGCTGTTCAGCTGGCTCTTGAGGACCTGCCTCACTCTCTGTAGGTACTTGGTTGTGGCTGACTTTCTTGCAGCCTCGTCATGATTTCCATTTGCCTATGGGATTCCAAGGTATTTGGAGCTGTCCTGTACAGCAATGTTGCCTTCAGGTAGTTGAATGTCAGTCAAATGTTGTTGCTGTATATCCTGGTGAAGTGGATCAATGAGTTGATGTCTCATTTTTGGCATGCAACTTGATGTTGCATGCCAAAAATGAGACATCAATGTTGTTGATGTTGTTTTTTTAAATGAATAAACTATATACCATACCATGTCATCCATGTAAAGGAGGTGACTGATGATTGTTTCACTTTGGAACCAATATCCATAGACACTCTTTGCAATAATCTGGCTGAAGGGGTTCTGGCCTATACAGAACAGGAGTGGGGACTGTGTATCACCTTGGTATATGCCACATTTAATGCTGACTTGTGCAGATGGCTTTGAATTAGCCTCTTGACTTGTCTTCCACTTTTCCACTGAGTTCTTGTTGACTGCTCTTCATGTCCTGTTGATGTAGTATAGCGTCAAGGCTTCAAGCACTCCAGTATCCGTGTGTATGGCATTGAGCCATAGGCTTTCCTGTAGTCAATCCAGGCAGTCCACAGGTTTGCACGTCTGGTCTTACAGTCTTGAGCTACAGTTTTGTTGAACAGTATGTGATGATTGGCTCCCCTGGTGTTGTTGCCAATTCCCTTCTGTGCCTCGCTCAAGTATTAACCCATCCATCCATCCATCCATCCATTATCTTTACCTGTTTATTCCATTTTTGGGTCACGGGGGTCGCTGGTGCCCATGTCCAGCAATCACTGTGCGAGGGGTGGGGTACACCCTGGACAGGTCGCAAGTCCATCACAGGGCCACATAGAGACAAACGAGACAAACAATCATTCACTCTCTCACTCACACCTAGGGACAATTTAGAGTTACCAATCAGCCTAACATGCATGTTTTTGGTCTGTGGGAGGAAACCGGAGTACCCGGAGAAAACCCACGCATGCACGGAGAGAACATGCAAACTCCACCCAGAAGGCACCTGGACCGGGGTTTGAACCAGGGACCTGTTCGCTGAGAGGCAGCAGCTCTACCAGTTGCGCCACCGTGCTGCCAAGTATTAACCCATGTGCCTATTTATTTTAGCTGCTATGATGTTTGATAGGAGCTTTCATGTTGTACAGAGGAAGGTGACTGAACAGTAGTTGGAAATAATTTCCCCTTCGGGTTAGGATCCTTCCTTTAGCAGCTGGTTCATCTGTGTTGCTAGGTATTCATGGAGAGCTGTCAGTTTCTTTAGCCAGTAGGTGTGGATCATGTCAGGCCTAGGTGCAGTCCAGTTATTCAGTCTGGAAACTCTGTCTTAGATGTCTGCCACTGTAATGAGCACTGGCTCTTGTTCTGGGAGACTCTTGTGTTGAGATCTTAGATCTTGTAGTCATGGGGCATCATTATTGTGTGCTACCTCCTTCTCTCATATGCTTCTCTAGTACTGCTCAGTCTCAGTTCTTTGTGGATTTACCCTTACATGGTTCCCCTTCCATTTAGAGTACAGTCTAGATGGTATGGTGGAAATTACCCTGTTTATATTCCTGGTTTCTGCTTCTTGAGTGTACCTCTTTAGGTGAGTAGCCAGAGCTTTGAAGCATTGTTTGGCAGTCTCTAGAGCCTCAGGTATGGACATGTTGTGGTATTTTCGTAGTGGCTTTTTATTCATTGCACCTTTCTGTCATTCTGACAGCTGATTTCTCTCATGTTGCCTTGAGCTTAGCTTCCAGCCTCCTTCTCCATAGTGGGCAATGCTCCTTATGGATTGACTTAATCTTATAGCCAAGCAAATCAAGCATAACTGTGGCTATTGTGTATACCAGCTTATTGGTCTCTGTAATGGTGTTAGTAGGGATACTTAGCAATGTTGCATTCACAGCAGAATAGCAGACTTTCAGAAGGTGCTTTTTCATATATATAGTTGAGTGGTGGCACAGAGGTTAGAGAAGGTGGGCCTGTGATTGGAAGATCCCCGGTTCAAGCCCCGGTACTGACAAAATCAAAAATGTGGGTGGGGTAGGTGAAGCACCCACACCTGCCCCCACCCTCATTTGCCCCACTCTGGGCCCTTGAGCAAGGCCCTTAACCCCCACCATCTGCTCTTCCAGGTGCCCTAGATAGCAGCTCTCTGCTCTACACAGAGGGTTGTGGTAGCCTGGTGGTCTGTGGTTGCGTCAGGAAGGGCATCTGGCATAAAAATAACTGCCAAGTCTTCGTGCGACTTCGTTCGCTGTGGCGACCCCTGAAGAAGGGA
>NC_056505.1:30950044-30957163 GCF_014905685.2 Nematolebias whitei
ATGTACAAGTATCCCGCCCCCACCTAGGACTGACCATATCTCCATCTTGCTGTCTCCTGCTTACTGAGGTGTTCCAGGTCAACAAAAAGAAAACTCAAAAGTTGGATGAAGTGACTCCATATTGAAATATTGTTTTGCATGTATAGGCTGGCATGTTTTCAGGGGAGCAGCTGTAAATGGGGGATGGGGGGATAGACCTGATTTCTTGTATGCCTTATGTTCTACTGGTACACCCAATGGCGAATCCAAACAGCCAGATTTGTGGACATTCCACCAGACCGTGCTTGTCAGCCTTCTCCAAAGTTGACTCCTTCATACCGGTGAGTCCTAGGAGCCACAAGTGGCCCACGATTTTCAGAAATTGCGTCCAGCTTACGGTTCAACTTAAAGCATATTGGTCTACGAGCTTGAAGCACAGAGTAACCCTTCACATAAGGCAAGCAGCTTAACCATTGCCGAAACTGAAGTCGACGTCTTCTTATTTAGTCGATATCCAAGGTGTCTGCCGATTCCAAAAAGTAAAAACCCTGTTATCATAAATCCAATTATGTACGCATCTTCTACATCCTCAACGGACAATACAGTCAGCCACATCATCTTCCACACGCCCCAAGAATCCATGACATATCCAGCTGCATTTGTCTCTTCAGGGCATGAGGGTTCTCCTGCACCTTGTCTCCTCATAGAGAACATTTTATCAATTGCGTTGAGAGACCAGCTGACCAGATCCATAATTTACGATTCGGAAGATGTGTAAATTGTGGGATTCCTAGGTTTTCTGCCACTCACTCTCTTTCCACAGCAATCCCCTTCAACTCACTCCACCTGCTGCTGCCTGAGGAGACCTGATCTGGGGCTGTATATAAACTCCTGCCAGACATCTCTTCAACGCCGGGATATCAACTACCATACAGTAACTCATGTTCAGCCAACTAACCTTTTCGTTACAGCCAGTCCTCACCGCCTGTGATCTCTTCAGGGCTTTCCACATCCTGTTCCTCCAAGGCCTCAGCTCTCCACAGTGATTCACCTGTGGGCCAACAGTGTCTCATCAATTGCAGCCATCAAACAAATCAGTTTGGGTCAACCTGCTCCTCTCTCCACCGATATTCACCTCAACACTGGATCTTCTGAAAAACCCAGGAACCCTCTGCTCCTCCTCGGAGCACATCTACAAACACAAACAGTAAGAGATTATTCTTCATTCAAAATAATTATTTCAAGGACTGTCTAAGGATTCAAAGAAAAAAAGACTCACCTTGCCCTCTCCTCTCCTCCAGTCCTGTAAATACCTGGCACTGCACCTGTAAACAAAATTCACTTATCTTTTGTATCCTGACTCTGTTGTTCCATCTCAGTCAGCTTACTTTGGAGGTCGCCACTAAATACAGTCATGATATAAAGAGAGGCTCAGTTACGCAGGACAAAGAGCAAAAGCAGGAGGATGGCAGGAGAGGGAAGAAGAGTGACTGTCTTCTTTGAGAGCAAGTCCTACCCATACCTATAGCATTAACAGCTTACACATCTGGAAAGACTGCCAATGCAGAAAAGTATTTACAGGTTTTAGAACAGCACATACTCCCATCAGGACCATGTTTTTTTAGGAAAGGTGTTACATATTTCAACAAGACAATAAACCAAAGACTGCACCCATCACAACAACTTGGCTTCATACTAGAAGTCTGCCTGCAATTCAGACCTCTCACCAACTAAAAACATTTGATGCATCATGAAACAAAAAAATCTTACAAAGAAGATTAAAGACTGTTGAACAGTTAGTATATCCTCCACCAGACAAGAATGGGACATTCCCCTCCAAAAAACCCCAGCAGCTGGTTTCCTCAGTTCCTAGATGTTTTAATAAAAGTGGTGATACTTCACAGTGCTAAGCATGGCCCTGTCACAGCATTTTTTTTAGCTGTGTTGTTATCACGTGTGACATGTTTAATATGTTCCAACAATTTTCAGTCAGGTCATCTGGACAGTTTCTTTTTTGTTTTTTGTTTTTTATGTGCTGAAAGATTTCACCTTCCATCCAGTAAGCTTCATCAGTCAAGGAAACACACAACACAAAACTGATTCTTCCCCCAACAGTTTATTCCAAAGTAGAACAAACCAGTTATGTTGGTGCTAAGATGGTCTCTTTGGCACACCCCCTCCTCTGGTGCCGGCCCTCTTTCTCGTCGACAGTCATGTCAAACTGGTTCAAAACCAACAAAGTCCATGCTCAATAACCCAGGTATACAATCCAACAGTTTCTTTTTTGTGCTGAAACGTTTCACTTTCCATCCAGAAGGCTTCATCTTAGCACCAACATAACTGGTTCGTTCCACTTTGGAGTAAGCTGTTGGGGGAAGAATCAGTTTTGTGTTCTGTGTTTCCTTGACTGATGAAGCCTTCTGGATGGAAGGTGAAATGTTTCAGCACAAAAAAAAAAAAAAAAAAAAAAAAAACTGTCCATATGACCTGACTGAAAATTGTTGGATTGTGTACCTGGATTATTGAGCATGGACTTTGTTGTTTACTATGTTCCACTTTAAATAAAATTAGGCTTTATGAGATTTACAAAATACTGCATTTTTTAACTTACATTTGAGTTTGTAAACCCGACAAATGTCAGTTTGTTGTATGAAACAAATTATAGTGTAAAATCTCATGAAAACATCATAAAGTAGATTTCTGTTAAAATAATCTTACAGAGATTTGAATTTTGGTCCAAGCTAGATGTCATTTTATAAATGTTTACTTGAAGTTCAAGTTTATTTAATTTCTTTTTGAGCAAGTTAAAAATGAAACCATTTTTTTCATTGTCTAGCTATATTACCACTGCCTACCTGAAACCATAAGCATAAAGACATTTTTGTAATTCATTGACTAATTTTTGCTGTTTGTCCATTCATGTGGCCTGAGTTCCCAGTTTGACCTCAACCTTTTCATTAAACAGCTACGTCACCAACTGAACCAACTGGGATCTATTCCTGGCCTTTTCTTCTGCAGAGCGCAGCTTGTGGAGAGTGTGTGCATCTCCTTGTCTTTCACTAGACAATGTCTAGACACGGGATAATTGCAGGCATCACCGAACACTCAGCTGCTGCCTGAAGCCCCATGGGAGTTGTGTTGGACTTTGAAAAGGAAGTGGCCATCAGTCAGCGAGGGGCTCACACCCCTCCCGAGTGTGTGTGTAACAGTAAATAGGTAAATAGTTCATATTTACTGTATATGTCTCAAGGCAAACTGGAATTTAGACATGAGTGAGAGGGTGAAACACAGCGGATGCAACTGCAGAGGGGGTGACTTTATACGAAAAAAATGCACTCCATCCTGTTTGCTGTGCTTGTGTTGATGGAGCAAAATGAACGGCTGCAGACACTTTGGATGAACATGAGCATATTCGTCACATATATCTGCTTTCATGACTTTTTGCTCCCATAAAGTTATTGTCTGAGTCAAACACTTTAACATGCTCTGACTTTATATGATAATGTGTGTGTTTGTGCTGTAGTTGGGGAGGTGGGGGAGCTGTTGGTTGGTTTCTGGGAGCCAGTCGCTGAATTCAGTTAGAGCACAAACTGATCTCAGTGGGGGTGGATAGGATGCAAGATAACTGAATCCTGTTGGGGCAGGCCACCTTCTGTCTGCTCCAGGTGTCTGTTCTTGTTCCAGGTTGACAAAGACTGGTTAAACGGATTGTTGCGTTCACCAGTGTCTTTAAGAGTTTTGTGCGTATATGTAAACCGTCAGTTAGAGTAGGTATGTCTAAACTGAACTTTGCTACCTTTTGGAAAATTGATGTATTGTTTTAGACCTCTTATTATGCTGTGCTTGGCAAAGCTGTGAAAAGTAGTGCCGTTCTGCTTTTCTTTCCTGTGGGGGATCAGTCTGAAAGTCTACTGCACCAAAAAGTTTCAGTTCCATGCAGCACTTTTTATTTTAGGATCCAACAAAGTCCACCACCCTTTACATCTCTACAACTGACGCCATTTCAGAGAAATTCCAGACAACTGGCGCCTGAGCTCTGCCTCCGAGAAGGACATGATGAATAGGACACACCCTTGGTATGCTTGTGAATGGCAAAATATATGGCATACTGCAGCGTTAACAGCCTAGATTCAGTACAGCCTCTAGTCTCAGCTCCTTTCAGGCTTGTTTTTTCCTCTGCTTCTCTCTCCCCACTTTGCGTTTCATGCTGCTCGCCTATTTTTAAAAGCCTGAGTTTTGAGTGAAATACTCTGAGGCACCAGTAAGGCGAGCTACAGTTCTTTTCCAGAGCTGGTTCCTCCTGATCCTCCTCTTTGTTGTGGTCTATGCATGCCTTCCCTGGTCACGTGACGGCGTTGCTATGGCAACTCCGGTTTGAGTAATCATTTGCGTTACGACCTTTATTCCCTTGAGGAAAGGGGAGGGGGGGAGGTTAGACTGAGCCTGTAGAAAGAGAGAGCAAGAGCAAAAAGAAAAGCGAGGCAGAAGGGGAGCGGCGGAGAGGCACAGAGAAGGAAAAACGGCAAAAACAAGCACCATAGAAGGAAAATTTTCCACCTTCCTGCCTCGAAATTCCACGTTTTATCTTTCTCTAAGATTGTGTCCCAACTTCTGCCTCATTGTGTTAGGAAAGACAATAAGCTACAGCTAACGTCTTGTCTGTTTGCTTCAATTTTATCTTCTATGTTACGACTGAGGCAAGAAAAGACAGTTTGCTTGGAGACAGCAGGCACGTATGTTTCGTAGAGGCCTACACACACACACACACACCTCCCCTTCATTTCTTCTTGGAGCGAAGGCAGCACTGTGCCACATGTGCAAGTCTCAGCAGAAACAGATTCTGTATGTTCCTGTTTCTTGCTCTCCCGGCTGCGTTGTCATGGCTACCAAGCTAGTCCACCAAGGCATGCAGCTCCTCTGTCTCTTCCTCTCTCGCTCTTTCCACCGTTGGGTGATTCAACCCATCAGTTGGGTTGTGTCATCTCTTAGATGGGAGTCTGCTGCTCCCACGTCTCCTAAATGGACTTTTTCAGCTCAGGCTTGTGTTCCTGTTGGATTGTAGTTTGAGAAAATGAAATAATTGTGTGTTGTGCTGCTAATGGGTGAATTTTGTTGATTTATTTCACCAGAAATAGGAAAGAAGGGTGGGGTGGTGGGGTCCACAACTGACAGGAGGTAGGCTCAACCAGGGGGCTGGTGGTGATAGACACCATGGGGGGATGTGTGTGTGGTTCTGGTGGAGGTGGTGCTGCCTGCTTCCAGGTGCCTGTGACTGGGGGTGAATATGAATGAGGGGGGGCCCGGTTCTCCTGAGATGGCGGCTGGGGAGAGAGCTGCTAAAACCAGAGACCAGTGGAGCCTGGCTGGATGAGAGGCCCCCACAAGCTGCTGACAGGAGCTGGAGCTAGCCATCACGTTAATTAGCGTTTTTACTCTTGCAGCAGCGAATGGGGGAGTGGGTTAGAGAGGGATGTGGGGGTGGTATATGACTCACAGACACAGTATGGTTTATTCATGATGGAGGAAGGGTGTGTGTGTGTGTGTGTGTGTGTGTGTGCGGGTGTGTGCGTGGAAATAAGTGTGGTAGAAAGACTGGGAAAGAGAGAGGAAACAGACATTTGATTTGCGAACAGTTGTGTGTGTGTGTGTGTGTGTGTTGGCGCAGAGCCAATATATTATTGTTTTGAACATAATACCAGGCACTCATTGTTATTTTGTTCAGTTTTGCGCAGTAATTTTAAGTCACTCGCCCAAGTTCTTTCAGTTGGAGTTAGATCTGATTTATTCTACCTAACACTACAAATTATTTCTGTTTCCGGTAGAAATGAGACATTATTGATCGCTTACTTTTGAGGCCTGTCTGGGAAGCTTCAGACTGATGAAACGGGTCCGGGGTGCCTCTCTCATAGGTGACCTGACCTTGTCTTCCCTGTCTCAGCTCCCGACAGTGATCCTCGCCCCTTTGAGGGATGCACACGATCAATAGATTGGTATTTTCCACACACCAATCACCCAGAATTCCCTCATCCATCCAGTGTGTTCGAGCAGAGCTGAGATCTGCTGCAGTATGCAGAGCATGCTGGGAAACTCATCATACTTCACATGATAGTCTTTAGGTGTTGGTGTATATGTGCAGAAGATAAAAGAAGAGTTAACATTACAGTTATGGTTTGGTCTAATTGTCTCCTCTTGTCATTAGTGACGACTACAACCTGTAGTATTGGCGTATCTGCATTCTGCCTGCACTGCAGAGCCTCCACCACACCACTCGTAGCGTTTTCTCTCCCAAGAGCGGCAGGGCCCATGCCTCATAAATACAAACACAATCTCTCCTACACCTCCTGACTGCAGGACAGGGTTCCACACATATCTGCCCGTGGAGCTCAGCCCATTTGCATACATATTAAAGTGACGCCTCAGAAAAAAGGCAGAGAGAAAGAAGGGGGATGAGGGGAAGGGAGGAGAGGAGGTGGTTTGGTGGGGGAAAGGGAGAACGGGTATATGCAAACAAGGCTTTCATCTAATATGCAAGAAGCGGCATTGCTCTGGCATAAATCTGCATCTGAGCTCAGGCAAAAGAGAGCAGAACCCATTCGGCAGTAAATGGGCTGGAGATGACTGTCAGATGCATAGGGGAACACTGTATTACCCCACGGAGAACAACGACAATTGATCAGCATGGCATGTCACTTTACGGCAACTACAAGATTGCAATAGTGCACGCAAAGTGCAAAGGTGAATGTATTATTGGAGAAATGGTTGGAAGATGGTGGGGTGAATAGCTTGAAATGCGTAATGAAATAGTTTAACACGTTCACTTTTCTCATTTTAGTTTTTTTTTAATTGCATACACCGTTAAGCTGTATTTGTGATCTTCAGAGTGTTTGAAAAGCTCTCAGAACAGCTTCACTGACTGGTTCTCATTGTTTTAAGGTTTTATGCTAAGCTAGGCTAATCACTGGCTGATGGTTCCAGCTTTACATTTACTTATATTAGTTCTCTATATTATATATACATTATACATACCAGTATATATTATTAATATATATTAGTTTATACACACACACACACACACACACTCAAATAAATATGTAATATTAATTCTCGATATTATATGTAAAGTAAAAGAGCGTAGATCGC
>NC_056505.1:30957263-30964505 GCF_014905685.2 Nematolebias whitei
ATGACATGGCGTCCCAGTGTTCCATAAAGAACTTCAAATCGTGACTCATCTGACCACAGAACAGTCTTCCATTTTGCCACACTCCATTTTAAATTACCCCTGGCCCAGTGCAAACGTCTGAGCTTGTGGAGCTTGCTTAGAAATGGCTTCCTCTTTGCACTGTAGAGTTTCAGCTGGCAACGGCGGATGGCACGGTGGATTGTGTTCACTGACAATGCTTTCTGGAAGTATTCCTGAGTCCATTCTGTTATTTCCTTGACAGTGGCATTCCTGTTTGAGGTGCAGTGACATTTAAGGGCCCGGAGATCACGAGCATCCAGTAGAGTTTTACGGCCTTGACCCTTACACACAGCGATTGTTCCAGATTCTCTGAATCTTGTGATGATGTTATGCACGGTTGATGATGATAACTTAAAAGTCTTTGCTATTTTACACTGGGTAACACCATTCTGGTATTGCTGCACTATCTTTCTGCGCAACAATGCTGGAATTGGTGATGCTCTTACCATCTTGACTTCTGAGAGACACTAGCTATGTTTACATGCGCAGAATTCTCTGACCGGATTGAAATGTGTTCTGTTTGAATAATTCAAATGTGTTGTTTACATGGGCACAATCTGTTCATGATGAGCGTTTACATGCAGCGGGCTTTGTTCTGAACAGCAGTACTGACATGCGCAGTGTGGTAAACTCTCCTTAAAAAAACCACCGAAGAAGAAGTTCTACTTCCAGGTGAACGTAAACAAACCTGAGCACCCAAAATGGACCCGCGACAGGTTTTAATGATGTTGGAGACGTTATTGCACTCCCTGACTGAGCTACAGGTAATACAGATCATTTTGAGCTCTTTCAAAGTTTCTAGTAGAAATGTTGTGTCGCTCACCGACCAGTTTTACTTCCCTGACATGCTAATATTATTAGCGTTAGCCAGGCGGAAATGGCAAAGTCGCACATGCGCAGTCAGGTCAGTTTTTCACCATCAGATAAAAATGAACAGATCAAGCGTTTACATGCGCACCGATCGGGTTTCGGATCGGCGTAAACCACCCGTTTCGTTCTGATCAGAAATTATAACGGATCGCGCCGAATACACAAAAAATAACCCGAACTGAGTGTTTACATGACACACTTTTATTCCGACCGGCCATTTGATCCGGTTACTTATGTCCATGTAAACATACCCACTGACACTCTGAGAAGCTCTTTTTATACCCAATCATGTTGTCAATTGACCTAATTAGTGTTAATTGGTCTTCCAGCTGTTCGTTATATGATAAATTTCCTTTTTCCAGCCACTTATTGCTACTTGTCCCAACTTTTTTGGTATTTGTTGACACTGAAATTTTGAATCAACATATTTTTCCTTTAAAATGTTACATTTACTCAGATTAAACTTTTGATCTGTCATCTATGTTATATTACGAATAAAATATTGACATTTGCCATCTCCACATCATTGCATTCAGTTTTTATTCAAAATTTGTTTAGTGTCCTAACTTTTTTGGAATCCGGTTTGTTTGTATGTATGTATGTATGTATGTATGTATGTATGTATGTATGTATATGTGTGTGTGTGTGTGTGTGTGAGTGAGTATGTATATATCATGTGCATTTTAGCTTATATTAATACCTCAAAATACTTATTCATTCAAAATCATCCTGCTGCACCATTATATTCTACCATGTTGTTGCTCAATATCGCTCTTTAGGGCATTGTAAATATTTTAATTACTTTTTCACTTTTTGGTACTTTTTTTGTGTACACTTATTGCATGTTTTTTGTATTTTGTTTTTGGTTCTTTGATTTTTTTATTTTATTTTTTTTTTAGCGAGTCAAATCGGTTCTTCTCGTCCTAAGCGTTTGTACTGTTAACTCCGTGTTAACCTTGCATATGACAAATAAACACAACTTGAACTTGGATGACTCGCTGTGGAGACCCCTGAAAAGAGAATAGCCAAAAGAAAGATTTGAAAATGGATAATTATTTTTAAAATGTCCAGCAGCCATTGAAGGCCATGTTGACTGAAATTAGATGTTGACTAATTCACTAACACCATAATGACTTGAAGAAATGTAAGAAATGAAACACTTCTTGAGTCTGTAGCAGCCAGTTGTTTTTTGAAGGTCAGCTTCTTGTCATCAATAAACTGCAGTTAAACATATTTCCTTCATGGACTTTACAACTCTTGGCAGAATCCAGCTTTCATTTGCAGTCTATGGTTTCAGTCAGGCAGATTGTTTGCTGCCACATTAACGTTCCTCCATGTCTTATTGCTGGTCAATCGCTTCTCACTACCATGGGGCATATTTTAATTATAGCAGGATATTCATTCTTTCTTTCAGTCAGATTACTTTGTCATGCTGTTCTGAGAAAGCAAGAACTGAAACCATTTGTATTTTACAGCACAGCAGACAACTGGAGACAGAATCAATAAATACAACAGAAGGGCTTTCACAACACAAACATTATATTGGACCCTGTGCTACAATAGTCTGACATTAAAACAGCATTACAGCGTTTTCTTTTCAGATTAGATCCCAGCCATGGGCTGCAAACCAAAGCGAGTGGCCTTGGTTTATCTCAGCTGTTTAAGTGCTGACAGGAGGCTGACGAGACGAGCACTGAGAGGCATCGCTCTGCTTTTTACACACAACACACATAGCTGATGGATCTGGTGTGATAACATCTACACAATTTATTTTCCATCGCTCTTGATTTATATTGCAATCTTCTCATTATCTTATCAACGGCTTCCCCGACTCCCTCTTTTTTAAAGTTTGTGTTTAGTTTTAATATTCTTTGAGCGTAAAGAGCATCACGTCTGTTTTTATTGTCTTTTGTGAAATAAGAGCAGCACAGATAGTAACTAATGTAATTGTATAAATACACATTGCCAATTCTAACAGATATACGTTTGTGTACTTATTTGTGTTCCTATGTGTTTTGTGCTTTCTTATCTTTATTTGTTTTATTTTCCTGAAGGTTGCCCAGAGCAGTAAAATCTACGTACAGCCGCAAGGTAAGATCTCAGGTTGATTATTCCTGCTTGATGCTCTGCATTCTTTATTCGCCATAGATGTTATTTAAACCATGTTTTACCCCTCATATCAAAACTCTTGCTGTGTAAAGTAGCTTTTGCTATTTTTTCCTCCCATTAAATATTTTTACACAATTGGACAGTGCAAATAAAAACTGTTTCATGTTGCCTCCCATCATGTTTGGGCAAATAGTGTCCTAGTCATAGAGGCTGGGTATGAATGACAACCTCTGTGAACGAACTGGGGATAGGATTTAGTGGAGGAACAATGTTACCAGCACCCAGTCAGAGAAGAGTCCCTGTAATCTGCATGGCTGAGCCCTGACCAGTGAAAACTCATTTAATGCTGACCACCATATACTTGTCACATTGAAGTGTATTTTAATCAAGCAGACAAAAGATTTTGAATCTCGTAATAATTTTATTGTCCTGAGATTTTCATACGCTGATGTTTTTTTTAAAGGTATCCAGACAGAACTGATAAAGAAACTCTGCTGGATGGACTTCCTGAGGAGCTCAGGTACCGTTTAATCAACATTTTAATGATAAACTGCATCAAGGGTTCCTAAGGCTGGGGTCGGGACCCCACTGTGTGTCATGAAACATCAAATAAGGGTCCTTAAATGATCTCCATAAATAAAATAATTATAAAATAGCTTGTGTTGGGTTATTTATATGCATGGCACCTACCGTGCTTTCTATTCCTTGAAGTATTGCATATCGTCCACTGCCTTTTATTAATGCCAGATTTTTAACTAAGATCACTTTTTGTTAAGAAATGATGGTGTCAAAGCTGTTTTGTTCAAACCTTGGGAAAAGAGTCATGCTCATTCTTATGCAATAACTCAAATGCCATGCTCAGATTATGTATTTTAAATGACTCATCGACTTCCACATCATATTTCAGCCTGTTATCTGTAAATCTGACTGAGGTACAGCCGTTATTGTGTTGTTAAAGGATGATTTGCTGGTGTGGCTCTGCTGACTTCAAAAGGTTATGAGTTGTTGATGGCGGGCGAAACGTCTCTCAACAACAAAAACAAGAAACTGTCCAGATGACCTGACTGACCATTGTTGAGATTTTTTTTTTTTTACCTGGATAATTGAGCATGGACATGGATGTCTTGAACCACTTTGGCTGTGGCTGCCTGCCTGGGAGGAGCTGACAGGGGAGAGGACAGCCCCCAGAAACCATCGTATCACTAGCAAACTGGTTGGTCCACTGTAGGAGTGCACTGCTTGGTGAGGAAACTAGTTTGTTTGGGACTCCTCAGACTGATGAAGCCCTTCGGATGGAAACAGTCCAGTTGTCTTGACTGAACATTGTTGGAGTTGTAGATGAACATCCAATGATTAATTTTTTAAATCTTTAATACATTTGTCCATTAATCCATGAGATTTTTTTTGTAACTCACACATAGGGTTGTAAAAGTAAAGTCTAAAGTTTTTAACAAAAATCTCAGTTTAATGTGTAGCACGGGGAGTATGTGCTGTGACTGACTCAGCTACAACCATGCCAAATTTAAGCACAGCATCAGTGTATGGACTTCGTTATAGCCATTAAAGTGTTTTGTAAGCTCACTTGGCTGTGGTGGTCATCATGAATTGGGTTGACTCCTAAAGGTCATTTGTTGGGATACATCAGATGATTTTTTTTTTCCTGAAAGTTTCATTAAAGTCTTTAAAGCAACCACGAAATATTTTGCTAACCAACAGAGAGTTCAGCTCAGATAAGATAGAACTTTTTTGATCCCGCAGGAAATTGTTGTGCCAGAGTTTCAGTACAAAGGTACATAAACAATAAATCACACAAGATATAAAAAAAAATCATAGAGAATATTTTATATAGAATATATAATGTAATACATTATATATTAGAGAATATATTATATAATAAGTTGACTAGGAATAGTAAATTGCATTACCACATCAAAATTTAGGTCAGTGGTTTTTTTTTTGTTTTTTTTTTATTGACTCATTTTAAACCATTTTGGTGTTTTTAAGGTCATTTTACGGTGGCAGCCATCTTGAATCGATTTGACTTGGAGCTCAGTCAGTTGTAGACGCACGTCCAGTGTTTATTGTTTGCAAGTTTCATTCAAATTTGTCCAGAGTTCACATTTTCTAAGAGCTACGTCTCCGGTTTTGTTTTTAGCAATGAATTTTTATAGAACTACAAAATCTTTACAGTATTTTTCCTAAATGTATTGTCAGATATGTAAAACAGTGCAGTGCATTATGGGATGCCTAATCTATTGCACTGATTGAACATGTACGAGCACGTTGCGTTTTTTCAGTCTTCCACAATATCTTTTAGAATTTAGGTACTCTAACTCATTTTAAACATCTTTTTCCACTTACCGTCCTTCATATTTAAAAACTGTGTCCACGTGCAGCTAAATAATCTCTTAGTAAATAATCTCTCTGAATTATATGTTCTGTGGTTGAACTACATTTGTTATCAAAACTGTCATCACTGACTCTCCTCAAGTTCACGTCACTTCCACATGTAGCTATACCTCAGCAGAACCACCGCCGAAACAACTCTTTTGTGTTTTTGTCCTCCTTTCTTTAATAAAATCTGTCAGTAGTTGTACACTTAACCTTTGCAAACATCCTGAAATGAAGTCCATCCCGAGTACATTGCTGCTCATAATGAGCCGTACTGAGTGCAAACAAGGACCGTGAATAACGTCTCTCAAGCCCAGGGCTGTTTATCACCGCGTTTCACAACAACTCCTAGTAGTACAGATTTTCCCACACTCGTTTCTCCATTTGTTATACTTGAAACAGAAGACGCCCTTACTGCTGGATTACTCAGATGTGCTGAAAACTTTATAATATGATTCACCGTTGTTGTTTTTAGTCGTGCACAACGTTCCATTTCCTGCATATAGTCTGCTCGATGCAGGGTGGAGCTAGTGTTTATTTTTGTAGATACGAGAACACTTTTTGTCTTTTCCTGTTTGGTTGTTGCTTCAACAACAAGTAGTTTGTTAGTATTCTAGTGAATGCATCTTTATTCATTATAAACTGATCTGACAGTTGTAGGTTATTGTTGAAAATTGTTGGGGGGGAGGGGGGGTGTAGAACTCATTTAATTATTTATAATTCGGTTGGTTTTAGGTTTTTGTTGCATTTCTTCGATATATTTTTTTTTGATTTGCTCATAACCAACTTTGCCCATGTAGGAAATAATAGCTGCTTCAGTAAAAGTCATACGTGCCTTTTCTTCTGTCATCTTTCATTCTCTGTGTTCCAACGTGCTGGTGGCGCAGCAGGGAGCACCAGCTCATGTGTGCTCGCCTCCTCCTATAATCCCGCATCTTTTTTTTTTTTTTTTCCCCATCCTTCCATCTGGCATGGCATAAATTGATAATTTCTAAAGAGCAAAATCTAGAGTGCAATCTATTTAGGCATGCATAGTGCAGATTTTGTGGAGATTTGGGAGAAAACATGTTGTCTCAGCGTGGCCCAAAGCAGCAGTGACACTTTGTGAAAGACTGGAAGATAAAAAAAAAAGTGTCCTAACTGAACGAAGACAAGCTGGATTCAATGTGTCCCTGTGTTGTCGTTCATGTCCTAGTTGTTTTTCCACAGTTATAAACTTAAGCATCAAAACTTTCAGAGCTTTAAGTCACTTTATGTATTTTTTAAAGTTCATTTTATTTTTTTACCCTTTGTTGTGTATAAACCATGGTTGACAAACCAGGATCAGCTACAGCACACACAGTGATAATTTGTTGAATCTATATGAATATGAAGGGAAATGAGCCATTTACAGCTAAATCATTTTTATAAATAAGTAGTCCCTCGCTACTTCGCGGTTCGTTTATTACGGACTCGCTCTATCATGGTTTTTCAAAGTAAAAGTGGACATGACACACAACTGGCTGATTGATGAATGAGCCGCACGTTTGGCATAGATTTTTTTATTTAAAATTAATTGTTTTAAATTATTTAGCACCTCCTGCACCTCTGTGCAGCCCACACTGCAGGATAAGCTTCCTCCTGCAGCTGAACAACTGATCTCCATGCAGAGCAGAGAAGAGGGCGTGGCCAAGAGTGTTTGTAGGTGGCAAAGAGCAGCTGAGACAGAGAGCTGAAATCATGACATGCTGTGCTCTTTTAGAGCGTTTAGAATTTAGAAACATTGTTTAGAATATTGCAAGAGTGTGGGAAGTGTTTAAAACACCTTTATAT
>NC_056505.1:30964605-30969704 GCF_014905685.2 Nematolebias whitei
ATATACTAAAATAAACCACTACTTACTAGTTGCACTACTATTCCTACTTTGTTTTCCACTTATCGCGGGCCTTCAGGGTGCGGATTCCCCACAATAAACAAGGGACTGTGAATGTTGGTTACATTACAAACTGATCTTTTGTAAGATGTCATTTTGTGAAAGCAAATTAGAGAACAAGTTTCACAAGACAATTTTGTTAACATATTAAAATAGAACATCATCATGGAGCTTTGTTGTGTCTAAGTTCTCCTGTTTGTTCTTGTTTAAGGTAAGTTCCTTTATTATTTTACTACTGTTATGCATATACAGCCTGTTTCTGCATCTGTTAACAAATAAATTTAGTTTGTGGAAACTTTTTAAACACATTTTTGATTATAATTAGTGATTTATTGAGGAGCCATGCTGTAGACACAGAGACGGACCACTGGAATAATAACACCTTTTAATGACGATAAAAGCTGACATGGCAGTATAAGGCAAAAATATTTATAGATAAAATATATAAAGGAAAAAAACGCAAAGAGCGCTGAAACACTGGAAATTAAAATTAGAAGTACTGTTCTTGCCACGGGCAGCACGGTGGCGCAACTGGTAGAGCTGCTGCCTCTCAGCGAGCAGGTCCCTGGTTCAAACCCCGGTCCAGGGGCCTTTCTGGGTGGAGTTTGCATGTTCTCTCCGTGCATGCGTGGGTTTTCTCCGGGTACTCCGGTTTCCTCCCACAGACCAAAAACATGCATGTTAGGCTGATTGGTAACTCTAAATTGTCCCTAGGTGTGAGTGAGAGAGTGAATGGTTGTTTGTCTCGTTTGTCTCTATGTGGCCCTGCGATGGACTTGCGACCCATCCAGGGTGTACCCCGCCCCTCGCACAGTGATTGCTGGACATGGGCACCAGCGACCCCCGTGACCCAAAAATGGAAGAAGCGGGTAAAGAAAATGGATGGATGGATGGATGTTCTTGCCACCGTACACGTTGCACCGCTGTACAAGTTGCATCAGTCCAAATATGTATAATAAAGTGACAAAAACATAAATATGTCGCTTGGCTGTATAAAGCGCATCTATTATGCATCACCGCTGACCACGCAGAAACGTGGGCCGTTGTTGTGCCAAAAATTGATAGGCTGCCAAATGGCAGCCACAGGAGCATGCACGGGAAGACTTTTAACAAGAATTTAACAAGATTAACACTTAAAATCAGTTATTTGTTTGCTTGAAAGTATAGCAAATGTGTGTCTCAGTTTAACTTTTACTTAATAAATGCACTTTGACGGTCAAATCAGCTGCATTTCAAAAGCCGATTCGCCGCTGCAGGAACGCGCAGAGGGAGGACTCGCTGTGCATTTCTTTGAAATTTAACAAGATAACCACCTAAAAACAATTATTTGTTTGCTCAACATGATAGTAAAGGTGTGTCTCAGTTGAATTTTCCTTAATAAATTCACTTTAATGGTCAAATCAGCTGCATTTCGCCTGGGTGGCGCAGCAAAATTGCAGCTGATTTGACATTTGCTCCAGGAGTTCCAGAGCGAGACGAAGGTGGCTCGATACGGCAAGCCGAGTGTCTCATTAATAGCTACTTTTCCCTATTAATGAGACACTTAGCTTGCCATACTAGTTGAGGGCCCTCTAGTGACTGAAAATGGTAGTGTTCAATATCTTCCATGTCAGAATGAATTAAATCGTCAGATCTCAGCCAAAAATTGGGTTATAAATGTGGGGGAAAAACATAAATAAGTCGCTTCGCTGTATAAGTCGCAGGCATGCTAATTTATGCAAAAAGATGTGACTTATACAGCAAACAGTACGGTAAAACAGCTTAACAGCCGAATCTGACGACTGAGAGACAACAGAATAAATATGCTGGGAAGGTTGACATAAAGCTTCTTTACAACGAGAGCTCACTGATTCATGTTTTGAAATCATCATGCATCAACACATTTTGAAGATATAACAGTCATGTCTTCTCTACTCTGATGACACATTCCTCTCTCTGCCTGTTTTTACATTTTGTCCTAAAACATTTTTATTTCAGTATGAAATATGTTTTTTTTTTAATTGCTATTAGTTTTTTTTTTTTTAAGCTTGTCTTCTTTTTTCTAAGCACTTTGGTGCTTTAATTATGTTTTTTAAATAAGTAAAGCTGAACTTTGTCTACTCCAGATATTTTCTGTCCTCTGTGTTATTTTATGCCACTCAACAGAAGCTGTTTGAATAAATGTCTCTCATACCACCAGCACAACACCTGCAGATACATTGACCAAATCCACAGTGGATTGTTCACAAGGCCTCTTTAGATCACAGGCAGTAGCCTAAATTGGTTTACACGCAATCCTCTCAATGCTCTAAAGATGATTTGAACAATTTGATGTTTTATTCTTTTCCCAACAGAACAATGAATCTGCGATCCAGTGAATGATTTTGTTGTTAGATTATTCTTTGCACTCGTTTGATCAAATTTTTACGTCCATCTATTATATATGTCATGGTTATATGACATAACCATGACATATGATGTCATGGTTCACAGTGTCTAAAGCTTTAGACACTGTGAACCATGACATCTTATGATATAAGTTCTCGGAAATTGGTTTCTCAGACCACACCATTGGTTGGTTCTCTTACTACTCTCAGATTGGAGACATTGTGTTAAACTTAGTGGTACTTCTTCCAGTTATCTAACTGTTAACAATGGTGTACCACAAGATTCTGTCTTAGGACCCACCCTCTACAATCTACATAACTAATGTCGGTCAGACCATCCCTTATGCATCCTTACATTTCTATGCTGATGATACAGTTGTTTACTGTCAAGCTAAAACTGTTGATAAGGTTTTCCAGCTTTTGCAATCCGCTTTCGACATCATCCAGTCAGATTTGTTCTGTCTCAAACTTGTCCTAAACACAGACAAAACCAAAGGGATGCTTTTTTCAAACAGGAAATCGGTCCCAGCAGTTCTTCCCTTGATTGTATCTTCAAATGTTCTTATTGAGTTTGTCAATTCCTACAGACATCTGGGTATTTTGGTTGATTCGCAGCTCTCTTTTAAGCTCCACGTGGAAAACTTTGTAAAGAAACTGAAAATTAAACTGGGTTTCTTTTTCAGAAATAGATCTTGTCTAACTCTGAATGCTAGGAAACGCCTTGTATCTGCGACTTTCCTTCCCTCCATTGACTACAGTGACATTATTTACACGAATGCCCCTACAAGCACCCTGCAGATGTTGGATGCTGTCTGTCACAATGCACTAAGATTCATAACTGGCTGTGATTATCATACCCATCACTGCACCCTGTGTTCACTGGTTAACTGGTCATCATTAACTTCACGCAGACTCTCTCACTGGTACATTTTCATCTTTAAATCACTTCTTGGTCTGCTGCCTTCATACATCTCCTCCTACATGTCTCTGCGTGAGTGCAGCTACAGCGTGCGCTCTCAGGACATTATTACCTGCAGTGTTCCCTCAGTGAGGACTGAACTAGGCAAAAGGGCCTTCTCCTACCCCGCTCCTGTTTCCTGGAATATCTTGCAAAAAGATCTGAAGCTCTCGACCTTGACCTCTCTAAGTGGCTTCAAACATCTAAGTTTCTGGCAAAAACCAACGCAGACATGTTCCTGTTTTTAGTATTTGATATTGCGTTTATTTTTATCGCTTTAATGTAGCTGTTTTTGTTTTTTTTATATAATTTTCTTCCATTTTTTTTTCTCCAATGTATATGTTTCTTTTATGATTGTCTACTGTTGTCATCATTCTTTGTTAATAATACGTCTCTTGTAAATGAGTCCTCGAGGCTCAATGAGACTATAACCTGTATAAATAAAGGTTGAATTGCATATATGAGTTCCTGCACTTTACTCTGATGTGGTGACATGACTCTTGAACTTCACTGACCAGTTCTGTCAAAACAAGACACGTTAATATTTTATGCAAATATAAGAGCTTTGCAGAATCAGCTCCTAGGATCAGGGTCTGGACCCAGAGCCAACACTGTCATTTTAAGATGCTCCTAATAGCATTAAACGAGCTGCTTCAGCCTCCTGATCGGGACTTATCTGGCAGCAGGGGATTTCACTGGGCTGTCGTGTTTGTGAGCATATTCTGCTGTCTGTGTGGAATTATGGTCAAAAAGTTTTGGTTCTCAGTTTGTCCACCACTGAACAGTTTTTGTTTTTTACATAAATTCCCAGCTATGTGTATTTTTTTTTTCTTTATTAGCTGCAGAAAACAGTTTTTGCCATGTGTTTTCCTTGTTTCGCTCCACGTACGTTTGTTTTTCTGTCTGTTAGCAAAATATCTTGTGAACCAATGAATGGGTTTTAATGAAACTCTTGGAAAATAATCACTGGCAGAACATTACATCCCAATATCTAATAACCCTATTGAAGTATACAGCTAAGTAATGTCATTAAACACACAATGGTTATGACTCAGCTGCTTTTTATAAATGTTGAGCTCAAAGTTTGTGTGGAAGTGGCTGAGAGTGATTCCTAACACATTCTCTAAGCACTAACCAACTGAGTGAGATCTGTTTTTAAAACTTTATGAACCGTTGGAGTCCCCTCGATGTATCTGTTAGCAATGTATCTCACATACCACTGGTTAAATATGAATTCAGTTCTCAAAAAGCCAACACAGCTAACAACCTCATGTAACACTAAAATATTTTCATTAAGTGAATTTTACAGTCTCAAACCTTTAGTGTCAGTCCTGTTTGTCTGTTGTTTAAATATCACATGAACTGGACCGATTTTATTAAAACTTTGAGAAAGTGATCATTGGATCGATCACCACTACTGATTTAGAATTCATCTACCGTATTTTCTGGCATATAAGACGCAGTTATTTTACATAGATTTGTCAGTCCTGCGATTCATATGCCGAAGCGACTTGTATACAGTTTTGTTTTTCCGTATTTATAAAGCAATTTTTGACTGACGCTTTAAATTTCAAAGAACTGCAACAGCGAATCCTCCTGCACGCACCCTTCACTCAACTGATGCAGGCGGAGGAACACTGGAGAGCTATGGATGGATGGATGGATGGATGGATGGATGGATGGATGGATGGATGGATGGATGGATGGATGGATGGAAT
>NC_056505.1:30969804-30978558 GCF_014905685.2 Nematolebias whitei
GCAGCTGACGCTATTCCTCGGTACCCCCCCCTGGAGCCAAGCCTCGCGGAAGCTTCCGAAGCGAAGCTGCCCAGGTCGGAGCAGCGTCCCGTCCCTCCGGAGGAACACAGACGGCGACCACGCTCTCCAATCGAGCCCACCGACGTGTTTTTCAGGCAGCCGCAGCTAGCAACAACGTGCGCTGCTAGCATATAGCATGTCCAAGGGATTGAAGGCCGCAGACCTGCCTTGGAGACGAAGATCTCCCTCTGTAAAGCAGCTGACGCCAGCTCAACATGTGTGCCTCTCCCACGGTTTGCCTTGTCGGGGACTGCAGCGCGGAGGACGATGACCCAACGATCCACCTGGCTTCGTTACTCCCCTCGCTGCCGGAGAATCTGCACAAGACCTGATGAAGCCCATCGCGGACGCGCTGTTCAGAGCAGCTTCAAACCATGCTGGCGAAGTGAAACAGTCGGAGGAGGTGCCAAAAGCTGTTCGCCACCTCATCAAGCCGCGCGGCCCACCCCGTCCCCGCTGGAGGGACCGTCGCGAGCAAGTTTTCGACTTTTCCACGGCCGCGGCTCTCGCTGAGTTCCACCACCAGCCCCGCCCGTCAGAATCCAGCCCTCTTCACTCCGGCAGCCTGCAGCTCAGCGTTTCCCCAGAGTTCGCCTGCAAGACAGCGCTCTGGGCAAACAATCGCAGAGCTCATGAGAGAGAAAGCTCTCAAATGACGGTCTCCGGAGGGTGTGTGTAAAAGTGACACGAAAGTTGAAATAAATCATCATTAATGATCCAAGTGTCTGTTTTTTAGCCAGTCTGTAAGCCCGGACGAGCTCACAGCGGCCGCACACATAAGAGCGCACTCGTGGGATGAAACAGCCCCACACACGAGCCGGTGTCCTTAAATAAAGGTTTTTAACTCACCGTCGCTCTAAGACATGACGAGTCGATCACAGAACAGCCTCCACACATGAGCCGGTGTCCTTAATTAAAGGTTTTTAACTCACCGTCGCTCTAGACATGACTAGTCGATCACAGGACAGCCTCCACACATGAGCCGGCGTCCTTAATTAAAGGTTTTTAAACTCACCGTCGCTCTAGACATGACGAGTCGATCACAGAACAGCCTCCACATGAGCCGGTGTCCTTAAATAAAGGTTTTTTAAACTCACCGTCGCTCTAGACATGACGGGTCGATCACGGCACAACGGTAAGCGAAAATAACTCATTACCAACTAGAACTGCATGATCCTCACTCAAGCGGTGTCAACTCGCACTCGTGGGATGGAACAGCCTCCACATGAGCCGGTGTCCTTAAATAGGGTTTTTAATTCACCGCCGCTCTTGACATGACGAGTCGAACACTAAGATGACAGCCTCCATCCAACGGTGCTGCGTTGATGCTGGCGCACACAGCTGCCGGCGCTAACCAGCTCACATCGGTATAAATGTGGTCCGCAGGCTGGTCCGGGTGGGGGTCCTTCTCTCTCAGCTTTCGGCAGCTCACCGCAGCTTAAACGTGAAGCAGCCGAAGAACCCGGTAATGAGTCCCACCTCCCTCCAGCGCGCACCCCTCCAGCGAGAGCGGCGCGCGTCCCTCCAGAGAACAACGTGTGCTCCCGCGGGGCTAAGCAGCCTTCACTTCAACAGCACGGTGTAAATGAAGTCACGCCCTCCGCCTTTCAACGTTCGCACAGCGACGTCAAACGCGCAGCTCACCGCGTCATCAGCTGTCACACGCTTCGCCTTCAGCTCAAGTCTCGCCCGGGATCACACAGAAAACATTCCCGCGACGCATGACGGCGGTTGAGGGACGGACTGCTGACAGCCGTACAAAACATGACGCATCATTAACGCACGTTCATCCACGAACGTTACGTAGAGTGGCTAAAACATGCTCGCCGTTTTTCAGATGGATGGACAGGGTTTATGCAAATGGTACAAGTTACAGTTTGCAACCCGAACCCCTCCATTCAGAGGAGTTATATAAACGGTCCCGTCATCATCAGACTGATTCTCTTCCCTAAATGCAGAAATCCAAGTGTTTTCTGATAAAAGTAATCTACAGAGTTCCCCAAGGGAGAGAAAACACGAGGGTTTTACTCACGGATCGGAGGGGTGAGACCGTTTCTTGGATCTGTTGTTTAACATCCAGAGAACGCATACCGATCATCCTAAAACACAGAGACGAGAGTTTTTTGTTTTACCTGGATGATCTGCGGATCCTGTCACTTCAGACAGGAGGCGCTGATGCAGGATCAGGTGTTGACATCACACCTGTTAATCTGGGCTTCGCCATAAAGTGGAAGGAAGCTCGATTTCCCGGCCCAGACATTTGTTTTCTGGAGTGGAATTAAATTCAACCACCATGAAAACTCGTTTATCACATGAGACGCCTCTAGAGGTGTTTTTGCACGTCTGCATGTGGACCCAGTAAAACAAACGACGGATGATCATTGTCTTTTCCTCTGTGGTAGCAGACCTCCGACTCTGGGGAAACACCTTGTTTTTCTATCAGAGGGAGTCCCCCTCAGCAGACCCACGTCATGGGTCAGTCTTCACGGACACGTTGCTGTCAGGCTGGGGGGGGGACATGCCTATCTCAAGCAGTAGGGGCGCTGTGGCCCCACTACACATCAGCCCACATCAATGTTTTGGAGTGTCGCACAGTACTGAATGTGATTCAACACCTTGCTCCTGTGCTACAGAATCAACACGTGTTGATTCACACAGACATCATGATGACTGCTGCGTACATAACCATCAGGGTGTGCGTTCAGCCCAGATGTTACACATTGTGCGAAAGCTACTGAGTTGGGTTCATCAAAACCTGCTTTTATTAGAGCGGTTTACATATCCGGTGTTCTGAACAGAGGGGCTGATGTGACGTCCAAGGGCGGCCCACGTTACGTGGACCGGATCCTCCATCCGGATCTGATGTTTTCAGACGCAGCAGAAGTTGGCAAAGCAGCTGTGGACCTGTTTGCGATGCGAGAAAAACGCTCAATGTCAACTACGGTTTTCCCTGAGCCCGCGAGACGATCCATCGCTGGGGGGGGACGCATTTGCTCACAGTCGGTGGCCCAAAACGCTTTTTACGCGTTTCTTTTCCCCCACCTCCTCTGTTTTTTACGGTCCATGAACCGAGTTCAAGAGGAGGGATTGACAGCTCTCCTGGTGGCTCCCGGCGTGTGAACGCACTATGGTTCCCAGGCCTGCAACGTCTGTTGTTGGGTCGCCGTGGAACTGTCATGGAGGAAGGATGCTCTCCTTCAGGCAGGAGGAGCGACCAAGAGTTACCCAGAAATAGGTCAACACCGGTGGGTCTGACCGCTGAGCGGTTCCACTTAGAGGATGGGTCTCCCTCAGGAGATAGTGTGCACAATTCAAGATTCACGTGCTGCATCTACCACAGTTCTGTACACATCAAGGGGACGGCTTTTCAGCGCTGGTGTACAGAGAAGGTTTAGAGACCACTTCATGCCTTTTTAGGCGGCGTGTTGTTTTTCTACAACAGCTGATGGATAGGGAGTTGGCTTTCAGTACGCTTTAACGTACGATTGCAGCCATCTCTTCCTGCCACAAAGGGTTTGGAGACAGAACAGCTTTTATCACCCGCTGATGAAGCGGTTTCTAAAAGGTGTACAGAGATGTAGGCCTGTTTCACGCCCACTTGTTCCACAGTGGGTTTAACGCTGGTCCTGCGAGCCCTGATCAAAGCTTCAATTGAGCCTCTGGATCAGGTTTCATTTAAATTCTTGTCTCTTTTAACAGCCCTGTTGCTGGTTTTAACACCCGCTAAGAGGGTAAGTAATTATCTGCCCTCTCTGTTGCTTCGTCATGCCTTAGAATTAGGCTGACGGGCAGCTCAGCTGATTTAAGACCAACCCAGCTTTTATGCCTAAAACATCACGAGCTCTTTTAAATCAAGAGTGATATCGTTGGAGGGGTTTTTTCCCCCCCACAGATCAGAAGGGGAAGCATCTGTTCATCTTCTCTGCCCGGTGCAGGCGTTGACGTGTTACGTAACGCGCACAGCTGCAATGCGTTCAAATTCAACAATTGTTTGTGCATTATAGAGATGCTTCTGCAGGTCGCCGTTATCCATCCAGCGCTTGTCACACTGGCTGTGTGAGGCCTTTTCTGAAGCCTACAGAGCATCAGATTTAGGGCCTCCTGTCAACCTCTAAGCACATTCGACCAGGGGTATCGCATCTTCGACTGCTCTGCATAATGGTATGTCAATGCAGGACATTTGCACTGCGGCTGCATGGTCAACACCCTGCTCATTTATTCGCTTTTACCTACGTGATGTAACGGCTCGTTCCATGACACATTCTGTCCTTAGTGCTCTAACAGAATGAATATTGTTGTTCTCATGGAACTCTGTTTAAGCTCACTTCTGTCTGCATGCATTACAGTGTGAGATGTTGTTATCAGTCACAGTCGTGTCTGTGTTTCTGGTTCTATTGTCACTAATCAGTTCATGATTATTGTTACCAATCAGTTCATTTGATTATTTATCAATTCATGGACATTAATCTGTTTATACTGTTCAGCCATGAACCAGTTGGTTCATTCCCCCCTCCCCCCCTCTTTTCAACTTCCTCTTCCCGTTGAAAGTTTTTCCGGGGTATTCATGCTTGTCAGAACGCATAGTTACACAACATGCGTCTGTGCATGGCACATAATTACGCGATGCGTAGTTTATGCACACGGGGAGCTGGGTGACAAGACGTTTTTTGGGCAAGCTTCCGCTTCTTACTGTGTTCGAATGGACCCAGTGAGGCGAGGACCACATCCGCTTCGCCCTTAACCCATCAGCGACAGCCTTAAAGGGCGAAGCCTATATGAAATAGAACGTTGGTTACGTACTGTAACCCCAGATTCTATGAATATAGGCGTAGCCCTTTAAGCGTCGGGCCTCACTGGCTCCTAAATGGCTGAAGAAAAAAGCTATTTTGGGAGCCGATTTCCCGCTCTTAACGTAATTTATACGGACCGGGTGGGGCCCACACAGCAGGTGGGCGTGGACTAATTTTTTTCAGTGCTTATGCTCTGCATAACGGGATAAACCCATCAGCGACAGCCTTAAAGGGCTACGCCTATATTCATAGAATCTGGGGTTACAGTACGTAACCAACGTTTTCTCTTGTCATGTCTTAATTTATTTTCCTTCATTATAAGCTCTGTTTCCAACTAAATATGTTTTGCAACCAGCCTTCCTGGCTTCATCCACAGCTGGCCACAGCTTGCCTCAGATTTCCTTATCTGCAGCGGTCAGGTTTTCCTTAAAGCTGAGCTTGTTTTGTTTGAGGTAGTTGCTGTTCTTGGATCCTTTCCATAGCAGATCTCTGGCCGTTCTGGTCTGGAATCTGATGATCATCGGTCGTGGAGGACGTTTGGTTTTTCCATTACATTGTCGAAGATTGCCGATGCGATGAACAACGTCCATTGCTGAAAGCACCGTCCCCACTTCGGTCTCTGGTAGCACTCCATGACACATTTCTTGGACAGTTTTATTTAGGCCCGAGCAATGAAGCGCTGCGAAGGCTTTTTGTAATTGCTCTGTTCAAGCCAGAGTTGCAATTTTTTTGGCAAATGAATTGGCCTTTTGGGGGCCTTAACATATCCCAAACTCACCAAATTTGGCGGACGCATGAGGACTGCTGAAAAATTACGTATTTTAAGGGCGTGGAAAAAAATTGCAACAAACTGCTCAAGAGCGCCATCTGGAAATGTTCAAAATACCCTCCGCATTAAGTTTAGTTTGTTGTAGAAGCATGAAATTTGGTACACTTGTCCAATTCCCCAAGATGCACAGAAAACCCTCTGGCACCAACGTACAATAAACAGGAAGGTGGCCATTTTGGAATGCCGTCCCACCTTTTTGGTGGTTTACAGCCTCCACATTTGAATGAACTCCTTCTAGGGATTTTGGTCAATCGGTTTCAAACGTGGCACCTTTGTTCAAAAGGCAGGGGGGATGAAAAGTTATCTAAATCGTGCGTTTCGGAGCGTGTTGAAGGAGCGGGGCCAGACCTCAAAGTTTGACATCTCGCAATGAAAAACAAAACGCTAATAGCTCCTACAAGAAAGCTAACTGAGACATCAAACCTTCAGTGATTGATCCACATTCGGTCCCCTGCAAGCCTGAATGGTCAAATCATGACATCACTTAAGCCACGCCCCCTGACAACAGGAAGTGGAAAGTTTTACGTTGAATGGTCTCGTTCTGACCCCTGTGACATAATCTGCATGATAGTGTGTCCAGTGATTGAAGACATGTTGATGTAACTTGCTTTCCAACACTTGACAGTTTTGGGTGGAGCATGTGGGCGTCGTGACGTGGCGAAGTAAGACGTAACACCGTCGCCATACGTTTGGCACTAAATTCCACAGATTTGAACTGAGGTGCACCAAAATCAGTATGATCGATCATTATCCACCCCTTGAACAGTACTCCATGATAATTGGCCAATAGCTTCCACAGCGCCCCCTACATTATTTTAAAACCTCAGTCCCAAGCCATTTTTGGACCGATAATTCTGAAACTCAGTGAACATCTGTATCTTGTCAGGACCTATAAAAAAAGTCACTTGGGGCCCTGCTCCAAAACCAACAGGAAGTCGGCCATTTTGGGTCAAAGGGTCATTTTTGTGTGTTTCTAATTGCGAATTTTAACAATTTCCTCCTAGGGATTTTGAAGGATTGCCTTCAAACTTGGTTAATATGCCCTTAACACATTGGGGAGTAAAAGTTATCAAAAGCTTGCGTTTTCGTATATGTTAAAGGGGCGTGGTCAGGCCTCAAAATTCCGCTTCACGTATGAAATTTCCAAAAGCTATAACTTTCACATTGAAAGACTGAAATGCACCAAACTTTGCATGAGTCATCCCTGTTGGATGCCCGACGATCTTCTGTCATATTCTGACATCATCAAAGCCCCACCCCCTCTAAACTTGAAGTCACTTTTTTTTACTTGGAATGCTCCCTCTCTGACACCCTTGACCTAATCAGGATGATCCTGTGTTAGAAGACATATAACAAGTTGGTCTGACTTGATTTAAATTACAGTTTTAGCTGGAGGATGTGGGCGTGGCAGCGTGACAAATTAAGAAGTGACGCCGTTACAATATATTTGCCTCTAAATGGCACAAATTTGAGCAGAGGTGAACCAAAATCATTATGATCGATCATTATCCACACCTTGAACAGAAATCCATAAGTGGCCAATAGCCTTCACAGCGCCACGCCCCCCCTCCCCTACATTATTCCTACAGATGTATCTCAGTGATACATCATCTGATCTGCACAAGATTTATTGTAAGTCATCAGTGAGCACTTCATTAATGTTGCGGTTTAACATATGACTCGAGTGCGCCCCCTAGATTATTCCAAAAGTTATATCTCAATGATGCATCATCCGATCTGCACCAGATTTTTGGTGCTTCATCATTGAGCACTTGTATACACATTTTTAATGTTCTTTAGCATTTACTTCAGTGCGCCCCCTAGATAATTCAAACAGTTTTATCTCAGTATTCCATAATCCAATCTGAACCAGATTTTTTTGTGCGTAATCAGTGAGCACTTCTAGACACATTGGTATTCTTGTTTAACTTTTGACTCTAGATTATTCCAACAGTTATATCTCAGTGACACATCATCCGATATGCACCAGATTTATTTGGTGTAATCAGTGAGCACTTGTACACACATTGCTGTTGTTTTTTAACATTTGACTCAAGTGTGCCCTTACATTATTCTAACAGTTATATCTTAGCGATACATCATCTGATCTGTACCTGATTTTTTTGTGCTTCATCGGTGAGCACTTGTAGACACATTTGTATTGTTGATTCATGACATCACTTAAGCCCCACCTACTCAGAGAAAACACTGTTGATTATTGGATGACTCTTCCAGCTTTGCACTGTGTAAGATATTTGACTGAAACTTTGTTCAATAACTGTTGATTACCACACGACATGTTGAAAAGCATAAAGGAAGTGCTTGTAAAACATTCGCCACAAAACAGCAAGTCACAATAACTCCTGTCTGGAAGGTCTGATTTTGCCTATACTTGTAAGACCTTGAAGCTGGACAAGTACTGACATGGATGGAATTAGGGCTGCAACTAACAATTATTTCAATAATCGATTCATTGGCCGATTATTTTTTTCGATTAATCTATGAATTGGCAAAAAAAACCACAACGTTTTAATTTCCACCCCTTTATTCCAAAAGTGAACATTTGACTGACATAGCAATTTGCACAAAAAACAGGTTGCTATTTGACTATTCTGTTAGTAAAATATTGAATAATAAAAATAAAAGTAAAATAGCTTAAAAATGTACACAAAAATATATACAGATGTATCTTTATACCTGCAAAATATGTAGCTACTTTGTAAAATGTGTCCTTGAGGGAAGAGTGTAACCTGGATTAAAAGTGTGGATTATTGTAACCTAGATTAAAAGTGTGGATCATTGTAGTGAAGCCTTCCTCTTCAACCATCGCCAGAGGCCTCATGTCATTGACGCTCATGTTCAGGATGTTTCAGTGAAGACAGCTGCTGCTGTGGTGTCCATGATGTCTGTCCATCATGAAGGATGTTGTTATTGTTGTTGTTGTTTTCTGGAATGAGAGTAAATATGTATTAGAATAATTTACAGCAACTCAAGACATGCCTTGATTCACTTACAGTGTTAGGGTCAGGCAAAAGTAGCTAAAAGAGCAATTAAACACACACACACACACATACA
>NC_056505.1:30978658-30980807 GCF_014905685.2 Nematolebias whitei
GGGGGGGTGTCAGGAAGCTGAGTTAGTGTGTGCAGGGTGGCAGAAGTGGGAGAGGGGGCTGAGGGGGGGCAGGCAGAGAGTTCAGCATCCTCACGGCCTGATGGACGGAGCTGTTCCACAGTCTGCTGGTCCTAGAACTGAGGCTACGCAGTCTCCGCCCTAATGGCAGCAGGTTGAAGAAGCAGTGTAGCGGGTGGTCAAGATCTCCCACCCAGCAGAGGGCTTTACTTCTGAGGCGAGAGCTGTGGAGGTCCTGAAGGCAGGGGAGAGAGGTGCCAATGATCTTCTCAGCTGTCCTCACGATCCGCTGGAGGGATTTGCGGCAGGATGCTGTGAAGGCCCCGTACCACACAGTGGAGCAGCTCATCAGGATGCTCTCGATGGCCCCCCTGTAGAAGGTTGTCATGATGGGGGTGGGGGCTCTCGCTCTTCTCAGCTTGCGGAGGAAGTAGAGCCGTTGGTGAGCCTTTTTGGCCACTGCTGCTGTGTTGATGGTCCAGGAGAGGTCCTCAGAGATGTGCACACCCAAGAACTTGGTGCTGCTCACCCTTTCCACAACAACACTGTTGATGGATAGTGGAGCATGTTTTGTCTGAGTTCTCCTGAAGTCCACAACAATCTCCTTGGTCTTCTCTGTGTTCAGCAAGAGATTGTTGCGTTTGCACCAGGAGACCAGCCGGCTCACCTCGCTCCTGTAGAGTGACTCATCGTTGTTGCTGATGAGGCCTACCACAGTCGTGTCGTCCGCAAACTTGATGAAGAGGTTGGAGGGGTGTGATGGAGAGCAGTCGTAGGTTAGTAGAGTGAACAGAAGGGGGCTCAGCACACATCCTTGTGGGGCCCCCGTGTTCAGAGTGATGATGCTGGATGTGTTGCTGCCAACCCGTACTGCCTGTGGTCTTCCGGTAAGGAAGTCAAGCAGCCAGTTGCACAGTGATGTGTTCAGACCCAGACTGTCCAGTTTCCAGATGAGTTGTTGTGGAATGATTGTGTTGAATGCAGAACTGAAGTCGATGAAGAGCATTCTGACATAGGTGTCTTTCTTGTCCAAATGTGTGAGGGCTGAATGAAGAGCAGTGGCGACGGCATCATCAGTCGAGCGGTTTGACCGATATGCAAACTGGTAGGGGTCCAGGGAGGGGGGGAGGGAGGACCTAATGTGTTGCATGACTAGTCGCTCGAAGCACTTCATGAGGATGGAAGTGAGTGCAACCGGGCGGTAGTCGTTGAAGCAGGAGGGAGACGTTTTCTTGGGGACAGGGATTATGGTGGTGGTTTTGAAGCACGTGGGGACCACAGCCTGGCTCAGTGAGGTGTTGAAGATGTCAGAGTACACCTCTGCTAATTCGCCAGCGCAGTCCTTCAGCACGCGACCAGGTATGTTGTCGGGACCAGGAGCTTTCCGAGCGTTGGTCTTGCTGAATGCTCTCCTCACCTTGTCCGGGGACAGTGTGATCACCTGGTCTCCAGGAGGGGGGGTGGCTTTTTGTGCAGGTGTGCCATTCTGTGCCTCAAACCGAGCGAAGAACCTGTTCAGGTCATTCAGCAGGGAGGGGGTGCTGTCACAGGTCTGTGGAGAGGGTTTGTAGTCTGTAATGGACTGAATTCCCTGCCACAGGCTCCGAGAGTCTCTGCTGTCCTTGAAGTGTTGGGCTATTTTCTTGGAGTGCTGCCTCTTAGCTTTTTTAATGCCTCTGGACAGGTTGGCCATAGCTGTCTTCAGGCCTGCCTGGTCTCCAGCGGCGAAGGCAGCATTCCTAGCCTTCAGCAGCTTGTGGACCTCTCCTGTCAGCCATGGCTTCTGATTAGCACGGATGGTGATGGTCTTCAGGACAGTTACATCATCAATGCACTTTGTGATATAAGCAGAGACAGTTTCTGTGTACTCCTGAATGTCAGTGAAGTTGTTGTGAGTAGCAGCCATTTTAAACACATTCCAGTCCGTGGTGCTAAAACAGTCCTGGAGTGCCTCAGATGAGCCCTCAGGCCACACTCGTATCTGCTTCAGAACTGGTTTGTTGACTTTAACCAGTGGTCTGAATGCTGGCATTAACATCACAGTCAGATGGTCAGAAGTCAGAAATAAAAAGTTTATTAGCAGGATATATATATATATATATATATATATATATATATATATATATATATA
>NC_056505.1:30980817-30984369 GCF_014905685.2 Nematolebias whitei
ATATATATATATATATATATATATATATATATATATATATATATATAGTTTAATTTGATCATTTTAATAATCTGTATTCTTTTTAATTTACCAGAAACTTCAAAATAAATTCTCACCCTGTACTGGAACCTGTTTCCAATGTATAACCACCGCCAGCTGGTGAGGCGCGTGACATCAATTTGAACCCTGCCCACTGGAACCAGTACTGAAAGGGGCTATGGAAACGCAACGTGAACCGAGTCGAGTTGAACCGAGCTGAAGAGGAGCTGTGAAAAATGCTCATATGTGTCCCTGTGATGGACTTGTGATGTGTCCAGGCCTCTCCCAGTGACTGCTTAACATAGAAACCAGTGATCCCCGTGAGAAAGTAAGAAGAGAGTAAAGATTATGGATAAATGTTGCAAGAAACAAATAATGGAACCTGTTATGATTTCTAACTAAATGTATTCAGTTGAAGATGTGGCTTCAGAACAATTGTTGGACTTCATACATCATATTGGAGTTCCTTTGTTCAGCCACAACTTGTAAAATATCTAGTTTTCCATAATGTGGATTTGTTCTGTTAATCTTAATTTCAACATTTGTGTGACAGTTCTGTATGTATAAATCTTTCTGGAAAAAAACAAAAAAAACAAAACAAGAAAATCCTCAGTTTGCATAAAATAATTAGAATAAGTGTTAGAAATGAATCCAGTGCATGTTTTCTCTAATTAAACATGTTCAGACTTCTGAAGAGGTGCTGATTTATCTGCTGAGAACGTAAAAAATCTCAACATTTCTTAATTTATAAAACCTCTTCTAGTCTCTCAACACTGAATTTGTGTGAGGGCCAAATTTCAGAGAGGGGAAACATCTTGATTAATGTTATAGATTTATTTAACTCAATCCACTCAAACATTGGCAGAAAGCTATTATTTGTAATTTATTAAAGTTTATATCTTAGATAACATCTTACCAGGAGACAAATGTATCTGTTTAAATGAGCTAAAGTCCCACTGATGCAAACAACCATGAGACACTTTTCTCCATGGTGTTTGAGTTTTGTTACAGATGGATTAATTAGGGAATTATAATTTTGTTATTGCTTCTATTAACTGATCTATAGAAACTCATTCATAAATAACGATACATTTTCATCTGGCAAGTGATCAAAACAAGAACTAAAAAAACCAAACGCCCTCTTTTCTTAATTACTGAGAAAAACAGGTTCACATTGATGGTTCAAGCTTTACAAAAGAACTGCAGAGCTTCTTAAGCAATAACTCATTTGTCTGCTAATTATTTTAGAGACACTCTGACATTCAGATAAATATTTCACCTCTTGGCAGGAGACTCGGGCAAAGATTGGTTCAGTACCACAGGCATGTTTCTACAGAAAATGTGAGCCGCAGCCAACTAACAGACAAGAAAAACAGATTCTTCTTTGTGGAAACGTTTCATCTTTTATCTAAAAAACTTCTTCAGTCTGAGGAGCTGCAATAAACTTAGTCTTATAAATAGCACCTTCTCATAGTGGATCAACCAGTTTGTTGCTGACAGACAAAACTAATTGTTCACATGCACGAGGAGGACCATCAGCCTAATGGCCGACTGTCAGTGCTCTGATGGCCACTTTCTATTCACAGAGGGCTGAGTGGTACCAGATTGTAAGAGGGGGATAGTTGGACACTGATGCCTGCATCCCTGTTTAATGATGGGCGGTTTCTCTTCACAAAGATGGCCTCCTTTACTCCTCTCTCAAACCATCGTTCCTCCCTATCAAGGACATGATCATCTTCTGGTCTGGAGATGAGTGTAGACCGCAGGGTCCTGGTGTTCTGCAGTCCTGATGTTCTTCTGTGCTGGACCATCCTTTCGGCCAGTGGCTACTTTGGACACTTTGCCACTGTCTCAACTCTCATCAGTTCTGCACCACACTGCACCAGTTAAAGGGCCTGCCCACTGCCTGTACCCACCCCTACTCAGCTTGATTTATGGGACCACCTTGTTTGTGGTTCCAAGAGGACTCCTCTGAGGTGACGTTTTTGATGCAAGCAGACAGCAGCCGTTGACTGGTCAGCAGAGTTGTGTCACCAGATGACTCACCCAGCAAAACTGCAAAGTACATCTGATCCTCCACTTCCTCTCTGATTGTGTTGACGGACAGCGCCACAAGAAATGAGCACATATTGGAGCAATATTGGAGATAATGGCGCAGCATGGCTACACCTGGATTTATAAGCAGTTCCAGGATAAGCTAAAGAAATTGAAGTCTGATAATAGAGCGATTAAGGACCACAGCAGGCGGAGTGGCTCAAACACAACAATCTGTTACCATCCTGCCCACTTTGCACTGATGATCCCACCCACAGAATGGAGGAAACAAGTCTCAGTGGCCAATCGCCTACACCTGAGGAGAACCAATACGACGAGCTGAGTGGAGTTGCACTTATCAATGGCAAAGAAGCTTTAGTTTAACTGGGGACTGGATCTTTGGGATTAACCAGTCTTTGACGTAATGTATTTTGGGGTTTAAAAGCCACTGGGACGTTATGTTTAGAAAATAAACGTCTCAGTTTCTCTGATACTCCCTCAACATACGGGATGACCACTGGTCTGGTGTGTAAGAAACACAAACAGGACTCCAGCCAGCCGTCGGGTGAAAAGGAGGACCCCAGACCAAGACCACACTGAGTTTGTCTACGAATATAAAAAAACTTAAATTTATATTAAAAAAACAGTTCCTCTCGTTCTTTTATTGTTTTTCACTGTAAGTGAAGTATGTTGAATGGAGGTGTAAGAAACCTTGATCAGACACATGAGTACAATCCTTTAAAACAACAACCCCCTCCTAATGTTTAAATTTCAAATTGTATATTACAGTAATTCTAAGAACTTATTAAAGGGCCTCCGATAACTCGTGTGATCCCTTACTACACAGATCACACAGCCAACATTTTTTATAAGACTTGCATATTTTATAGTTATTGTAAAGGTATGTAAATTGCATTGTGCTCTCTGTTCCAAATGAAAATGAGAATGGAAACATTAGACCCTATTTCAGCTGCTTAAGTGGCTAAATGTACCTCAGCGGAAGTTACCTCTGTCTGTCAGAGAGAAGGATGATGTACACTGAAAACACATTCCCTTCCTTCTGGCACTTCCATCTATCACCAGTTTATGGTCGCTCTCCCCACGCTGGCACATTTCTGCCATGACATCCATCTATTTCACCGTTCTGACGTGCATATCCAGAGGCATGTCTTGTTTCTCTGCTCCTCAAACGTTCAGAAGATATCTTTATGCTTTTCCCTTTTTTTTTCCATTTAGAAGCTGCAGCTTTTTGTAAACAAGTAGAAGGAATTAAAATCAGGAACTCCATAACATTTTTATACTTAAACTCTTTGATTTAGACGAAAAATGCAAACATGGAGTTTTGTGGTGACCATTAAAATCTGCTGAATAAAAGGAAATATGTGCATTTGTATTCATACATGACGAAGACTCATGTCCTCTTTGTGCACGCTTTAATTTCAGAGTTTGGATGCAGGTTCTAGCCTTTTCTCTGTGTGT
>NC_056505.1:30984469-30986932 GCF_014905685.2 Nematolebias whitei
TATTTGTGTGTGTATATGAAATCTGGAGGCTATTCCCTTTCTCCTATACATTTTTGGTAAAGCTGATCAGATCTGCCTCCACTTTGGCAGTAAAGTGTTTTCATCACGCGGACTCTGGTTGTATCAATCAATAAGATTATTATTGTGATCAACATCAGTAAGCAGCCTACAGGAAACGTTTGATGGTGTCTCCAAACATCAGAGGTAAACCCCACGCAGGGTTAATCTGGACGCGGCTCTGAGCGGATGAACCGTGACACATGATGAGTTTAGAGCCCTGAGGCTGCTGCGCACGAGACAGTCAGTGATCCGCTAACAGGAGCGGCGGCAGACCGGGGGAAAGACCGACTCCCTCTGAGCCACACGGATTTCTAAAACGCACCCTATCTCGTGATTTCCTCATCCTAGGAGCAGACGTGGTCTCCTCCAGGATCTTTACGCACAACTTTTACGCACAGCCGAAAGCGCTGCCGCCGAGCGGATCTCGATGCGCGATCCGTGTCTCCTGAAACGCGCAGCACATCACAACTTCTACTCCCACAGGTGTGATGAGGATGAGGAGGATGATGAGAGCGCGGGCTGCCGGGATGAACGGCACGATCTGCTGAAAGCGCGCGGACCATGGACACTTGCCCGGAACAGCGAGCCGCGCTGCGTGCCAAAATGAGCTTTCCCCGGCAGATCTGGATGATCCTACAGATAGTCCTCGTCACTATCACAGCAATATCCACACAAGGTAAGCAAGCGTGTGTGGGTGTGTGTGCAAGAGGGGAATCATGATGATTTATTTTATTCTTTATGCAAAACTGGCTATTTAGAAGGAAAGGGGTCAGAGCGCAGTGATTGAAGATTCTGGGACTGAGTCCACTCTTTCTTAAATGGTAATTAAAATTATTTCTGAGCTGAACTTTTCATCATATGATCTTGTCAAGTGCATATGTTTCTCCCTGCCGAGCCATTTTTACAGCAGCATTAAAAATAAAATTAGAATGAAAAAGTCTTCATGAAAAAATGTCCTCCATTGCACAACAAACTTTCATCTCACTCCACAGTAATTCAGCCTAAACTGAGCATAATTATGTGTTTTACTTGAGGCGTAAAAAGATGCCAAAGATGGGAGGAGGGCATTAAACATTTAGGGTGAAGACAATGAAAAGGACGAGGATAAAAGGACGCTGTTGGTTTTGTATTAAAACATAAGACAAGCCTCAGTGCTCCTCGCAGTCTTTGCCTGTTTTGATGCTGGAACCACAGTTCCAACACGAAGCAGACAATTTATTTTCCTGACTTGATAATGAAAAACGAGGGGGAGGGGTATCACAAGGGCATTAACTGTAAAGCTGACTCTTAGCTGGTCAGTTCTGGGCCTGCCTTTTAATAGGATGACAAAAAATAAAAAAATAAAAAACAGTGAGAAAAAGTGATTTTTAAAGCTGCTTTAGGAGTTTGATTGGAAGAAGCAATCCCTTCACTTTCACATTAGAGCCTTGTTATCCATCATCTTTGCATAATGCTCCGTTTAAAACACAAGACGAAGACTTATTTTACAGCAATAGACGGTTTGACTGATAAAGTTGTGCAAGTATTACACGCACGGTTCGAGTAAATTCTGGTGTTTGTGCCTTCACTTTCCAGAAAAGGTTCAAAGTCGCTGTGTCATGTTGTTGTGTCTCTAACAGGTCGGTCAGAACTCTCCATCAAAGCGTCCCCGCTCTCCACTTCAGATGCCTTTTGATAATTAAAACAACGCTTAAACTTTCGGCAACATTTTACAAAATTCATGAGTGCACTAACAGCTTTCTCTTCCTGCTGCAGTTTATCTCGCGAGCGGACACCTTAAGTGTTGCACAAACAGCATCAATACAAATGTTTGTACTTAAGGACCTTCTCATTGGCAAGCTTTCAGAACCTAGTAATAATAATAATAATAATACAAAGAATAAGTAATGCTCTACTAAATGCAGATGCTCTGGAAAGGTCAGCATCATGGTCAAAAGATTAAAAGCACACAGCTCTGCAGCAAGATTAAAAAAAAAAATCCTCTCTGCTACAGGTGACTAATTAGTGTTAGTAGCATCAGATTTCAAAGTCTGACTCAAAAGCAAATGCATTTGACCAACATTGGATCTGAAAACAGCACCTGTAAGAGCGTGATGAAAGAAAAACTTTGAAGTAAAACGCAGATCTTTTCATCTCTCTGTCACTAATTAAAATGCAGACACCCATTGCCTTCTGTGATGCTACTGGGAATGTGAAGCTGTGTTGCACATATGGTAAAAGCCATTAGTGCACATTAGAATTCACTTTGGATGCACAGGACTTTGTGAGTTTTAATAGAATAATACAAAGATTGATTACAGCAGGAGAAATACTATAAACGGTCTGAGAAGTTGAAGGCTTTGGAAACTTCAAGACAAAATGTAAACATGACAATATTCTTTTAATATCAGGTTTTTATATATA
>NC_056505.1:30987032-30989711 GCF_014905685.2 Nematolebias whitei
TATATGTATATGTATATCTTATGTTGTTTTTACTTCCTGTAAAACACTTTACATTACTTTACTGTGTGAAATGTTCTTTCAAATAAAGATGGCCAATAAGAATATTTTTTTGTTGCAGTTTTCAAAAAAATCTAGCAATTCCAAAAGGAATGCATAACTCCTGCCACCTTCCACGTCAGAGTTTTAAACTAAGATGATTACGGTATTGAACACACCAGTGAGTGGAAGTGACTCTCAGCTAACGCATAAGTTTTAGCTCTGCATCTGTAATTTGGACTAATTTGCATCTATTTTTAATAGGTCATTTCTGGAAGCCATGTTGAGCTGGGTTGACTCCAAAAGTTACATATTTGTTGATTTATCTCCAATCTGAGAGTTTACTAAAATCCATCTGTGAGATATTTTGCTAACACACTAACAAGCATCCACAAACATGCAAAAACAGTATTGCCTACTCTTCACTTTTGTGTGGCAGGTGATAAAAATGTCTCTCCAGACTGAACGTTTCACCCACTTGAATTGTTATTCTGCAAGAAAAGAAAGAAGAGGGAAAGAAAAAATACACAAAAAAGGGCAGAATAAAGAAAACATGCCTCGCTCTGTTCTCTGGAAACAGTTTGTCACCCTGCTTCCTTTCACACGAGTCGTGGAAGATAGGTGCCTGACAGTGGAAGTAAAGTAAATGAGAAGCTTCTAGCTCGCTCTCACGGCTTCATTAATGTTCTCGTGGTCATCTGCAGCTTCTTGTTGTCATCACGCACATGAAGATCAAACACTCCCGTGAAGCTCCACTCACCGAGGCTAGCTGTCAGAGCAGGCGAGCAGAGACGTGCGCTAACCTGATTACAAACTGATTTTTTACTTATTATTCAAGACACTATCTGTTTTACTCCAAGCAGGTGAATAATGATCTGCCAGGAGGCTTGGAGAGCTTTTTCCTCTAACAAGACATGGATATTAATTGGGTTTGTTTGAGCATCTCATAAATCTATCTGTAGTTTTGAGTGATGTCCAGGAGAGCATAAAGGCTGGCTGAAGAAGAAAGCCTATCGCTGTTTAAAAGTGATGGGATTGCTGAGCCATAGTTAAAGTGTGTCCTTAAATACAGCAAAGAAGAAAGAAAGTGGAATCAATAGTTGCTGAAAAATGCATCCTGTGAGTTCCTTCCTCCGTGACTTGCCTCAACACGCTGCAGCTGAGGTGAGGAGACAGTCATAGATTATTAATCCTCTTTTTCATCTCAGCTGTAAATGTTAAAAATGGTGAATATTGACTGAGTGGACACAGGTTTGGAGAGCTGAATATGTCTCTTGAGTGTTGGATCACACAAACTATATATAAAAAAATCATATAAAGCCTAAGATGTCATGATGTGAAGAATGTTTTTTTTAATTTAAACTTTCTTTCATGCACCTTTTGGACTAGCTATAGAATTTTTTCAGCAACTTTAATCAGTCATTTACCAAAATGTTCAGCTCGATCGGGTCATTAAGGCTTTGACATTTGGTTTTAACTTTAAAACCTTTAATCTTCTTCTGGCTGCTCTCTTCTTCAGGGGTCGCCACAGTGAACTAAGTCACACGAAGACTTGGCAATTATTTTTACACCGGATGCCCTTCCTGACGCAGCCACAGAGCACCGAGCTACCACAGCTCTCTGTGTGGAGCAGAGAGCTGCTATCTAGGGTGCCCACTGGAGCAGATGGTGGGGGTTAAGGGCCTTGCTCAAGGGCCCAGAGTGGGGCAAATGAGGACAGAGGCAGGCGTGGGTGCTTCATCTTTCCCGCCCACATTTTGATGTTGTCGGTACTGGGGGTTGATCCAGCGATCTTCTGATCACATGCTCACCTTCTCTAACCTCTGTGCCACCATTCTCAACTTTAATAAATTTAATGCTCTTTGAAATATTTAACTTTACTGACAATTTTATTCCTCCTTTTAAATGAATGGAGAACTTTTCAAATACTTGAAATGTAGTTCTTTCAGATCTACTTTAGCACAGTTGCTTCACTTTTAGCTTCAAGCTACTGCTCTGCTAGTTTTAGCTTTCAGCTTCTAATTTGCTCATTTGGATTTTAACTACAGTTCTGCTAGTTTACACTTTTAACTACTGATATACTATTTTAGCTACTGTTCAGCTAGTTTAAGCTTTCAGCTTCTAATTTGCTAATTTAGCTTTTAGGCACTGTTCTGTTTCTTTTAGCTAATGTCTTGTAATTTAGCTTTCAGCTGCCATTAGTTTTAGTTTATTTTTCTGGTCTAAGTTTATTTTGCTATTGTTTAGCTAATAATAACTTTTAGCTACTTTATTATAAAATTTACTATTTAGCTACTTTTCTGCTGAATTAATTTTTTTGGTACTGGTATCTTTCAGCACTTGCTTTTAGCTACTGTCACACTAGTTTTGATCTTTTAGTTACTTTTTGGTTAGTTTAAGATTTTAGCTATTGTTTTTAGCTACTGTCTTGCTAGTTTTAACTTCTAGCTAGACAGTAGCTAATCTTAGCTTTTATGTGTATTTTTTCAAATTTTTAGGTTTCAACTTTAACACATTGTTCAAAACTCATCATTCACTGCATAATAACAGAAAATTATTCAATGATTTAATTATAGAGAAAAATTAAATATAGAAAGATAGAAGCTAAAAACAATAGCTAAAATCTTAAACTAACCAAAAAGT
>NC_056505.1:30989811-31004786 GCF_014905685.2 Nematolebias whitei
TGAACTAGGAAGTACCGACATTTAAAGAGTTCTATTTCCGGTTCATTTGGGAGGTTCCTGATTGGTCAAAATCGACCAGACAGGGGTGTGTTTTTGTGACGTAAGAGGTCACTAGAAGTCAGAAAAACAGAAAGTGTTTTGGAACAGATTGAAAATGTTTTTAGAGACAGAGAGAGAAATGTTTGGACGAGTTGGGGAAAAACAGGTGCCCGCTTCTCTATTTACGTCTGAGAGGATTTAAAAACATGACAGTTCGTTCCAACAACTTGTCTTCGACCTCTGACCGACATCACAACTTGCTCATTTCAGACAGAAAATCAGAAAATGCATGAATTACTCCGTAACACATTCCAATTTGATTTCTACTTTGAATGAGGATTAAAAATCACTAATACTGTTTCACAGTTGATTAAAAATGATTAGTTCACTTCAACATTTAAAAATGGTTTGAACTAAACACACTTTGATTATCAAACATTTGTAAAATAGTAATGATAATAAAAAAAGAGAGTGTTCTTTCACTTGATCAATGCAGGACACTTAGAAAGTCTCTGGATGAACTTAATCTTGTGTTTCTGGACTCAAATCAATGAGTTCTTGTTCAGTTCTTGTTCCAGGAAGGCCAGATTTGACCTGAGGCTTAGTTCACTACAGCCCCCCCTTTGGAAATCATCACCTATCCATGGGGATGAATTCCAACATGAACTTACGCCTTCGAATGTCCCTGGTCTTGATGTAATCCAGCAAGGAAAACAAAAGTCAAAGGTAATCCCACAATGTTTTTGGTAATTCCATTGTGTTGATGGTAATTCCACAATGTTGTTGGTAATTCCATTGTAGCAATTCTTTAACCCCTTGGAAACAGAGTCTGTAATCCACTGGAAAAAGTCATATAATCCACAACGGTAAATCCACAACGAATGGAGGTGTTGCTTGATCAGCATACAGAGGGGTTCCCTTGGATTGAACTGAAGATGCGGCCACTGGATGAAGTGTGGAGACCAACGTCAGGATTGCAGGTCTCCTCCAGCGAAGGTTGTCGCTGGGTGGATGTCCAGTCGATGCCGTTCTGGTTCAATGTGACATGCAATTATGTGGTTTAAGGTGGGCTTATGAAGGGGATTTTACATAAGGCCTTAAACTATATGCACCTGGTGTGTAAGCTACTATGATTGGGAACAGCTACAGCTACCAGTTAAGGGATGGAACATGCTGAAAAGGGTAACTATCGGGATTTATACCTATAGAAGGGTGTTCCAAACTATTTTTCCATTCCTAACTTGGTTTAAGTTAGCTTTATATGGCAAAATATAGTTTGGTTCAATTGTCTGTTGTCTTTTAGACGAACGACTTGAGATTGGGTGTTTGGTTTCCCCATAAATGTTTTGGAAGTCTATGGCGAGACTCATCAAATAGAATTAGCTATCCCCCCGAATAGAATTGTTCGAGTAGGTTCGGCCTAAGCGTTGTGAGACCAATGTAGATTATGGTACTTAAGGTAGCATTAATATACATTGACTCCGCAAAGATTACATTTTAACAAATGAACTGCATGTTGGCATGGTTAAAGGCCTCTTAGTCTCTAACTTAACTACACACAAAATTCATTCTTGCTTGGGGTGTTCAGAAACAATACCAAAAACCAATTAAACGATGTCTCAACATCGACAAAAACAGTGACTAAGCAACCAGTAAAACAACGTTTCAACATTGACAAAAGTAGTGATTAAGCAACTAGAAAACGACGTTTCGGTGCGCCACTCACTCTGGATGTCAGATTTGCTCACGTTATCGCGTCTGGTAGCATTACCCTAACTGGCGTCACCCCCCTTCGGTCATGGGAGACCGCGAACACGGGTGAGGACGTCGCTCCGTGAGCTAAAGTTAGGCTGTCCTTGAGTAGTTTTAACTGTTTGCGCAGCTGAAAGAGGACTTTAAGGTCTGGATTGGAATCCAGTTCGACTTTCGATGGAGTGTATTTGTCTGGGTCAGTCAGATACAGTATCATCGAGTTAATTGCAGGATCATCAAACTTCTGAAGTTGGATGATGTCTGGGTCAGTTGAAAATGACTTTTCATATTTTAAAAGAACTTGGCGAAGTTTGTCTCTTTCTTCATCAGATGTCAGAGTGTCGGCTTGGGCGACCACCTGATCAATCTGTGATGAGACTGATAAGGGTTCTCGCTCCTTGGGGAGCTCCAACGAATCCTTTTCTGAGTCGTCGGACCTGTCTATGGGTAAGACACCATAAGTTTGAGGCCCTTGGTCGACGTCATCGGTTGAGAAAAGAGCTATGGCCTGTGTTGGTTTTGTGAACCATACTGGCCCAGTTTCTTGACTCGGTACCAGGTTATCTGGGAGTCCTCCCAGAAATGGAATGCCTAGTTCAAAATCATGAAAATCAGGTTCTGAGTGTTCAGCTTGCGATGACTCATCATCGTTTGTGTGTGAGTTTACCCCCCCTTCGTCCGATGAGGGGTTGTTGGAGGCCACAACAATAGTGTCTTGGTGTGTTTCACCGACATCTGTGATGACCAAAGTTTCTAACAACCTTTGTAGTTTCTCTGTCTCTTCCGAGCTCAGAGGTGTAGGGCATTGTATCTGGAACTTTTGTGATTTTATCGCCTCGGTTCATTTCGTCCGAGGTGGGGGAGGGTTAGGTACGTCTTTTGGGGGTTCCTCTTCGGACTTCCCCTGATAATATGGGTCCTCTTGGATCCCATATCTTTGCGACCTACGCACAGCCCATTTACGACAATCACGTTCATCCTCTGAAAGAGGAGCTTTTTTGTCCCAGCGTGCACCTTCATTATGCGGTTTGTTGGTTTGAAAATACTGCTTTTTCTCGCCTGTTTTAGGAGGAGGGGTCAAAGCACGCCGTCCTTCCATTTCTAGGGAGTGGGGTTTAACCTTTATACCAGGAAACACCTCTATGGGCGTCTTAGCATGAGAACATGCCTCAAACACATTCACAGCACACTGTTTAATCTCATTGATGGATTTTTCTCTGAAATTTGCCATAATTTGTACTGACATGCGTATGTCAGTGTGGAGATTTTTGCTGAAAACAAATTTAAAACCTTCTTCTTCCTCCATTCCGGTTTCATTTCTGTAACCCAGCTTTCCTCGGTACGCTCGGTAGTAAACTCGACTCATTACCTCTCTGACGATGAATCAGTGGAAACGGAGTTCCAGTTAACGCTACCGGTCCAGCGTCTCCGTAGGATGGCAGAGAACCGTCCGGAGTGGTGGCGGGACTTCATCAACAACAGTTCACCTCACGGGTGGACTCCACATGAGTGGAGTCCTTCAGAAGTTCCACTCAGATGTGGAAGATTACATAATTCCCACAAGACTCGGAAGAGCTCTGGATCATGCCTGGACTTCTGTTCTCCCAGCACTACTTCCGTTCGGTTCTGCTCCCAGAACTGAACTCGACTGCACTCGACTGGAGCTGCAAACGACTGAAGCCCGTTTGAACTAGGAAGTGCCGACATTTAAAGAGTTCTATTTCCGGTTCATTTGGGAGGTTCCTGATTGGTCAATTCGACCAAACAGAGGTGTGTTTTTGTGATGTAAGAGGTTATTAAAAACTTATATATATATATATAAATATAAATAAAAAAAATACTTTATTACACACATTTGATTAGATGTAATAAATCATTTTAATTCCTGTTTAAATGCAATTCATCCTGCCATACATGCACTGTCTTCAGACTTTGCCAGCAAATTAAAAGTTGAAGCTTAATCATTAAATTATTATCTTTGTGTTAGATTTATTTATAAATCACATTTAAACACTGCTTGTACCAATTAAATTAAATAAGAAGTAACACACACGTTCTCTATCACCGTCATTAGTCAGCAAACAAACAGCAGCTTCATCTACCAGAGAGACTGTCGTTACATTTTTTCACTTGGAAACAGAACAATGTGAATATTGTAGAGACTCACCTGCAACACACGAGTTGGGAGTGAGACATGTTGTGTCAGCTGTTTAGCTCCTTCGTCCTCTTCGTGACTCTGACATGTTTACGTTTCATCTCCATGGTTCTCCCGTGTCGTGTCATAAATTTTCAAAGCTGCATGTTTCAGTTTTTATATTTGTGAAGTTCTCCCACACTTTGGAGGAGTTGGGTCGAACAGTTTTCGCTGCGTCGGTCATGTGTAAAATTTACTCAATTTCTTTGAAAACACCACCTCTGCTCTACTTCCTCCTCCCACCTCGCTCTGTTCAACTCGCGCTGCAGAGGTTTTTTTTTTTCAAACTTTATTCAGTCAGTCAGCATTGACAATGAACTGCCCGTGAACTAAACGCCGCCGCAGCGCCGTGAAAGAGGCATAATCTCGCGACACAATGAATCGATAATGAAATTCTTTGCCAACGCTTTTAATCATCGATTTTTATTGATTTTTATCGATTTTATCGATTCGATGTTGCAGACCTAGATGGAATGCGATGTCGAAGATTCGGGAAATGCGCCCCGTGGTGAACAAATGCGGGATTAGCACAAGAACATTCGCGATGGCGACTGGGTGGACTAGCTGGAGCTCCTGCGGTCGCTGTAAGGCTGGAGCGGTGCTTTGCTGCGAGGGCCTCCAATGCTGCTTGCAGCATTAATTATTATTATTATTATCATTATTATTATTATCATTATCATCATCATCATTATCATCATTATTATTATAGAGATGAGACAGACAATTAGTCATATATACACAAACACACTCACACAGTGACAATTAAGATTAACAACTGATGGCCAGTATTTAAACATTTTCAGCAAAATTAATATTGAAATTGCACAACACAATATTTTACTGCCTAAATTGTCGCCCCCCCAAACTAGCTGAGCTATTGTGCTAATGCTCGTATGTACAAAAACAGGAACAAGTGGAAGGTTGGTTTCTACTTACATTTTTGTTACAGCTAACAACTATTTTGTTTGCATCTTCAATTTAAAATATACAATGTTCTTTGCTGCTACTTGTGTGAAGGTACAGTTGAATTAAGTTATATATTTCAGCAACCACAAGAAGTGGCAGCTATGGCAGCAACATACTCTCAGCACATTAACAAAGGAGACAAAGCAACCCCACTACATTCCACTGTCCAAAATTGAAAACAAAATTATCATTTTTTGGGGCATGCCTTGTTGTATTTTGGAGTCTGATTCTGCACTTTGGGACATGGGGCTGTACTTTTGATACAGAAGTCCTGATTAAGCACCTTCCCAACTCTCTAACATGTCGTCACATTATCAAGAACAGTGTAAAACTAGACTTTTTTTTAAAGCCTCAAATAACAAATTGTTGCAAAACATTAAAAATACTCATAGCAACAAATACCTAAATGAATCAACAAAAATCAACATCAGAAAATAATGTGTTGAGATGAAGTATACCTTTAGTTTTGAGTCAAAGAACTATCCCACTCATTTACAAAGAGCTACACTGCATTATCCTTTCTGGCTTCAACTTCTGGTTTTCGGTCCTGTCTCTAATTATAATACTGTTGATGTCCCAATGCTAATGCCATCCATGGTCTTAACTTGTACCTTTGATCTCCAAGTTGTCACTCAAACACCACTTTGGAGTAAACATTATCCACTAAAACTTTCATAGCCATTAATGCTTTTATATAAAAACTATTCTCTCTTTCATCCATTCCTTTAACCTCTACAGTTTCGTTAAAAGAAAGAAAGAAGGAAGGAAGGAAGGAAGGAAGGAAGGAAGGAAGGAAGGAAGGAAGGGAAACATCCTTTCACACATTTGTGAGTATTTAAAAAGCTACAGTGGGTCATTAAATGAGTATTCAGCTCAGCAGCGAACATTCTAATGGCTCTATGATGGAGTAGTCACAGTCACCATTAACGAGCAGATTTTAATCTTGTTCAACAACATACTTAAGCTTGTTAATATGCTCATACTGGCTAATTAGCAATAATTAGCCCTGTTAAGGCTAATGAGAATATATTTATTCTGTTGGTACATCTAAAAAAGATTCAGGAAAATTTTAAAGGAACCCAATGAAGTTTAAAAAAAAAAAATCAAGGGCCTATGTGTTTAAATTGAATAGTAATTTGTGATTTATTCATAGTTTTAACAAATTAGATCATTGTGGTGGTGTGCAAATACTTTAAAGGGCATTGCAGTTTCCTTTGTAAGATTGTTGTATGAGAAACTACATCACTGATTTGATTTTCTTGATCGTTTTCTGACGAGACTTAAATGAAAATAATTGTTCTATTTCACGTGGGCTTGCCCTTTAAGCCGCCCTAGTGAGTTTCATCCCGCGCGCAGCATGCCAACACTGAAAAAACTCTAGTCCACGCCCACCCACTGTGTGGGCCCCACCTTAGACCGCATAAATAGCGTGCGGGTCCGTAGTTCTCTCCATTTTCTTCAGCCAGCCAACACTGAACTCTAAAGCACAAAAGAAAAAATGTCCTCCAACAGAATGATTCTCCTCTGCCCAGCATGCAGGTCGGGCTTCATCCCCTCATTGGACCTGCACGTCATCTGTGAAGGCTGCCTGGGGACCGCCCATGCCCACCAAGCCGTGACGCTGCAGGCTGCTTGCCCGTCCTGCAGACTTCTCCCGGCCGAGAAGCAGCGCTGGACTGAACTTTTTTCCTAAATTGCAGAAGAGCCTGCGGAGCACTACCTGTTGCACAAGTTCCTGGACTTCCTCGATGTGAGGCAGGACTCGGACGTGTCCGCCTCTGAAGTGGAGACGGCCAGCAGCCTGACTTTTTTACCTCTCTGACGAGAGAATTGGAGATGGAGCTGCCATCGACAGGATGGTCCCAAGGCATCCAGTTATCCTCCATCACTCTCCTCCCAGCAGTCGTGCACTTGTCCATGCACTGCCAGAGATTATCCAGAAAGCGGCGATGGCGTGCGACCTGTACGTGCCCGGACCGGCGACCCCACTGCCCTCCAACCTCCTGGTGGGAAGATTTGCCGCTCAACAACCCAGCCACTGGGACCCAGTGGGGACTCGCTTCCTGGCAGTTTTGACATATTTAGCAGGTTCCACCTGAGAACTGCTAAAACTAAAAGCACCTGTTTCCACCTACGCGCCCATCACTAAGGTGGAGGGGCTGATTGACCACCGTTTCCTGACTTTTCTGCCGCTAGAGCCCAGCTTGTCATCTGTGTTTGGGGTGAGAGCGGCACAATACGTCAGACGATGTATCATCCCTCCATCCCACAGCGGCTGACTGGCCATGAGGCTCATTGATAGAATCCATCAGTGCGCGTCTCAGGAGCCGTTTACACGGCGCATATTTTGAGTGCATCCGCAGCTTTCTCTCTGTGGTTCTGCTGTTCATTTACATGACACCAGTGGCCCCGCTCTTTGAATCCGTAGGTTTCTGAACCCACCTTCCATAGTGGATGTTTTTCACTGACCTCCTGCTGATAATGTAAACATCTCCCGCTGAGGCTTTGTGTTAAATCACATACGCACACGTGGACAGATGCTATATTTCTATCAATAACATGGCGGCGGACACAGTGCTTTCTGAACTACAACTGATGGAATATATTTTTAATCTCGTAGTTAATCTATGTCAGATTCCAGGTGCTGTGACCGACATCTGTGTTGGAAGAGACACAGTCGGATCCAGTTCTAATGTCGCTGTTTATAGAACGAGGCACGTGCACACGTCTCACTGCACTAAATAACAGTTTAATAATAATAAACCATACCATACCATTTTATTTATAGAGCACTTAAAACGGCTACAAGGCCAACCAAAGTGCTGTACAGACAGAAAAACGGGCAACACACGATGCAATATACAAAATGAAGTAAATCAGAATATAGACATAAAATCGATGCAGATAATAAATATGACGACAAACCAGTGTGGAGCATACAGGTTCAAATCACAGATCATCTGGTGTTGAAAGCTACTGAATAGTAGTGAGATTTTAAACTGGATTTGAAAACCGAGAGGGAGGGGGCCAGTCTGACAAGCAGAGGTAACTCGTTCCAAAGTCTTGGTCCTGCTACAGAGAAGGCCCTGTCACCTCTGCACTTAAGACGAGTTCCTGGAACTGTGAGGAGCAACTGGTCCGCTCACCTCAGGGAACGTGGTGGGACATACGGTTGTAGCAGATCAGAGAGATGGGGGTGCGAAACATTTCAGCGATTTGTAGACATACAAGAGTATGTTACGTCTTCTGTTACAAATAAAGTCCAGTTGTTTTTGTATTGAACATTTTTTGAATTCATACAGGAGTATTTTGAACTGCATTCAAAGGTGAACCGGTAACCAGTGCAGTGAGGCCAAAACTGGTGTAAAGTGCCCTCTTTTGCCTGTACTGGTTAAAAATCGGGCTGCTGCATTCTGGACCAGTTGTAGTCGTGTAATGGAGGTCTGACTGATACCAAACAGGAGTGAATTGCAGTAATCAAGCCTAGATGTAATGAATGCATGTATTACTGTCTCCAGGTTATTTTTGGACAATATGGGCTTCAGTTTAGACAGCCGCCTCAGTTGGAAAAAACATGATTTAACAATATGTTTACGTGATTAAGTTTCAGGGAAGGGTCCATTATTACTCCCAGATTAGTGACTCTTTGTTTTTCTGACAGGGTTAGAGTGGAAAGGTCGATGCAGTGGTTTGTGATCGTGTCATTGGGAGGGAACAACATGACTTCAGACTTCTTTTCATTGAAACTTAAGAAATTTAAAGCCATCCAGTCCTTGATGTCAGCCAGGCAGTCGAGCAGAGGCTGAATAGAGCGTGTACCATTGTGTCTTAGGGGGAAGTAAATTTGAAAGTCGTCGGCGTAGAAGTGAAATGGTATGTTGTGTTTCTGGAAAATAGCACCAAGTGGCAGCAGGTATAAAGGGAATAGGAGGGGACCCAGGATGGACCCCTGCAGAAACCCCCATTTAAGCTCTGTCGCTGCAGAACTAAAATCCTTGATGGAGACACAAAAGGATCTGTCAGTGAGGTAGGATCTGAACCAATTGAGGGCTGTCCCTGTGAGGGCTGACCTGAACAGTATTTATGTTAGTTTGAAATATATAATGAAGCTCTCTGAGCTAAATGAAGCTATCTGGACATTATGCTCCTGTGCTCCAGCATCAACGTGTGGCATGGAGGCTGCACAGCTGCAGAAAGAAAAGATTTGCAGAGAGTGGTGAAGGCTGCACAGAAGTCTGTCGGAGTCTGTCTCCCCACCATCACAGACATCTACACCTCTAGATGCAGGAAGAGGGCCACCTGCATCATGAAGGACCCCACTCACCCAGCACACACACTTTTTGCCCCACTCCCCTCAGGAAGGAGGTTGAGGAGCATTAATTGTAGAACCACTAGACTGAGGAACAGCTTCTACCCCGAGGCTGTTAGACTCATGAATCTCTAACCAGAATAATCACTGTGAAAAAAATCATCATGTTGCTGCTGATCTGTTTCATGTTGCTGCTGATCTGTTTCATGTTGCTGCTGATCTGTTTCATGTTGCTGCTGATCTGTTTCATGTTGCTGCTGATCTGTTTCAATGTTGATGTGTTCATGCGTGCTCATCTGCTCACAGACTCATCTTCATGTTGGTGCTGATGTTCGACGTAATGTTTTAATGTTATCAGTGCTTAGTGTATATTTAATTGATGTTTTTTTTAGTTCATATCTTAGATCTTATTACTGTTTTTCTTTTACATTTTATTGTTGGATGTAACTGGGACCCTGTGTACATAATTTCGCTCCACCACATGTACCACATGAGGTGCGAATGACAATAAAGAAACTCTGACTCTGATTATGTAATTCAAATTGTGATTAAACTGATGTTAAACATATTGCATGTTATTAAAGTTGTAAATGAAGACATCAGGTTTAATTTTTTATTTATTTATTCAACACCACAAACTGTATGTCACACAAACACTGATAAATAAACTGAACACACTATTAAAAACAAGTTAACTGAACTATACATTAATGAACTGGACTCTGTTTTCATCCTGGATATACTCAATCAACCTTTATTTATACAGGTAAATCCCATTGATCCTCGAGGACTCATTTACAAGAGAGACCTGAAAATACTGGTCCCATCTTGTCCATCTGGCTCGTTCAGGCCGTCACTCCTTTGATTAATGCAGCTTAAAACATTGAATGGATTGAATAAAAGAACTGCAGGGAATTTTAAATAAATAGTTCATCCAACCTCTCTCTCTTCGACGTCCTCCTGCACTGCACCTGGGCCGAGCCTCATTCAGATCCGGTCCGCCTGGTGGAGGACAGCTTCCTCTTCTTTCAGGAAAAATAAAAATAAAAACTTGGTAGTTGTGTGACTGAAGTAAACACAAGCTAACATTATTAAGAACGTTGCTTTACCTGCTGTAAATCAGCTACTGATTATCACGGAGTAAAGTCCGACATCGTCGTCGACTCGGTTCTGGTCCACTCAGCGACAGCTGTTCGATGAAGCTTTTTTTTTTTTTTTTTGCTTATAAATGAACGTTATTTACAAACGTTGTTGAAATTTGTTAATGATCTGTCTTACTGAGACATCTAAGCCATTCCATTCTACAAATACAAAAAACCAGCAGAGGAATGAAATGGTTATCTTTGAGAGAGAAGCAACTTTGACAGAGCAACTAAACAAGTTTTCATGTTCCATCTATTCTTTATATCTTTTTCACTACAGCTCCCCAAACAAGGAGGTGATATCAGGATTTTGTCTCAGCTGAACGATCCTCACGCTTCTGTGCTTTCACATAACCATTGCTTGAAGGATGAAACAGAACCTAATATGGAAAGTTGGATGATTTCTCTGAGCAACCGTACATTTGTGCAAAACGGAAATAGGTTCTGAGCAAAATAAATGTGATTTCTCCTCTTGAATAGTTTTAAAAAGGTCAAAACCCAATCTGACAACTCATGGTGTGAGTCTCAATCACTAACAGTGCAAACAATCTGTAGGTGCCGCGTACATTTTTGTTGTTTGTTGAGACATGTAAACATCAGATCAGTGATCAGTCAAGCATGGGAGCCATTTTTCATTGTAGTGGCTGCTGTCAGTATTTTAACTCTGCGCAAAAGTTTTGAGTTATCCATAATTTCTGCATGTTTTACTTTCAGGTAGCAAGATCCATCCATCCATTTTCTTTACCCGCTTATTCCATTTTGGGTCACGGGGGTCGCTGGTGCCCATGTCCAGCAATCACTGTGCGAGGGGCGGGGTACACCCTGGACGGGTCGCAAGTCCATCACAGGGACACATAGAGACAAACGAGACAAACAACCATTCACTCTCTCACTCACACCTAGGGACAATTTAGAGTTACCAATCAGCCTAACATGCATGTTTGTGGTCTGTGGGAGGAAACCGGAGTACCCGGAGAAAACCCACGCATGCACCAGGTAGCAAGACTTTTTTGTAATTTTTATTACTGCCTGCTGCTGAAAGGTGTAGAGCAGGGCTATTCAACTGAATTGCTCAGGGGGGCACAGTTACTGAAACCCAAGAGCTCAGGGGCCAGACACCCAGCAGTTACTGTCATTAAGTAAGTTTGTTTTACATTTTAAAATCTAGTTTTTATTAAAAAAATGAACCTATTGGTGGACCGAACTGAGCTCACTGGTGGGCTTGATTTGGCCCCCGGGCCGCCATTTGAATAGCCCTGGCATAGTGTCTGTGAGTGCACGTGTCTATCTGTCTGCCTATCTTTCTGTTCATCTGTCTGATTAAAGTTTGACATGAAACCCAGTTTAAGATAACTGCTTCAGACAATAAAAAAGACTTAAACACAACTTTAAAAAAACTAAAATGTTTATAAATCAGTTAAATTGACAGATTTTGGCCTAAAGTTTAAAGTGGTAGTTGCTGAGAATGATCCTGAACACCTATTCTGAGTGCTAACAAATCACACAAGATCTTTGTTCGATACACATGCCTTAAACTATTTGCACTCAAGTTTGTAGGTCTGTTAGCAAAATATTTCATGAACTAGATAGATTTTAATGGGACTTTAAGGAAATATTCATTAAATATAAATCTACAACTGATTAACTTTTTGTAAGTTCAAGAAGGCCAGTACTACCAACTCATCTTAGAAAGAACAAAAGTGGCTAGAACTCAGTCGGTTTTAATGACATTAGGTTCAATTTGTTGTGGTGATTGCTGAGTGTTATCACAACACACCTTGAGCATGAAATGTTGCAATATCATATAAGGTCATGTGTGTAATATTTAAGATTTGGCCAAAATGGTCCAAACTCTTCATTGCTTAACTCGAGATTGTCTTAGTCTAAAATTCTGGCATGAAATGCAGAAGGTGATATGCATTCCTTCAAGAACTACTAGGTCTTTTATGTAAAAATCTTTAAGTCTACTTTTTTCTGGCTTTGACGTTTTTATTGTTTTCATAGGTAATTTTGCAGCATTTTCAAAACATAAAAAATCAGTTGTTTAAAAACTTTTGCGTAGTATTGCACATCCCAGTGTTTACTGGGTACTGAATTGATGCTTTGCCTTGGTGTTTCCTAGTCCTCTGTTGTGGTGGTGCTGGGATTACTCGGGGGGATTAGCAGGATACTGGCAGCACCCATCAATGGGACAGAAATGACAGTTCCCATCATGCACTTTCCCGCTTCAACCCTTTTGCCACTTCCCGGACTTAAAGCGCCGCAAACAGCAGATTACACGAGCTCAACAGCAGAGGAAGAAGTCGCACATCACACAGTGGAGATTAGGCTAAACAAACTTGTCTTCTGCTGCTTAGAGGCATTCAACCCAAACACAGAAAGTTGTCTCTCATGGCTCGGTTTGGAGAAGATTAGGGAGCTTCTGGCGGCGCTGCCCTGCTCTAAAGTTTGTAAAATAAACCCTTACTAATGTACAAATTAAAGAGAGCTACTATCATAAATTAGATATATTAAGTAATGCTATTTCTGCTCAGTAAAATTGGTAGAATGTCCATTTTTGTGTCCATGACTGCAGGAAATGATGCCAATACAACTCTTCAAATAGCTGTTCAATATCTAACACAGAGATCCAAAGATCAGAATCACATCTCTAAGTTTAACTTTTGTTTAACACTAAATCATTAAACTGAGCTAACTTGAACGGCTTTAGGGCCTTTGAAAAAGGCAAGAGACCTGGCTTTTTTCTGTGTTTGCTCAGGACTCTGCTTTGAACTTTTTCCATTTTTTAAACTTGGTATTAATGTTTGGTGAAAAGCAGCAGCAGGAAGTGTACAGGCATATCACATGAAAAACAAAAAAACTATAAAAACCTCAGACAAGGCAAGTTCTTTGTCATTTAATAATCAGTTCTTTTACATGTTTTAAAATGTTGGTTTTGTTTGTTTCCTCCAATAAATTTAAGAAAAGCTTCAATAATTGAACTAGTACTAGTATAACATTATTTCTTGAAAAAATGCATATTCCCTAACGTCTTTCATACCCAATGATTACTTTTTAAAATGCTCCATGAGATAATTTGCATTGGCTCTTATAATGGCAACATTTCAAACGTATCTATGTGATCACGTAGATTTGGATTAAATCATTCTCAGCGATTATTTTTCATTAGAATTCAGTAAAGCCTTTTGGTGGTTGACAGTAATGCATTGTACTAAATGGCGGCACGGTGGTGAATTTGTAGAGCAAGAAGGTTACCAGATCAAATCCTGGCTTGGGTGGAGTTCGCACCATGTTCGCGCATACATGGGCTTCCTCTGGATACTCCGGCTTCCTCTCATGGACCAGCCCGGTTCAGTTCAGCTCAGTACAGTTTATAGCAATTTTCCACTATCATTTTTTCTCAGAACCGGACCCTTTTTGGTCCCTTCTTCTCAGTGGTACCAAGCGAGCCGAGCCGGCACCAAAACATGACGTCAAAACACTGTTGGTCACTGATTGGTCAGGGGGCGGAGTCTGGGATGGAGGATGGAAAATATGTTTGAAAACATTTTATGTAAAAAATATATATATATTTTTTTTTTTAATCAGTGAAGATAAATAAATAAATTAATTAATAAATGGTGCCAGCTTCATCATGAAATCCTGTTGTCACTTTAATGACTATTAAATAATCTGTTAAAGTTAACTCAGCTGAAAAATCATAAAAATACACAAAATTATTGGATCTCTCATTAATATTTCCCTCAAACATGTTTAAAGAAAAGCTACGGCCTTTAGTTCAACTTTATTCTTACTCACAGATGAACAATAAACAAAACAAAAATTAAACTTTAAAGCAAAGCTAAAAATAAAAATATCTGTGAACAAGAAATAAAACCCCATATCTAAATTGAACAAAAAAAAAAAGTAGACTCAATGAGCGCAAATACATCAAATGATGAAGAAAACGTACAATTTTTTAAATATAGATGTTTTTGTAGAATCTGGTTCATCAGAGATTTAATGGTGAACTAAAGTCCATAAATTGATTGATTGATTTTTATTGTCAATTCTGCATATGTACAGGACATACATAGAAATTGAAATTGCGTTACACTCCTACTCAAATTGCAGCAAACAACAACATTAGCAAAAATAAACTAACACAACTAGTTATATAAAAAAATATAAAAGTGAACAGCAGCAGGACCTCTGATGCAACGTGCTCAATAGTGACTAACAGGAGACAAAGGGACGCTGACTGAAGACAATAACATGATGAGAGGTAGATAATGGATGTGCAAGGCCAGAGTAAACAATAGTGCAATATAAAGTATAAACCTGAGAAACTTAGTAAAGTGAAGGTGTGCATACCGGTTCTATATAGTCACAGTTATGTACTGATGAGGTGATTAAGTGGAAATGACAATACCAGAATTACCAGAATAAAGAATAAACAGGACGAGTTGATCATAACAGTAGTGCAAAATATAATGCAATAAACAGTAGAGTGAGCTTGTAGGCTGTTAAAGTGACCGATTCATGAACTATTCATAAAACTAAATAAATGTCCCAGAGCAGTTTTGAAGGGGGG
>NC_056505.1:31014786-31028218 GCF_014905685.2 Nematolebias whitei
TAAACATGAAACGAGGAACATTCTGTTCTTTGTGTAAACGAAACTCTTTAAATCCTTAAAATACAGCCACATTTTCTAAAAAGTTGGGACACTCGGTGAAATGTAAACAAAACCAGAAAGCGATGATTTGCAAATTTCACAAATCATATTGCAAAATGCTCTTCCAGCTGATCTTATTAGTAAATTTCATATTTCTACAAGACTATACTAAACCTGACACTGCGCCTGTTCTAGCAGCGGTAGAAGAGTCTGAGTACAGAACTGACTTCTCACCAACTAAAAACCTTTGATGCAACAAGAAACAAATCACCAAAAGAAGACCCAGTTAAACAGCTAGAATCTTGCATCGGACCAAAACAGAACAACACCTCCTCCAAATCCTCCAGCAGCTGATCTCCTCGGCTCCTACATGTTTACAGACTGTTGGTAAAAGAGGAGGAGATGCTTCAGTGAGAGATATGACTCTCTCCTTTAAGTTGGAAGATGTGTTGCTATCAAAATCAAAATTACTTTGTTCTCTTCTGAAAGTGGTCCAGGATCTTAGTTCCAACATTTTATACGTTTATGTTCCACGGTCGAAGCAGATGGTCGCTTGTCCTGAGAAGGTTCTGCTAAAGGTTTCTTCCTCATGAGGGAGTTTTTCCTTTCCACTGTCGCCTTCATGCTTGCTCAAGATGAGAGTCTGTGATGGAGTTAAACTCAAAGCAGTCTGCTCCTCAGATAAATAATGTTAAATTATTATTTTTATATATGAATGTTTCTGTTCAGTGTCCTGAGGTGACTTCTGTTGTGACTTGGCGCTATATAAATAAATTGGATTGAATAGTGAATGAATTTATAAGGTTTGCAAATCATTGTGTTCAATTTATATTTTACACAATGTTTCAACTTTTTGTGACTTGGGGCTGAACATTTGAAGTATTTTTTTTTTTTTTTTAAACCTTTATTTGAAACATCAGTTTACAAACAAAACAAGGCAACAACATCAGCACAGAACATCAGTTTTCACAGGTTGAATTGCATGCACTCAAAGCAAAAAACAAACAAACAAAAAAACAAACAAACAACAAAACAAAATAAACAAAGAATGAAAATGAAACAAACACCGAGGTTTAAGCCAAATCAAAGTTGTTAATCAAACTACAAAGTTGTTGAGCAGATTTACTTTTAACTAAATTTAAAGACTCACGAAAACAAATTAGGAAATTTTTCCAATGACTTAAATTTGGGTTAACTTTAAAAAATCTGCATTTATGAACAAAAAACTTTCCCAGTAAAACTAAATTATTGATTACAAATTCTGTTTTGGAGTTTTGAAAATATATACCAAATTTGATTATTGTTAGACTCAAAGCTGGCAGTTCAACTCCTTGGTCCTGGAGCCAACCCCACATTCTGCTCCAGAAGTCTTGTGTGACACAACACTGGAAGAAAAGATGATCCAGAACTTCATCTTCATCGTGGCAGAACGAGCACCCAGCAGTATCAAATTTAAATCTAATCTTTAAAAATGCATTAGTTGGGTACATACTGTTTAGAATTTTAAAATGGACTTCCTTGAAGTTTAACACCAAAGTTCATGCTCAATAATCCAGGTATAAAACCCACCAATGTTCAGTCAGGTCATCTGGATGGTTTAGCACCAGCAAACTGTTATTTTTTTTCCCACTATGGAGTGTGCTGCTGTTGTGGGAATCAGTTTTGTTTGGTGGCTCCTTAGATTGAAGAAGTCCTTTGGATGAAACATCTCAGCTTTAAAAAGAAATTGTCCGGATGATCTGACTACTTGGATTATTGAGCATGAACTTTGGTGTTTTGAACCAGTTCGGCATGACTGTCACAGAGGAGTTGACGGGGGAGAGGGCGGGCCATGGAGGCCATCTTGGCACCAGCAAACTGTTTTATCCCCCCTGTGGAGTGTGCTGTTTGTGGGAATCAGTTTTGTTTTAGTAGCTCCTCAGACTGAATAAGTCCTTTGGATGAATGATGAAACGTCTCAGCTTAAAAAAGAAACCATCCAAATGACCTGACTGAACATTGGTAGATTTGAAGTTTTAAGTACTTTCATTTCATTTTTAGTACTGCGGCTGCTGAAAGTGAAAGGCTGAAAATCATGTATTTGCCTGAGTCTCTGTGTGTGTTTGTCTGCTGTGTTAGCAAAATACCTCTTGAACCACTGAAAAAATCCTAATGAAACCCTTAGAAAGTAGTTACTGAAAGTGTCTCCGATTGAAAACACATTTGGAGTCGACACAGTTTAAGATGTCCACCACAGCTAAACAACTTTAACCAACATGAAACCAGTTCAAGCTTTAAGAACATTTATATCTGAAGTTGTTTTTTATGCTTCTAGTAAAACAAATGTATATATATATATATAAAAAAGGCAACCTGTAAATGAAATAGAAAGGATCATTTTCATTTGCAGACATGGAACGATGATCAAAGACTTTATCAACAAAACGCTGCCATAGAGTGAGCGCTTTGTCTTGTTTGTGCTGATAACATTTTTAACAAAGCATTTGACATAATGTGACGCAGCAACACTGTAAGGCACAGAACATGTTCTTTTAAAAAGATTCTTGAGCACTGATGCTTTTTGACTTGTTTGAGGAGGAGGAGGTGCTCTGGTTTTCAGATCTATGAGAGATTTGTGAGGCTTGAACAGCTGGAATAGATGGTGCAGCTGATTTGCTCTCCTGTGTATCAGCTGAGGGCAAGCCCTGCTCTTATTGCCTGCTGATGGTGGAAAGGGTTCCCCTCAGCATGCATCAGATGTGATTCATTAAAGGATCTTCCTTCAAGTTTTGAGAAATGAAAATCATCTGATGCAAGAAGAGGAGCACAAGTGACCCATGAAACCCAAGTATGAGACATGAATGGGTTGTATCCTACAGCGTGAGCTCTGGTGTCAAACAGCACATCGGTCACTGTGGCCTCCAGGGGGACATGGGACAGTCCAGATCCTGCCTCCATCCACGAGACATGAATGACGCTCTAGTCTGCATGGGCAAGGAGGAAAAGGACACACGCTGCTGTCTTCCCATGAGACCCACTGTGTTTGGACGGTTCTGACATGCAGAGTCACTGCTTTGTGAGATTTGAGGCCACCTCCACAGGCTTGCTGCTGGACTGGATGAATAAAGATGAAACGCAGAAGAGATGGCTGAACGATGGACAGATGTATCAAATGCCAGCAGTCATGAGGGGACAAGATGAATGATACTGAAATGAAATAAAAAAAGAAGCTTCAGTCCTTCCTAACTGGGATGAATAACAATTAATAATTTATGAATAAACAGCACTCAGTGTGAATTCTTTTATCATAAATCTAGTTCTAGATACTGCGTGTGTTCTATGATGCTTGTAGTTCTGGTGGTGGGTAAAGTTGTTAAAGCTAACTGTTTAATGGTTACAGTCAAACAAGATAAAAACATGTAATGAATACTTTGTGTAGCCATCATCGTGTGTTTTTTTATCTGTAGGCACCATATCAGCAGTGCATGTTTTGGTCAGCCTTTAACAATCTGTAAAATCAGATATTAAATGATTAAAGATTATTTCCAATGTGAGTAAAACTCACCATCACCTTAGAAAGAAGATTATCATATTTTTATTCTCTGTTTTTATTGTGAATGTTTATGAAGCATTCACACTGTTGTGAGCCATTTTTCTTCCGTGCGTTTTTCGGCGTGATTCTCGTCCCGCAGTTTTCAATCTATTTCAACAAATACATCAAAACGTTCAGCTCCTCCAGGACTATCCTGCTATGACTTTTGATAATTGGTGCATTTACCTTTTTCAAATATTTAGCCTTTTCTGACACTTTGCTTCTCATAGAAAATGAATTGAGCTCATTTTGCATCCTTCAAATCTTTAGAACTGTTTACAACCTTTTACTGCTCTTTTCACATTTTGGGCTGTTCAGCTTCTTTCATCTTCCTTGTGCAAATTTAAACTTTTTCAGCTACTTTCAGCTACTTTCAGCTGTTTTTTTCAGATGTGTTGTGCTCCTTTCAGGTTCTTGCTGCTAACTAGAACATTTTTATGTTTCCTCTAACTTCTTTCTGCTAATTTCAGTTTTTTTTTTGTCAGCTTATTTCTGTAAGTTTCTGCTTTACTGCTTTATTTATTTATTTTTTAGCTATTTTTATGGTCATTTTAGCTTTTTCTGCTAATTCTGCATTTATTGCACTCATTGAAACTTTTTTCCAGTGTAATGCAGCAAAAATGTGCTCTCTCCACTTTCTTCTGGTATTTTCAGCTGCTTTCTGCTCCCCCCCCCCCTTTTTTTAAAGTTATTTTTCAGTTGTTTGTTGACTATCTCAGCTTTTTTCCAGATAATTTTCACGTTTTCCGGCTCATTTCTGCTCTTTCAGCCTAATTGGGCAAATGAGTTCTTTCAGCTTTCTTCTGCTAATTTAAGCTTGTTCTACAATTTTAGCATTTTTTAGCTAATTTCAGCTGTTTTCAACTAAATTCAAGTTGTTCCTGGTAATTTCTGCAACTTCCAGCCTAATTAACTTATTTCTATTAATTTCAGCTTGTTATGCTCCTTTCAGCTCCTTTCTGCCAGTTTCAGTTATTTCAGCTACTATTTAGCTGTTTTGATGCCGATTTTAGCTTTTTCAGCTAATTCCATTTTGTTTAGCTCATTTCAGCTCTTTCTGCTTCCTTCTGGTAATTTAAGCTTCTTTCTGCCTTTTCAGCTGTTTTTTTTAAATATTTTTTAGCTAATTTCATATTTTTTGTGCTCATTTCTGCTTATTTAAACTTAAGTCAGCAAGTATGTGCTCTTTCTGCTTTCTTCTGCTAATTTAGGCTTGTTTTTCCTTTTCAGGTACAACTCAGAATTTTTTTAAGCTAATTTCAGCTGTTTTTCAGCAAGTTCTTCAGCAATAAGCATTCACACTGCATTTTTGCAGGAAATGCAATTTCTCTAGTTAAAAAATTATTTTTATGCATTTTTCTCAGATCTTCTATCAGAGAGGTAGGGCAGATGAAATTAAATAAGTCCATTCAAATGACTACATGGTTCAGGGAAATATTTTTGAATTTCTGCATTCATGCAGCATCTAAATGTAATTTCAACAGAATAAAATGTTGTGATAAAAAAAGTATTTTTGTGACATGGGTACAACCCTGGGTGTTTATTTATCTAAACAGGGGCCAGGGGTAAATAGTTTCTCTGATAATAGATATGTGTGTTAAAAAATATTTTCTATCAACTGTCTGTGTTCAGTTGAGCAAGTGTTTTGACAAAAGACAGAGTTGGACATTGTATATAATTAGACAATACTCTAATAACACAGCCATAGTAGAACCGATCATTTACACTTCAGCTATTTATCGATGGATCCTCTCCAGCGTTTCCATGACAATGAAACCTAAAATTAAGGGTCATCAAATTAACAAAACACTCAGCTTTAAATCGCCACAAACACAGCTCTTATCACAAAGTTCCTTAAGTGCTAACAGGTTCTTTTATCTAATCTTAAACAAACAAAATAATAATTTCTGGAGATCAGTTATTACACCACTCAGACCCATCGTCAGCAGCATGAACTCAGTGACATACAATATTGCTAAACATCTGGCTGGTATTTTAGCTCCTCTTGTTGGAAACACACCTCATCACATAAAGAACTCCATTGATTTTGCTAACAAAGTTCAACACTTGAAACTAACCCCAGGAGAAACCTTTGTATCGTATGATGTGACTTCTCTTTTCACTTGCATACCCATCTCTGAAGCAGTAGAAACCGTCAGAAAACAACTTCTACAAGACAAGGACTTAATCAACAGGACCAACTTCACCCCAGACCAGATCTGCACCCTGTTGGATCTCTGCCTCTCCACCACTTATTTCAAGTTCAATGACAGTTTTTACAGACAGACGCACGGCTGTGCCATGGGATCTCCAGTGTCACCCATTGTTGCCAATCTCTACATGGAGGAAGTGGAACAGAGAGCCCTACACTCCTATGAGGGAACAATGCCAAGCCATTGATTCCGTTATGTGGATGACACCTGGGTCAAAATCCAAGCTAAGGAAATAGAAGCGTTCACCAGACACATTAACTCGGTCGATAACAACATCAAGGTCACCAGAGAAAATGCAAACGACAACGAGCTGCGTTTTTTGGACTGTTTGGTTCAGATGGAAAAAGAGGACAGCCTCAACATTGAAGTTTACAGAAAACCAACCCACACAGACCAGTATCTTCTGTTTGACTCCCACCATCCACTGGAACACAAACTCTCTGTCATCAGAACTTTACAACATCGGGCCGAACGTGTCCCCACGAAGACAGAAGGGAAGGAAAAGGAACAGAAACACGTTCAAGAAGCTCTTCAAACATGTGGATGTCCTAACTGGGCTTTTGTCAAGTCAGCGAGGAAATCTACAAAACACACCAATAAACAGAAAAAGGAAAACAGCAGACGTAAAAACATTGTCGTCCCTTATGTTGCTGGAGTATCAGAGAAATTCAGAAGGATTTTCAACAAACACAACATCCCAGTACATTTCAAACCCAGCAGGACTCTCAGACAGAGGCTGGTCCACCCTAAGGACAACACACCCATACACAAAGAGTGGTGTAGTGTATGCGGTCCAGTGCAGTGAGGACTGTCCAGACCTCTACATTGGAGAAACTAAACAGCCTCTTCACAGACGCATGGCTCAACACAGGAGAGCCACCTCCTCTGGACAAGATTCAGCTGTTCACCTCCATCTCACAGATAAGGGACACTCTTTTGAGGACCAAAATGTGCACATTTTGGACCGAGAACACAGATGGTTTGAGAGGGGGGTGAAGGAAGCAATTTATGTAAAAAGAGAAAAGCCGTCTCTTAACAGAGGAGGAGGCCTCAGATTTCCACTTTCAAAAACATATAATGCAACTTTAAAACAGATTCCCAGCCGGTTTTCACAGCTGATGGGAACAGAGGGGTCTCATCTGTGAATTAGAGGAACAAAGACCTACTGTTAAGGTGTTTAGGTGTGAACTGCCAATCTACATATGTGTGTGTGTCTTATGTGTGTTTGTCTTATCTCACTCAGCCTTATAACCTGAATCCCTCACTTCACTGCTCTTTGAATTGAGAAAGCTCCTCGGGTGAAGAGCGAAACGTCTTCTGTTACAAATAAAGTCCAGTTGTTTTTGTATTGAACGTTTTTTGAATTCATCATGTCCTGGATGACTGAGAATCTTCACCAGCATATCAGTTATTATTAAAAAAAATTTGTTTTTTTTTGTCATCTATAAAATAACCTGGGCAGCACAGTGGCACAATTGGTTGAGGTGCCGCCTCTCAGCGAGCAAGTTGTCCCAGTTCAAATCCTGGCCGGGGGCCTTTCTGGGTGGAGTTTGTATGTTCTCTCCGTGCATGTGTTGGTTTTCTCCAGGTACTCCTGTTTCCTCCCACAGACCAAAAACATGCATGCTAGACTGATTGGTAACTCTGAATCGTCCCTAGGTGTGAGTGAGAGAGTGAATGGTTGTTTGTCTTGTTTGTCTCTATGTGGCCCTGTGATGGACTGGAGACCTGTCCAGGGTGTCCCCCGCTTCTTGCACAGTGACTTCTGGACATGGGTACCAGTGACCCCCATGACTCGAAAAGAAAGAAGTGGGTATGTCATGATCTGAGCTTGAGGTTGAACCCAGGGTGCAGACAAAACTCGGGAACTCATGGATTAGAAAAAAGATATACACAACAAAAAGAGCTGATGTGGCAGCAAAACTTACATGTGGGGAGGTGATCATGGGAGGAGCAGGAACAGAACAGGATGTAAAGGAGAACAACACACAGACCAAGAGAAGGGGACAAGAACACCCGTGATTGACAGTGAAGGACACCTGGGGTGATGAGGGTAGTAGACATGTGTGTAGGAGCTGGATAAACCCAGTGTGACAAGCAACACACACCAATCCTCAGGGTAAACATAATGGATGGATGGATAAAATAACCCACTTTTATAATTATTTATTTATTTACAAAGTATTTTCAGCTGCTTCTTTCTTCAGGGATCGCCACAACGAACTAACTCGTATGATGTTGTGAATTATTTTTATGCCAGATGCTCTTCCTGACACAACCACAGACCACTGAGCTACCACAGCCCTCTGTGTGGAGCAGAGAGCTGCTATCTAGGGCACCCGGGGGAGCAGATGGTGGGGGTAAGGGCCTTGCTCAAGGGCCCAGATTGGGGCAAATGAGGGTGGAGACAGGTGTGCATGTTTCACCTTTTACACGCACAATTTGATGTTGTCGGTCCAGGGAATCAAACTAGCGACCTTCCACAGGCTCACCTTCTCCCACCTATGTGCCACCACCCTAATAAATAAATAAAATAACCCACTTACGTAATATTATATTGCCATGGCTGTTCTGTATTCATTAAATAAACTGCCTATCTTTACCATCTTTGTTTCACTAACAGGCGGGTGATTAGATAAATAGAAGAAGTTTTCACATTTTTTATGTCAGACTCACTTTGCAGTCTGAGTGTTGAGGCATGTTAAAAGTCGGTCCTCCACAGTTCTTCAGAAACCAGGAGTTCTGCTGCTGCCTAATGGCCTCAGTCAAACTTTCACTTGAAGTGAACTATAGAAATTCCATTAGGATATTGACATCCAGAATGTGACCCAAAGTTTTACAAGTTCATATCATCATGTTCATTCTTTGTTAAGGAGACAGCTTGAAGTTAAGCTCAGAAGCCTTTTTAATTCTTTGATGCTCTACTCAGCTGATCAGTTGTCCTCCAATGATCCCTGTCATAAAGTACTAAAGTCAGATTTTTGTAACCAAATGTCGATAAGAAAGAAAATCTTCAGCCATGTTATTTTGTGGCTTAGTTATGTTGTTGTTAGAAATTCCTGGAACCTATTGTAATTTGGTGTTTCCATCCCACAGATGTGAGCAGTAAAGAAATGACTGACAGCAGGAGCCCTGTGCCTTTCCCCGTCTTCCTGCCCGTCAACTACGAGGTACGGGATGCTGACTATCTCTTTCTTAAGGAGGCCGGACAGGACTTCATGAGGAACTCCAGCATGCAGAGTCACACACAGCCCTTTGTTATTTTAAGAGCCAGCCGCCAGCCAGCTGTCAGTGCCAGCTATGGAGCCATGTCCACAGAGAGGCTTGTGCCGCTGGATTTGATGCAGTCTGTGCAGCTCTTCAATGCTCCAGACGTCTTTACGTTCAACTGGAAAATCCAGGCCTTTGTGCTGACGCCTTGGGTATTCTCCTCCAAACCCAAAGTGCGCGTCCTCTTCTATGTAGCAGGGAGAGATTGGAGCAAAGAGGAGGGAGCTGTGGATGAGCTGCCATGTGTGACAGTGTATGGTTTCTGGCAAACTCAGGAGGTGAGGGCTTCCTGTGCCATTGGAGGAGAGAGGGGAACCTGCATGGCTGAGCTGGTTCCTGTGCTGGGCTGGTTTGCTCTGGGGTCAGATGGCACCAGCAGAGAAAGGCAGGATCCATCTATGGGGAACCCAGTGGAGCTGTACTACCAGGCTAAGCCCAGAGTCAACGGAAGGTGTAGTTTTGTGAATGGAAGTCGATGGAGTGGATCACAGCAGCAGGAGCCACAGACTGAGAACGTTCCCGTCACGCCCATGCAGAGGATTGGGAGCGTGCATCTCCTGCAGGTACCCAAGGGAATGGCGACGCTTTCGCGGCTCAAGCTCGGCAATGCCATCGTCATCCGGACGTCCTCTAAACCTCTGAAGAAGACGGACATCGCAACTTTCTACATACTGATGGCCAGCTCTGCACAGCTGACCAACTTCACTCTCAGGTAATCAGAAAAGATGTGAATGGGTTCAGCACAGAGAAAAATCCCTCTTTGTCATTTCAGTAAAGGGCCACTGACAGTATTAGTCATCTTCCCTAATTCTTACACTAATCCGCCGGCATCAAAACTAAAACCATATCAGGGGCAGTGAGAGGCAGAGTGGATTATGGCATTTCTCTGAAAAAATCACAATGGTCTTTCTGAGAAATGTGATAGAACATTTGTTTGATGACATTACAGCCTGCCTCAGGAGTGGCAGCCCTCAAGTTTGATGTGGGGCAAATTAAGTCTCCTGTGACTTATTATATTTAAAGGGGGGGGGGGGGGGGTATCTGGACTGTATCAGTGGATGAAGATGGAAATTAATAGCAAGGCTAAGTTAAATTTTATTCTGTTTTTTGGCTGAAAACCGGATCATTTAGTCAAAGCCAAAGTTTCTTGATTTGTCATTTGCACCACATGTGGTACATGTGGTGGAACAAAATTGTGTACACAGGGTCCCCGTTACATCCAACGAAAGTATAAAATGTAAAAGAAAAACAGTAATAATATCTAAGATATGAACTAAGAAATACATCCATCCATCCATTATCTTTTACCCGCTTCTTCCATTTTGGGTCACAGGAGTCGCCGGTGCCCAGTCACTGTGCAAGGGGTGGGGTACACCCTGGACAGGTCTCCAGTCCATCACAGGGACACATAGAGACAAACAAGACAAGCAACCATTCACTCTCTCACTCACACCTAGGGACAATTTAGAGATACCAATCAGTCTAACATGCATGTTTGTGGTCTGTGGGAGGAAACCAGAGAAAACCCACACATGCACAGAGAGAACATGCAAACTCCACCAAGAAAGGCCCCCAAACCAGGATTTGAACCAGGACAACCTCCTCGCTGAGAGGCAGCAGCTCTTCCAATTGTGCCACAGTACCATACCATACCATACCATACCATACCATACCATACCATACCATACCATACCATACCATACCATACCATACCATACCATACCACTTTATTTATAAAGCACTTAAAACAGCAACAAGGCCAACCAAAGTGCTGTACAGACAAAACAACAGGTAACACACAAAGCAAAATACAAAATGAGGTAATAGAATATAGACAAAAAATGATGCAGATAATGACGACAAACCAGTGTAGAGCATACAGAATCAAAACACAGATCATCTTGTGTTGAAAGCTATTGAATAGTAGTGAGTTTTTAAACGGGACTTGAAAACCGAGAGGGAGGGGGCCTGTCTGCCAAGCAGAGGTAACTCGTTCCAGAGTCTTGGTCCTGCTACAGAGAAGGCCCTGTCACCTCTGCGCTTAAGACGAGTTCCTGGAACTGTGAGGAGCAACTGGTCCGCTGACCTCAGGGAGCGTGGTGGGACATACGGTTGTAGCAAATCAGAGAGATGGGAGGGGGGGGGGGGGGGGGGCGACACTGTTCAGTGATTTGTAGACATACATGAGTATTTTGAACTGGATTCGAAAGTGAACCGGTAACCAGTGCAGTGAGGCCAAAACTGGTGTAATGTGCTCTCTTTTGCCTGTACTGTTTAAAAATCGGGCTGCTGCATTCTGGACCAGTTGTAGTTGTGCAATGGAGGTCTGACTGATACCAAACAGGAGCGAATTGCAGTAATCAAGCCTAGATGTAATGAATGCATGTATCACTGTTTCCAGGTTCTTTTTGGACAATATGGGCTTCAGTTTAGACAGCCGCAGTGCTACCCTTGTTTTGTCTTATTCAATTCAATTCAATTCAATTCAGTTAAGTTTATTTATATGGCTCCACGTAACATCAGAAGTCGTCTCAGGGCACTGAACAGAAACATTCATATATAAAAATAATAATTTAACATTATTTATCTGAGGAGCAGACTGCTTTGAATTTATCACCAGCACAGAACTCTCATCCTGAGCAAGCATGAAGGTGACAGTGGAAAGGAAAAACTCTCCTGAGGAAGAAACCTTTAGCAGAACCAGGCTCAGGACAAATGGCCATCTGCTTCAACTGGCTGGGTTTAAGAGGAATAGATACACAATGGCAGGTCATGCTAAAATAGAAATAGTATCAAATGAAAACTATTCAATTCTAACCAGGGCTTAATTTTTAAATCAATCGATGCCAGATTGCAAATAGTGGGCGGGCCGGCGAGGGTGTGTGTGTGAGTGTGTGCGGCAGTGTTGTGGCAGGGGGATGCAAGGGGAGCGGAGGGGTGGGGGGTCTGTGGCTCCTCCCCAAGAAAATTTTGATTAAAGTACAGTAGATGCCATTTCCTGCAGTTTGGAGTATTTTAACAGGTTGTTAAACATTTACATTTACCTACATTTGTAAACGTTTGATTCAATTACTATTAGAGAGCAACAGCAGCTTAGATTCTGTCAAGCATCCTAAACCCCGCCCCCATCCCCTCACTTCATGGTTCCAAGCCTGACTCTTCTCCGCCAAATTCAGTCCTGCGCATTGATGCTCCTGCAGCTCCACTCTTGATTACCACTGCCTTCAGGTGCTTCAATTATCATTTGTCCAACTAAGGACAATCCATCCATCCATCCATCCATCCATCCATCCATCCATCCATCCATCCATCCATCCATCCATCCATCCATCCATCATCCATCCATTTTTTTAATGAAAGTAAATTGGAGTGTCTTTTTGACATTTTGATCGCTGTTATTTTGACAAATTAGCGCTGTTGTTTTGATACATGATGTACTGTGAATAATGCACATCAAACATTTCTCTCATTGTATTTTTCTTCTTACTGTAGGCCTAAGCTTTTTTTGTTTATTGTTTCTGAAATGTACGCGGGAGTTCCAACACATCTGCAGTTGTGTGTGATCTCCAGAGCTGTCTGGAGACGCTCCTGTGCGTAACATGCACTGTCCGCAGGGTGCGCCGCTCAAGGTGTCATCCCTGTGGAACATGCCGTCCACGTCTTTGCTGGGCAGGAGCGTGTGCGCGAGCTGGTGCATATGCTGTGGCCGGAACATCCACTCCACAGACTGGGTCCGCCGGGCCAAGGGCAATGTCTCCCCTCATATTTTTAATAAATAATCAAAATATTATTAACAACCCACTTAAACTGTCAAAATAATTTGCAATTTAGTTGTGCTGTTTAATTATATTTTTGTTATTTAATAAAAATGTGCAATGACTTTGGACGTTTAGGGGTGAAGATTTGAGTTGCTGGATCCAAGCAAACAGTTTACAGAATGCACCCTGTCAAAATAAGAGAGTTCCTGGATCTTGGTCTGACAGGACCCGGCTCAAATTAAGCCCTGTTTGTAACTTTTCATTTGAAAAAATTATGTCAATTTGTCCTTTAGTAGTCTAAGCCTATAGGAGCATAACAAGCCAACCCCAACTATAGGATTTATCAAAAGGAAAGTCTTAATCCCAGTCTTAAAACTGGAAATGTGTCAGCCTCACGGACAGAAACTGGAAGTTGGTTCCACCAGAGCCTGAAAGATCTTCCTCCCATTCTGCTTCTGAAAACTCTAGGAACCACAAGTAAACCTGCAGTCTGGAGTAAAGTACTCTGTTAGGAAAATATGGAACAATAAGATCTGTAATATATATATATATATATATATATATATATATATATATATATA
>NC_056505.1:31033218-31075842 GCF_014905685.2 Nematolebias whitei
ATATATATATATATATATATATAAACATATATATATACATGTAATTATTATTATTAGTTAGTGCATGTATTTTAAAAGGTTAGGTTGTGTATTTGTCTTAATTATCTGGTTTTCTTTTCTTCCTGTCACTTTACTTTAACTGAAGCAATGAAGCCAAAAACGAAAACCTAATTTCCCCTCTTCATCCTGTCGCTTTTAATCATTGCTGCTTTAACTCATTTACTTTGTCATCCAGAGCAACATGAATTAAAAGCAGATAGCCGTGATGCCCACACTGCTTCCTCTTTTCTTTACGTCTCTCCTTTCTCTTTTCTTTCACCAACTCTCATTGTTAATTTCCTGCCTTTTTCTCTCCTCCCTCTGTTCTCCTCAAAGCTGCTTCTCGGTTGGCAGATCGCCAAACTTGTTAGCAATCTCCTCAGTAGCTTGTTTTATCTGTACGGTTGTTATTGTCAGAAACTCTGAACTTCCTTCTTGCATCCCTCGTGCACTGTTCACTCTGTTTTCCTTTCAGCTGTAACACATCTCCACACTCACGCAGCTTATCTGCATATTAACAAGCTCCGTGCAGCCAGACTACAGCAGCTGTCTGCATGCTTTATCACTGTCTGAATATCCCATTAAGCTCTCTGTAATTTTCTATCATCAGCATGAATAACCTGTTACTGATGTCTAAGGCCAGAGTCGAGGGATTTACAAATCTGAGGGGGACCGAATAAAAACACAAGCAACTCGTGTGTTTTCCAGCTTGATTATGGTTATAAGCCATTGTACTGATGTCATGGTACCAACAGACAGCAATTAGTTTATTTCTCTACACAGGAAGCTGAAAGGGATTAAACAGATAGTTCAAATTATTTAAAGTGGGACTATGAGGAATGTTATAACAGTGATTATCTCACCTGTGGAGGATAGCTCTTTAAAAAAAACTTTTTTTGAAGAATTAGAGCTTAATTCTTACCAGATTTGCTAATGATGCTAATGATCAGACTAAGCGATGCTACAGCACGTGCAGCTACTGATATTTATGATCAGTCCAGTAGTTTATGAGATATTTTGCCAACAGACAGACACATCCATCCATCCATCCATCCATCCATCCATCCATCCATCCATCCATCATCTTCCGCTTGTTCCAAAGTCGGGTCGTGGGGGCAGCAGCTTGAGCAGGGAGGTCCAGACATCTCTTTCCAAAGCCACCTTTTCCAGCTCTTCAGGATTCAAAGGTGTTCCCATGCAGAGACATAGTCATTACCAGAGGAGCGCTTAGACATAGTCTCTCCAGTGTGTCCTGGGTCTTCCTCGGGGTCTCCTCCCAGTTGGACATGCCCAAAGTACATTCCTAGGGGCGTGCCCAGGGGGCTTCCTTACCAGATGCCCGAACCACCTCAACTGGCTCCTTTCGATGGGGAGGAGCAGCAGTTCTACTCTGAGTCTCTCCCAGATAACTGAACTTCTCATCTTATCTCTAAGAGAAAGTCCAGCTACCCTGTAGGGGAAACTCATTTCAACCGCCTGTATCCATGATCTCATTCTTTCGGTCACTATCCAGAGCTCGTGACCATAGGTGATGGTATGAACGTAGACCGACCGGTAAACAGAGAGCTTTGCCTTACAGCTCAGCTCCTTCTTCAGACAGTTGAATCCAAACATTTCATGTAAAAAATGTATACTAAAATCCTCCTAAAGCTTGTTGGCTAACTGTTGGAGTTCAGAGAACATGGTAGGGATCTGTCTCCACTAAATCTTACGTTAACAACTAAAATTAACAGAATTACAGCCATTTTCTGTGTTTTTTAAGGTCAGTTGGCTGTGGCAGCCATCTTGAATTAGATTTGCTCTACAGTGTAATCAGACATATGAACACACACACATACCCCCCCCCCCCACACACACACACACACACACACTCCACACACCCCTACAAACACACTGACACAAGAGCTACAGTTGCTACAAACTAAAATTCTTCTCTCAAGCCATTAAAACTCATTTTGAGGTGTCCTTCTGGTGTTAAATCAACGCAGAGCTTTTGTTTCTCTACACCAGTGTTTATGTGAGCTTTCCAACCTGCAACTCTAATCCCACATCTGGGTAACAAATGGGCTTTTTACATTTGTTTTGATGGCTGTAGCGTTTGCCATCTGGCAGCAGCGTTGGGACGAAGGTCTCCCCAAGTCCCCAAACTGCTCCCTGAGAACGACGAGCACGTTGCCGATCACACCATTGCCATCAGACTGGCTAAACGTTGAACATTTGCCTGCATAATTAATGACTGCATCTGCTTATGATTGCTTTGGGGTTCACGGGGGCTGCTGTGGGCCAGCAGTGACGAGTTCAGGAAGGTAAAGATGGAAACATAAAATTTTAACAGAGGACCAATTAGAAAAAAAGTTATGTAGCTTCTCCCTTGCAGAGTTTGAGGGTTTGGGTCACATGGAGGAAAGGAAAATCTAACTGTAGATGTCCGATGCTGTTGAATTTGCGTGTGTGTGCTTGTCTGCACTGTTAGCAAAATATCTGATGTATCACTGAATGGAAATGAATGAAACTTTCAGGTAATAATCATTTGATGTACAAATACACCAAATTAACTTCATTCAACCCAATTCAAGGTGGCTGCCACAGCTAATCAGTATTTAAAACAAAAAAAAATGGATATCACTCGGACATTTTTACAGAGATCGAGCTAAAATTTGGTGAGGTAGTAGCTATGCATTGTCCACAACACAGGACTTATTTGCTTAAAACCTTGACGATAATGCTTGGAGTCAACCCTGTTTGTTTGTTAGCAAAATATCTCATAAACCACTGGATATATTTAAATATAACTCTCAGAGTTCTCATTAGATGTACATCTAGAGGTGATTAACTTTTGGGGTCAACACACGTCAATATAGCTGCCACATCTAATCAAACATTGATTTCACATAAATGACTAAATATGCAATTTTACAGACACAGGCCTAAAAATTGGAGTGGTAGTAGCTGACAGTCCTTCAAAGCACATACTCCAAGCACTAACGGGTCATGCACGGTTTTACATTATTGCATGAGATTGTGCATATAATAATTTTCAAGGTTTGATCAAAATGGCTAAAACTCTATCCGTTCTCAACGTAAAGTGATCTTAAGTCCACAACTCTGGCAGGAAAACCAGCAGACAATATGCGATCCTTCAAGAAATTCTTTAGTTTGAACTGGTATTATGGTGTTTTGGGCCCAGTTGTTTGCAGTTAATTTGTCTGGAAATTGCTGAATTCCTTTGGGCTCTGAAAAACAAGAGCTACGAGTGCTGGGTGTACTTTGTAATTGATGGCATCTTCACACAGGCATTCGTGTACCAGTTCCCAGGACCGGTGCTCAGGCATGTATCATTATTTTTACATGCGAGCATGTAGAGATGAGAGGAATGAAGAGTATGTAAAAGGTGAAGACCTAGTGCCACTTACACCTTGCCTGGTCAGAAGTGAGATGAATAGTCGGCGTAGCACCTGAGAGCTGCTTCTCACATGCACTGTCAGCTTCAGTCTCCACAGCCATCCATCTTCTCTGCCCCGGTGCCTTCCCCTGCCTGGTGCCTCCTCAGGGCCTGCTAACTAAAGCCATGGAGGCTGCTTTCTGCTCCCCACCACTCAGAAGAAAAACGCCTCTTCCAGTCGCAGGGGGATTTTTTTCTCTCCTACAGAAGGCAGAGACAGAAAAAAGGGACTTTGGATAAGCCTTCTTGTTACTGCCACTTTTTATTAAATAAACCCTGCTCCTCTCAGCTCAATGTGCAGAGGCGGTTTTTTTTCTTTTCCTTCTTCTTTATGGCAGGGTACCTATTCAGAGGCCATTACTAGATTAACCACCCTCATATGTTTTTAAAATCCAAATACCATATTTCTTACATCACTAATTACAGCAAAAAAGAAATCTGAAGTTTTTCTTTATCTGAAGCAAATGGCACAATCACACAGTGATTACCATTCTGCATGGTCAGCAGTGTTGCAATTAAATCTAAAAAGGATCACTACTGGTTAGATTAATGCTGAGCTGTGCAGAGGAAAATATGCACTGCATTTTTTTAGGGGGATACATTTTGCATGGGCCAAGTAAGATTTGTTCAATGTGGATGATGCCAGAGCCTCACTTTTAGCCTTTATTAAAAAAAAAAAGGCCACTTATACTTGTATGTATAGGTACGTATGTTGACACCATTGACCATGAGATCCTCATTTCTAGGCTGGAGCAGTGGGTGGGCATCACAGGGTCAGCCTTCAAATGGTTTAGGTCCTACCTCTTCGACAGAACCTTTTGTGTCAACGTCAAGAATGTTATTTCAACATTGGCAGCTCTTCAGTGGGGTGTACCACAGAGGTCCATTCTCGGCCTTCTTCTCTTTTCTTTATACATGCTGCCTCTAGGTGCTATTTTTCGTAAACACAGCATACCTTTTAATTTTTATGCCGATGACTGTCACATTTTTTTCCCTCTGAAGCACACAGCTGCACATTCTATCCAACCTCTTCTTGAATGCCTGGCTGACCTCAGGGACTGGATGACTTTAAATTCTTAAATTCTTAAATGAGAAGGTGACAGAAGTCATGAGGTTTCCACCTAATGGCATAATCAAGAACCACGGTATCAACCTTTCCCCTCTAGACCCGTTAGAGAATCAAAGAGTCACTAATCTGGGAGTGATAAGGACCCTTCCATGAAACTAAACAGTCATGTAAACACGATTGTTAAATCCTGTTTTGTTTTTTGTTTTTTTCAGTTGAGGCGACTGTCTAAATTGAAGGCCATACTGTCCAAAAGTAAACTTGAGACAGTAATACATGCTTTCATAACATCCAGGCTTGATTACTGCAGTGCACTTCTTTTTGGAATCAGTCAGACCTCTATTTCATGTTTACAACTGGTTCAAAATGCTGCAGCCCAATTTTTAACTGGTACAGGCAAAAGAGAGCAAATTACTCCTCTTCTGGCCTCCCTTCACTAGATCCCAGTTCACTGTCAAATTCATTTTAAAATCCTTCTGTATGTTTTTAAATCTCTGAACAGTTCTGCCCCCTCCTATCTCACTGATCTGCTGCAGCCATATGTCCCACAGCGCTCTCTGAGGTCAGCAGACCAGATGCTTTTATTGGTTCCAGGCACTCGTTTTAAGCTCAGAGGTGACAGGGCGTTCTCTGTTGCAGGTCCAAAACTGTGGAATGACTTACTGCATGTCAGGCAGGCTCTCTCTCAATGTTTTTAAGTCTTGTTTAAAAACTCACTTTTATTCCCTGGCTTTTGACACTGTGTGGTTTGATTTTAACTTGTGTGTATTCTATAATGCTAGTAATTTAGTTCTTATCTTTATCTCTGTGGATCTATGTAATTTTTGCGAAGTCCTTTGCTTGTTTTGTTTTTGCTGTACATCACTTTGGTTGGCCTTGTTGCTGTTTTAAGTGATATATAAAAGTGGGATTTATATATAAAGTGGTATGGTATGTACTGGTACTCAAAACTACAACAGATCATTGGAACTAGACTTCCAGTTTGCTTTGCATGTGGATAAGCTGATGCAGCTACTTGTTTTGTGTTTTTGCAGATCAGAATGCAGCTCCTTTGATCCAAACCCTCATGCAGTGTCTTTTCATACAAAGCAGACTGTGTGTCTTCCTCTGTCTTGTTGTCTCCATTATCCCCTCATGTTGTGTTCAGTCAGTCCCTGACAGGAACACGCATGCTGCTTTCAGTGTCTGAATGGAAGGAACCTGTAGAAATTACTTCCTTCTGATGTTGTATTTGCTGTTCAGAGTTAAACCTAATTTCCTTTCATCCAATAATTTTCTACAACGACTTGTTTCTGAGCTGCGCCTACACCCTGCACCCTGAACAGGTCACACGTTTATCACTAAAGCTAATTTAGAGCCTAATAGACAAACATGCTTTTGGACTGTGGGAGAAATATGCAAACTCCAAGCAGGGAAGTCTCAGCCAGGAGTTGAAGCCAGGCCCTTCTAACTGTAAAGCAACAGCTTATTACACCTCCAGGTTCAAGATGGCTACCACAGCCAACTGACCTCAAATAACAGAAACAATAGCTACAACTCAGTTATCATTACAGATATTGTAATACAATGAAGTTTGGCAGTAGCTGAGACTGATCTCCAACACATATTCTGAGCAGACAGATTGCACAAGATCTTTATTTAGAATTTTAGACTTAACTCTGTCTGTTAGCAAAATACCTCATGAGACAATAGACACATTTTAATAATTACACATCTATAACTGATTAACATTTGGAGTCAATCCAACTCAAACTGGCTGCCACAGCCAAACGACCCCAGAAAACACAAAAAAATACTATAATTTAGTCAGTTCTACAAATAATAAGCTAAAGTTTTGTGAGGTAGTAGCTGAGAGTCATTCTTAATCCATCTTGCAGTTTTTTTGTTTTAAATTAAGCATAATGTCATTTACAAGGTTTGACCTTTGTGTCTACAACTCATTTTCATCATAGTTTCTCTTCATTAGTCTAAAAGCCTGTCATGAAAGGCAGCGGGTGACAAGCATTTTTTCATGGCGCGTTAGGCTTTTAGTTAAATAAAGGTCTCAAAGACTGAAAGCTGTGAAATTAATTTGAACAAACATGACACAGTTCCATGGACATGGACAGTCTGGATGGCTTCACATTTTTCTAACCCACGAAACAACAAATTACAGTAACTCTGCAGTGAAGTTAAATCTGCGCGCTGCTATCAGAGGAACTCCATGACAACATCTGCAGATTTAACAGAAATGCTCCTCTTTTTTTTTGTTTCAGCGACACTTTTTAAAACGAGTTCAAGCGAGTGAATGCGACCACATCAAATGTTTAATAACTCTGCTTGGCTCATTTTGCAACACCAGATTTTTAACTCTGCAGATCCACTCACGCCAAGACTCCTCACTGATCAGAGCAAAGTTGTTGACAACAAAATAACTTCTGCATATGGTTACAACATTAAAGCTACTGTTTTTATTGTCAGTAAAAAGCACTTTGACTGTTGCATTCAGCTGTGTGCAATTGTTGCCAAGTCTTTTATTTTCCATTTATTTATAAGCCATACATTACACCTAATGATTTCTCCTCTTAGCCTTGCCCTCTCTGACTGAACTTGTGTTAATCAAAGTAATCAGGCTCTGCAGTGAGCAGGTGGAATGGAAACCATCAGTCTCCAGGGTCATAATGGCACAAGCTAACACCCATCCTGACAGACTATTCATCCCTTTTTAATTGGAACCTTTAACCTGTGAGCTCTTCATCTCTTGGAACCTAAAACGCTTGGATTCATCCAACGAGAGGAGAAAAATCCAAAACCATCGTGCTCTCCTGCTGTTAACAGCAGGTCATCAGAGACAATGTTTCTGCACAGCAGACGTTCAAATAAATGTCCATCATCTACTAAATAAGCAGATGAGGACTCTTTCTTCCTGGTAAATACAGAGAAATGTGCAAAAAGTGCACATCAAAAGATGTGGAATTTAATCAGGAGGCAGTGCGTTGTTTACTGTGCCGAGCAGGGACGAAGATGTAATTTCCTTTGTCTGATTTTAGAAACTAAAACCCAAAGCCAAGCGCAGGAGAAGTGCTCAGATTGCTGCTGCTCTTATCATAGATTACACTTCCTTAGAGACTCATAAGGAGCTCAACTCTTGGGTTTATCCTGAAGATTGGGAGATAAACCACGACCAGCATTACATGCGGATCAAACCTAAAGAATTACACTTTTATTTTGTCCTCATTTTTAACTGTTTGAAAGAACTTGTTTTGCAGGAGGTTTTATAAGAGCCTTATAAACAAATGAGTAAAGAAGAGGTGCATACAGAGTTTCACCAGCATAGCAATTCGTTAGATTATTTATTAATTTTTTTACTTCTGTGCCGCTCATGGCCCCTTGCAATTCTTAGGAAAGCCTAACTCGTTAACGTTTGACCTGCTGCAAGCTGCTTAAGCTGGGGAGATCCCACTGGGAATGTCTGTACATCCACATAACGCTTACCATTTATAAATCAGAGGCCAGGAACACTAATCACCTTTCAGCGAGTTAGAAATAATGAGTTCATAACGGTAAAATGACATGACTTCTTTTCTCCCTCAGGAGATGGAAGGGGAGGCTGGTAGTTTGTTTATCAGATGCAAAAAGCAGCCCATTTGTTAAATAAAAATTTTATTGCACAAGTCTTTAGTCAAGCACACTGATACAGGAAACAAGTGTAACATATAATAATGCATACACAGATATCCTGATGCACGCTCAATAATCCAGGTAGAAAAATCTAAAAAAGTTAAATCTGGTCCTCTGGACATTCAAAAAAACAAAACAAAGCAAATCAACAAAAAAATGTAGAAACGTTTCGTCTCTCATCCGAGAGACTTCCTCAGTCTGAGGAGCTGTATTCAGCTCAGTCTCTTAAATAGCACCTTCTCAGAGTGGATCAACCAGTTTTGCTGCTGACAACCAAAACCAGCTGATCACATGCTCAAGAAGGACCATCAGCCTAACAATGGATCATTAGCACACTGATGGCTGTTTACTGTTCACAGAGGGCTGAGTGATACTAGCAATCACAGCATTGTAAGAGGGAGACAGTTGAACCCGGAGGCCTCCACCCCTGTTTAATGATGGACGATTTCTTTTCACAAAGATGGCCTCCTTTACTCCTCTCTCAAACCATCGTTCCTCTCTGTCCAGGATGTGAACATCTTCATCCCTGAAAGAGTGGCCGCTGGCCTAGTCTACACTCATCTCCAGGCCAGCGGCCTCACCCTGTGTATTTTCACAGTGCATTTATGACCCATTAGAAAGAAGAAAAATGTCACACACATTCGTTCAATATATTATACAGACTGTAGAACATCAACATGTGCAGCACATGTGTAATTAAACATGTATATTGGTGATATAAAGAGAGACAGCAGTGGGCATGCTCCAACTGCCTACTTCATATTTTGTAAATGACACAGCGCCCCCATAGGTGAGACAGAGCACTACACCGCCTCACCCAACGCATTTATTCGTGTTTGAACAGCCAATGCATAAATTCTGTGATTTTGACCATTGAAGTGTTGAAATAATTCAGAAAACTGTTTGTAAAACTTTTATATAGAACAGTCAGTGGTCAAATGTATTTTCTCTTATCATTGTTAGTATTTTATTTGTCATGATGACAGGTGTGGCACTGCCTCATCTGCCTCCCCTCACCGCATGTCACTGGTTAATTTCTGATTTCTTTGATTTTTCTCACAGAGCATCGGTAAAGAAAGGTGTGACCTTTCGGACAGCGACGCCCAGCAACTCCTTACTGTGGGACATCACTCTGGATATGGGTGCAGATGGAGCCATTGCTGTGGTTTGTCAGAGAAAGGCCCCCATTCTCGGGAAAAGGCAAGTCTATTTACATTTCCCATCACCCAATATGTGAGGTTAGATTATACATGCGTGTCTAATTTTTGTAGCTGTCAACTGTATTATCTCATTATAAATACTGACCCAGAAAACCCAGAGGAAGTTTAGCTAATAAGGTTTTATTCTGCACACCTGAGAAGCCAAAGAAGATCCATGTGGGCTGAGCAGGTCTGCCACCAGCTGTGCTGTGTCCCAGAAAGACAGCTCTTATACTCTCTAAGCACAGGTTGGCTGCAGATGCTCCTGTAAACCCTTTGTAAACCCTTCTTTACCTTTAATGCTCACTTTTTCTCTGTACTCGTAATACTTCTGAACACTGACTAGCTGTGCAGGGCAAAGCCTTTCTGCAGTAAAACATTTTAAACACGAGACATAAAAGGACTGCAGTGGACCATTTTGATGCTATATTAAAACAGTTTACAAGACATCTGCAGGTTCGTCAGCTCAGATCCAGATCTTTGGGCTTTTAAGTATTTAATCTCGTTAAACTGGGCTACAACTGATCTTAGATGGTTTTCCAAGTTCAGCATCTTTCTTTCAATTTGCTGTAATCAGTTGAGAGTTCAGTTTAGAGGTAAGGAGGTGACTTGTTAGGTTTTCTTAAATAACTATACAAGATTCAAGACAATGTAATGCCATTCTTAACCATTAGGAACAAAATATGGAATTGCAGGCCTCAACATGTGAACATTAAAGAATAAAAAGTACAATTCCAGTTTTCTAAATGCTGTGATCCATCCATCCATTATCTTTACCCTCCTCTTCCTTTTTGGGTCGTGGTGAATGGTGTGACGTAAAATGTAAATAAAAATCTTATAAACGCATATTTCATTTATAATGGAACATAGTAAACATACCAAGTGCTTACTCTGAGAAATTGTATAATTTTTGGAATTGGTGATTTGGATTTTTCTGGCAGCATCTGAAAAAAGTGGTGACAAGGCCATGTTTCTTACTCTTCCTTTAACATCAGTCTTTAAACACCCACACAGCGAGGAGACCAGCTGCTGGAGGTTCTGTAGAGATGTTGTCACATTTTTATCTGATTCTAGTTGTTCAAATGTCCTAAAACTCTTCTAAAACCTGCTTACACTGTACTGTAATGAACTTTGGCACAGAGAAGACACATGTGTCTGTAGATGGTGTTCACGTATGTGTTAACCTGTATTAGTGGGAGACGGAGTAAACTGTGTTTAATACATGCAGAGATGCCCAGAACAGAACCGGACCTGTTTTAGATGCAGTGCTGCCAGAGGGCCTCAAGATCTCGGGCATCCATTATTGACTTTCTGCTTTGTTCTTTAAACTCAGAAATTTCTCCAGATTTATTTACATTTCTATATTTTGATGATATTATGAACTGTAGATGATGTTTTTTTTAAATCTGTATTTTTCATTAAGGAACAATATTCTGAAATGGTTCCACTGTTTTTACAGTTTTATGTAGATTATACTTTGAACATCTTTCTTTATGAGAAATTCAGCCTTTTAAAAATCTTTTCATTCCCAGACCTTTTACTGACCTCTGGCCAATTAACTTAATTAGTTGCAAAATGCTCCTCCAGCTGTTTCTTTTACATGGCATTTATTTTTATACATTTTTAATATTAACGTCTCCACTTTGAGCAAGATAAAAAAAAAAAAATTCTTCCTATTTCTTACTTTAAACATTTGAAATTTTCACCATGTTCCATTTTAAATACATTGAGTTCATAAGCTTTGCAGATGATTGCATTCTGTTTTTATTTGCATTTTATACATTTCAACTTTTTCTAGAATTGGGGTTGTATATAATAACTGAGTAAATGTCTTAAAAAATTAAAAGCAAAGAGATAGTCATCCGTCTAAGACCAGTAAACATCAGTAAATAGCAGCAGTTAAGAACCAAATCACCTCCATCATGTTCTGCTGAATGCTCAATAATCCATTTAGATTAATCTACAAAGGTGCTGCTTATAAGACTGAGTTTGTTGCAGCTCTTCAGACTGAGTCTATCTTTTGGATTAAAGACAAAAAAATTCAACAAAGAAGAATCCATCCAGAGGATCTGACTCAACCTTGTTAAACCCCCATCATGTTTTTTTTGTTTTTTTGGCAGTTTGTGAGTCTGACTGCATTTGTGAAGAAACATTGTTTTACACTGGTGGTCCTTGCCTGAATGCTGTGCAGTCTCCAATCTGAGTGCAGGAGAGCAAACCGTTCATAAAGGGAACCATCTTCACAGGAGCTCCATTGATGTAGAGGAAAAGTGGGGCAGTTCTAGTTTTCCAGAAATTCACAATCATCTTTTTGGTTTTACTGATGTTGGTTCTTCTTTTTGCATAATTTTCCCAGCTCATCCACCTTCATCTTTTATGCTGACTTATTGCTGTTGTTGATGAGTCCTGCTACTAGTTTCACTATGAGACTGTTTTGATACTGAGCTTTACTGTCAAACACAAGCCGTGTGTGGTGTAATGTACTGAGAATACTGCAGAATTGATATTCCAGTTGACATTGTGCAATATACACATCTATGTGGAGTAGTATTCAGGTTGTTTTTTGTTACCTCCATGATGGTATCATTCAAAAGCAGCACAGATGTCCCTGAATGGTCAAAGAAAACTCAAACTGAAAATACATTATGATTTTATGACTATGTTAAGCTTACAAAGTGTTTTACAAGAAAGATAAAAGGTGTTTGGTTTGGGTGAATGTTTCCTACAACAATGTTGTAAATATCTGAAGAATCTTTGCCAAAAGGTTTTACCAAGAGGACTATTTTCCCTTTGACAGAAATCAGAGATTTAATGTACTGTACCTAGATTCTGTGAAACAAATGAAGTTTACTGTAGAGAAGCCATGTTCTCCCTCTGTCACAAACAGTAACCTAGGCGTGGTTAGTAGTAGTACATTATCTATGGAGCTTAAGGAATTATTAAGTTCATAAATATGCATTGTTTGTTTAGGGACAGAAATATTTTAAAGCCAATTACAGAATCTAACATGGATCCAGTAAAGCTGAGGGAAATATTTCTGTCTCTTTTTGCCCCGGGTAATAAGTGTAGCTGCTAAATTCATTACCAGCTGGAGGCAGCACTGACTGATACCTGTGAAAATTATTCCATAGTCATGGCAGGTGTAAACAAAATGATTAATTGAGTGCCATCTGTATAAAAACAGGAATAAACACTTATGCTATACATAAGTTTGCCAAAGAGGAGACTGCATGTGTAGATTAGAAGAGGACCAAAGAATGAACCCTGAGGCACACCGCAACTCAACTGAATTATCAAGGAATGAGACAGTGAGGTCTAAAAGAACTAAAACTGAGTAGCCTCCTTTTAATCAGGATTGGTCTTCAGTTGAAGTAAAGGAATCCATTTTTTAACCAGTGGATGATAAAAGTGAGCCTAAACATGTCACGAAATAAATGACTAATTATAACATTATCAAAAAATTGTAAGAAAGCAACCATGACAGAGAAGGATAGATTTATTCTACTATACTTTCTGGGTAATACGAAAATAGAAGATTTAATATGGTGAGGCAGCTGTGTGTCTCAGGGGACAGTATTGCTGCGAATACTTACAGTGCAAAGTTCACAGAACAATAAATCTAAAACTAGTGGATCTATAGGGCTGAGAAAGAGAGAGAGAAAAAGAAAATGTAACAAATTCGTTTTCTGCTTCAGCACCAAGGACAGCGACAAGGATTTCATGACAGTCTGAGAACTGATACGTCAAAACATGGTCAGGACAGGTTCTATATCACAATAACACCTTTGTTAAACAACCAACAAGTCGGGGAGATGAAACTAAACAGCTTTTTGCTTCACTGAAACAGAGTAAAGACATTGTCAGCTTATTGTGTTCCCCTTACTTTGTGCAGTTTATTATACTAACAAGAAAGATGGCATCCCCTCATGTTCACTCACATCATGCACCACTGGCATCAACAGTACAAGTATCACGTCCACCAGGCTCATTGTTTTAATTACTTGTGCGAGCCTGCTAGCATTTTACATTTTACAAACAAAATTAAGGTCTAGCATTCCTTGAAGGAATTTTTATTTCCCTTTCACCTTTTATGCCAGTTTTCAAACTAAGGTTTTGCTGTGTTGAAAAAATAGTGATGCTATAGGCATTTTTGTCGTACCTTAAGAACAACGTTACCGTACTTGCCGCCGTATACGTTGCACCGCCATATAAGTCGCATCAGCCCAAATATGTCTAATAAAGAGGAAAAAAAACATAAATATGTTGTTTTGCCGTATAAGTCACATCTGTTATGCGTCATCGCTGACAACCCAGAAACGTGGGCCGGTGTTGTGCCAAAAATTGATTGGCTACAAAAAGGCGGCCGCGGGAGCATGCACAGGATTACTTTAACAAGAATTTAACAAGATTAACACTTAAAAACAATTATTTGTTTGCTCAACATTATAGCAAAGATGTGTCTCAGCTCTTTTCCTTAATAAATGCACTATATTGGTCAAATCAGCTACATTTCAAAAATCGAATTGCAAAAGCAGGAGCATGCAGAGGGAGGACTCACTGAGCATGTGGTTAAAATTTAACAAGATTAACACCTAAAAACAATTATTTGTTTGCTCGACATTATAGTAAAAGTGTGTCTCAGTTGAACTTTTCCTTAATAAATGCACTTTAATGGTCAAATCAGCTACATTTCACCTGAGCGACGCGGCGAAATGCAGCTGATTTGACGTTTGCTCCAGGAGTTTCATAGCGAGATGAAGGTGATCTCTATGGCAAGCCAAGTGTCTCATTAATAGCCACTTTTACCTATTAATGGCTTAATTGGCTTGCCATATTACTTGAGGGCCCTCTAGTAGCTGAAAATGGTCATGTTCAATATTTTCTATGTCAGAATGAATGAAATCATCAGATCTCAGCCAAAAATTGGGTTATAAATATGGGGGGGAAATGTATATTAGTCACTTTGTTGTATAAGTCACAGGACTTGCAAATTTATACAAAAGGTGTGACTTTTACAGGGAAAAGTACAGTATGTGTATTTTCTTGTGATTTGTGATGTGACACAAAGGAAGAATATGTTGTGAACAACTATTATTACAGCTTCTATTCAAGAGCTTCTATGGTCAATATAATTAAGAATCAAAATTGACTTTTGTCATTTTAATCAATTCTTCCTTTCAGTGTTTAAGAAATTTAAAGCAACTCTTTATCAGCGTGAACTAACCAGTCAGGTGACTGCCGAGTTGGCTCCTGCCTGCAGTAGCCATGTTGTTGCTGTGTACTTCATGGATCTTTGTTGCAGTTCAGGCTTGCCAGTGGAGCCCAAAGCAGATACTTTGAGATGGAACTCAAACAGGAAGATTATGTCTGCCTTTAGAGCAGCTCCAAGGAAAGATTTTATGACCAAAGCACTAATCTGTGAGTGAATGCTGTCCAGTGCTGGAAAAGAGCAAGAGTCTGCAGCCAAGTTTCAGAGTTTCAGAAGAAAAAAACTGCTAATAAAAGTTGGGGGTGAAAAAAAAAAAAATCCTTCATTAATTCTGTTTATAAATAAAGTCATATATAACTTGTACAAGCACATATACAAAAGATCTTGACTCTACATGTTAAATTTCACACTTTACACATTGTATCTGCTTGTTGTTAACAGTACGGTGTCCTCATTTAATTTTCTCTCTTTGTTGTGGATTACATCATTCATAAACCCGTCTTTGTGGGTTAACGTTTTTCCCTCCCTAATATAGCTAATCTGCTAAAAAAAAGTGACAAAATAGAGAGTGCTTGCAAATAGTGTCAGTTGTCACACCTCTTGTGAACATTTTTGACTTTTGGCCTTGTTGGCTTTAGTGAGCGCATGAAGTATTTGGTGTATCGATACACTGGAAGCTTCCTTTTTCCTCTCCTCCCCACCTCCTTCTTCACTTGGCTGGCCTGGATCTTAATAAACCCGCAGACAGATTGCGGGCCATAAAAACATAGCTGATGAGGTTGTTGATCATTCCTCCCTACAAGCTTCACGAGAACGACAGCAGGGTGTAGCATGACAACATCCCCTATTGTATAAATATCTGTGTTAATGCAGACTTAAGGGGATGTGCAGTACATGCTTATGCGAGCCAATCGTATCTTCTTCTAATACTTGACCAGAATGCAATTACTATCTTTTAATCTCAGGTCTCTGCGCAATATGCTTCAATGATTAAATTACACTCAATCTTTTTTCTTGCTCTTAATAAGGAAAATCCTTTTGTAAGCCTTGTTGTGAACTTTATTGGAGGATTTATACATACCATTTGCAATTCCACATTGTTTGTGCACAGCAAGGTGGTTGGTGTGCAGTAAAATGGACTTACTGTGTGTGTTTGCACAACTCTGACACTGATTTATAACATGCACACACTGCAGAGCGTCGGATAAAGTCCATGTTGTTATATGCATGCTTATTGTGTTTTGCTCGCTAATAAATCTTCTTAGTCGTTCAACACCGCGCCAAGGAAAAGCACCTGAAGTACAAACTTGGAGCGTGAAAGCAGAATTAAATGTGAGGCAACAGGAGGATGCTGTTCCAGCTGTCATCACTGAGAGGCCATTATAAGTTCCAATAAGTTACAAAAAGCTTTTTGCTTTTGTTCGGTGCACAGAATACCACCGTCCTTAGACCGCCTTATATTCCACTCACATTTAACACTCGCAGACGTTCCAGAGCAAGGCTGTGTCTGCAAAAAGAAATCCACTGCGTGTGTGTTTTGGTTTTATTTCTTGTGCCTGTGAAAACCCCTCAAGATGCATGAGTCCTGTTCAAAGCTGAGAAAAGGGAGCAGATCATGCCTCGTCTCAGCTCGTCACATCCCGCTTGAACATTTCTACACATCCATGGGGCCAAATTCAAAATATGTCACTATGAATTTTGAGTCGAACATTTTTGAAAGTTCATTCTCATAAGAAAGAAGTTAGGAGTGTAAAGTTCTACAATTATTATTAAAAAAATTTTTTTTAGGTTAGAACATGCAATAGATGTGACCATTAATTGACATGATTTATTTCAAGTCAAGTCAAAGTCACTTTATTGTCAAAACTGCAATATGTACAGGACATACACAGGGTTGAAATTGCATTACTCTCAGACCCCTGGTGCAACAATAACCATTTGACATTAAAACAATTAATAAACACAAGCATAAAATGAAATAATAAAAGTATGATACTGTCTTAGAATTGTACTATGGCGGTATAAAAAACATTTTAAAAAGTATATCTATAAAATAAAATGAAATGAAGTGAAGGTCCTGACATTGACATTTGTAGTAAGTGGCAAAGCAGCATATGAAGTGAATGTGCACAGTATAAGTATGAAGTCCTTGATATTGGTATAGGTAAAGTGACATAAGGCTAGTAAAAATATATATATCAACGGTAGTGTAATATAAGCAGCAGTGTGAATATAAACAGTAGTATGAATGAATTTTGGGGTAATTATTGTATCAGCAAGAGTCATGTGTATTGCATCACAAAGTCAAATGTGTTTACTGTGTTAAATAGAGCATTTTTGATTATTAGACAAGTGGTTTAGTTATAATGCACATCTCCACCATTACATCTGCAAATGTCTGGAGAAAACCAAACATATCAAGCACAGCGGTGAAAGGTTGTCGATTTCAGTTGGTTTTATAGCCACAGGGACTCAGCATCTTATGGTATACAATGCACTGAGTCCCAAAGTATTTTAGAGTGTGGCCATCTTTTTGGTAGCAGAATCTTAGTACAGTATGTTGTAAACTTTAGCATCAGATGTACATTAGCATCAGATTGGGGAAAAAAAAAAATCACGGTGTTGAAATGATCTAGTGAAATTTGAATCTTCAGCCTTATAGATGTGCTGTGGCTGGAAGTCAAGAGAGCTGTGCTTACAGCTACGGCTGCTAATAAGTGAAGCAATGCTAATAATAGAAGGGAATTAAGGTTATGGAGATGAATACAGCTGTTGCTGCTGAAAGTGGTTCTTTAAGCTAGTAAAACATCAGCTGTTAGTTTTCACTGTACTTCTGTAATATTAGTTCCTGTTGTTCATCTAAAGTTGTAATTACTTTCTTTTTATGCACTATAAAATCAAATGTATTGTTTATAGTATGTGCTAATATGGAAAGCTTTACAATTACTAAAGAGCGTGCTAATAATAATTTTCAACTTTCCTCAGACACCTGGAAAAGAATCTACTTGTTTATTTATCCAAAGCATTTTGTTCCCAATGCAGGCTTGAAAGCAGCCTGCTGGAGGTACTTCAGATGGACTTTGAGGTTGAGGAGCTGAGCAGTCCTGTTGACAGTCAGGTGATCATATGGAAGCTGGAGCTACCATCTGTGCCCAAAACCATAGCCAAGATAGAAGGAGCCATGAGGATTTATACAACCCAGAGAGACTTTGTTGGCCTGGCTCCTCTCGTAATGGTGAGTTGGATGACGGTTTTATTTTTTTAATGTCAAACCCAATCATTATGAAAACCAGCACCAACATTACACCGACAGCAGCATCTCCAACAACTGCCAACGCTTTGACTGCATTTGAGCATTGGCGCATGAAGATATCATGAAATGCACTTTGCTCTGATCCATTCCTGCCTGGTTTGCATACGCAGAAGGCTGGATCCGCGTCGGTTTTGTCTAGTAAATGGGTTCTATTCTGAGCAGAGTGTGACCTTGTGATGTTGACTGTCGGCTAGCTGATGCTGCTCTTCTGTGTTGTTCTGCTCCGTTCTGGCGTGCAATATGTGGTCATCCCCTGCCCCCAACAGCTGCTTCGTATGCTGCTATTTTGGTGCGCCGAGCCTCTTTATCATGCTACACTACCTCTATAATTAATCCATGACATAATCTCCCCAACTAAACATTACAGCTGTTTTAATAACACTGTTGAATTTTGGTTATTTGTCACCTGGACCACTGTCCTCTTACTTTAACACATTAACAGAGGCTTACAGGTGTTCAACCACACAATATATATGCCTCTCACAGGAAATATGAAAGGTTATATTCTCAACCATATTTTTAGTCTATACAGTTTTAAGTATTTCACAGCCTATCTGCTACATTTCCACCACAACAGTGCCGGGGTGCATTAAATTATAATATGCCGCAGTATCCTGATTTGTGAATTTGACATGATTCATCTTGCTTGTTGAGTTGAAGCCGACCTCAGGCTGAGGGCCAAACATGAGGAGATTTTCTAGTTGGCTCAAAGAGACAGTATTTCAAAAATAGTGGCAAAAACCATAGTGACACAACCTTCAGAGCATGGAGTTCAGTTAGTCTACCTCGGCTTCATTTATACCAGTTTGGGAGTCGAGGGACATATATCCATCTGCCTCTTTTGCATAATCAAAATGGCCAACTGTCTCTTTAAATTTGATTTGAACTTCACCATACAGTGCTACACAGCTTTCATGCTAATTTACACAAATATTTTATTCTTCGACACTATTTAAAGGAGACATAGGACCGTTTTCTACAATTTCTTGAGGTTTTAATGAGTTTTCTTGGAGAAGTTTGGTCAGAATCTGAACAGAATTACAGAAGCAAACCTCTTGATTTTATACAGTACTTTCAGCTACTTTCCATATAGCTTATTTTAAAGGGTATAGTGACGATGGATTTCCTGTCACTTTCACAGAGCATATGTTTTGAAGGTGGCTCTTTACATTAGATTTACACCAAATGCAATCTACGATCCATCTTTTATATCTGCATGTACAAATTGTAGAAAAGATGGGGTCATAGGGAGCTGGTGTCTAATGGTCATTTGGCTAGAGGTGAGGTCCACCCTGGACAATCCATCATAAGGCCACATGACGTGAACTACCATGCACCCACACACTCACGTATAGGGTAAACATAATCAGTTCACCAAATGGGTAAGGCATGTTTTTAAACTGTGGAAAGGCCTTACAATATCTAAGTTTCAAACCCAGGACCTTCTTGAGGCAAGATAACAGCATCAGCAAACTGCTCCACTATGCAACCAGATTAACAAATCAATCACTCAATTCTGGCTCCACAAACCCTGAACTCCCCTTTGTTTGTTTGTTTGTTTGTTTGGTTCCATCCATCCATCCATCCATCCATACATGCATACATACATACATACATACATACATACATACATACACTTTACCTGCTTCTTCCTTTTTGGGTTGTGGGGGTCACTGGTACCCATTTCCAGCTAACACTGTGCGCGAGACAGGGGACATCCTGGACATGTCTCCAGTCCTTCACAGGGACACATAGAGACAAATGAGACAAACAACCATTCACTCTCTCACTCACACCTAGGGACAATTTAGAGTTACCAATCAGCCTAACGTGTATATTTTGGTCTGTGGGAGGAAACTGGAGTAACCGGAGAAAACCCACGCATGCACAGAGAGAACATGCAAACTCCACCCAGAAAGGCCCCCGGCTGGGATTTGGACCGGCAACCTGTTTACTGTGAGGCGGCAGCTCTACTAACTGTTCCACCGTGCAATCGTTGGCTCATTCCTTTGAATTATATTTAAGTCAGAGTCAGAGATTCTTTATTGTCGTTCGCACCACATGTGGTGGGACGAAATTATGTACACAGGGTCCCAGTTACATCCAACAATAAAATGTAAAAGAAAAACAGTAATAACATCTAAGATATGAACTAAGAAAAACATCAACTAAAAATACACTAAGTACTAGTAGCATAAAAACATTACATCAAACAGCAGCACTAACATGAGCATGACTATGTGTGAGCAGATGAGCATGCATGAACACATCAACATGAAACAGATCAGCAGCAACATGAAACAGATCAGCAGCAACATGAAACAGATCAGCAGCAACATGAAATAGATCAGCAGCAACATTGAAACAGATCATCAGCAGCATGAAACAGATCAGCAGCAACATGATGTGATTTTTCACAGTGATTATTCTAGTTAGAGATTTATGAGTCTAACAGCCTCAGGGTAGAAGCTGTTCCTCAGTCTAGTGGTTCTACACTTAATGCTCCTCAACCTCCTTCCTGAGGGGAGCGGGGCAAAAAGTGTGTGTGCTGGGTGAGTGGGGTCCTTCATGATGCAGGTGGCCTTCTTCCTGCATCTGGAGGTGTAGATGTCTGTGATGGTGGGGAGGCTGACTCCAACATCTTCTGTGCAGCCTTCACCACTCTCTGCAAAGCTTTTCTTTCTGCAGCTGTGCAGCCTCCATGCCACATGTTGATGCTGGAGCACAGGATGCTCTCCACTGCACACCTGTAGAAGGAGGTGAGGACTGAGCTTCTCAGTCCAGCTCGCCTCAGCCGTCTGAGGAAGTAGAGTCTCTGATGAGCTTTCTTGATCAGGCTGGTGGTGTTGTTGCTCCAGCTGAGGTTGTCATTCATGTGTACACCCAAGTACTTGTAGCTGGAGACCACTTCCACCGCAGATCCTCTTATGTTCAGGGGGGTGTAGGTGTTTTTGTTCCTTCTGAAGTCCACAATCATCTCCTTTGTCTTCTTCACATTGATGTGAAGGTTATTCTCTTTGCACCAGCTCTCCAGGTGTTCCACCTCTTGCCTGTAGCTGGACTCATCATTGTTTGTGATGCATTAAGATTGTAATGGCTAACCTTGGACAATAATGACTAATAGTCTGCTTCCATTCATGGCAATAGAAAGTTAAAAAACTGAATTTTCATCTTTTGGCTAAAGAAAATTCAAGTGAGTCAGATATTTTTTTCACTCAATCACAAAACTGTAGATCATTAGCTTTTCATGTAGTTGGTTAAATTTTAACGTCGGAGGTAAACCAGAATGTATGAACTAGAGTTCAGGACTTCCACTTCAAAGACACAGCAGATCCAGCCTGATTTTATGTTTATGCTCACACAAGCAATCTAAAACCCTTAAATTCAAAATTGTCCTTCCATGCAGCTGTTTGTAAATGTTTGCGTCAATGATGCCTCCTATCCAAGGAGCACAGATCCACTGCTGAAGGACAAGGACACTTCAGACGACACTGCATACATGTAAGAGTTATTTTCAGCCCGTGTCCATGGTTGTTTGGCCATGTTTGAACTAACGCAGCTTCCCCCAGAGGAATACGTTTGTGCAGAGAAATCCAAGATTAGCTCTACCCTTCATGTGCTGACCCAGTCACCACCTTGCCTTAACTCAGCTTCATCCATAATTTCCCAAAGGGAGAATAGCCTTTTCATCACTCCATGACTTCTAAGGTCAGCAAGCTACCCTTCATCACCTATGTTTCCAACCGTCTTCAACTTTCATCCATTGCCACTAACTTCAAAATATATTCACTGTCTGGTAGCTGAATCACACGAAATATGAAGTGAAACTACATCGAATGACTGGATGTGTAGTTATTTTCTTGTCTGATTACAGCTCCTTTTATCCCCCTTTCTCTGCAGGACACAGAGATCCTGAACACAGCTGTGCTGACTGGAAAGAAGGTGGTGATGCCTGTGAGGACGGTAGCTGTGGAGGAAGATGGAGCAATCACAGATGTATCTGACTACACAGACTGCAGCACCAGTGATGAAGATGTTCTCAAGGTAGAATCTCCTCTTCACCTTTGTTAAATTTGTCCACAAGCAAAGAACACAGAGTAAAGTCATCCACATGAATGTCTAGTTTATTTACACATTGATGGACTTGCTGTTGAGCATTAATTGAAAGGGACTGAGTGGCAAGAAAAGTAAAAATTGATTGAAATGCCTGACTTTTTAATGTTCAGAGACCATTTTTCAGTCTTTAATAGCTTAATTTGTTTCAGGAGCATTGTGCAAAGCATTTATATGCTCAAGTAATTACTTTCAATTGAGTATCTTACGCACCCGTTGAAATGCAGTCACAGGAGTGCAATTTGGAGAGTTTGTTAAAGAAAATGCTGTGATAATAATTGTGACAAGGCCAGCTGTAAAAAGCCACTTTTGCATTTTTATTTTAACAGATGGTTAAACAAATAGTTCACCACAATGGTTTACCAATCTTTTACCTTCTCTCCTGAGTTGTGACCACTGTTTTATCACCCGTTTGATCCCATGTACAAAACCAGCACACATTGGTTGCCTGTATATCAAAAGTTTAAGCACTCATACCATACCATACCATACCATACCATACCATACCATACCATACCATACCATACCATTACCACACCACACCACACCATACCATACCATACCCCATTTTATTTTTAAAGCACTTAAAGCAGCAACATGGCCAACCAAAACACTGTACAGCATAAACAAAACAAGCAAAGGACTTAGCAAAAAATACATAGATCCACAGAGGTAAAGATACGAACTAAATGACTAACATTATAGAATACACACAAGTTAAAATCAAATCACACAGTGTCAAAAGCCAGGGAATAAAAGTGAGTTTTTAAACGAGACTTAAAAACATTGAGAGAGAGCCTGCCTGACATGCAGTAAGTCATTCCACAGTTTTGGACCTGCAACAGAGAAGGCCCTGTCACCTCTGAGCTTAAAACGTGTTCCTGGAACCAATAAAAGCATCTGGTCTGCTGACCTCAGAGAGCGCTGTGGGACATATGGCTGCAGCAGATCAGAGAGATAGGAGGGGGCAGAACTGTTCAGAGATTTAAAACCATACAGAAGGATTTTAAAATGAATTTGAAAGTGAACCAGGAGCCATTGAAGAGAGGCCAGAACTGGAGTAATGTGCTCTCTTTTGCCTGTACCAGTTACCAGTTGGGTTGTCAGAGTTATGAAGGGGAGTGGTGGAGCAGCAGTTGGAAAAGGTGGGCCTGTGATCAGAAGGTCGCCAGTTCAACTCTCCATACTGACAACATGAAAATGTGGGTAGGACAGGTGAAACACCCATACCTGCCTCCACCCTCATTTGCCCCACTCTGGGCCCTTGAGCAAGGCCCTTAACTCCCACCATCTGCTCCCCCTGTGCCCCCTAGATAGCAGCTCTCTGCTCCACACAGTGGTCTGTGGCTGCATCAGGAAGGGCATCCGGTGTAAAAATAATTGCCAAAGTCTTTGTGCGAGTTAGTTCACTGCGGCGACCCCTGAAGAAGGGAGCAGCCAAAAGAAAAAAAAGTAAAGAAAAAAGTAATTTTTGTGCTTACATAAGTGATTTAGCAATGGCGGCCATCTTTATTGTTAAAGTTAAGTTAGTTGTAGATGTACACCCATAGAACACTTTCTGAAAGTGTCGTTAAAATTCATCAGTGGTTTATGAGATATTTTGCTAACAGGCAGAGAGTGTTGACTGTAACAATTATTGTTAAAGTCTGAAGCAAAGACAATTTGCAGTGCTCAGAATATATGTTATAAATGACTCTCAGCTACTGTCACAACAAATATAGTTCAAAATCTGTAAAACATATGGATATTTTGTATTTGTTCACGTTGATTAAAACTGGATCGACTCCATTCAAACAGCGAAAAACATTATCGCTCTTTCGCCTTTGAAGGTGACTGACAATGCACCAAAACTCTAGATGTGCTTTATTTCTCATTGGTAAAATAAGACCCAAATTAGCTAAAATAAACAAACGGTGTCTCATAAATGTGTCTTGTTATCCGTTTAGACAGCTGCTAAGATTAACAGAGCAGAATAAACTCCCATTAAGTGCACATAGGTGTCAGTAATAGGAAAAGTGGGATTACATGTGGATGTCAAAAGGGTTCAAATGAATGAAATGATCCCTTTCAACCCTGTAATTTGCCTGCCTTTGTATTTGTTCTGAGCTTACTGTAGCCCCCAGAGTGTTTGCTGACCAAACAGCAGCTTCAGTCACAAACATTCTCTTTAATCTTCTTAGTCTACCAGCTTGACTCAGATATCGCTCCTCTTCTGCTGTGCCTGAGGGGTATGAAATCTGTGAGTGATAGATGGAAGGATTTATCTAAAATAGACAGCTCACACTACAAAATGAAAGCAAGACTAGAGTGTAATCTGCTGCAGAGGCAAAGATTTTCAAAAGTACAGGCAAGATGAAAACTTAAAATGCACAAAAACAATCTTCTCTTAAATATATAAAGTTGAGTCTTTGGTAAAATATTTGGACTTTTTGATACGCTAATACAGTAATTTAACCCATGTTACTAAACTCTGTTGAATGTACCTACTTTCTTTGAAATTCATATGTATTTTCTGCATCCTATGATTTGCATTAGCTGCACACAGAAACTATAGTCACAGTTGTGTCTTTGAAACATATTTTAGATTTAAAGTCGTTAATATTTTAGCTAGTGTTGAAAGTTAATTCCATTTCAGACAAACATCTTTTTTCCCAAACTTATACCAAGGAGAGATATTCTTAGATACATAATAAGACTAACAAAAATAAATGGGAAGACAGAAAATTGAAGTACTGTATTTTGTTTTTACAAATACAATATCGTAGATTATTCGAACTTTCACCTTCTATTCTCTGGAGATATTCAGAAGCTGCAGTGGCATTCATTTTAAATCTGGTGGTTTAGTTGGAAAGTGGATCATTTGTAGAAATAAGGGCATTATATGTGAGTTAGTAGAAAGGATGATGCATCATGATGTGGTCATGTTAGAGCTTATGTTCATGGCACGCAATGACTTCCGCATGACTGACTCCCAGAGGACCTTCTGAAAAAAAAAAGTCCTATTTTCTATATAGTATTTTAGCTTCAAAGAAATAAAACTGAGAATGTGTTTACAATCTGTACCTATCAAAGCCATGGTGTTCCCCTGAACTTTCTTCTGTGGTTTTGACAAATGGGTCTAAAGAATCCCTCCTGACAAATGTCTCAAGATGTTGTGAGATCTTTTGAGTAGTTGTGAAAACTTGCAAAGGTCACCTTAGAAATTAAGCTGTAATGAATGCGCTTGGCTGTGGAGGACTGATGTCAGCACAACACCATGTGATATTTGGATTAACATAAAATTGCAATGCCGCCTCTTCCTAACGCTTCGGACTGGTGATCATCGCAGTAGTTTATTACAGCCAGCTGACATTACTGTGGTAACATGCAGCGCAAAACTGCTGCAATGTCATTTGTTTTTGTAAGAACAGCCTATTTGTTAAAACACTGACTTTTATGGGAATATTTAATTATTTCTTTGTCATTGGTTAGATGAAGAACATCTCCTTCATGGACAACAAATTCACTCAGGGTTTGATGCAGATAGTTTTCATACTTGTACAAACTCAACAATAGCAGCCAGGCTATAAAACTGTTGAGATTTATGCTCTGATGTATGGCTTTCTTTTGGTGTTATGTCCTCTTCTACCCAGGTGTCAGACAGATGTGACTATGTTTTTGTAAATGGCAAAGAGACCAAAGGCAAGATGAAGATGACAGTAAACTTCACCTACAGCTACCTGAGCGCTCAGCTTGAACTGAACGTTTGGATGCCTCGGCTCCCCCTACAGATCGAGCTGTCAGACACAGAACTGAGCCAAATCAAAAGCTGGAGGGTACCAATCCTGACCTCAAAAAGGTAGGAAGCGCATGCATCGTCTCAATCTCTTTGGTTACTACGTGGGATTTCCGGATATATCATTTAGTTCATAGACACTAAAATATTTCTTTTAGGATTTAGAGGATACAATTCTGTTATTTAAGGTGCTAAAATGATTCAGTGTGATCCAATCATGCAAAGAGACAGGGTTGCCTGATTGATGTCAAACAGGTAAAAGCATTATCTGTGTGACAGATGTGACTCACACATGTGTTTTTATGCTTCTATCCTAGATCTGCCTGGAACAGTGATGAAGTTGAACGGAAGGGCAAAGGCTGCATGCTACAGCTTCAGCATGCCCTTGTGCGGGTGCTAACTTATTTTGTGGCTGAGCAGGAAGATCCACGAGATCCTACAGCCTATTTTCTGGGCCCTGATTGGCAGGCGGACGTCACAAGGTTGGTTCGATACTTCATGAAGGTGGAGGACACTCGAATTGCAAAGCTGCAGGAAGGAACTGTGCTGTCAGGTCGCGATTTTGGGACCACATCCATCCAGGTAACAGGCTAATCTGCTGATTGTATTGTAGCTGGATGTAAACTTTAGAATCAGTATTTAACATCACTTGTTTGAAGTTAGGATTTAAACTTGAGTTTAATTGTTTAACCATGTGAACCCAGTTGATTTCAACTAAGACTTCTTTACTAATTGTTTTAACCAAACATTAAATTTTGTGACAGGTGTTTTCGCCGCTGTCTGATGTCATCTTGGCTAAGACAACTGTCAGAGTTGTGGATGATAAAGTTAGCATTACAGAATTAGGAGTCCAGGTGGTTGCTGGCCTCTCCATGACCTTACAACGAAGTTCAGGAAGCAGCAGGGCCATCTTGGCAACAACAATGACTCAAGAGGTGCTACAAAACCCAAAACAGGTAACATTCTTTATTTTTTTTAAATGTCAGAGAAAAAGTTTAGCCTTTAAGTGCAATAAAATTTCTGCCCCTTGTTTTTTTACAGAATGCTTTAGTCAGTTCCTGGATACAGTTCAGTGATGGCAACCAGACACCTCTTGACATTTATGATCCAGCTTTCTACCGTATGACAGTAACATCTCTAGATCAGGGAGTGGTCTCTGTGCTGGGCAAACCTCCAGTTGTGGCGGCAGAGGGAGAGGGGGAGGGTGTCCTGATTAGGGTAGAGATGTCCATCTGTGAGGCCTGTCAGAAGTCCAAACGCAAAAGTATAGTGGCAGTGGGCAACGGTAGCCTTAAGGTCAAATTTCAAGTGAATACTTGGCGGCCAGGGAGCAATACCCGCAGCCTTGACCAAAGCCCTGTCGGCAAAAGCAGTGATTATGGGAATGATGGGGAAAACTTGGACAACAAAAGGAAGCTAGGGATGCCATCTCAGTTTCTCCCTACAAGTATCTCAAACTTCAATAAAGAGGAGAGCGCTGTTCAGAGGATCCCAACCACCATCAAGTCTACAGAAAAAACCATTATAGCCAGTGGCAGTCTTGGAGGAGTAGGTAAAACTAGCATTTCACAAAATGCTGGTAGTGCAACCAGTATGGGGAACATCAGCATTTTTAGCAGCCCCAGAGATGGCAGCAAAGGATACAACTCAGATAATACAATAGTGGAAGATATGAGTAATGTTGGCTTTATTAGCACTGTGAAAGCTCCTGGGAATCTGGTAAACTACAATTTTCCCACCAAGGTTGGGGTCCCTGGGCAAGGGACGGTGGTAGAAATTGGTGGTGAAGAAGCAATGGCTAACAGACCTCTCACAGACTTAGAGATTGGCATGTATGCTTTATTGGGGGTCTTTTGTCTGGCCATTCTGGTGTTTCTAGTAAACTGTATCTCATATGTTGTTAAATTCCGGCACAAGAAGCCTTCCTCCCATAGTCAAGAGCCAACAGGGCACAGGCATGACTGGGTGTGGCTCGGCACAGACGCTGAGCTGGTGATGACCGTGCCATGCAGTCCGTTGCACCAGGACTCCCAGACAACAACCACTGTGATAGACATTGGGCCTGATAAGACCACTTCTCTTTCCAGGAGGCCCAGTTGCTTGGCTCCTGTGACAGATTCTCCACTTGGCTGTTCAGGCTCTAACAGAAACAAATCCATGCAAAGTGAGTCAATCCACTCACCCACCAGCAAAAGAAAGAGAGTTCAGTTCACCACATTCTCCACGCTCGAGCGCCAGCATTTGCCACACCTTCCACCCAAAGAAAACGGCCATGGCATCCACTGGGTTGGAAAGGAGGACAATAGTGGGGAGGAACCTCAAGTGCCCATAATAAAGCCAGTGGACCAGTTATAACACAGAACTTTAACAGACCTCATGTGTACAGTAGATGTGACTTTGATCACCTCAATGCCTTTGTCAAGAATATGTGATTTTGTAATGGTCCTCATCTACATTTAGCCTACTAAGGCCTTTTACCATAGAGGGACAATTGTGCCATTTCTAATAATTTAGGTCATTAAAGAATTACTTAAATGTGTCAATAATAAAATAAAATTAGAAAATAAATACATAAATAATGTAACACATGGTGGCTCAGTTGATGGAGCTGTTGCCTCTCAGCAAGAATGTTGCCCTGGTCCAAATCCCGACCGGGAACCTTTCTGGGTGGATTTTGCATGTTCTCTTCGTGCATGCGTGGGTTTTCTCCTGGTACTCCAGTTTCCTCCCACAAACCAAAAACATGCATGTTAGGCTGATTGGTAACTCTAAATTGTCCCTAGGTGTGAGTGTGTGAATTGTTTGTCTCGTTTGTGTGTCCCTGTGATGGACATGGACCTGTCCAGGGTGTACCTCGCCTCACGCACAGTGACTGCTGGATATGGACACCAGTGACCCCCACCACCCGAAAAGCAAAAAGCTGTTAAAGATAATGACTTTATCTTTAATGGCTGTAACACACATCTACAATCTAATAAATGTCTGTTACCTAATATTTCAGTTCATGGTCTTGTGCTGCAGTGCATCATGAATTTTATTTGTCAGCCTTGCCCTTTATCGTCAGTGGGCATGGTTAATACTTGTCTAGTTGAGACCATTGCTCTGGACTGAAGTGGATTCTTTCATAAAGTGATAGTTCCCTCAATTAAACATCAGTAAGAACTCTCTCATAACTTTGTGGAAAATATTTTAAACTGCCAGAAAATGAAGAACTACAAACTAAATTTTTGTAAAAAAAAAAAAAAAGTAACATATACAAACAAACAAACTGAATACACGACACATGGATACTGCCACCAAAAGAATCCATGTGTGTAGATTGGCTCTGGATTAGGGCTACAGCTGTGAAATATAGTAACATTAGTAAGCCAGTATTTTAACAGTTACTCACATAAGTAATTATACATGTGCTACATCAGTGGAACCCCCTAATAATATAAATAATAAAAGCTGTGCCTTTCCCTTATTATCAAAACTGTGCACACATTTTTGAACATGAACATACGGGTGTATAAAAAAATAAAATTAATTTGATGTGTTATTTTTAAAAGCCATCTCAGAATAGATTTTCCACCCAAAACACTAAATGTCACCTTGATCTTGCATATCTCTATTTGGAGATGTCAGGATTTTTGTGAAGGTCTGTGAAAGGTTTTAGATTTTATTGCTACAATGTGCTAAAGTCCCTGACAGGTACATCACGTAGAGCTGAGAGAAGGAATCATCTAAACGTTGTGTTTAGCCTTAGTGGAACTTATTCTTCGACAATTCAAAATGTTTTATCCATGTGTTCTTCTGGAAATATTTGTTGACACTAAATCAGATTGAAGGCAGGTGAGTTCTTGGTTTTAGATGAGATACTGTGGGTTTATACTGAAAATGTTAAGAGTACAACTACTCATAAATATCCATCAACATCAGGACAAGACTCAAGTTTCTCTGATTCAAAGTATGACGTCAAGCTCAGAACTACATCAATCTACCCCTGACTGTTTTTCTTAGCTAGTTTTACTTACTTAGTATTTAGCCTTTGTTTTACATACAACATATTTCCTAGCATTATTCAAAGGTGCCATCCCATCCCCCATAATGTCATGGCATGAAAAAAAACCTCACTCCATATTTGCACAATATCAGTTCATTGCGCCCAGGTGTGGATCGCCCCGGCTGATAGGACACATTCTGAATGTGTTGTTTGTACACTGTCAACGTGTTCCATTTTTATGTAGAAATAATGTGGAAACAGGCACTTAAATTGTAAATGACATAATATTTGACACACAATTTTTGCCAGTTTATGGCGTTTTTGGTCCACTGCACTCCTTTGCAGTTCGAGTCACGTCTCTTTGACTATTTTTCCTTCATACTTTTCACATCCAGAGCTAAACCACTTTAACAAAAATAGGGGGTGCCTCCCACCATTCATTGGCCAGATAACATCCTCCATCCCGGTTTCATTTTTTAAAATATACATATGTTTTATACAGTAAACTCCTACATAAATAATATTTGGAGTATGGACATTTCATCAGATATAAAGCTTTGACTGTTTAAATGGCTTTACCCCTGTTAAAATGGAAATGTTTAATTTCAGTGTTGCAAACATTACATTTTTTAAAACTATTTAGTTTCTACATATACTGTTATGAAGCCCAATTGTTTTTAATTTGACTTTGGTGTCATTTTCATCTCAAACACAGAAGAAAAGTTAACTCGATGTATTTAGCATTTTCCTTATACAATTAAATAGATACGAAGAAATGTGCTGCCCCAAGGCCAGAAACGCTGATAGTTTTATTTAGTTCAAACTAATCTCATTATCGTTTTGCCTTCCATCACTTCATGCAAGCGTAAACATGTTGTGCACATTATTAGCTTTTCTAACAGAGTTACTTAATATAAGATTTCAGTTTCTATTCTGCATCGACTCATGCAGCTGCGCTGAGTAACCAATCAGACGTTAGAGCTTGTTGATGAGCGACCGTCATACTGGAAATATGATGCACTGAAGAACCAGAACAATGAAAGAATTAACAAAATTGTGAACCAAGTGTCTGTCTGTTCATAAAAATGCAATTTTAATTATTATATAATGCTTTCAAAATATTATTTGTGTCCAATTTACATTATTATTGACACATTTAAAAAGTTTTAGTTGCATTTATTTCCAGGTTTTGTCAACTGAGGGCATTCTGTATATACCCATCTAATGAATGGTTTATTTGTTTATTGCATTGTGGCATTTCTGCCCCCCATATTTTACATGTACATGCACTGCATACTGTATATACCTCGTGAATGTGTGTGATAATGCTTCAGATGGTTGACCAGATTTAGTTACAAAATATCTAAAGCCACAAAATGTTCTTGGTGCACGTGGATCTACAGCTGTACATTTGTGCGCTCACACGCTGGTATGTACAGAAAAAGACGTACTATAATTGTCGTTTAATTTACAAACGCTTCATTTGCCAGATACAGTATGGAACTCATTCTTAGAGGTTTTTTTTAACTAAAAGTTTGGTTTTAAATAAGTAAAGAAAATGTATGTTTACAAAAGATTTTCTATTGTTCTATTAAACTATTCTAAACCAACTTCTTTGCAAGTTTAGGTTGATTTGACCTTGATCAATTGTTTTTTCTGTGTTAAGTTTTAAATGAATCATCACAGTTGAAAACAACGTGCAGGTTTACAACTGATTTAACTTAGAAAATGTGTGTTATTTAATTTCAAATGTTTTTTTTATTCATCCCTGCCTCAGTGTTGCCAAAACCAACTTCTGTACTGTAAATTGAAAGGACCTTTTGTCCCTCTGCCCTTTAAACATAATCAGTTTCTACTGGGCTCTTGAATCTGTGAAACCCGTTGTTGCACCTTATAAAAAATGAATGAGTGGCCATAAAACCAGGAAAGCTATTTTTGTCTCAACAGAGTGAAAAATGATTAAACTATCAAACATTTGTAGGTCACCATCCAGCCAAAATCAATCAGTACAAAACCAAATTATTAACAGAAAGTTTGCGCTTTATTTTTTTTAAGCATAGATAACTGTTCAAGCATAAATTACATAAATGTGAAGGGAAGAACATCTGCTTAATGATTTTGTTTAAAAGTAACCTGCAGCATCATTTCAGTCTTGCTGTGCAAAAAATAAAATAAAAACAATAACATTATTTTTATGCAAATAAATATAATAAAAGTGTTCCACAAGTACAAAGTTTATATGTGATGTCCCGTTGTCCACTGCTTACAGTACAAGGATGAACACCTGATCTTACACTGAGTGCAGGGCGTCCACCAGTCGCTGGTAGGTTTCTCTCTCCTGTTTTAGGCTGTGGTGCTTCTTCACGTAGCGTTTTCCATTCCTTACTACTGTCTCTCTGAGCGCCTGATCCGACAGCAGCCTCTGAGCTTGGTGCACAAATTCCTGGAAAGGATAAAGTCCCCCCCCCAAAAAAAACCCCCATAAATCAGTCTCATGTACAGCCAAAAGCCACATAAAGCGTTACCAGTGAGGTTGCCTGGAGATACATTATGTTTATTTAAAGCAGAGAATAAAATCCCAAGCACAAGCACAGAACTGAGAGAAGCCTCTGATTAGTGAATACATCAGAAGTGTCTGAAAACTGCCAAAGGAAGGAGAGATTTAGAACACCAAGTTCATATGCAGATGGCCAACAGATATTTTTATTCCCATTTTTAAGCTTCCATCTCTCATTTGCTGAAAAATAAAAGGACAACAAATAATGTTTTGTCTAGGGGGCGGCTGTGGCTGAGTGGTTAGAGCAGTCGTCCTCCAATGTGAGAGTTGGGGGTTCGAATCCACCAGCAGTCACATGCTGAAGTGTCCCTGGGCAAGACACTGAACCCCTCATAGCCTCTGATGTGTGTCCCATCAGTGTATGAATGTGATCTAAAGCTCTGATTAGTCTCATTAGAATGATTTAATCAATTAGCTTTGTAGAGATCTAGTAGAGTTCTGTGTGGATGGGTAGATGAGGCACAGATTGTAGTGTAAAGAGCTTTGAGTATCTTGAAATAAGATAGAAAGGAGCTATATAAGTACAGTCCATTTACCATTTACCATGTAGGGATGCACAATATTGGATTTTGGGCCGATATGCCGATGTTAAAACTTAATTGGCCGATAACTGATACCAATACTTTTTCCTAGACCTACTGACAGAGACTACATAACTTTCTCTGCTGTGGAATTAAAATACTACACTATTCTGCATGGTCTTTGTCAGTTTGACCTGCTACCAAATGCAGATGGCAAAAAGGGGGCTGAAAATGATGTAACACTTCAACTTGTATTATGTTTAATGTCAAATTTATTCATGACATTTACTCTCTTTAACACGATGACAACACTCGAACAGTGCAAATTTGTAAATTTTCACAAATCTAAACTCAACGGTGCACGTGACGTCATAATGTTGTGCTGGCTCTGCAGCCATCCTTGTCATACGAAACCAGCATCTTTTATATTTTGATGTAATGTCCGATATTTAACTTTATCATTAATATCGGCCGATACCATGCCGATAATATCGTGCATCTCTAGTTTTGTTACAGCTAAACAGCTTATTGTCAAATGTTTAATCATCTGTCATTAAAGGAAAAAAATAGGAACACAGGTTTGTCAGAAAAAGTAATGGCACCATCCAAAAAAGTTCAATCTGGTCCTCTGGACATTAAAAAAAAACAAAAAACAAAACAAAGCAAAAAAATCTAGAAACGTTTCGTCTCTCATCCAAGAGACTTCCTCAGTCTGAGGTGCTGTTTAAGAGACTGAGCTGAAAACAGCACCTCAGACTGAGGAAGTCTCTTGGATGAGAGACGAAACGTTTCTAGATTTTTTTGCTTTGTTTTGTTTTTTTTGAATGTCCAGAGGACCAGATTGAACTTTTTTGGATTTTTCTACCTGGATTATTGAGCATGCATCAGGATAATGGCACCATCGTTAATTCTGACCCATGTTACTCTTTTTGTTTTTATCCAGACATCATTTAGAATCCTATTTGCTCATTGTTTGGCTCTGCAGGCTCAAGGAAATCTCCAACATAATGAAGCCACAGTGCCTTGAAGTGCTGCATCACGACAGCCAACGTTTCCTGCTGCGGAGAGCCAATGGGCACACAAAGTTTGAGCCGCTGTCAGTCAGCAGGCTATTCCACTCTTCACTTCAAGTGATGTGATTATGTCTGAAGAGGCTCTTGGTAGCAAACCGCTCTTCTGTATGGCCATATGAGAGCTATAAATCTTCAGCAACAGGATTAGAGCTCAACTTATGAGCAAACTGTTTATAATTATGTCACTCTTAGTACGAATTACAGAGCCAGGCAGGAAAAGCTTTATCTCTGTTTAAAGCTTCAGAGTACTGGTGGTTTATTTCTTTTGACACTTTCCTTAATGCTTGTCCTGAGTGAAAGTGTGGCCCAAGGATCAGCCCTCGCTGGCCATCGAGTAGCTGAGGTCATAGTTTATCTGGTCCAAGTTGCTGCAGCCATCTGTGTGACCTCCGTGGCAGTAGCTCAGCTAAACACACGTGCAGCGAGGACTTACCTCCGTCATCACAACAACATGAAGCCGCAGCATGGCCTTCTGACAGTGCCACATTTAAGCCCCTTGTCAACTGTTCGGAGCATATGTTAGCCACCTTTTGCAACAAATGTCATTAAACGGCAAATTGCGAAGCACTTTATAATGATTAAACTAAACCCTGCTTTTGCTGCAGGGTTTACTGATTCATATGATGATGTAATTAATGTTTTTTTTTGGTAATGTTTGCACTTTTTGATTTTAATCTAAGCAAGTTTGGAATGAAATAAAAAAAAAAGTAGTTGTTCAAAATGTAAAGCAATGCAAAATCTCTTATTTATCTACTTTACAGTCCTAATTATTACAGAGACATACACACGTTTTCAATGATGTACCAGTTTTTCTGCACTCACTCAGTAGCAGTACAAATTTTCTGGTCAATAGAATGACAAACAGAGGCAGTAGCTGCGTTCGCTTCAGTAAACAGTGAGTGAGTTTATGGGCTGCAGCTTATGGGGGTTTGAGATAAGCAGCAACCGGGTCAGACACTATATACCTGAGGAGATGAATACAGCAGGCCAGTGACCTCATGTTGAACCACAGCTGCATTTCCTGGGATGTTTCTTGCCATCACAGGCACCCTGAGATCCATTGCCTGTGAGAAAAAGAAAGAAAGTCACTGAAAGTCATGTTATTCATATTAATAAAAAAAAAAAAAAAGCTAAAAGACTTGTCCAATCTGCTGTTCTGCTTCTGGTTCCCTTCCAGAGCTCCCTGTCTGTATCAGCCTCAGCATGTTGTTGAAAGAAATGCTCTAACATACTAATAAGACTCTAAGCCCACTGTGGATTTTCTTAATTGACTGTGTTTAAATGAGATTAAGTGGATTTGGAGGTTTGTCTCACTTAGGAATAGACATCTTGAAGTCAAGCAATTAATTCTGGTAATAGTCCTTGAATATGCCTGATAACATTGTAGCTGAGCAACAAACAGATAAATTACCTGTTTAAAGAGTCACGTGGGTTAGATTGATCTAAAAGGGGTTCAGAGGTCAAACTCTGCAAATACCTTGATAAAGCAGCATCCCATTAGGAAACTTCATTTTTACTGTAATCAGCACACGCTATCTAATGAGCAGCAGGCCTTGAAAAGGTTTACCTCCAGGATGGCTGCTGACATGCCCTCTGAAACTGAGCTGTTGACCACAGCAAAGCAACTTTTCATGGCAGCGTGCAGCTCCAGCCGGCTCCTCTCCTGCGCCAAGTACACCCCTGTCGTTCTGCAGACGCAGAGGCAAAAGTCAGTTCTGCGTGACTTAGTTCCTACAAAGGCGTGAATGATGCTGAACAACGACGACGAGCTCAGGGTAGGACACTGTCTGACACGCACAAGGGTTCAGGAAAAGTCTTAACCAGAGAGGGCAGCTTCCTGCAGCAGAGGTCTTTGCTGTCATAGAAGCCTTTGGCAAAAAGGGGAGAAACAAACAAGACTTGGGAGTAGGAGGACAGCAGTGGTGGAGAAAGGATTCAAAGTACTTTAGTAAAAATACAAAAAAAAAAACAGACAAAAATGTACTCTAGTAAAAGTAGAAGTACCACATTAACATTTTTACGTAAGTACTTGCTTTTAAAAATACTTAACCAAAAGTACTAAAAGTAAAAGTACTCGCTGATATCTTTAAGTGTGCCTACAGTATGTATATTTTCTGTAATACATTAATAGTGTTGAGCCGTTTTAATGAACAATGCTGCAGATAATACATGTTTTTATTGTGTTTACTCTGTGGCACAGTTCACACTTGGACTTGTGATTCTGTGCGTCAGAATTTCAGGGATGACCTGCAGAGTTAAATGACATTTATTTATTTATTTCAATAATCTTTCTTTCAATAGTCTTTCAATAATCTTTCAATAGTCTTTCAATAATCTTACAATAATCTTTCTTTCAATAATGCCATAGGTGGTGTGTATCATCTGTCTGACTCTCTGTGGTGGAATCCAGTTTGGGTGTGTTAGTGGTGCTGTGGGAGCGCCCAGCTCAGTGACGTATATACTAGAAAATACGTCATTGGCCCAGCTCTTCTTGAAGGTGGATCTAACGTTACCTGCCCACTTTACAATGATTCAATGGACCAGCTCCCCTCTCACCATCGGTTACTTTCAAAGTAACAAACAAATCAAATAAACCGCAACGTGAATGTAATTTGTAACACAACACATTATAGAAATGTAGTGTAGTAGAAAGTACAGATACTTAATGTAAAATGTAGTGAAGTAAAAGTTGAAAGTACCCACATTTAACTCTACTTAAGTAAAGAACAGATACATGAAAAATGTACTCAAGTACAGTAACGAAGTACTTGTACTTCATTACGTTCCACCACTGGAGGACAGACGTTACAAAAAGCACATGGATGCAACCTTCTTTGTGTATATAACTTAATTTTACCTTTTAACAACAGCTTCCACTTCAGCAGTAAGCACCGGATCAATCTGAAAAATAAATGGATACATATAAAGATTAGAAGAACAAATAAATCCTCTGGTTTAGCTTCTTTTTGTAAAGCTATGTTTACATCAAGACTCCCAACAAGGACTTAATCAGACAGATAAACAACAGCCTAATCGTTTAGACCATGAAGAAGTCATTGGTTGAAAAACCCAATATTTTCACAGATTGGGGTCAGGATGGAGTGGGAGGCTAATCTGATTAATTGCAATGTGGGATTTGAGCGCATTAACCTGTCTATAAGAAGTCAAAGCAAAGTAGTTTGGGTCAGAATCACAAAGCAAGCTGCAACCCCCCCCCCCCCCCCCTTATTTTATGATCCTAAATGTCTATATCTAATTTGTTTTAAAGATTGCAGCATTAAAGTGAATCTAAACGGAGAGCTTTTTGTGTATTCTGGTGCACTCTGGGATTTATCTTATTGAAATGGTTATTGTTTTTAAACTGCTGTCGGGACAAAAACAATTTCCCGTAAGGTATCAATGAAGCATCTATTCTTCTCTCTGTCAGTCTGTGGTAGACACTGTATATTCTGCAGGAAATGGGAAACCATTTGGCTTTAGTGAAAATACATTGTATGCTTTCTGTAGTTTAAACTCCAAACATAATCCAAGACTTGCGATATTCTCCTCTAGTTAAAAGAACATATTCATAAAAAGACCATTCTTTTTTTAGTTTATGCAAACCTAAAGAACTGACTGTTGTACAAAATGATACAGAGCCCAGTTAAAGAAGAGTAAGATGTGTCACTGCTGACAAACATCAGTGACCTGAATATTCCTCTTGACAGATGTTGTGCTGCTAGTGCTTATTATGCGGGAGAATTTAAAGTACGCCATTATACTCTGTGCAAGGCATGCTTCATCCTACCTCCTGTTCACAGTTTCTGATATTTCACCCCGTTATACACGGTTTATGTTTATCCATCAAATTAACATGAGAAAGTGTGTGATGATACGAACATTTTTTAATAACAATAATAACTCTGATGACAGAGAGATCTATTTATTTCTCAGACAAACAGCCTCTAATGTGATTCAAAGTGAGATGAATCACACGTCTGCACTCCCACTGAAGTATTTCATCAAACATCAACAAAGCGTAGCGATGCACAAAGTGGCAGAAAGATGTCTGTGCCCTTGGCTACATCTAATTGAGCTGCTTTTGAGTAAAACTAGTCAGAACATACCTTGTTGTCTGACACCAGGGATAAAAAATAAACAGATGATTAAGTGCAAATAGCTAATCAGCCTACTACTACATGGTAGCAAACTTGCCTTTAGGTATGCAGATGTGAAGGTGACCTGCTGGTGTTCAAACTGGGCATCACAAAGTGGAATAAAGGGAACTTAAGTGGCTCTGAATGCATATTCGATGGTACCAGACTGGCTGGTCTGAGTATTTCAGAAACTGCTGATGTACCGTATTTGTCAGACTATAAGGCGCACCGGATTATAAGGCACATTAAGCGAAACTAAAACATTTTGACAGATTTTTGAGCACCGTGTACCACATAAAATTGGTTCGAGGTCAGTAAGCACAACCAGAATTAATACATAAGGCTCACTGCTGATTTTTGAGAACATTAAAGGTTTTAAATGTGCCTTATAGTCCGAAAAATACAGTACTGGGATTTTTACACACAGCCATCTTTAGGGTTTAAAGACAATGGTCCAAAAAAGAGAAAATATCCATAGAGGCATTGGTGTGTACAAACAAAGCATTGTTGCTGTCAGAGGAGAATGGAAGGCTGGTTTGGGATGTCAGATTCACATGATTTGCTATGAAATGATTAAGAGTGAAGTTGTAAGACAGCAGCAGTCGATGTTGGTCTTAGCTGTGTTCAGACTCAGTTAGCTCATCAGGCCTGTCGAACTTAAAACTGCATTTCTTCAAACTGGGGCAATTCAAGCAACTATCTATAACTAGGCCTGTCACGATAAAAAAATAAATTGCTGGGCAATTAATTGTGTCTGAATTTATTGTGATAAACAACAATATTGTTTGAAATTTGACAATAATTAGTAATTATTGTCAAATTTAAGAAGAAATGTTTAATGTGTTTGGCGTGTAGTACTTTTTTCCGACCACGGGACGGCAGTATAAGACAGTTTGAACTGAAGGATGGATAGTGAGGGAGCAGTGTGTCTCTTTAAGAAAAATGGGAGGGAGGCCCCTTGACGTGACATGGGCCGTCTCTCTTCGGTTCTCAACGGACGCTCGATGTGGTTTGAGCTCTTTGGCATAGCATTTTTCACACAAAACTTTTAATAAAAAAAATCAGTAAACAAGTTCTCAGCTTCTTTTTACAGAGAAGAACAACTTTTTAGACGAAGGCACTGATTGCAGCCGTGAATCTTGGAGCTTCGACAAGACAGAGGTTTTTTTCCCCCGAGGTCGGACTGTTAGCTTAGCTTCTCAGCTTAGCTGCTTTTAACAATCCAAAAAATGTGATTTTGAACAGTTAAAATGGATTTTAAAGAGAAAAGAGAAAGAGAGGAGTCAGTGAAGAGCACCAGAGTTGAGCCTTTTGTTATCCAGCGTCTTCAGTAGGAAGAGACACGAAAAAGCGATCACGTTGATAAATGAAAATGAGGTCGATAATTTTAATTTATCATGTGATTAATTGATTTATTGTGACAGGCCTATCTACAACAGGTAAGATATTAACTGTTTAACTTTCGCACAAGTCCCCACTTCAGAAAGGCTGAATTATCAATTAATGATCTTTCAGAGGAGAAGCTGGGCAACACACAAGGTCTAAAATTTAAACAAGCACCTGTTGAGATACTGTACATCTCTTTGTTGGAGTTCTTCAGCAGCATTAGTCAAAGGCAGTGGTTAATCTGGGGTCAGAAGTATTTAGCAAACAGCAATAAACACATTTTTAAACACATTGAAAAAAGGGTTCATTACTGCTGCTGACAGTGAAGGCATTTCTCCTCGGAGCTGCTTCCTAATTCCACCTAAAGCCTGTATCTCTGCTACATCCAATTAGAGGCTTTCTGAATTCCCATGGCAGGTAGATGTCAGCGGACACTCATGCACAGGAGATTCTTTTTAGGTCAGGGAAAAAGGAGCCAACTTGTTATTTAATGACGACGTACCTTTGGTCCAATAATGACCAATATATTCAGCAGATTCTGGCAGTGCCAACCTGGAAGACACAGTTAAAGAAGGAAGGAATGTAAATGAAAATAATTTGGAGGGTGCAAAAGCTGTAAAGACACATTTTCATAAAAATCTTCAAAGTGTACAGTCTACAGGCACCATATGGCTTTTGGTTTTTAATGGGATCTGTGCAGCCTAATTCCAAGAAACAGCATGTGAGAAGCATTATGTGGCGTATTTAGACATTATTATACATTCTGACGCCATCTAGTGCTGCTTTATTACCATAACTGTGCACTGTGAAAAAAAGATGAGGGGAGAAAAAGGCAATAAATCAATCAATACCAGTCTCACGGCTGGATTTATACATATGTGGAATATTCATTATCAAAAATGCAACAAAAGTGACGACATAGTCTCTTTGTGCTTTTACATAAAATTTCACACAGATAAGTCAATGGTAGAGCTCTTCTATGTTTGTTATTAGTGGGAACATCTCCTCCAACGCAGGTTACTCTGGGAGTTCAAAATTTAGACGTAAATTGTTTGCTCATCACATTTTAATTAACTATGTGCAGTTTCTGTTTTCCCTTCCAGTGCAATCATCACTAAAATTGTAAGAAAAAAACAAACACATTTCAAGTTAAACCTGAAAAAACCTCCACCAAATACAGCGGGTCCTTGACTCTTCTGAGGCCACAAACCAACAGGAAGACGTGCAGCTCGTCCACGCGCTCGTTCCTCACACCTGGAGCGAAGCCAAGCACACAGAAAGACAGCAACACAATATCAAAACACTGCATAATGAACTTCCCAAGTACATCAGCAGATAATGAAAGCAATACATCACCGAAGGTCACGGGAAAAGAAGACGGCAGTGACTAATACGCTGACGCAAAGCACCAGTGAAACAGTTTGCAGGAAACACTGGAAGGTTGCAGCCCCAGCAGTGTTAAATACGACTTCATCTGGATGACAGTTTGATCATTAAACTTTGACAAAAATTAGTAAACCCTGGCTAAAACCTTTAAACGTTTGAATAAGTTGGCTTTAAATGAGACAGAGTGCTGTAGACGGTCCACAGACCATCCAGCTCTGATGATCAATCTGGAGTTTTGTCTGAAACTGGCAGGCGCGCAGCTGCTCTCAATGGCAAAATTAAAGTAATGCAACCAAACCTGCCAAGACCATTTCTTATTTTTGAAGGCATCCCAAGCTTTACCTCTCAGCCTTAAACATTTTAACTGTGGGCCAAGAAGTTTAAACCCAATTACATGACACTGCATTTTACTAAAGAATATCTACTGGAGTGAGGATATTTTAAATGTACAAGGTTAACAAAACAGCAGAGAATGGTCAGATAGTAAAGGTAAAAATCACGTTTTGTTTAGCACTGGATGCCATTCTTGTTGCAACCTGCGCTCGAATGTGCAACCTCAGGATTACGTGACATGGCCGTGACCACCGAGCTACCACAGCCCAGAAAGTGTAAGTAAGGAATATTTCCTACATTTAAATTAAAAGCCTAGACTTCTTTGAAGGAGTATATATATTCCTTCCGGGCTGAGATGGTGTAGAGGTAGGGCAGCCGGCTCGGGACCAGAAAGTTGCAGGTTCAACTCACCGCCATGCCCACATGTCATGGTGTCCTTGAGCAAGACATCTAATCTCTAATTGCTCCCCGGGCGCTTACATAGCTGTCCACTGCTCCACCTGGGTGTACCTCAGGTGTGATGGGTTAAATGCAGAGAACTAATTTTGTCATTGTATTGAAACATACAATGATGACAACACATAGCACTTTACTTTACTCGTATTTCTCACAACTTTTCATGCCACACCACAACCATAATTCAGTAGATGTGAGAATGCTCAGAGTAGGCACTGAGGATGACTCTCAGCTATCATCACTTTTTTTTTTTTTTTGTAATTATTTCCTAAGTTATAGCCATTTTTGTGTTGGCAAAGGTCGATTAGTTGTGGCAGCCATGTTGAATTGGGATGACTCCAAATGTCAATTAGTTAATAGATTTCCCAGGACTTCATTGTAAAAGAGATTAATAATCTCAATGGATTTCTTTCCTGGTAAAATAAAGGTTTAAATTAAAAAAATAAAATAAAAAAATAAAAAGATGTACCAGTACATCTTTTTTGATGATTATGTTCTTATATGTGCTTTTAAAATCCAACCAGTGGTTTTTGAGTTAACTTTGTAACAAACCAACTGTTAATGCCCAAGTTTTAAACAAAGATGTCGTACAACAGAGTATGGGTTAAGGATTATTTTCAGTTACTACCACACAAAATTTTAGCTCAATATCGATAAAACCAACTGAGTTAGAGGCATTTTTGTGTTGAATAATGCTGATTAGCTGTGGCAACTATTTTGAATTACCTGTATTTTCAGGCGTATAAGTCGCTCTGGAGTATAAATTGCATCAGTCAAAAAAAGCACCATGAAAAGAAAAAAAACAAACATATATGTCACTTCGGCATATGTCGCATTTGTTATGCCTCATCGCTGACCTGCCACATTTATTATGCATTTATTTAATAGTCAAAACATCTTAAATCCATCCATCCATCCATCCATCCATCCATCCATCCATCCATCCATCCATCCATCCATCCATCCATCCATCCA
>NC_056505.1:31085842-31119640 GCF_014905685.2 Nematolebias whitei
ATGTATATGTATGTATATATATATATATGTATGTATATATATGTATATGTATATATATATGTATATGTATATATATATATATATGTATATATATATACACATATATAAGACCTATAAGACCATCATTGATACCCTCCATAGGATGGGTAAGCCATAAAAGTTCATAGCTAAGGAGGCTGGCTGTTCACAGAGTGCTGTGTCCAAGCATATCAATGGAAAGTCTAGTGGAAGGACAAAGTGTGGCATGAGAAGATGCACCAGCAAAATAGATGACAGTGGGCTTCAGCTGATTATCAAATAGAGAAGATTCCAGAATCTGACAGAGATCCAGAAAGAGTGGAATGAGGCGGGAGTCACAGCTTCAAAAACCACCACATTCAGATGCATCCGGGAGATGGTCTACAACTGTCTGGTTCCTCGGTCCTTTTTTCTGATGAAAGTAAAGTGTGCCTTTCATTTGAAAATCAAGGTCCAAGGGTTTGGAGGAAGAAGGATGAGGAACAGAGCCCATACTGCTTGAGGTCCAGTGTGAAATATCCACAGTCAGTCATGATTTGAGGTGCAATGTCCAGTGCAGGTGTTTGTAAACTCTGCTTTCTTAAATCCAAAGTCACTGCAACAGTCTACCAAAACATTTTAGAGGACTTCATGATTCCTTCTGCTGATGATCTGTATGGAGATGCAGATTTCATCTTCCAGCAGGACCTGGCCCCTGCCCATGCTGCCAGAAGCACCAAAACCTGGTTTGATACCCATGTCACAGTGCTTGACTGGCCAGACAACTCGCCAGACCTAAACCCATTGAGAATCTATGGAGTATTCTCAAGAGGAACATGAGGGGCACCAGACCCAACAACAAAGAAGAGCTGACAGCATCAAGGAAATCTGGGCTTCCATAACTCCCAGTCAATCCACAGGCTGATTGCCTCAATGCCACATCGCATCAAGGCAGTGATTAAAGTAAAGGGATTCCCAACCAAGTATTGAAGAATGACATATCGTTTTGAAAGTATCATATTTTGATTGATTTGTTGTGATCCTAATTTCTTTTTCTTTTTTCTGTAAAAACTGAGAAGTAGTGTGGACTGATGTCTTCACAATATTTTCATTTTTTGAAATCCTGTTTTTGTGGGTTTCATGAGCTGGAAGCCCAAATTATGTAAAAATAAACAAATAAATACTTGAAATCATTTAAATTATGGGCCCTGAATCTATCATCTATTAAAGATTAACTTTTTGAATGGAATTATGGAAGTTAAACAACTTTTCCATGATATTCTAATTTTTTGGAAAGGGTCTCCTCTTTGTCTTTTTTCTGGCAGCTGCATTTCTAACATCCTTCTACCAGTATACCCACTGTCCCTCCTCTTGGCATGTCCAAACCATCTCTGTTTGGTCTCTCCAACTTTATCTCCCAGTTGTTCAACCTGTGTTGCACCTCTGATGATCTCGGTCCTAATCTTATCCAGCCTTGTCACTCCTAAGGAGAATGTCAACATATTAATTTCTGCCACTTCCAGTTCTTTCTCCTGTCTTCTTGTCAATGTCACTGTCTCCAGATCATACAATATAGCTGGTCTCACAACTGTCTTGTAAACTTTTCTTTGGACCTTTGCTGACACTATTATCACAAATCACTCCTGAAACTTTTCTCCATCCACTCCATCCTGCCTGAATTCTCTTTTCACCTCTTTACCACATTCCCCATTTTCCTGGACAGTGGACCCCACGTACTTGAAGTCCTGCACTGTGACTTCTGCTCCTTGTAGCCTCACTGTTCCACAATTTAAAATAATTTTCATATGTTTGCATATTTGTATTTTAATGAACTATGCTTAGCTTCACAGCTTCACAGGTTTGTTCAAAAAGTGACGTCTGAACCCCAAAACAAAAAATTACAAAATAGTGTCAAATAGATTTAAAAAAGGTAGCCAAGAAAAGGTGATGTAGCTACTCTATTTTTTACAGTCTGCAGATAAAAAATATATGTAGCAGAAAAATTAAACTGATGGAAAACAACCCTCTCATCTGACAAAGCTGATACTTAGAACTGCCCCAGTCTGATCAGATTATCAACACCTTGCACAGTGATCAGATATATAAGTGAAAAAGTACATTTTAAAAATCATTTTTAGACATAAAGTACATCAGCATGTTTGCAATGCAACTCGTCAATACAGCTTTACAGTTTGCTTATCTGAAGTTGATTGAGATCAGCGACCTCAATCATCAAGAAAAATCTCTTCAGAACCCCATCCTGATGTCTGAGAGCAGATCAAAGCATGACTTTTGGTTACTTAATCTTTTGCGGAACACTTTTGCTTGTACCACCCTGAGCAACACTTTCAGTCTCCAACAATAAACCACCAGCTGTTTTACAATCAAAATGAAACAAACAGTCCAATCATACCAAAAACTGTTCTGCCTCTTCTTTTAGTTTATCGGTAAACGCAACAGCAAACCTGAATGGGAACAAGAAAACACTGTTATTACCACTGGAAATGACATTTCTGTAAAGCAAGAAATGTATTAGTGACAATGAGTTTGATGTGTTTTAAAATCAAACACAATCTGAAGCACAACGAACAGAAAGCAGCAGCGGTGGAAACAAACAAGCATCTATAGAAAATGTCAGAAGGACATCACATCGTGGAGTAGTCTGAAATGTACCATGTTGTTTTAGTCAGCCTGAACTCGACCCATTCCTCCCAACCCTTGACAACTTGTCACAAAAAACGTTTTTCCATTTCTTGTTTATTTTTGTACACCACATTTGCGTTTGACTCACATAACCTAACTATAGCAACTTCCAACATGGTGTCAGTTACCCCACGTGCAATGCGTCACATTGTTAGCCATTCTCTATAAACAGGGAATGAAAGCAGGGCTTTCGGGACAAACATTGAGAGAATACAATGAGAAAAAAATGAAGGGAATTTAGGGCAAAAATCAGTGGGGGCATATTAATTTGCTTGTGTGGCAGTGCATTATTAAATGGGCCAACGGGCTCTGTGAGGTGACCGAATTTCATGATCAAAGTTAGTGTGAAGAGGCACAAGCAGGGGGAATTGCATGGATTGAGATGTTTGAAGTTGAAGGAGCTGGACTCCCATTTCTCCAACAAGGCAATTATGCCCTCAAACTTCCAGACTTACTAGATAAATTCCCTACCATGCACTTTTAGTTCAAATGAAAAGAGGCAGAGTTGGATGTCAGGTCATAGCTCATGATATCGATGAGTATTCTTTGCTAAACTTTGGAAAAAGAAAAAAAAACCTCACAGCTGGAGTTGGATTACAGCTGCTCAGCCTCAGACTTTCATCACATCCATCAGGGACAGGAAGCAGCTGAGAAACCCAGACCTGATTTTCTACATTAATGACTAAAACTATAGTTTATCATTTCTGAGATAAATTCTGAGAAAAAAAAAAAAGTCTGTCGTTCTTTACAGGAATACATATCGCCTGCCACTTGCTAAACTAAGATCTTACAATGAGAAGAGGCAGAGTTAAAAATATTTTGTGCAAACGTGCCAAATGAAACAGTGCACAATCTCAATATTGCAAGAAATCACAAAATGTGCTGTTACTCAGCATATGCGTGACAATTCTCAGCTACTACCACGTCAACTGTAGCACATCTGTAACGTAAACACGGTTATAAACATTTTGTGTTGGCTAATGTTGATCACAATGTGTTAGCATGCTATAATCTGTAAATCTCACATTAGGTTTGTTAGTTTGTTCAAGACGAGAAAAAAACAAAAGACATGATTGAACAATATTAGAAAACATCTTAATTTTATATTGATGATGTGAAACAAGCTACTCAAGTGGTCACGGTTACTTCCTGTTTGCACTTGGAGATGTGGACAGCTGCATCAAACTTCTATAAAGGAAGTTTGGAAAAATACGTCTTAATACACCCTTTTATACATAAACTTAATATGCTGTAAATATTTGTTTAAAATTATAACAAAAAGGACTGTAAAGCTTCAATAACGCCACAGTCAACATAAGTTATTTTAAATCGGATCAGCTGAGCTTTCTCAGAAGAAACATATGACTTTGTTACAGATAGGCATGGGGAAATGGTTCCTTCTTCTTATTTCATTATTTTCTCTTTCTTAGAAAAGCTGTTTGGTTTCCAGGATGTGCTCGTTGAAAGTGACAGAAGTCAGCTCTTCTGAAGAGGGATTTTGTGGAAAGGTTATGAATAGTTAACATCTTGTATATAGCTCTTTGAACAGCCTCAGTTTGGAGGAATAAAGTTTAATTTTGACCAAAATAATCAAGCAAAAGCTGTCCCGGGCAGGAGGAACACCAGTTAGGACCAAACCATGACAAATGTTTCATAGTGATTAATGCAAACACATATTAAATCTTTACACTGCTGTCAATTTTGCATGACTCAGTAATTTACAGAATTGTATGCATTTCATACACAAGTGCATTAGCAGCTAGCTGTAGCACTTCTGATGCAACCTCGGGCATAACAATATTTCTGCAATAATAACTGTGCAATATGAAATTTGTAACAGTTTGTAACCCCTTCATTATTCAAGGAGGGCGCTCCGCCGTCAAAAGAACCGAAGTGAGGAGCGGAGATTGATGCAGCTCAGCTCAGACTCCAAACCGTGACAAACACGCACAATACAAACGTTGAGCTACTCCAAAACCAACCCCCCCGTCCCCAGTTGACAACTGCCCGTTACTGGCAATACTAACGTAGCGCTACGCTAAACAACCCACCCCCAACAGAGGTCATTCAAAGAGCTTTTTATAACAGATATAATATTCTAATCATTCCACAGAACCTCACATTAATAGATCTGAACTATCTATTTATGGAAGAAAATTCAACTGTGCACACTTCTGTAGAATTAAACATAAAATAAATACCTAATTGTATACACCCACTTACTACTATTTCTGATAATAGTTTGCAGCAACATCACCTGGCTTTCAGTAGCACCTGCTCCATAACCACACGCTTCCGTTCATCTTTCACGTCTTCATTTATGTCTGTTCCACCAAAAATGACGCCAAAAGGAACTTGGACATCTATAGTGAAGAACCAACAAGGCACAAAATAATAATTACATTTATAAGAAGAGGTAGAACAGGTCTACTGTTTTTCTGATCAAAGTCAATTCTTGAACGTCAGCTCATAAGTAAATAAAGTAAGGATGTTTACCCAGCAGGAGTCTGCCAGCTTTAAACACGTGGATGGCCAGTGCACCTTCATACGGAGGAGTCCCCGACACTAGATGTGCCACCTCAGCAGGAGACTGAAAATCCCCTGCATCTCTGAGCTCACAAGTATGTCCCGCTGATTCAATGTAAGACCTGAAACATAAAACACATCTGACTATGACTGGCGTGCAGTAGTGAAATGTGCTTTCATGCTAAATTTTAGGCATTTGCACATAATTTTGGTTTCATTTTCTGCCTTTTTATGATTTTCTACAACGGGATGAACACGATGTGTCATTATATTTATCGGATAGCTTCAGTTCATTAGAAATGAAGCTTTAACAATGAAAATACAGGGCTATCTGTAAGACTGGATGATTTACTTTACATGGCAAGTTGTACTTGGCTTAATAACAAAACTCAAAATAAAAGTGACAAAGCTTATGAAAGCTGTTATAAATTATTTACCTTAATGTCTTGTATTATTAAATATTTTGCATTAATCTAAAAGTATTATTTTTTTATTATATTTATCTTGGGGACAAACACAGTATGCATAATAAAAAATAATAAAAAACTGATTTGTAATATCTAAATACATAGTTATTTTAATAGATCATACAGATTCGAGTGTTATTGTAGTTGCATTTCAAGAAAAGGGCATGTATCTAGTTTACATGTGTGCAGTACAGTATGTAGTTTCACTAAAAGAAAGGATGTGAGTACTTCCTCCAACACATGACTTAAGATCACATGTTTGAGTCTAGTTCCAGTGAATAAAACCATGTTAAATTAAGCCATACTGGTTCATTAATGTTGCCTTCCTTTGCAAGCAGCCAAAAGAGCTGCACACCGACACCAACAGTTTTAATGGACTTAGTCAACTATTAACTATGCTGTCATCAGGGCTTACATGCTAATTAGGAAACAGCTGTTGCAGCCAGTAAATTACCTTATTCTCTCGGCTGTTGTGTGGTTCCCGGTTTTGGGACTGAGGGGGGCTAAAAAGAGTAGTTTCATGATCTCCACAAAGGGCTGCTGTGTCCCAGTAAGTGGTGGAAAAACGACCCAACAAACAGAAACAAACTCCGAGTTTCAGCTGGCTCGTTAACCTGCACTCCTATCACATTTCCTGGACTCATGCCCGTAAACGCAGGTGATGCTAACTGTGCTACTTCATGGCTACCTCCTCCTGCAGCTCACCATGCTTCAAATGTTTACAAGTCCGTCTCCAACATTATTCCCTGGAAACACATGGACCGGTGGAGAGTAACTATTTTACCTAACGAAAATGATTTTCCTATTACACGACTCTTTCTGGGATGCGTTTTAACTGCGTATTCATCAAGTACAGACAAAAAAAGTACTTGAAAATGCTGGGAATAATAATATGAAATAGAAGAAGGAAACGCGCGAACACTTCCTTCTTTCTTCTGAGGATGTACGTCGCATGCGTAAACTGAACTAATTTAAAAGTCATACGGATAGACCGTTCTACGTTTCTTTACGCGACGTTGGTGAGTGCGGTGCACTTATAGATCGACACTGCAGCTGCGCAGATTTGACAGTTCGTGCTGGGCGCTGTGTCACGCGACAGTACTGTGACGTTGTTTTTGTGTACCTCAGTTCTCCTTAAAAAAAAAAAAAAAGTATTTACATGACGAGAAAAAGTAGACATTTGAGCGGTTAGCGTTACGTTGGCTAATTGAAAGAACTGAAGACCGCAGACAACTGTTTTGCCAACTGAAGGTAATGTAAAACCGTAGCTATGTTACAGCTAGCTTAATGTTTGTACTAAGTGCTTATTTTAACCGCGTCTTATTTTACTCTTCAAAGAGAAACTCTTGAAAGACAGTGTGTCACGTGTGATTTTTCAGTGACTTTTTAAAATTGTGTCACTGACTGTTTAGTTTACCAACTTAACCCTATTTGTGTTTTCCCCCCTGTAGGTTTAACGTAACTTTTTTGGGATTAAAGCTGTTTCTATCAAGATGGCGAACAACAGGGATGCGGATGAGAGCACCCCTCTATTGGACTCAGGTGACAGTCCTTCACCACCATCAGTCTTCCAGGGAAGGAGACTTGCGTGTGCAACTGTCCTGCTTGCTGAATCACTGGAAAGGATTGCTTTCTACGGCATCACGTCCAATCTGGTTCTGTTTCTTAATGGTACTCCTTTTTATTGGCAAGGAACGCAGGCGAGCCAGGCTCCTCTGGTGTTCATGGGAATAACATACCTGATTTCACCTTTTGGAGGCTGGTTGGCAGACGCATACCTTGGGAAATTTTGGACTATTGCCTCAAGTTTGATCCTGTATTTTATTGGCATGCTGTTTTTCCCTTTTATTTCAAACAACAATACAAGAATACACCTATGCGGAGAAGAGAAAGCGTTTCCAGTGCAACCTCCTGAATGCACAAACGGCACCTCTCTATCTAGTAAAAACTGCCCCATCCGTGACCCATATTGTAGCCCAGTAATCTATACTGGACTCTTCTTAATTGCACTAGGTGTGGGTACTGTGAAGTCCAACATCACTCCATTTGGAGCAGATCAGGTGAAGTATAAACTATATTTTTGAACTTTTATACCAGTAGACGTGAAGTTTTTTTTATATAGTTGCTAAAGGTTCTGGTTATTACAACAGTTTATTGTCTGGCCCATATATAATCAGGTATGCAGTGTGTGATTATAGAGGTCTGATGTGATTGGACTTCCTGTGTACCATGACATGTCACTCCCTTCACATCACGCTTCCTCAGTTACTGTTTACCGTTCAGTTTGCACTAAAGGAGAGGTGGAATAGCTTAAAAAATTATCTTGTTATGCTTACAAGTTCATGAGACAGAGAAGACACACATTGCTATTGTGTCCCTTTTTTCAAATAATTATTTATGCTTTGCACCAAACAGGACTAAATACACACAATACACAATAATCTAGCACCAACAGTTGCAAGAGATATGTGTAGACATGTGGTGTTTTTGAGGAGTCATGGGGACATTTTTGTATCAGAATGGGACTTTTGGGTTAAAATTATTGGGGTACTGTTTTTCTGAATGTTTAAGAGCTTGTTTTAGGAGCTTGTCATGACTTTAAAAAATGGGTAAATAACCAAACTAAATTAAGTAGCTTCTTAGAAACTGCCTACAACTAATCTGGAATCTCTGTGCTACACGTTACATTTATTTTGTGTTTAACAGAATTAAAGTGTGGTTACTGTTAGTGCAAACATTTTAGTTTGCATGTCAAATGTTGAAACTTATTATTATTATTTATTATTTTTACAATTTTTAAGTAAGCACAGTGGCGCAACTAGTAGAGCTGCTGCCTCTCAGCGAGCAGGTCCCTGGTTCAAATCCCAGTCCGCGGGCCTATCTGGGTGGAGTTTGCATGTTCTCTCCGTGCATGCGTGGGTTTTCTCCAGGTAATCCGGTTTCCTCCCACAGACCAAAAACATATGTTAGTCTGATTGGTAACTCTAAATTGTCTCTAGGTGTGAGTGAGAGAGTGAATGGTTGTTTGTCTCGTTTGTCTCTACGTGTCCCTGTGATGGACTTGTGACCCGTCCAGGGTGTACCCCGCCCCTCGCACAGTGATAGCTGGACATGGGCACCGGTGACCCCCGTGACCCAAAAATGGAATAAGCGGGTAAAAAGATAATGGATGGAATATTTAAGTGCTTAAAGTAATTTAAAATACAGTATACTGGCAGCAGCACATTAAAATAAGTTTGGATAGGCCATGTTTACCTCTCTGAAACATTCCCTCTACTTTTAACAAAAGCTGTAACAGCTGCATATATATTTTCTTTTTGTTGTGGTCCTGATAAGTCCAGGAACAAATGGCAGGACACATAACATATGAAGCCCAGACGACCACACCACAGCATCCCGACACAAGACGCTGACACGTCTCACCAACATAGAGTGTGACCAAACACGTCACCCAAAATGACACTCTGCAAACAAACCGTCAACAGTCACAGTGACAGGACGGGCCTAGAAATATGCCACGAATTAACTGAGCACCCAAACAAGTTATTAAACACTTCAGGAACCAAACAAGTTATTAAACACTTCAGGAACCAAACAAGTTATTAAACACTTCAGGAACCAAACAAGTCCCAGTAAATGTTATTGAAACATCTTTGGATCGGACGAGCCCCCAAATACTGTATGCTATGGTCCTGATAAGTCCAGGAATAAATGACAGGACGCACAACATATGAAGCCCATACGACTGTACAATTTAGACAAAGCTTTGATTATCAGTCAGTCATCTGAACATAAATGCAGACTGGGAGGTCTGGTTAAAACAAACAAAAGAGGGAGAAGCCCCGGACCAGCCAGCAGTTGACCGTCGGATTCGGGCTGCTCCCCTCATCCTATGCTCCAGGGACTAATCCTACAACCAAAAATTATTAACTTAAACTACACGGGTGACTCCCACTCCCAACAACAAATAGCTCAACAACAAGACGGTGACAAAGTGCAATAATCTGTGGCTGAAGCGAGGCTGGAGAACAAAACCAACAACCATCAGACCAACGTCTCCTCTGGCCTCCCTCGCTCGTCCAGCAGGCGGAGCGTGGTCCTTTTAAACAGCTTCTGGCCGATCAGCTGTTCAGAGGGAGAGTGTATGAGTTAGACACACATGTACATAATTGACACAGGGACACGTCACAACAGTATATACTTTTCTGAACTGATGGTTACTGTCCAGCTGTAAGCTGCATACGTAAATGTACCATAGGTAGTAATGTCCCTTCATACGGCATCAGAGAGGTAGTATTTTGAACTGTGTTCCTATAACTGGCTGGATGGTCTGTCTTTTCTTTAATATGGATTAGTTTAGTATGAATTAAGGAAGAGGTTTTCACAACAAATTTCACATTTTGATTTGTCTGAGCACAGAATGTTTTTCTGCTTTGCCTCACTTCATTTTAAAATATATTTGGCACAGAGAAGATGTCTGAGTTTCTGGATGGTGTTCACATTTGGCTTACTTTTTGTATTAAAAAAGCTTTAACCAGTCTCTGGATGGCATAGAAAACAGTAGAGTGATTTGTGGAAGTGTTTCTGAGCCCACACATGCCCACAACAGAATCAAACCTGGTTTTGATGCTGTGGCCCCTGAGGTTTTAAAGATCACATCCAGTAATTAATTTCAGCGTTGATGCTTGAGATCAGAGATTTCTTCAGATTCTTAACTTTATTCGACAATATTATCAATTGTAGATGATAGTACTGTATATTTACATTTTCTCAGGTAATTAAATACATGATGCCCATCTTTTATGGTGGTGGGCAATAAATACATTCTAATTTGGGTCTATCATTAAAAATGACCTATAATAGAACTGTTGAAATGTCAATGAATTGCAAATTTTTTTGAAGATTTGCAAAATTCTTCTCGTCAATCTAAGTGTAGGAGCATCAATAATTTTGTGCTCATAAATAAAATATATTTATACTTGCACACTTCCTCTACAGTACAAGGACAAGTGGAATGAATTAGTGTCATTAGGAGAGTGGTTATACATGGTCACAAAAAGCTCAGATTCTATCTGAATAATATTGAACCCGGTAGGCCTGGTTATTTTAGTAAAATCTTATCTCACTGAAGAAAACTTTCTCTGCTGGCACATTTTACACAGTGTCTGCTTCACCTAGCTTTATTCAGCTATAGATTTTTCATGTAATGATAAATCAAAGTTCGTTTTACTTCTTGAATTAAATTTGACTTTGTAAGCTTGCAAAATAAGAGCTGTTAGATTGATAATGTTATTTTCTCCCAGTACTTTTTACATTGTTTTGAAGCTTTGGAAATTAGCATATCAAAACACATAGTTTTGTACCTCACAAGGGCTGATAGATGACAGAAAAATAAAATATACCTACGGTATGTCCTCAGTTCTGTAATGAAGAGGGAGGAGGTGCACATTTGATAGTGGAGCATTGGTCACCCACATGGCTTGAATTAATAAACTTATTATAATTTAAACCAGGTCATTTGTGTTGACCTTACCAGAACATGACATCATTTGCAATTAGTCATTTATTGCTTCAGTATAGTTTCTGAGCTCATCTGTGAATCAGAGCTGACTGCTGCAGCTACTTTAATTGATAAATGTTTCCTGCTGTTTGGATATTTGAGCTAAAGTGAGCTCCTTGCTGCTGTGAACCCAGAAACTATTTTGATAATTGTATCAGAAACCTTTGGTTTAGTCGAGGATTTGTCTCCATCCTAATATGCAATGCAAACAAGCGAGGGGTCACTTAACTGAGTGCAGGTAATGTGTAGGTAGAGTTCTTCTTCGATGCAAAAGACGCGGGGAAAGCTTGAGAGTTAAAATTTGATAAATCTATTGACTGTGGAGATTATAGGATGTGCTGCATTTAGGGAAGAAAAACAAACAAACAAATGAAAAATCAATCTGCTCAAAGAAAACTGATTGAGGAATGCACAGATAATTCAAAAAGACAGGACAGATACTCACATTCTTCACTTGATTAGTCTTTGTTTGCATAGCAAGACAAAACTTGTGAACAACAACAATCCACGATCTTCAGGTTGTCAATCATGGTAGTGTCTCACTCCCATAAGGTAGTTGACTACTGGTAATAGTAGTTATGAGAAAATATGCATCTTTTCAGTTTGCAGTCAGTCTCACTAAATTATGAGTGTTTGTGACTTCAGTGACCAACAAGCAGCGCAGCTCCATTTTACAGGTTGATTTCTAACCATCTGTCTCTCCACACAAGGTTGGTGAGTGTGTTTTACTTGTAGAGTGACTCTGCAGCTGGGCAGATGTGACAGTTTGTACTGGGCGCAATGTCATGCGACAGTACTGTGACGTTGTTTTTGTGGGCTTCCAGTTCTCCTTTAAAAAAGTATTTACACGAGACGAGAAAAACTAGACTTTTTAAAAAAAAAAATTATCTTAATTTTACCAGGAAAGAAATGCGTTGAAATTATTGATCTCTTTTACATAGATGTCCTGGAAAATGTTCACAGTGCAAACAAGCCATTTACAGCAACAGTCTTAATAACAGTAATGGTAATATTAAAGTAGTTGTAACAAAACATCCGGTAATAAGTCATAAAATACAATGCAAGTTTAAAATATATCACAATTTGAGACATAATGTTGCAGGTGCACGATGTGACTAAAACCTCTGACAGTTTTAATTTAAAACTAGATAAAAGAATAAAAGACTCCAACCTCAACTTAAGCTGCAGATCATGCCAAGACTAGGGGTGCACCGATAAATCGGCCGGCCGATCGATCGGCCCCGATTTCCTTAATTTGGGGAGATCGGCGATCGGCCGATCTTTAAATGAGAAGCCGATTTTATCCACCGATCTTATCTGCCTCCGGAAAGGTCTGAAAATCAGCTGCTGTCCCCTTTTGCTCCACTGTGAGAGCTCACACACAGGTCACTCGGAGCAGCCATGTCGTCGGTTTGGAAGTTCTACGCTGTAAAAGAAAATGAGCCAAAGATCGCAATTTGCAATTCGTGTAAAGCCGAAGTAAGTCGTGGTGGAGCCACCACCAAAACCTTTAATACAACAAACCTCGTTCGCCATTTAAGAAATCACCACGCCGCCAAGTATGCAATGTTTGAAGAGAGCAACCAAGCTAAGGCTAATGCTAAAGCTAGCGCTAACAAAGAGGCAGTCGGTGGGTCGCTGTTAGCTTTTATGAGCAACGAAAAGAGCAAAGCTACCACGAGGAAAGTGATGGAGTTCATGGCATTAGACAACCAGCCATTTTCAGTCGTTGAGGACAAAGGTTTTAGAAGCTTGATGCAGCACGTGTGCCCACGATATAATATGCCGAGTCGGAAATATTTTTCTGATGTTGCATTACCGGAGTTGTTCAGCCAAGTTTCGAGAGACACCCGCAGCCTGCTAAAAGCTAATACAAATACACTCAGCTTTACAACAGACATCTGGACTTCTGATGTAAGTTTAATGTCCATGTTAAGTTTTACTGCACAGTGGATTGACGAACAGTTCGAACGTCATCAAGTACTCTTAAACTGTAAAGAAATGGCAGGGTCTCACACTGCGGCCAATTTATCAGCAGAGTTTAAGGCGATGCTGAATCACTGGGAAATCGATCATGGAAGAGTTCACGTTGTTTTACGGGATAATGCTCGTAATATGGCCAAAGCGCTGGATGATATCAACCTGAAAAGTTTACCCTGCCTGGCACACACACTGCAACTGGTTGTAAATGAGGGACAGCTGGCGCAGCGCAGCATCACAGACATGGTGGCAACAGGAAGGAGAATTGTTGGACATTTTAAGCATTCATCACTTGCCTATTCCCGACTTTATGACATACAGACACAGTTAGGTCAACCCAGGAAACGATTACAGCAAGACGTTTCAACGAGGTGGAACAGCACAGTCTACATGCTGCAGTCGCTGTTGGAGCAGAGACGTGCTATTGGCGTGTATGCTGCTGAGCACGAGTTACCAGCCACACTCACAGCACACCAGTGGGAGCTACTGGACAATGTGCTCACCATTCTTGCACCTTTTGAGGAACTCACAAAGGAGATTAGCTCATCAACAGCTACAGCAGCAGATGTCATCCCAGCCATCACTGCACTCAAGCGGATTTTGGAGAGGCAAGCGAGCACAGACCGTGGCGTGGGTACAGCCAAAGCTACGCTGCTGGAGGCTGTTGTGAGAAGATTCAGCAACATTGAGCATGAGCCCCTGTACAGCTTGGCCACTGTTCTGGATCCAAGGCAAGTAACTATTAACATTCTATTTTAGCCATAATGACTTTTAGCCTACTGCTATATTTCAACAAACATTTAAATTAAATTAAAAATAAAAATTTATTGATTGAAATGCATTTCTTTATTTACATGCAAGTCATAAAAACTGTTAATGTATACAAAACACAATGATTGACCCATCTTTCTTTGTTTATGCAAAACAAGGTACAAGAATCGCTACTTCTCAGCAGAGGTGAAAGATGACGTGAAACTGCTCCTTTTGACCAAACTTGCAGAGGGGGAGACCAGATGCACACCTGCTGCAGGAACATCCTCTGAAGTGGGACCTCCTGCTATAGATGAACCTGCAGCCAAAAGGCGTAGTCTACTGTTTGCAGCTCACGACGAAATCTTAAAGGAGAACATTGAACAGGAGCAACAGCTGGCCAGCCCTTCAGCTATGCAGGTACAGAACTACCTATCTGAGGTTCCTGTTGAAAGGAGCCAGGACCCATTGGTCTACTGGAAGATCAATGAAAATCGTTTCCCTCATCTTGCTCTACTTGCCCGAACCTATCTCTCTGCCCCATGCACAAGCGTTGAAAGCGAGCGCCTGTTTAGCTTGGCTGGACATGTAGTAGATGAGAAAAGAAGTCGCCTGTCTGGTGACAAAGCAGAAATGCTTTTGTTCATCAAGAAAAACCTGCCACTAATGAAAGTGACTGGAATAAGTCTGTGAGAACTAACTTACCAGTGTTAGTTCTTATTACCCACTGACTTGAAAATGTTACACTTGTTGCATTATCTTTTTTTTTTTTTAAATGTAACAAGTGAAAGAGTTGAAGGAACTGAACATTTTTTTTTAGTTAATTTTATAGTTTTAACAAAAATTGTGTAAACTTCATTTATATTTCAGAATACTACCTCATGACAAGTTAAAACAACAAGTTTGTATTGTTTCTAGGGTATTTTTCAAGGGTATGTTTTACAATAAAATAAGATTGGTAAATTGAAGGTGCATTGTGATCTTGTAACACCTGACACTGTTGCTTATAAAAAAAAATCGGTATCGGCCAAAATCGGAATCGGCAGTTCAGACTTTCAAAAAATCGGTGATCGGTGATCGGCCTGAAAATTGAAATCGGTGCACCCCTAGCCAAGACCACAGGCCAAAATCAGACAAACTCATCTTTCCCGACTCTGTGCGCACAAAGGGTACCTTTAAACCACAACCATCACTGGCCCAGAGGCTGTGTGTGTTCTGTAATCAAATTTTATGTTATTAACCTTTATTTAACCAGGCAAATCCCCTTGAGATCACAGATCTCTCTTGCAAGGGAGGCCTGGGCCTGAAGGCAGACTAACATGCATGTTTTTGGTCTGTGGTCGGAAACCGAAGTACCCGGAGAAAACCCCACGTGAGCACGAGAAGAACTTGCAAACTCCACATAGAAGGACCCCAGGTCCAACCGGGGATTGAACGCAGGATCTTCTTGCTGTGAGGCAACAGTGCTAACCACTGAGCTGTCGTGCTGCCACATGAACTTGGAGTAGATGGTAATTTTCTCATATTGTATATTCATTCAACCTTTATTTATACAAGTTAGTCTCATATGAAAATATACCAATGTTTCATCCTTTGAAGAAGAAAGTTCAGCAAAGGTATATAAAGTACAATGGTGAGTTCTAAAGGGTGATCCTGTTACATACCTCATGGTAAATGGAGTCCATGTTGGCTAAGGTAATGGGGGAGGCAAATCTATAGATTGTGTCTCCGTAGTCCAGCTGTGATAAAATCAACCTTGTTACAAGCCACTTACGGGAACAAATAGAAAACCATGATTTAAGTCTATACAAAAAACTTGGAGTACATTTTTGCTTTTTTATTAGATATGTAATGTGATGTTTAAAATTAAAATTTGGGTGAAAAGTAAAGCATTGCGTTGGCTAATTGAGGCCACTGAAGACTGTCGACAACTGTTTTGCCAATTGAACGTAATGTAAAACCATAGTTATGTCACAGCTAACTTAATCTTGTTTGTACTAAATGTATAATTTACTCACAGTTAAAAGAGAAACACTTGAATGACAGTGTCATGTGATATTGCAATGCAGCAGAGGGCGGTCTGACCAAGCGTCAGACTTCTGATATGTTGAGTTTGAGAATGTTTTGGATATTTCATCCATCCATCCATTATCTTTACACACTTATTCCATTTTGGGTCACGGGGGTCGCCGGTGCCCATGTCCAGCAATCACTGTGCGAGGGGCGGGGTACACCCTGGACAGGTCTCCAGTCCATCACAGGGCCACATAGAGACAAACGAGACAAACAACAATTCACTCTCTCACTCACACCTAGGGACAATTTAGAGTTACCAATCAGCCTAACATGTATGTTTTTGGTTTGTGGGAGGAAACCGGAGTACCTGGAGAAAATCTACGCATGCACGGAGAGAACATGCAAACTCCACCCAGAAAGGCCCCTGGACCGGGGTTTGAACCAAGGACCTGCTCATTGAGAGGCAGCAGCTCTACCAGTTGTGCCACCGTGCTGCTTGATATTTCAGTTACTCTTTAAAATACTGTCACTGAATGTTTAGTTTACCAATTTAATCCTGTTTGTGTTTTCACCCCCAAAATAACTCTTGTTTTTGTCGTCTTGGCTTGAAAAACCTTATTCTAGGTTGTGTACATTGTTTTGTTGTGAATTTATGCCCACACTCATTTGTTCAACTTTTATTGATACAGATTAGTCTCTGTGAGCCTCGAGGACTCATTTACAAGAGAGACCTGTTTTAAACAAAGAATGATGACAACAGTAGACAATCATAAAAGAAAGCATACAAATTGAAAATAAGTGGAAGAAATTATATATATATATATATATATATATATATATATATATATTATATATATATATAAAACTAAACAAACACAGCTAGGTTGTAAAGAGATGTAGAAAACTAAAAACAGGAACATGTCTACATTGATTTTTGCCAGGAACTTAACAGCTTCTTAAAGCCACTTAGAGAGGTCAAGGTCGAGAACTTCAGATATTTTTGCAAGATATTCCAGGGAGCGGAGTAGGAGAAGGCTTTTTTTTGCCAAGTTCAGTTCTCACTGAGGGAACACTGCAGGTAATAATGTCCTGAGAGTGCACGCTGTAGCTGCACTCACGCAGAGACATGTAGGAGGAGATGTATGAAGGAAACGGACCAAGAAATGATTTAAAGATGTACCAGTGAGAGAGTCTAAGTGAAGTTAATGATGTCCAGTTAACCAGTGAATACAGGGTGATGGGTATGATAGTTACAGCCAGTTATGAATCTTAGCGCACCATGATAGACAGCATCCAACATCTGCAGGGTGCTTGCAGGGGTGTTCATGTAATATCTTCTTAGTCAATGGAGGGAAGGAAAGCTGCAGTTACAAGGTGTTTCCTAACATTCATAGACGGGATGTATTTATGGAAAAAATAAACAATTTAACTTTCAGTTTCCTTACTAGGTTTTCCACGTGGGGCTTAAAAGAGAGATGCGAATCGACCAAGATATACCCAAGTATTTGTAGAAATCGACAAACTCTAGGAGCACCATTTGAAGATAAAATAGAAGTAAGGGCTTCTGGGACCGACTTCCTGTTTGAAAACAACATCCCTTTGGTTTTGTCTGCGTTAAGTACAAGTTTGAGACAGAACAAAACTGACAGCAAACTTGTCTTGGTCTGCTTTGTATCCACCTTGGCAGCCACTCCCACATTTCTAATCAATCTACTTTTGAAATGAAGACAGTCGAAAAACATTAATAATTTGAGTTTTAAAGCGGGCAGCATGGTGGTGCAACTGGTAGAGCCACTGCCTCTCAGCGAGCAGGTCCCTGGTTCAAATCCCGGTTTGGGGGCCTCTCTGGGTGGAGTTTGCATGTTCTCTCCGTGCATTCGTGGGTTTTCTCCAGGTGCTCCGGTTTCCTCCCACAGACCAAAAACATGCATGTTAGGTCGTTTTCACGCCAGATAGTCCGGTAGACTTGGTTCGGTTGGGGATCAATATTCATGAGCTTTTGTTTACATTTGAGCTGGTGTGTTTGCATTCACACTGCACTGTGCAGTCGAGTCAACCTGTTGAACCAACCTATTCCCCTGCTCGCCTGTGGGGGCGCTGCACCCAGAACTACTGAAAGAAACGACACAAAAACCTCTAAAGACACGTCTTCTTCTGTAAATAAAAACAAAACGAAGTGGCATCAAGTTTTAGCAGTTTTAGGAGTTATATTTTGTCATTTTTTAAAAATGGACTCAGCATGAGCAGAAGATGAGACAGAAGACCATGGAGAATACTGTTTTTCACACAAGGCAGCTGACGGCTCCATATAAGGTCAGAGAAATGCGTGTTTTTGTCCTGCGGAGCGGGGCCCGGTCTGTTTACATTCACACTGCACTCAAACCGCGCTGGAGTTCGCTTCTACCGGACCGAGACCTAGGTTTTAGCCCGGGCCAGAGTTCGATGGCGCGTTCACACCTCCCTAAACGAACCGGACTTTCTAGGAAAACGAGCTAGAGTTCGATTAAAGCGGACTAAACAGGGCTGGTGTGAATGCACCCTTAGGCTGATTGGTAACTCTAAATTGTTCCTAGGTGTGAGTGTGAGAGTGAATGGTTGTTTGTCTCTTTTGTCTCTGTGTCCCCATGATGGACTGGAGACCTGTCCAGGGTGTACCCCGCCCCTCACACAGTGATTGCTGGACATGGGCACCGGCGACCCCCATGACCCAAAATGGAAGAAGTGGGTAAAAGGTGATGAATGGATGGATGGAGTTTTCGAGCTGGACTTAGTTCTGTAAACTTTGATGTTCTCTGTCTGAGAATAGCTCCAGTGCAGGTTTCAATTTTCTGCATGCATCAAGCAAGCTGTGCGTTCGTGTTCTGTGGGGCAATATTTTGAACACAATGATTTGTTTGTGTGCTGGTACATGACTTGCAAATCTGTATTCTACGCTGTACACAATATTTTGGTGCACACTTCCGCCGATATTGTGCACTACTCTTCCTGCAGGATTTTTTCAGAAACACCTGCACTGAAGACCTGTGGCTCATGTGTAATTATGTGGCAATTGCAGGAGTTGGAAAAGTAAACAAATGTAGGCTGTGGTAAAATGCAACTTCTCCCGTTTCCCAATTATCTTGTGAGGTAGGGAGGCAAGTCTTGAGTGACATCTGGCACTCAACCAGTTATTGTGTGACCCGTTCAGTCTTTGTAGCAGGTGGGGAGTTTGATTAGTTGTACACCTGTTAAACGCAACACAGGTGTCAAGGAGGCCTCAGGAAGGAGACTTCTCATAAAGCTGAAATTAAGTTTGCATCATGGCTGAGTGATTACAGTTTTTTGTGTGTTTTTTAATCAAATGCTTTCAATGCACATTTTGCAAGTGCAAACAATGTATTCAGTGTCAACTTGTATATGAATAAATGTTTCAATACAATAGCAAAAAAATACTCGATGGGAATACCCCCCCCCCCCCCCCCCCCCCCCAGCTCTAATGCCATAACCACAGTGCATCTGGAAAGTATTCAAGGCTTCACTTTTTTCATATTTTATTATATTAGTCTTATTCCAAATTGTATGATATTAATCTCTTTCCCCAAAATCCTACACAAAATACAACATTATGACAATGTGACAATTTTTTTTTTGCTTTTTGTAAATTTATTTAAAAAAAAGATGACTAAGAAATCACATTTATGTAAATATTCACATAATTTACTTAATGCTTTGTTGATCCATCTTTGGCAGCAATTACAGCCTCAAGTCTTTTTGAATATGATGCCACAGGCTGAGCACACCTCTCTTTAGATGGTTTGTCCTATTCTTCTTTGCAGTACTTCTCAAGCTCTATCAGGTTGGATGGGAGACATATGTATAGCCATTTTCTGATATCTCCAGAGCTGTTCAATCAAATTCAAGTTTGGACTCTGGCTTGGCCACTCCAGGACCTTCACAGAGTGGTCCTGAAACCACTCTTTTGAGATCTTGGCCATGCGCTTTGGGTCGTTGTCCTGCTGAAAAATTAGCCATCGCCCCAGTCTGAGGTCAAGAGCTCTCTGGAGCAGGTTTTCATCCATGATGTCTCTGTACATTGTTGCATTCATATTTCTGTCTAACCTGACTAGTCTGCCAGTTCCTGCTGCTGAAAAACATCCCCATAGCATGATGCTGCCACCACCATGCGTCACCATGCTTCACTGTAGGGATGGTATTGGCCTGATGATGAGCAGTGCCTGGTTTCCTCCAAACATGATGCCTGGTATTCAGAGTCCGAGTCAGAGTTTCTTTATTGTCATTCGCACCTCATGTGGTACATGTGGTGGAGCAAAATTATGTACACAGGGTCCCAGTTACATCCAACAATAAAATGTATAAGAAAAACAGTAATAACATCTAAGATATGAACTAAGAAAAACATCAACTAAATATACACTAAGCACTCATAACATAAAACATTGAACATCAGCACAAACATGAACATGAGTTTGTGAGCAGATGTGCACGCATGAACACATCAACATTGAAACAGATCAGATCAGCAGCAACATGATATGGTTTTTCACAGCAAAGAGTTCAATCTTTGTCTCATCAGACCAGAGAATTTTGTTTCTCATGGTCCAAGAGTCCTTAAGGTGTCTTTTGGCAGACTCCAGATGGGCTGCCATGTGCCTATTATTAAAAAGTAGCTTACGCCTACCCACTCTATCATACAGGCCTGATTGGTGTATTGCTGCAGAAACAGTTGTTTTTGTTCTAGATGGTTCTCCTTTTTTCATTCAACCTTTATTTAGACAGGTAAATCCCATTGAGCCTCGAGGACTCATTTACAAGAGAGACCTGATAACCTTTCCACAGAGGAACGCTGGAGCTCTGACAGAGTGACCTTCGGGTTCTCGGTCACCTCCTTGACTAAGGCCCTACTCCCCAATCGCTCAGTTTAGATGGCTGGCCAGCTCTAGGAAGAGTCCTGGTGGTTCCAAACATCTTCCATTTATGAATGATGGAGGCCACTGAGCTCAATGAGGAAATGTTTCTGGATTCTTCCCCAGATTTGTGCCTCAACACAATCCTGTCTCAGAGGTCTACAGTCAGTTCCTTTGACTTCATGCTCGGTGTTTGTGCTCTGACAGGCACTGTCAACTGTGGGTCCATATATAGAAAGGTGTGTGCCTTTCCAAATAAAGTCCAATCATCTGCATTTACCACAGGTGAGCTCCATTTACCGTAAGTTGTAGAAATATCTCAAGGATGATCAGTGGAAACAGGATGCATCTGAGCTCAGTTTTAAGCATCATGGCAAAGGCTCTGAATACTTGCGTGAATGTGATTTTTCTTTTTTGTTCCTTTTCTATTTTTAATAAATTTGCAAAATCTAAAAATATGTATTTTTTCACATTGTCATAAAGGGGTATTGTGTGTAGAATTTTGAAGAGATTAATTTAATACAGTCTGCAATAAGGCTGTAACATAATAAAATGTGGAAATAATCAAAGTCAAGTCAAAGTCAGTGTTTCTTTGTCATTCACAATTGTAACACAGTTGTGTACAGAGGGTCCCAGTTACATCCAACAAAAGTATAAATTGTAAAAAAAATAAAAATCTAAGACATAAACTAAGAAATACACTAAGCACTAGTAGTACAAAAACAATACGCCGAACAGCAGCACGAACATGAGTCTGTGTGAGCATATAAGTACGAATGAACACAGCAACATGAATAGTCAGCAGCACATATCAACAATCAAGTGGCATTACAGTGATTTATTTATTTTTATTTTCACAGTGATTATGCTGGTAAGAGATTCATGAGTCTAACAGCTTCAGGGTATAAGCTGTTCCTCAGTCTAGTGGTTCTACACTTGATGCTCCACAACCTCCTTCCTGAGGGGAGCGGGGCAAAAAGTGTGTGTGCTGGGTGAGTGGGGTCCTTCATGATGCAGGTGGCCCTCTTCCTGCATCTAGAGGTGTAGATGTTTGTGATGGTGGGGAGACTGACTCCAACAGTTTTATGTGCCGCCTTCACCAGTCTCTGCAAACAGTGAAGTGCTGTGACTACTTTCTGGATGCACTGTATACAGAAACTGAATTGAGATGGGTATACGATAGGTTCCAGATGCCCACAATAATTCAGCAACTATCTTAAGACATTTGTCTTGCTGACCGTTTGAACACGCTCAAAGTCCACGTGACACAGAATCATGACCCTGTGACTCACTCAAGGAAACAAGAGAACACTTGCAAACAGCATTCATGAGAGAGTATGTAAAATATCTGGGAAGGTTTCCATTTGTTTTGCTTCAGCATAATGAAATATCAGTCTTAAGAAAAAAAATGTTGCACAAATTATTTGAACGTTTTGAACAACTCAAAGGCAACTTCTATCATAGCTTCTGCAAAGTTTAGCTACTTTATCTGTTCCGTGAATCTGCTCATTGGTTTCATTCCTTTCTGTGTGTGATCACAGGTGAAAGACAGAGGACCCGAGGCCACTCGCAGATTTTTTAACTGGTTCTACTGGTGCATCAATTTAGGAGCCATTCTATCTCTGGGCGGTGTGGCCTACATTCAGCAAAATGTAGGCTTTGAGGCTGGCTACATCATCCCCACTGTGTGCCTCGGCGTGTCCTTCCTGGTGTTCCTTGTGGGACGAACAGTTTTCATCAAAAAACCTGCTGATGGCAGTGCCTTTTCAGACATGTTTAAGATCCTTGGCTTTGCCTGCTGTTCAAAGAAACCAAAGGAGCCCAACTTGCTTTGGTGAGAGCTGTTCTGGCTATGCATCAGTCATTTCTGAGTTAATTTTCAGTTGGGACAAAACATGTCGCATAAAACTCAATTATCAGAACATTGTGGTAAAATAGCCTTGGTAATTATCAACTCACTCACAGTCTTTAAAATATTTTGTAGAACTTCAGCTTTCAGCAGGAACGTTAAAGTGAAAAAAAAAAATACTAGACAACTTAGTTAAACATAAATGTAACAAATGGATGTAGAGGTTTGATTTCCACATATTTCAGCTGTAGCTTTAGTGTTTTTCTCATAGTTTGTTTCTAATGTGAGCTGGAAGGCAGCTTAAGCATGTTTAGATATTCCTTTATCTTAAATCTTCTTTTGATCCCCGTCTATAACTTTTCCACTGGTCCATTTCTTCATCTTCATTCCCAGTGGCAAAACATTATTCTGAAGGGTTGGAACTTGGCTTTGAACCAAAGTATCACAAGCAGCTCAAACACTTGACATTGAACGTCTTAAGTTGGACAATCTCACCGCCTTTTAAGAATTTCTTATTAGGGCATTTTCTCCAGAGATGAGGATTATAAGATTTAATGTAAAGTTTATTTCGTATTTCTAAAACTGCTATTGTTAAAGAGTAAGTCTCTAAATCTCTTACTGCAAGGGTTTAAGACTAATTCTGCCATACTGTGTATTTATTTATTTTTATTAATTTGGTGCTTCAATCACACCAGTTTTGAAGTAATTTTTTTCTTTTGTCTATAAAGCAACAAACCAGCTCTACTTGATAGTGCAAAAGTGATCTATGGTGGAAAGTTTCCAGAGGAAAAAGTGGAGGAAGTAAAAGCTTTGGTGAAAGTCCTTCCAGTTTTCTTTGCTCTTATTCCATACTGGACTGTGTACTTCCAGGTAAGAATGATCCGTTTCAGAAATTAAAGGAAAAAAAGGAAGACATTTAATTCATAACTACAGTACAAGCTTTTTAAATGCAGATATGTGGGACTTGTTTGTATGAGGGAATAATACTCGGTATTAAAATTACACAGATCCTGTGGTTCATAGAGTGGAGATTTACTTCATATTGACAATAATCTCTTATATTACTTTGCAGATGCAAACAACATACGTCCTGCAGAGCCTCCATCTGAGGATTCCCGACACGCCCTCAAACATCTCTGACAACTCTAATGTGGTAACTATAATTCAAAATAATCTTAGTCCACGTCCTTTTCTTGTATCGTAAAAAAGATTTTGATGCAGTGTGACAGAGTTTGCACTGTACATATAATTATACAGAATAAAACATACAAGGGCACAGCTCTAACCTGCTTCTCTATTAATAGTTCTGAGCAAGACCTTTGAGCAGAAAGTGAGAGTCAATTGTTCTCTGGCATACAATGGTAGGCAACAGCTGGAGGATGCAGCAAAGTCTTGTAATACCTTGGGGATTAGGTCAGAACTTCACAGACTAATGCTTGGCAGATTAGCAACCTGCCTGCGTCTGTAATTTCTTTGCTGCAGCGCCATCACCTGATGGTTCCTGACGATTGTTACTAATGTAGCTCCCTCACAGAATGTACTGTATGTTGCCTTCTGCAGGACTTTGTTGACTCTCAGCAGCTCCACATGACACACACCTCCTCAAAAATCAAACCACTCAACTGGAACACATCAGGAAGTGTAGTATGCACGCAGCAGTATGTCTGTTCTTATATTTGAACAGGCGTTCTTGAGGTGATTTCAGGGAAATAAGAAGTGAAACACTTGCCTTAAAGCCACACAGTCAAACTTCAAGTTGCACTAATGCCACAAAGACATTACTGGTGAACACTGAGGAGACGAGATCCTTCTGTGTGCTCACTTTGACCCTATTTTTAAAGTAGGTTTATATTTGACTTTATATATATATTTTTTTTTTCTTTTTTTTACATATTGTTTATTTGGTTCAAAGGAAGAAGTAAGCCTTCTCTTGTACCAGCCTTGACACTTCTCAGCATCAAAAGGGAAGTGAGATTAGATGCCTCTGTGAATTTCTTCCTCTCACCTGACACATTTCAGTGGCTAACCAGAACAAATAATTGTTCTGAAATGAACAGAGCTCATTCTAATGAACATGGGAGGCAGACATTAGTTGTTTCTAAACTCTCTAAAAGAGCACAGAATGTCATGATTTAAACTCTCTGCCACCTTTCCTATCCCAAATTTTGTTGTTGGTCTTTGTATTTGAACCGGCAACCTCCCCGTCACAAGCACACCTTCTCTAACCTCTGCACCACCGCTCCCTATTGCATCACTGTTTATATACAATAGTTAATTTAGTAGAGAACAAGTATTGGAGTCTGCTGGGAGACTTCATCATTCATCCATCATTTCAGGATTTACCTGACAAAGTAGATGAAGGCTCGTGTAGAATGAGATGTTTGATAATGAAGAAAGAAACAAAAGGAAAAATACTCTCTTTTTTGAGCTATGTATGGATTGTATGCAACCAACAATGAAAAAATCCAGAAAATTACTTTGAGAATAAACATTATTTGTTAAAACAAAGACACATTGTGGATTTCGCTCCAAACCTAAATAGTGTAGATTATATTGTTGAAAAAGACAAGAAGTTGTTCACTAAGTAAGACTGAAAAAAAAATGAAGATTGTTGGTTGTTTACAATGAATTTTCTACTCTTTAAATAAACTAACTACCAATTGCAAATATTAAACTTTGTGAAATATATATATCTCCTGACAGTAACAGCAAGAATTTTCTTTTTTTGCCACAGCTGCTGGTGCCATATTTAATAAAGTCTCTACTGTTTATTACTTTCACCCTCTAGTTGGATTTTTAGTGCCTTCGCTCCACTATGAATTGAATTAATATATTTTTATTAAATTATGTTTGGATTTGACCACCTGGGGGTGCTAAAGCAGTATCAAGACTGAAGTGTGCTCCTCTAATTCTCATGCAAACACATGTGAAGACACAGTGAACTATGTTGGAATGCACAAACATTTCTCTTTGTTTTAATGCTCTGTTGCTTCATGTAGATTTCCATCTCATCTGTTTCTTCTGCAAATCCCAGATGAAGTTCCGCTTCCCGGCTGCGTGGCTCACTATGTTTGACGCAGTGCTCATCCTTATGCTGATTCCTCTTAAAGACAAAGTGGTGGACCCCATCCTGAAGCGCCGGGGCCTGCTGCCCTCCTCTCTGAAGAGGATTGCTGTGGGGATGTTCTTTGTAATGTCATCTGCCGTGGCAGCAGGTGAGTGTCATTAACTGTTTTTCAGTAACCCAAAGCCCAATCAAACTGCACAGTTTTTGTGATTAAAAAGTTTTCAGCTTCTTTGAAGGAAGCAAGAAGTGCAACTTTAGAGTCACAATTACACCATGTTATTGAGATTTTTTTTTTTTTACTTAAAAAAATCTAAGGTGGAAACTGAGTGAGCCAACTTTTGAAATGCTTTGTTTATGACTGACAGGCATGGGCTAAGCCTTTGTTTAACAAATGACTGCCTTTACTATGCTGTATTTTGTGGACATCAATAGATTTTCTGGCATGAATCACAGCATTTTTTTCCACATGAAAAGAAAACAAGGTAGAGAGTTTTTTCCCTGTACCTGCATGCAGCAGCACTCCTCAGTCCTGTTTACCTCCCATCAGTTATTTTAAAAATACAAACTCAGTCAGGCCTGTCAGCCGCTGCTGCTGCACTGATCTATCTGAGCTCAAATGCTTAGAGAAAGATAAAGGCCTGAAAGTAAACAAAAGCAAATCAGTAACACTCCAGAGAATCAATGTTCATTATATTTTCTACAACCGATTCCCATCTTCTTTCAGGTGCACATTACATCCTCTACATGTCGTATTCTGTCAGTGGTGACCTTTAGATATTGACTGGCGGGCTTTCTCCAATTGCTGTTTGACTGTTAAACATGCGCTTAATCAAATTTGACAGCAGTTGTTAAGGGTAACTCTGGAGGGTTTGTTTAAAAACACGTTAAAATAATGGTAAAATAGAAACTAACAAACCATCTCTTTCATATTCTATAAAACATTATATAATCTTAACATGTTTGATTAGGAAATTAATTTTGATTGCTCGTTAGAGACCTAAGATGCTCCTTTTTTTAACTTTTTAAATTAAGAATTTTTTTTACAACTGAGTATACCACTGGGCTATAATGAACTTCTTCCAAACAAAAGGTTTGTGTATGTGTTGCACTTCTAATATGAAATCACATTTTAATAGAAAATACGTACAGTAGAAAATACAGCACTTAAAACAATTAAATGTGTGTCAGTAATAGTCCAAGTAGATTATTTGTTTTTCTTGCATAAAGAGAAAAGATGGCCTGAAGTCACAATTGTTTTTTGTTATCTGCACAGTCAAGCTGAGACATTATTATCAACTGCTTCATGTAGCTTTATGTATAATAAACTGCAAATGTTACTACCAGTAGTTATGCTCGATATATTAAAAATCAAATTATAAATTATCTTTGTTGGAGAGAAAGGGCTTCTGCTTGGGCTTTACATTAAAAAGATGCGTTTAAAAAGAGATGGCTGCTTAAAAAAAAGTTTTCACATTTTCTGGTCTGACTTAGTCCATCAAACATGTTTTTTTGAATCTGTGTCATGTGATAAAATCTCTATTTAAAACTGTAACGTTCAATCAACATTTTCTTTTAAGATCTGAATGTTGCTCTTGCATGTTCATTTCAGCATTTAAAAGCTACTCAGGCGTTTATTTTTTCCATTTGGCTACTTGGGAGGGGGAAGGTGCAATCCTTGCATTTGAATTCAGAGAAAATGAATTCCGAATGTTGCAGAAAGTAATTTTGAGTTCAAGGAGTGGAGAAAGGGTTTAAGATGGCGCTGTAGTCTGGACATTGGTCACAGTAGGAGGTGAAAACACAACTAGAGTGAAATACAGTTTGGGTCTGGATTTAGGAGTCAAATCAGACAACAGGGTCAACCCTGCATATTACAGTCATAGCCTACATTGTAGAATATACCTTTATTTGCAGATAATTTAAATTATGTTTTTACAGAAATGCTGTGCTGTCTTTGTTCGCAGTTTATTTACATTTCTTTGCTTCACAGACATTCAGTTTACCATACCATACCACTTTATTTATAAAGCACCAAAAAACAGCAACGAGGCCAACCAAAGTGCTTTACAGCAAAAACAAACAAGCAAAGGACACAGGATAAAATACATAGGTCCAAATAAATGAAGATAAGAACGAAATGACTTGTGTTAATGCAGACAAGTGAAAATCAAATCACACAGTGTCAAAAGCCAGGGAATAAAAGTGAGTTTTTAAACAAGACTTAAAAACAGTGAGAGAGGGAACCTGCCTGACATGCAGTGGCAACTCATTCCACAGTCTTGGACCTGCAACAGAGAACGCCCTGTTACCTCTGAGCTTAAAACAAGTGCCTGGAACCAATAAAAGCATCTGGTCTGTTGACCTCAGAGAGCGCTGTGGGACATATGGCTGCAGCAGATCAGAGAGATAGGTGGGGGGCAGAACTGTTCAGAGATTTTAAAAACTTAGAGAAGGATTTTTTAAATGAATTTGAAAGTGAACCAGGAGCCATTGAAGGGAGGCCAGAACTGGAGTAATGTGCTCTCTTTTGCCTGTACCAGTTAAAAATCAGGCTGCAGTTTTGAACGAATTGTAAACATGAAATAGAGGTCTGACTGATTCCAAAAAGAAGTACATTGCAGTAATCAAGCCTGGATGTTATGAAAGTATGTATTACTGTCTCAAGATTGCTTTTGGACAGTATGGCCTTCAATTTAGACAGTCGCCTCAACTGAAAAAAACCCTACAACAAGATTTAACAATCGTGTTTACAGAGTTTGACAGAGTGGCTCCTAAGAGCTGCCTCACACTATTATTACATGCTGAACTGAACCTTTAGTTGGCTCAATATGTGTCCTCAGTACTTATTTTCACATTTTCTATGAGCTGAAGTCATGTTGTTTAGGTGACCGACAGCTGGATAAATGAATATCCCAGTTTGACATGTTTTGCACACATTGAATTCATCAGAGTTGCTGTTTGCCATTCTGCATTCACAGCTCACCACACCAACTCTGCTTAGTACTACGAACACTTTTGGCATCCTGTGTGTGAGATGTGGAGACATTTGTCAGGATTGGTGCAGCAATATTTCATGAGGATTCGTCGTACATGTGCTGACACATGTCTGGTTATCAGGACAGCTGGAGCTCGGCTGTCTCAACGGAAGACATGCTGTCAAACTGGCAGTGAACTTTCTCTGATCAAGTATATACACCATGTTCAGACTTCACACATACCGACGCCAGCTTTGAAAGGCTGCAATGACATTGGTCCTAAAAACATATTTTTGTACATTTTATTACATTCTCTTCAGTCTATATACTAATACACATGTAGCTTATAGCATTTAAAAGTCTAAAAGTGTCTTGCTTGACGTAAAGCTGCTACAATCACACTGAGTTGGCTGATAATGATGCTTAGTTGGGGTAGAAAGTAAAATAAAAAACAGATGTGTTTATAGTGTGAGACTTGCTCTGAGCAGCCCAGTGGCCATGCTGTCTGAGATGGAGGGATGGTATTATTGGATATCCGGATTACAAGGCTACAACTCCTCTTAAATGTAGTATTAAGTGTAGTCATGATAGGGAGCTGTCTCTGGGAGCTATCTGAAAATAGCTGCTGGTCACACCATAATAGCAGTCGAATAAAGCTTTAAGGCAGGCGGCGGCAAATGATGACCACTGCTTGGTTCTTATTACTGAACTGTCTTCTGCGTCCCAATACTGAACTATCCGGCAAATTATGAAAGTGTGCAGATGGGACCTTAATAAAATGTTGGGATATTTTTTGAAAACTAGCCAAATCCTTTATAGACTGTTACTGGTTTGTTTGAATCTGACGATTTTGTTGTTGATGTTGTGGATGTCAGAGTAACAAAATGAGTGTTTAATTCTATTTCAATCCATTTTTATTTATGTATAAGAAAGTAGTATTTTCTTTCACTTCCTCTCAGCTAAATACTTTGTGTTCTGGTTTCTGTGTCCACCCATTCAGGTATTTTGGAGTCCAAACGCCTGGAGCTGGTCAAATCAAATGGTACCATAGACCAGGTGCTCGGCAAAGTTGTCTACCACGCAGCGGATTTACCCATATGGTGGCAGGTGCCTCAGTATGTGCTGATAGGAATCAGCGAGATCTTTGCCAGCATTGCAGGTACACTTGTTTTATATCCTCGATTGATTTTATGTGTTTAAAAACTTCTTATTTATCATGGCAAGCTAAATACTGCAATTCTGACTCATGCAATGAAGTTTAATTTAGTGATGGGACTTGTGCTTTGAGTTCGTCTGATTAGCCCTCACACTGAACTGCTCTCAGTGGATTGACTAAAACTGAATAGAGCTCATTGTTTTAAGCAAAACGCAGTGAAGACAAATGTCCGTACGCTTTTTTGCGCACTTTGATTCATCACCAGACAACACCAGCCTAATGGGTTTGTGGGTTGTTATCCAGAGTAAACGGCCCAAAACATCAATTGATCATTGATTATCCTGGTTTTCTCTCAGTTCTACAAGACATTGTTTGTTAATGGGACGTTTTACAAACGGGGTATAGGGAAAGTAACCTACTCACAGTTGACATGATCTAATATTTGCCTTCACTTCAGGCTTTGCATTAGTGATTTTTCTTTATCCAGATATTGTAGATAATAAGATGAATATATTTCCAGCTATTTACTGTATCCCTGAGGATGCATTCACAACTGCTACACAATTATCTCCTTGGCATAAACCTTTCACCTCAGCTGCAGTGTTGACATTTACCACAATGATCCTAACTATGTAGAAGTACATGAAACAGGAATCAGTGTACACTGCTCTCTTCAACACACACAGCACCCCACATACTTGTGAGAGATAACACTTATAAATTTCACTGACACACAGTGCTGTAAATTTGGTTCATATTTGTTGTTAGCAGACAACCCCAAGTAAGCAAGTGCTAACAAACTGAACTTTTACATGTTTTTATAAAAGCTATAATTCTCCATATAATGCATATATACAAAAAATGCAGTGTTTTGCAAAGCAGGATAAGAAGGTTAAGTGCTCTGCACTTAACTTTTTATAGGCATTTTTAAAGATTTCTGAAAACTACTGTCACTGAACACAGATTATTTCTGCAGTCACAAGTTCAAGACAAAACTGTGTGACAGACAAAAACAAACACAATTAAAATAGCATCACTCTGGAACTAGGTTTGTATGAGACGAGCTGTGGTTAAAGTTGTCCTGATGAACATTCTGTTGCGACGCCTTTCTCTCTGGATTTATACATTTGCATGTATGCATGTCATGCCTGCATATTTATGAAGGTAACATCATTGATAAATAAATTCCTGTACAGTTTACAAGATTAACCCAGTTTATGTTGCCATCTACACAACACATTTTTACAGAAAAGGCCTCACTTATTTCATTCCCAGTTCTTTCACTGTGATAGAAGAACCCCCAGTTGTATGTACGTTTCTTGTAGCAGGATGCACATTTTTTTTTGTCATTCAGTCTCCGCTAATCTAAGTAAATGGTAAATGGACTGCACTTATGTAGTGCTTTCTATCTAATCAAGACACTCAAAGCACTTTACACTACAACCTGTGCCCTCATTTACCCATTCATACAGAACTCTACTGGATCTTTACAAAGCTAATCTGTAGTCTAATCAGAGCTTTATCACACTCATACACTGATGGGACACACATTAGAGGCAATGAGGGGTTCAGTGTCTTGCCCAGTGACACTTCAACATGTGACTGCTAATGGAATTGAACCCCCAACTCTCCCATTGGAAGACGACTGCTCAAACCACTCAGCTACAGCTGCCTACAACCCAGCAACAGAAACCCAACGTCAAAGTGGTTACTGCTTGAGTAACTATATCTGTAGGAAACCTGTGTACAAATCAGCCAAATGTGACTTTTCCATTTGATTAACCATTGCATGACTTTTCAATTCAGTTCAATTCAGTTTATTTATACAAAGCCAAGTCACAACAGAAGTTGTCTCAGGACACTGTAGAAAAACATTCACATACATACAAAGTCAATTAGTAAAGTTATCTATCTGATAGTTTCTCTGGCTAAGTACACAACCCTGTTTGCAATTTGTTTTCGACAATAATAGTTATTGGTAATGGGACTACAATAGTCCCTCGTTACTTCTTGGTTCAACTTTCATGGACTTGTTCTGTTGCAGTTTTTCAAAGTAAGATTGTACATGACACACGGTTGGCTGATTGATGGAGTGAGCCGCACGAGAGGCATGGATTGTTTATTTTAAATAAATTGTTTTAAATGATTTAGCACCTGCTGCACCTGTGCACAGCCCACAGGTGCAGGGAGAACCTGTGCTTCTTGAAACACTGGCATGGCTATATTGATCATTGTATTGCATAGACTTTTTTTTCTAACAAATATGTGTTTGCAGTCTCGTTTCCTTCTAAAATTTACTGATAAAATATTGTTTCACTTTCAAATTTGGTGATAAATGTATCAGCCGCTTCTAAAAATGCTTTGATAAAATGCATAGTCTGTGCTTTGCGTTTTAAACACAGAAAGTAGCTTAAGGTTTGTAACCTTTTTATATAGTTAATACACTTGTATTATTTTTGCGCGTATGTGATCAGTAGAATTAAACTTAACTCAAAAACTGTCAGCAGTTCAGTCTCTGCCAGACTGTCTGATCGCCTCGTGTCTGAAGTAATCCAACGTTCTTGCTCCTGTTCTCGTTCCTCACCCACTTCATGACAACGGATTCCTCCCCTTTGCCTCACCCAAGACAGATACTTCTGCCCATCGAATATCTGGACCTCGACTTCTGCTCTGCCTTCAGACCACCGATTCCAGCTAAAACCCTCAGAAAAATGTTGCTTTTCTGCCTCTATGTGAATGACCCATGCCTGTATTTTTGACCATGAACTCAGACCCCGGACTGTAGGAGTTGAGCTCTTAGAACCAAGCTCCACGTTCTGAAGAGTGTTTTTCTGACTTTCGCTCGCATATCGCGTGATCCGTCCAAACCTCCTTTCCCTCTGATGTCATCACCCTCAACATCATCAGCTTTTCACCTGTGACTGATAACAACGGAGTGACAGCTGACTTTCTCCTTTCTCCTCCTGATAAAACTTTAAATAAATATTTTTGTTCACTCCTGTTTCAATTTCTGGGTCTCCCTCGTAATTCATTACACAGCGAAAGAGAGACTCTTTTGCAAAACTTATGAGGGTTTTACCTGAAATCAGTGGTCTGAAGGCAGAGCAGACGTCAAGGTCCAGATATCCGATGAGCAAAAGTATTTGTCTTGGGTGAGGCAAAGGGGAGGAATCTATGGTCATGAAGTGGGTCAGGAACGAGAGCAGGAACAAGAATGCTGGATTACTTCAGCCACTTGAGATCAGCTGCTGTTGGTTGTAGAAAACTGCCTTGTTGCCATGGTTACGCATCATAACAAATGTCCAAAACTAAAAAAGTTTCAATAAAAGTCCTTCCAGCTGCACAGCATCCAATACCAGAGGAGACAATCATCAAAAAAACGTGATTTGCATCCAGAAAAAGAGGAATTAAAGTTTCCAAAAGCAAAATCTCAGAATGAAAGTAACAGAGCTGCTCCAACATGCAGCCACCTTGAGCGGCGCAATTCTAGAATGTAGAATTCTAGATTTTTGTAATGCCACTACCCCTCTCCTCGTGGTTTTATCCCTTTTTCTATCTAAAAAAATGTATTCTGAAAAGAATAAGAAGGCCGCGCTTTATAGCAGCAACTTCGTGCACTCCATCCATCTTTCTGATGGCTGTACGTGTACTGTACATATTCTCGTTGTATTTCGGTGCAGTGATAATAAAGCTAATTCTGATTCTGATTCTGACCTGTGTGCAGCCCACATATGTGGGAGCAGCTTCCTCCTGCAGCTGATCAGCTGATCTCCGTGCAGAGCGGAGATGTGGGCGTGGCTGAAAGTGCAGCCGGAGGCAGAGAGCTGAAATCATGACATGCTGTGCTC
>NC_056505.1:31120051-31137360 GCF_014905685.2 Nematolebias whitei
ACTATTTACTACTTGTACTACTATTCCTACTAGGGATGTAACGGTACGCTAAAATCACATTTCGGTTTATTTCAGTTTCATGGAGGTCTTGGTTCAGTTAATTTTCGGTACAAAAAAGGCCAAAATAAAAAAAAGATTTACAAAATGTTTATTTTGAAAATATGCCAACAATACGTTTGTATAAAAATAAATAAAAGCGACCCATTTGGATGACATTTTAAAGAAACGGCACTCTTTACAATAAATAAACTATACTAACTAATGAAAATCTTAATAAATATGATAATAGTCAGAACCAGAACAGTAAGCAGCAACAGGCTGTTTACAATCTAACTAATCAAGTTTTAAGTTTTTGGCCAAAAAGACCAACTTGTCCTCATTTTCTGTCAAAAGCACGGATCTAGTTGCAGTGACATTATCTCCAGTGGTGGCGAAAACCGCTCACTAACAACAGTAGCAGGAATAGAGAGGTAGCACTTTGCTAAATTTGCAGTGTGGCTGTGTTTGGCCTCATTACTCGCAACCTCTTGGACCTGCTCCCACCTGTCCCTGGAAAAATTCAGAGTTCAGTCGTCACAGACTTTTAAAAATAATAATTTTAAAGCCTGCGCATCAACAACAGAATACGGACGTAGATCCAGAGCTTTAAAAACTTCTACAGCTTGTGTTATTGCTCTGGACCGATCTGAATGACCTGATAAAGGTTGTTTAAATGCTGCTGTTATTGGTCTTTGCACCAACCAAGCTGCTATTCTGTAGAAGAGACGTTCACATTCTGATGATGTTGTTTCAAGAGTGTTAACAAGTTAGACGTGTTGCTGCTGCAGATTCATTCTCCGTGAAACCACGTCGACACGCAGCTTTGGATTTGTTCACTTGTTGTTTAACAAAAAAGCCATAATGTTCCCAAACAGGAGACCGCAACGAGATGCTAGAATGCTAATGCTACGTGCGCTGCGAGACTATAGCGCCGTGCTAAAACACGCTTAGGAATTAGTTCCACAGTGCATAATCTCCTGTTAATAAAATTTTATGATTGAAAAAATAACTGAAACGGTACGCACGTGAACTGAACATGCTATATCGAAACGGTTCAGTACACCCACGTGTACCATTACACACACGTACCGTTACACACACGTGTACGTTACACCCACGTGTACCGTTAAACCCACGTGTACCGTTACACACACGTGTACCGTTACACACACGTGTACCGTTACACCCCTCATTCCTACTATTCCTACTACGCAGTTTTTCACTTATCGTGGGGCTTCAGGGTACAGATCCCCCGCGATAAATGAGGGACTTCTGTAGTACATCCGTAAATTTTCTCTTTGTCCCGCCCTTAACTTCTGATCTACTCAAGATAATTTAATGAAACTTCATACACGTATGCATCATCATCAGATGGGGTGTTTCATACACTTTTCATCACCCCAGCTCCAAGATCAAGGTCACAAATCAAGGTCTAAAGTTATAAAAGATCTTTAAATATTCATTCCATTGCTATAGATTGCTGTGTAATAGTTTGTAGATGGGTGTAAAAGTTGTCGTATGCAGTACTTTTACTGTGAAAGGTGTAATTTGTAGTAGTTTAAATTAAAAAAATATGTTATTATATGTTCTCTGTTTTTGCTTGCTTTGTTTGTTAAATTGATTTAGCCATAGTTTTAAACTGTTACCCAGAAAAAATGTAAAAAAAACAAGAAGGATCCAAATTGTTCAGCAGCCGAAATTCTATATCAAGCAAAATATAAAAAAGGGATTTCACATCCAAAAGGACTCATCTCCTCAGTTCCCCGACACTTTAAGAGTTTTGTTTAAAGAAGAGGTGATAGAAGACTGTGGAGCGCATAACCACAATGTTGCATCATCTGCTGACATCAGAATGAAAAGAGCAAATATGTACTTCTTTAAAAAAAAAAAGTCATGATTTTGTTCCAGCATTTTACAACATCTTTATCAGTTAAATATAGAGTTTGATTTATTGGAAATTAAATTATTGAAGGCTTTTGTTTGTATTTTCATACAGCATTGTAATATTGTTGGAGACAAGGTTTTAAAATGTTCGGTTTTCATTGCCATCCTTTGCCTGTTTGTTCTTTTCTGATTTAACATCTTCAAATGGCTAAGAGTATCTATTATAAATAACATTAAGCTATTTCCTGCAAAATAAAGCAAATTATTTTTCTTGAAAACTACAAAAGAAAGAACATTCTTTTAGAATTACAGCACTCGTAACCCACTTCTCACTGGACTCGTGTTTGTCTACAATTCAAAATGTTTCTGTTGCTGCTTTTTCAGTAGAATAAATGTTCTTATCAGTGTGAAGCTACTCATAAACCTTTGATCAAACTTTATCTTCTCATACAGTTTTTAGTGTTGCATTTCTCAATTTTTGAATTAAGAACGCTTGCTGGATGGGAAGGGAAACATCCTTAATGTTTAGTTTTCTATTTTTATGGGTTTACCATGTTCCGGTTGACTGAGAATTTACAATAGCATTTACTAAATGTTGCAACATAATAGGGGTGGGCGATATGGCTCAAATAAAATATTGTGATATTTCAGAGCATTCTGGCTATAACAATAAATTTTGTGACATAACAAATAAAAAAATAATAAAAAAACAGAAATCATAGTTATTCATTTGTCAAAATTAGCTTATGTTGCTTTGCAGTATTATATAAAAACAAAAAATACAACAAGGGTTAATTTTACTGAAATTACTTTATTTAGTAAAGTATTCAATCTCCAAATAAAAAATAAAAATGATCCTTCTGTTATTTAGATTGAAAACGTCTGCACAAAATATAGATCAACAAAATCCACCATAAAAACTAAAGTGCAGGTGAAGTTTCCCAAAATAACTGAATAAAATGAAGCTTAAAAGCTGTTGAGCATAAATGTAACATACAACAAAAATATGTTGCCTTTTAAAAATATATATATATATATTCTCCCTTGTCCTGTCCGGCATTGTGACAGAATTATTGTCTGAGTGTCAAAGTGATGCCCAACAGGTTTACTTTCACAAGCAGAGCATTATGGCTGGCCTTAATGCTCCACTTGATATGAAAATTAAATTTTATTAGAATTTGCTTTGGGCTTGTTTCAGATGTAATGGACACGGGGATGAAAAGCAAAGAAGATAACAAAGCAGAAAAGTGAGAGAAGAGTTAAAATGTAAAGAAGGAGATAGGAATAGAGGAGAGAGAGAGGGATAAAGAGAACACAAATCAACATCATTGAAGTCTGACTCTAGACCTGCTTAAAGGAAAAAAACAAAAAAAACAAGACAGCACCGAGAAACCACAACAACAAACAAGATATATAACGATACTTATAGCATCATTAGAAAGTATTTTATACAATACATGGTAATGCAAGATATATTTAGGGGCCTCCACAACCCAATTGAGTGTGTATCTGATAAACACCTGAATCTAAACACCTGTGTGAGCATGCTTATCACTATAAGGTTTCTCCATAAAAATGTTGTAGTGATGTAGGGTTAGTTTAGCTTAGGAGCTCCACTACAATCAATATTTAATAACGGGCTCTCTCTTTTTCGAGCTACTTGACAGATATGTGACAGAGGTACTGTGTTGGAGATGGTCTAATCAGTGACATGAGACGTTAATTTTCTTTGACCCATCAAAATGAATGTGGTCATTTATTAACAGAATCATAATTTAACATCAAAACATTGTACACTTGATTATTCCGATCAGCTCTGATTAATAAAACTTGGCACGTTTTACTTAATAAAAACAACAGACATATCCTTAGATCTTAAATTAATATCTGCAGACTTTTAGCTTATCTTTTTACTGGCAAGATAGAAGAGTTTTAAAGATGGGAAATGAAGGAGTTTGAATGGAGAGAAAGGATGAATCAGCTGCGGTCAAGAGGTCCCTGGCACGCTACCTTTCAGCGTCTCCTCAGGGCGGCTGCGACTCGGCAGAAGTCGTGAGATAATTCGTTCCACAGAACAAACTTCCTCAGCAGTTATAGGGCATTCACCGGGTGGAGCCATAGCGAGGCATCGTGGCTCCGACAGGAACTCCAGCCGAACTCCATCAGAACCAGAAGAACTAACGGGACTCTGAGAAGACTCAGAGGAACTCAGAACTTCTGTTCTCCAGCACTCGAACTTCTCCCCACTAGAACTTCTGTTCTTCCCCCAGAACTAACTGGAACTAGGAAGTGTCGACTTTTAAAGAGTTCTGCTTCCGGTCACTTTTAGGAAGTCCTGATTGGTTGAAAGAACCAACAGGGGTGTGGTTTTAGTGACGTCAGAGGGTCACTACAAGTCAAGAAAACAGCAGGAATGTTTTAGAAACGTCCCGTACAGACAGAAGACATGTTATGGCGAAGTGGGAGGAAGCAGATGCCAGTAGCTTCTTATTTACCGTCTGCTAGGTTTAAAAACAATCCACTTCGTTCTAATAACTTCTTTCTGACTTTCGACCGACATCACTACTTCTCATTTCAGACAGAAGATCAAAATGCATAATTACTTTGTAACAGACATTTAACTTGATTTCTACTTTGAATGAGGATTAAAAATCATTAATACTGTTTCACAGTTGATTTAAAATGAGTGGTTCACTTCAACATTTAAAATGGTTTGAACCAAACACACTTTTGATTATCAAGACATTGTAAAAATAGTAATGATAACATAAAAAAGAGAGTGTTCTTTCAATTGATTAGTTCAGGATACACTTAGAAAGTCTCTGGATGAGCTAATTTGTATTTCTGGATTCAAATCAATGAAATAACAGTTCCTGTCCCATGAAGGTCTTCAGAGGCAGGTCTTGACCGGAGGCCGAGTTCACTACAATGTTCAATAGTGGATGTGGGGACCCACAGACCCCTCCCCACAGGACACGATGGTAACAAAGGGAAGACCGGAGCCACAGACTTGCAGCGGTCCCGGAGCTCCGGGAGTCCCCCAACAGGGACACCCGCACCCCCCAGAGAGAGAAGCAAAGGGAAGCCCCGGGTGATCCCCAGCAACCACAATGCAGAAACCCCAGGAGGCTGCAGCGACGAGTCCACAGGCCCCGCTGGCAACCCGCCCCTCCAGAGTAGATCCGGCCATGGACACCGGGTCCCGAGGTCATACCACCCCCCAACAGAGTCCCGACAGAGCCAGGGCACCCAGGCCCCGGCAGGTAGCCACCAGGGTGGACCTGCACACACCCCACCGCCCAGCCCCAGATGCGGAGAGCTTCCAATGCACCGGCGGCAGGGGGGCCCACCACTGGAGGGGAGCACGACAGGGGGAAGTAGACCCCACATTAAATGGGAGGCCCACATTGAGAGGGGACCACCTAAAACCCAACCCGAGCCATAAACAGGCACACAGAGACAGCCTGACAGAGCCTCTGTCAGGCCGTCCATGCGCCCCACCCACCCGACAGCGACCGCAAGTCGGCCCCAGGCTGAGGAAGGCCGGCCCAGCGCACCAAAGATCAGGCACCCCATCATCCCCACACCACAGGCCCGGAGAAGCCCGGCATACCACCTATGCACTCCCCCACACACACACAGCACACCCCACCGTGAATGTCATGTCAGGCCGACCAGCCAGCACTCCGTCAAAGCGAAGCCACGCCCACGACTGCTGCCATACTTCACCAATGACCGCACACACAAAACCACAGCCGACCCCCCGCCGTAACCCGGCAGCCACCCCAGCCAAAGGGCCGGCCATCGCAACCAGGAACCCTGATCAAAAGATCCAAACAACCCAGGGAGAACCGGAGCGCCGGCCCCATCCCCAGTTGCCCCCCCAAGGCCCAACGCTCACCCACAGCCCAGACCCCAACCAGGCAGCCTACCCCCCACCCTGCCCGACCCCAAATGTCAAACGGAAAACGAGGGTTTAAGAAAAAGTAAATAAATATATATATATATACATATATATATAAATTAACCTGAAGACCCCACTCCTCTCTCCTCCCACTCAAATAACGTGTTGATGCATGTTGTTATATAGTGCGTTTAAAATGGGGGGGGGAAGAGGTGGCGACCAGCACAGACCCACCCCTTCCCCAGAGAGCAGGCAGTGCCCATTCACCTCCCCAACCCTTGCCCAGAAACCTAAATGTCTACATGCTACATATGAGAGTGGGCACAGGTCCCAGAGGTGAGAATGATTAGACATCCTACCACCTATATGCCACTGTGTGCCCACTCCAGACCCTATATATGCATATGTCGTGAGAATGTTATATTTGAGTGTCTAGGTTGTTTAATAAAATTGGAGCCCAGGTCTCCACGACCCATGGAGATGGAGGCTCCTCCCCACATCTCAGTAGTGCACCTGAACCCCAAGGCCCTGCTTGAGTGGTGGTGTGATAAGAGTAAGCAGAGGAAGATGTCGGGATAGGGAGGAAGAACTGAGGTGGCAGTGCCCTCCCAGGGGGTCAGCTCCCCCACTGACCCCAATAGGCACCCCCATTCTCTGAGATCTACCAGGGGTGGGAGGCTCCAGTACATCCTTCCAGGAGCAGGAAGCAGCCGCACCACCAGGGACCCAGGCCATGGATTGGCACATAGCCCCGAGGACCGACCAGAACCGGGGCCAGCGACCCAACCCCCCTGAGACAGTCTAGACCCCCCAACCCAATCCCCAGCTCAACACCCAGCCCCTCGACCAAAGAAGCCACCAAATTCCAACAGCGATAATCAGCCAGGAGTGTCCTAACAGCCACAGATAATGCACCACGACGACCGAGAGCGCACCCCCACCCCCACAAAAGAACCGACCAGTCCACCACAGCAACACCCACAATGAGAGTACCCCACGCAAGGGAGGGCACACACCTAACATGCCCAGACACCCCCGGGCCAACAGTGCAGAGCCACCCGAGCGAGAGCCCCCAATATACCCCCCACCCACAGCCCAGACCCCCAGCCAAGCACCAGACCACAGCCAGGCAAGAAGACACCCAGACTGAATCCACCCATCCCCTCCCATGGCCCATCCTCCCCCCACCAACAGTATCACCCCCCCATGGTAGAGGCCCCAAAGCCCACCAGCGCACCAAGGGCCCCCAAGCCAGGGCCCCCAAGTCAGGGCCCCCAAGTCAGGGCCCCCAAGCCAGGGCCGGGCGCCGGTGCATGCACCGGCCCAAGACCCCGACAACATACCCTCCAAGACCCCCGGGTCAAGCCGGGACCCCAGCCCAGGAGCGACACTCCCCCAGAGCCCTGAACCCGTTCCCACCCCAAACCCACCCAGGAGCAACCAGGTCACCAGGCTAGTAACGTGCGCCCTCTGGTACAGGCCACCCAGAAGCCTTCACGCAGCCAGCAGAGGTCAATGCCCAGAACCACCAAAGCCACCTCCTGTTGCCTTTAAATGAGCTGTAACTTCCAAAACTTGACAAGGTGATCAGCTGACCCTGAAGCTTGTTGGTGTTTCAGCTTCCTCTGTTCCTGTAGGAATGATTCATTTCTCTGATGCTTTGTCTTTCATCACCTGACTCTGTTCTTGGTCCATGAACTGTGGAACTCAAGAGAAAGACCTGCGCGTGTTTGTACCGGCAGTTTAGAGCGGGGGAGACTCAGCCGAGAGCTGCGCCTGCATCGGCAGCTCAGAGCGGAGTGGGGGGAAGGGAGAGACAGTTGAGCTGCCTGTACCTGCAGCACGTTGTTTGTTTTTAGTTTTTTAGCTAGCTAGTAATGCACGCAACTAATTAGCGTCACGCCAGTACCAACAGGTGGACAGGGGGTGCGCAATTTGGTTTGGTCATTCGGTGCACTCGGTTCTGTTAACGGGGTGGGGCGCTTGACATATTACGTCATGAAATTAGCATATCATGCTATAATTTATTTGCCCAGGCAAGCTTTTTTTTACCGGTATTATCGTGAACGAAATATGGCCCAGCCCTACACCATAATGCAAGATTTCTTGACAGAGATGTGTAATTTTAGATGCACAATTTGATAAATAAATTGGACAATGGAAATATAATTCTTCATTGGATTAGCAGAGTTAGTGCTTTTCAGAAACACGATTGCTGGTAAATTTCGTGAACTTTTCTATTAGCTGTAGGCCTTTTCCTTCCTTCTGTATCCTCACAGACAGCAGTAGGATTTTGACTTTTTACATGGTGTTCAGCTGTTTATAGTCTCTGTCTGTATTTTCTTCCTCTTCAACGTTATATAACGTTAGCAATATTATGTTTATTTTATATATTTTAATACTTTATGAACCCTTCCCACACTCTTGCAGTGTTCTAAACTCTTAAACCGATATCATTTTAACAACATACGTACAGTACTCTATATGTAGCTACTAAATTTTACTACCAGGCTCTACAGAACAGGAACGGCTTGGTTCCGGTCCAAACTGAGAGATGAAAAAAGTCCCAGTGCAGCATGACCGAAACCCACCACCCCATCCAGGTTGATGTGCGCTTGCTGCCACTCCAGGAAGGACGCCCCGTGTGCAAGGCTGTCCAGGATTTAGTCCTCCACTCTGGCCCAGTCTGGACAAGCACCGGGCGACCAGAACCAGACCAAACCCCACTGCGGTCTGTTTTCTACAGCCCCCAGGATCCGGGTCACACTGAGTCCAACTGCAGCCCACCTACTCGGCAATGAAGATACAACTTGAAGAATGAGTTCAACTTCAGGATTATTTGATACTTTCCTGTCAGTCCTGTGAGCTTATCCTTACAGAACTTCTGACTTTAAGTTGCAAAACTTTCCCTCCATTTTCAGAACGCAGCGGTTGGAAGCAGTGACTTCTGGGAAGTGAACTGATGGCTTTTGGGTAATGCAGTTCTTTAGACTGGCAAAACAGTGTATACTTAGGTCCTATTTACATGGACACGATGGGGGGAAACATAGGTTTTTTTCATATGTTAATTAGAGGAAAAGATTTGCGTTGACACAGTCGCATTTTGGCTTTACATGCATCCGGAGGATTCCCCCCCGCCCTCCCGAATCCGCTGTAGTTACCATGCCGGGCCATTAGATGGCACTGTGAATTTTGTACCTTCACTAATGCGCATGCGTGCTGCCTCGGTACGTTGTTTTCCTCTGTGCTAACCAGCTAACAACAACGTAACGTAACAACAAGTTAAAGCTGGATTCTGGCTGGATTTTGGATAAGAGTCGACAGATTTGATGCCAAGCGGGATCGCTTCATCTAACAGCTCCACACCGGTCACTGGGTGGACCAGAACCGAGTCAATGTTGGACTTTACTCCGTGATCATCAGTAGCTGTTTTACAGCAGGTAAATCAACGTTCTTAATAATGTTAGTTTGTGTTTACTTTGGTTACAAAACAACCAACTGAGTTTTTATTTTTCCTGAAAGAAGAAGAAGCTGTCCTCCCACCAGGAGGACCGGTTCTGACCAAGGCTCGGCCCATATGCAGGGCAGGAGGACGTTGAAGAGAGATGTTGGATGAACTATTTATTTTAAATTTCCCTCATTTCTTTTATTCAATCCATTCAAGTTCAGTTAATGTGTTTTAATAGTGTGTTCAGTATAATTATCAGTGTTTGTGTGACATACAGTATGTGGTGTTGAATAAATAAATAAAAATTAAACCTGATTTCTTCATTTTCACCTTTAGTGTTCACGCTACATGTTAAGCATCATTTTAAATTTGAATTACATAATGTCCAGATAGCTTCATTTAGCTCAGAGCTTCATTATATCACTCACACTAACATAAATACTGTTTAATATTATTAAACTGTTATTATTTAGCACATTTATGTTATAGTGCAGCGCGACGTGTGCGCGTGCCACGTTCTATAAACAGCGACATTAGAACTGGATCAGATTGTGTCTCTTCCAACACAGATGTTGGTCACAGCACCTGGAATCTGAACTAGATTACCTACGAGATTAAAAATATATTCCATCAGTCGAGGTTCTGAAAGCAGTGTATCCGCCGCCATGTTGATAGAAATATAGCGTCTGTCCGCGCGTGCGTGTGCACATGTGGTTTAACACAAAGCCTCAGCGGGAGATGTTTACATCATCAGCGGGGGGTCAGCGAAAAACCTCCACTCTGGAAGGTGGGTTCAGAAACCTCCGGATTCAAAGAGGGGGGGCCACTGGTATCGTGTAAATGATCAGCAGATCCGCAGAGAGAAAGGAGCGGATGCACTCAAAATACGCGCCGTGTAAACGGCCCCTTAATGAAAGAAAACTACAAAATGGCAGCGTGTTTTTTGTTTGTTTGTTTTTTTGTGTGTACACTGCAATATTATGAATTGTACATCCATAAACCATGATAGACCGAGTCTGTTTAAGTCAAACCGAGAAGTGGTGAGGGACTACTGTACAATGGAGCCTGATGATGTGGGCAATTCCATATGCTGACACATGCTCTTTTTCTAAACTAAGAGGGAATACTGAGCCATAAATATTAGTTGTTTTTTTTCCTCAGATTATTCAAATAATTTTTTAGTCCCTACGTGGTATGTTTTATTTTTATATGAAAATTAAATTTTACCATTCTTTAATTTGAAATCCTTGAAAACTTGAATTTTGAGCATTAGATATCCCTTTATTCAGGCTGCTTGGAAAAGACTAAAATTATCTTTCATAGAACAGGGTCCGTATGAAAGCCAAATCCCGACTCGCAAAGCTTCGAGGGTGTTTAAAATAAATGTGCTCTCAGTCCATACTATCCCACAGGGCTTGCTTCAAAGAAAATTGGCTGACAGACTTATGACATTTGTCTGGTGGAGAGGAATATTTCCCCTTTGCCGTGTTCTTTTTGAATAAATTTGTTTAAAACCCCCACTGCCATTGACTTCCATACTGCAGTCATCAGTCTTGCAGCGGGGATTTCTTTCCTTAGCAAGTCAGTCTATTTCCTTTAAGTAATTAAACAAAACTATTCCCCTTTATGATTTTATTAAGCAATGCATTAGAAAAGTTGACTATATGTTTTCAAAAAGTAAAGTAAGAACTGAGTTGGAGGTAAAAAGATATAAATATAGTGACTGTATGAACTTCTAGATGTAGCTTTTCTCTTGAATAATCCTTTTGGTCAGAAAGGTGTAGTTGTCCATTTTCTCTGTACTGAAAGCCACAGGCATCACTTTGATATCAGAATGTTGTCACGGACAGAAAACGGCAGAGTTTAGCATAATGTTGCTGTGCTAGTTTGTGATGGTCTTGTTGCAGTGCTGAGCTGTTCACTGGAACCTCTCACCAATCTTTGCACTCTGGGACAGACATAGTAAACACATTAACCCTGGTTTGTTTCTATTCAAAGGTTAGCTTAGGACACAAACACATGTATTTCGTGATTAAAGGTAATTCTCTCTGTAAAAACCTCATGTGTCCTTATCTCCTAACTTTAGGTAGAAGATATTTGTATTTGTTTTTTTTTCTCCAAAACTGATTTTTATTTTTTCTCAGGCTCTTGGCTTATTTTACATCTATCTACTTTTACCTGTCATGACACAATAAGCACTACTGTATGTAAAATGAACTAAATAGATTGGATTCCAGTCCGTCCCACCCACTACACTAGAGGGTGCACTGGTCATGTGACCTTGTGAGTCACTGCAGTTACATCCATCATTAATAAAATGACCAAGTAAAAAAAAAATAAAATAAAAAGACCAAATGTCTGCACCTGGCATTTTGACTAAATAGCAGAGTAAGGGCTGACTATGGAAAAAAAAAAAATATATATATATATATATATATATATATATATATATATGACAACCAAAACCAGCTGATCAAAGTCAGCAGCAAAACTGGTTGATCCACTCTGAGACGGTGCTATTTAAGAGACTGAGCTGAAAACAGCTCCTCAGACTGAGGAAGTCTCTCGGATGAGACGAAACGTTTCTACATTTTTTTGTTGATTTGCTTTGTTTTGTTTTTTTGAATGTCCAGAGGACCAGATTTAACTTTTTTAGATTTTTCTACCTGGATTATTGAGCATGCATCAGGATATATTATCTGCTCTCTTTGCATGAATTCTGAAAATATATGTTTTAACTATACATTAGACACTGATCACTGCAATTAGCCTGCATTTACAAAATTTACACAATAAAAAAAGTTTGCTTCAAATTCATCAACTAGTTCAAGTCATAATTATTAAACCAGCTAAAAAGCTTTGAATCATTGCATCATTTATTAATAATTCACTGACTTTGGGTCTAGTTTAGATCATCATTAGTTATACCAAATATATTTCCCTTATACATATATCAGTTTTACATGATTGCAATATAAATAAACATTAAATATCAATTACATTAAGTTATAATAGTTATTAATAATTTTTGACACAGAACCAGCAGGGTTTTCTGTTAAACAGTTGGCAGGTGTCGGCTGTGAGGAGTAGCCAGTTTTGGATGACATCTTAGCTTCTCCATGATGGCACATGTGTAACCAATGGGCGGTGTGCAGTCTAGTGGTTTTAGAGAACTCTATGGTCCCGCCACAGGAAATTACCAGCTAAGGAAGTCCTTTTCTTTTCCCTCAACCTGTACACATTAATGGATTTGTCTCTGTTAGATAAATCTATTATGTTACAAAAAGATGGATGAAGACTGATACTAAATTGCAGTGCATTGTCTTACCCTGTCCCACTGAAACAAATACTAATTTAACAGTGCAATCAGTAAAACATATGTAGAAGTATATTACTAATTACATTAGTATCACAGCTTTCCCCATAGACACTTTAAAATATTTCCACATTTTCTTCATTAAAAATTTCACAACTATTTTATGTGTTTTTGTTTTTTATTTTTACTTTTTGCAGGTCTTGAGTTTGCCTATTCTGCAGCCCCCAAGACCATGCAGAGCGCCATCATGGGGCTCTTTTTCTTCTTCTCAGGGATTGGCTCCTTTGTGGGCTTCGGTTTGCTGGCTTTTGTCTCCCTGCCTGAGATCGGCTGGATGTCATCCTCCATAGACTTTGGTAAGACCTTTTCAAGTTTAAATTGTGCTATTTTGATGTTTTGGACTATATCAAGAAATGCTTTAATATGATGAATGCTGAATAAGCCTATTGAAAATGACCACTGTGCTGTTCCTGTCGGAATGACGGCCTAAGGTTTTAAATCCCACTCTCCGATTTAAATGGGTTTGTTTTCAGTGTACTGTCGGCATCATCTTTGACTTCTGCAGGCATTTGTTGAAAGACTCATTGTACAAATACCTTAGCAACTAAGAGATAAATTTAGCATAGTGAAGCATGTAGTTGTTGAGGAGCATAAGTGTATTCTTCATAGGAAAACAAACAGAATTAACAGAGGAAAAAATTGAGGATTTAAATAGACATAAAACTTGACTGAAAATGTTAGGTAAATGAATTACACCGATTCATTACATTAATGAAGTTTTAACTTTACTCCAAATTTTAAGAAAATGTGCGACATAAACAGTTTTTTTAATGTAACAGGATCTTTGAGTATTTGCACATATTAGCTCTAATATGTTATTATTTCTCTTTTCTACTAAACGTTGTTGTTGTTTGTGACTCGTGAAAACTAAGTACTTAAAAGAATTGCATTTGTTTATTACATTTTTCATCTAAAAACATTGTCATTATTTTACCAGCACCAGGCCGGGTTGAAATTCAGCCCGGGAGTTTTGGAGAGGCCTTTTATCCGATCCTACAACAGATGCTCATGGAACCAGAACTTTAACATGAATATCCTGATTCATGAATAAATGAGTGAATTTAACATGAATACTTTATTTTCAGCATAAAAACAGGTTTTTTTTTTCAACAGTCAAAACTTCTGATTACTGATGAAGTCTTTTCGATTTAAAGAGGAAACATGTCAATAAGTTTTTTTTTTGTTTTGGTTTTTTTTATATCCATCCAGAGGACCTGACTTAACTTTCATCTGATCCCATGACAGATGCACGTGGAACATGTACAGTACATTCTTCTATCTGGATTATTGATCATGCATCAGAATAATCAAAACTACTGTTTATGTTTGTATGTATTCAATTATCCAAATAAAAAAATACAAATCATTTTATAAAAGTTTATTAAACAAGCAGCTTATTATAAAAATCAAAGCAAATATTAAGGAACAACAAACAACTTTCAAAGGTAAACAGACTTATAACATCATAATTCTCCCAAACAAAAGGAAACTGTCAGAACTTACATCATTAACAACTTGAGCAGTACACTGATCTCTGCAACTCTGTCTATAACTGTGTTGTTGTCTGAAGTCATCAGGGCCTCTTTCTCTCCTCCTCTTCCATCTCCACCTCCTTCTCCTCTCCGTCCTCATCTGTCCCTTCCTCCTCACTCCTATGACTGGCAATATCCTGTCCCTCTGCATCAACTCCACTGACACTGGTCTTTTCAGCTAGTAATGACAATAACAGCAACAAGTTTTATAACACAAATACAACATAAGAAAAGTGCTACACACACACACAGTAAATTAATTAGTCACTGCAATGTATTTTTCTTGAGCTGATAAAAATAGCTCTATATAGGAAAATGGACTCTTTCCTGAAATATGTTTTCTTTTGCAATAAAGAAACGTGCCTTTTTCTGGTCAGTCAGTATGGATTGATTTTAATTTTAGTTGATGAAGCAGATGAAAGCTTTATGTTCTTATGGTGCAACAATACTGACAGGCTTCCTTTAATGTTCTGTGTGTCCAGAACACATCCACAAACCCAAATACACTGCATGCCAACACTGGGATGATGATAGGTCCATGTAGGCACTGCTTGCTGTCTTCATGCTGCTCGATCCTGTGTTATCACTGTCCTACTGTCCTGGCTGACTTTAGTCACGTGACCCCCCCCCCCCCCCCCCCCAAGCATGAAAATTTCTGCTATTTTAACATATTTGGTTGCATCCTGCACTAACTTTTCCTTTTCTTTTTCCTTAGTCTTTCTGCTCCACCCATCTTTTTCTCCTTTCTTTTTAACATGTTAGCGGCCCACTCTCCCTTCTTGCTTTTTCTTTTTCAAATTGGGAGGGGCTGTTTGCATGTGACGTTTGATTGACACCTGTGGACACGAGGGCGCAGCAGAGTTTTTAAAGAAAAGAAAAAAGTACCAATCACTACCGGCCGGTTTGGCCTGGAACTGACCAGCTGTTAGAAAATCCTCTCGAACCTCCCTAAGGCCAGCCCGCCCCTGACCAGCGCCATGCATCCTGGGACAATGACATACAGATGTTTTTGAGGAGCCTAAAACACAAATTGTCAAGATAAAAAGTTATAACTTGACCAGTGTTTCCCCTCGTTTCCTTGCCTTGGCAGGGCGCTCATATCTTCCGTGACTTTTGTCGAGGGGGTGTGGGGTGTGTAGGGAGAGACATGTCTGTGTTACGCGCTGTTTGGACCAACAGTTTTAGAGCAGTGGTGGAGGTGGGAGGTAGACTGCCTGAAAGAAACAGTGCTATCTATGTAGCTTTTTAGCTAGCGCGTTTGTATTGCACGCTACTAGCTTAGCGATACATCATTGCCAGCAAATGTCGGGGGGTGGGTGGTTGGGTGCAGTTCGGTAGGCAGGGTGCTCTGTTCTGTTGACAGGGTGGGGCACCCTGCTTGTATAACAGTAGGGGAAACACTGCAGTGGTGGAGCCTTTTGTCTCATCATTAGACCTTTTTTCAAAAAGCTCTCCAGCTACGTTTTTTATTAATTTTTGCCTAAGTTAGTTTGAGAGCTTACTAATACAAGAAAAAAATACAGCAACTGAGTGAAGCAAGCACTAATATTGTGCAGGACGGAATTGATTGATTCTCAAAATAAAATACCATGCAGACTAACAGAAATAGAAATGGAAAAAAAAACCTTTTTATTCTTTGTATATGGTTCCTAATAGTCCAAGGCCAGGTACTAGTCCTAGGCTCCGTGGTTGGAACCCTGCACACAAAGGTTTACAGTGAGAAGAGAGGCACATGGAAGCAGTACAGGAGAAACCACAGCAGACTATACTGGAAATGTGAAACTACAGCATCAATAGTTTTCCACAGATATCGATCAATACTAACGTTAGTATCGATATTGACAATAAAGTTATATTTTGTTTTAGTCCTTATGCACTATATGAGTGGAAACGATCAAACATGATCAACTTTTGATGTTTAGTTTATTAGCACTGGAGCTATCACTATTAGTCTAGATCAGGGCTATTCAACTGGCTGCCCAAGATCCAAATCAGGCCCACGGGTGAGCTCAGTTCGGCCTACCAATAGGTTTATATTTAAATAAAACTAGATTTTAAACCGTAAAACAAACTTACTTAATGATAATGACTGCTGGATGTTCAGCCCCTGAGTTCATGGCTTTCGGTAACTGTGACCCCCTGAGGGATTTAGTTGAATTGCCCTGGCCTAGAACTAATGTTATAAATATATAGCTCTGAAGCAAATAAATAAATTAGCTCAGGAGCTTACGCAATTTGGTCTGGAGCTAACGTAATATATATTATATGAGTATATATTTCATATATTTTGAATTGCGCCATTTGGGGTGGCTGCATGTTGGAGTAGCTCTGTTACATTCATTCTGAGATTTTACTTTTGGAAACTTTACTTCCTCTTTTGCTGGATGTAAGTCACATTTTTTGGATGATTATTTCCTCTGATATCAGATGCTGTGCAGCTGGAAGGATTTTTACTGAAACTTTTTTTTACTTTGGACATTTGTTATGATGCGTAACCATAAAAATAAGGTGGTTTTCTACAATCAGGAGCAGCTGATTAACATCTGAAAAGCGCAAATGATATCTCAGCTACAGCGCCAAATCTCAAATGAGTTGAAAAGGAGGTGCCGTGGATGCATTCCCATCTCCCTGCCAGCTATGCTCGAGTGCCAAACCACTGAAATCCTGGAACTAGCAAGAAACATGTCTTGTGACACCAGAAAGATTGGGCTCGTCCCCCGACACCTGCAGCCCGCTGTCTGCAGCGACAAGGAGCTCAGCAGGCTGCTGGGAGGAGTGGCCATCGCTCTGGGGTCGTCATCATTCCTCCCAACATTCGAGAGATCCTGCAGCTCGGAGGAACCGAGAGGCCAGCCGAGTCTGGGTGGACAGATTGGATGGCATCTGCAGCCAGTTTCTTCAGATCCATTTTGGGGCGGACCTTTACAAAAGATCCTTCTTGCCTACAGCCATCAGCATCTATAACATCTCTTAATGAAACGAAGATGATGAGTTACAACATTTAATTTCTCTTTGGGATTAATAAAGTATTTTTGAATTTAATTGAATTAGCTCTGGATGAAATACCATTAGCTTTGTACGTATATATATGTATGCATGTGTGTGTGTGTGTATATATATATATAT
>NC_056505.1:31137760-31162349 GCF_014905685.2 Nematolebias whitei
AGCGCTGAAGGAGTAGAAGGTGATACAGTATATACATACACACACACACACACACGTACAGTACATATATAATGCAAAGCTGAGTCATTTCTCCATTCTCCTGTCAATGTGATCCGGTTTACAGTAAACGGCTGAATGTCAGATAATGTTGAAAATTAACACCCAGAATGCATTGCAACATAAATAAATTGGCAATGTCCATGTGTCAATAACTTAATTTTTTTTTTTTTTACTAAACAGACTGGGTGCTATTTCATTTTTATTGCTGACTTTATTGTTGATCAAATAAGAACTATTATTCCAACTAGTCTAACATCCTTTACGTTTCCAAGACAGAACCATGATCACACACACACACACACACACACACACACAGTGGAAATGTCTTTTTTTGTTTTTAGAACGTGTTAATGATTCAGATTTTTAGTGGGTTGTCTTTTGTCTGTGCCTCAGAATGTCAGTGGTGCAAAACAGTCGGACAGTCTCTGATGCAACCAAGATGCAGAACATGAAAAGGTCAATGAGGTTAATTTACAGTCTGTTACAGTTACGTGTTTCCGTCTGTGACTAACTTTCAGAATGTAACCACTGTGAGACAATCTAAAATGTGTTTGCAAGCTATAATAATGAGCTGCAGTGGAAATTAAACAGAGATGACTTGGAGGCAAAGCTGAGCATGAAATGCTGGAAATACTCACCCAGTCAAAAACATTTACCACCACAAAGATCCTCCTCAAGAGTTCAAGGATATTTTCAAAAGTTCCATCTCCCTATAGGGGCACGGTGGCTCAGTTGGTAGAGCTGTTGCCTCTCAGTGAGAAGGTCACCAGTTCAAATCCCAGCCCGGTACCTTTCTGGATGGAGCTTGCATGTTCTCTCCGTGCATGTGTGGGTTTTCTCCAGGTTCAGTAGTCCCTTGTTTATCGCCGGTGTTCCGTACCCTGTACCCCCCCCCCCACACACACACACACAAAATAAGTGAATTACCATGAAGTACGGATACAGTAGTCCAAGTTCAGTCAAGTTCAATAAATTTTGTTATGACATGTGCCAGGCTGCAATCACACTCATCACATGTTACTCCCAATCTCTCTCCTTAAATAATCAATTTAAATTTAAGTACTGTAACATTTTAAATAAACAATCAATGCAGCATGGATTGTTTATTTAAATTGTTACAGAATTTAAATTTAAACTGTAGAGAAGAGAAGCGCAGTAGGACATCAAATGGTTAACCCTTCACGCAGCACGGAGCAGAAATGTACATCTTGATCAGTTACACTGAAACATCTGAACATGAAGTTCTAAAATAATTAAAAATAACTTACCACTTATATTTTGTGATTATGACGATTTTACACTTTGAATTTTAAGTTGGAAGACAAACGTCGATCGGTGCATCAGGACATCAAAGGGTAAACCCTTCACAAAGCTGCAGCAGGAGAAATGTGTGTGTGTGGCAGAGAAAGAGATCAGCTGCAGGAGGGAGCTTTCCCTGCACTTGTGGGCTACACACAGGTCCAAAAACATTTAAAATAATTTATTTTAAATAAATAACCCATGGCTCATCCATCAACCAGCCAATTGTGTCATGACCAATCTTACTTTGAAAAATCACGATAGAGCGAGTCCGCGATAAACGAACCGCGAAGAATCGAGGGACTACTGTACTCTGGTTTCCTCCCACAGACTAAAAACATGCATGTTAGGCTGATTGGTAACTCTAAATTGTCCCTAGGTGTGAGTGAGAGAGTGAATGGTTGTTTGTCTCTATGTCCCTGATGGACTGGAGACCTGTCCAGGGTGTCCCCCGCCTCTCACACAATGACTGCTGGATATGGACACCAGTGACCCCCTGTGACCCGAAAAGGAAGAAGCGGGTAAAGATGGTGGATGGATATCTCCTTATCAGAGCCATTTTCTGAAGTAAATTTATTCCCTGATGCTTGATTTTAACTTTGGTTCTTGCAAAAAGGTCCATGCTCAATAATCCAGGTATACAATCAACAATTTTCAGTCAGGTTATCTGGACAGTTTTTAGGTTGTTTTTTTTTTTGTTTTTTTTTTTTTTGCTGAAACGTTTCACCTTCCATCCGGAAGGCTTCATCAGTCAAGGAAACACACAACACAAAACTAATTCTTCTGATTCTAAGACACCATCTTAGCACCAACATAACTGGTTTGTTCCACTTTGGAGTAAGCTGTTTGGGGGAAGAATCAGTTTTGTGTGTGTTTCCTTGACTGATGAAGCCTTCTGGAAGGAAGATAAAACATTTCAGCAAAAAAAGAAACTGTCCACATGAACTGACTGAAAATTGTTGGTTTGGTTCTTGCAGTTAAAACAGAATTGTGGTGAAAATGGGCCCAACAAAACTAGTCTGGTTCCTGCATTCAAAACACAATTTCTTTATTAAAAAAAAAGAAAATCTTAAATTTTTTCGAAGTATTCTCATCATGGAGTAATAATAAAAAATTACAGTGTGTTTAGAGTTGTTAGAGTAAGAGTGAAATAATCTTCTAACACTGACCCATTAAAGCTACTATGCTTTCATTCACAAGGGAATTATTAGTACAGTAGTCCCTCGCTACTTCGCATTTCATTTATTGTGGACTTGCTCTATTGCAGTTTTTCAAAATAAGACTGGATATGACACACAATTAGCTGAGTGATGGATGAGCTGCACGATTAGCATGGAATTATTATTTAAAATATATTGTTTTAAATTATTTAACACCTCCTGCACCTTTGTGCAGCTCACACTGCAGGACAAGCTTCCTGCTGCCGCTGATCAGCTGTTTTTGTGCAGAGCGGAGAAGTGGGCGTGGCCAAGAGCACTTTCAGGTGGCTGAGAGCAGAGGAGGGAGAGAGTGGGAAATCATGACATGCTGTGCTCTTTTAGAGCATTTAGATTAGAAACATTGTTTAGAATATTTCAAGAATGTGGGAAAGATTTAAAATACCTTAATATATAAATACTAAAATAAACTACTACTTACTACTTATACTACTATTGCTACTTTGCGGTTTTTCACTTATCGCGGGTCTTCAGGGTATGGATCCCCTGCAACAAACAAGGGACTACTGTATTATTATCATCATCATTATTATCATTATTGTTATCATTATTATTATTATTATTATCATTATTGATTCAGGAGACGAGACTTCTTGTTCTCAGTGCTAGCCAAGAATATTCATAGAATGTTCAAATTTACAATCTATTTATAGAACTTGTAAATTAGTTGCAGACGAGGGCAACACTCTGTAAAAATATCAGATTTTTAGTGTTTTAAATTACAAATAAGCGTGTCAGGCTCACAACAGAATGTTTGTGTAAATCTGTCAAAGTGGCAGAATGAACGGCTCGATTGTGGCAGCAGATGGATGGGCTCCCTATCAAGAAGAGGCTCCCAGTCCAGATGCACTTTTCCCTGAGCATGTGGTAAATAAGCCAGCGCTGTAATTTGTTTATCCACAAACACCTAATGGCTCGTTAATACAGTGTGCCGACAGGTAGGGAGGTACTTCGGATGATGTTAGCACTGGAAGATGCTGGGTTTGCTTCATTAATCCATTCTGTGCTCAGCCTTGCATCACTTGAGGAAAAGTTCAAACTAAAGCCAGCTTGCATGTTTGACACCACCTCACCCCCCAAAAAGCCGCTTTTAAAAGGTGAGTTGCAGAAATGGAACAAAACATCTTTCTGGCCACTGATAAGAAACACATGGCACAAAGCTGGGATCACTTGGTTTAGGTTTTATTTATTTATTTTTGCCAGTTTTTTTATCTGCAGTTTCTTGAGTTAGCTTCATCCACATCTCACAGCTCTGTAGGTGGAATGGATTCAGCTTATTTCCATGGCCACAGGCGGAATATGAGCGGTAAACAGCGTCTTGTGTGAGCTGTGCTGAGTTGTGTATGGTTCCTGAAGACAGACAGCAACATTAATCACAAGCTGGGGGTCTGATTACATAGCCCAGCCCCTCTTAAGTAAAGCTGTCCCTGGAGCGATACAAGACGACGGCAGAGCTGGTTTGGCATCACACTGGTGGATGCTCGGCTCTCCTGTCGTGCTGTAACTCCATCGTCCCTCGTCTCTGCAGACATGCCTAATGTCAGGCAGCAGCCACATAACAATGCCTCGGGGTTTTCCACCGGCAAAAACAGTCAAATTCAAAGTTCATGTTTATTCTTCTGGTAAAGAATGCAGGAAAGATCATTTGAGTTCCTACACCTCATACACCCGTGAAACTTTTTACTATCTACCTGTCAGTGTAGGGATTTGTTTCCACCATTTCTTGTTTTCAGGTCTTCATTATGTGGTGAACAATGGCCACAATAAATGTAGGGTCCAGTCGCAAAAGCAGTGCGGTCACATTCAGTATGAATTGTGTCGTGCTTTTCATAGTTGTAGGCACAACATATTTGATTATGTTTATATTTAGACATCATTTTGTTCCCAGCGTTATTTTTTGACTGACTTAAAGCGGTTAAGTGTTCAGACGGATGATCTGGGAGACACATTAAAGCCTGTTCTTTTTTTCTTTATTTTCCAGTGATGACATGTTTGTAGTGTAGTTGGCATCCTTGGTGGAAAACATGTCTGTATTTTTTGATCTCAGCAATATGCTCTTGGCATATCAAACGTGCAGTCAGTGAACTGATGCGTGTGACAAAATATTTACATGTCAGCTCGTTGTTAAAAGATGCGGCACTAACAGTGAGCCCCCCCCCCCCCCCCCAATAGAGTTGTCATTTATTAGTCTGGTTCTGTAAGCTGAACCACTGACCTTGTTAACCTAAAAAGAAAGACTTGGAGCCTAATCTAAGCTCTGGATTTAGACGTTCAAATGTTCAAAAGAGGCTCTATTTTCACTCTCCTCAAGAGGGACAAATAAAATATATTTTACTTATTTATTTTTGGTCTTTTAGTTTTCATTTTAGAGTATAAACAGGGATGGATGTGATGGTCCAAAGGAAGTTTTTTTGCTCTGGATCAGTGTCTTTCCTAAGTGTGTTTGAAAATGTTTATTATGAATCAGTCAGGCTGAGCATATTCAGTCTGCAGTGCAGCTACGATGGTATTCAAGTTAATTATTCAAACTCTCAGCTTTCGTTTTTAATATTCCATAAATCAATTGCATCAATTTGAAGGGTGGGACTAACTTAGAGAGAAGTTTTATCTAATTTAAATCTTTAGTTAGTTGTGTACTTATATAGTGTAACTCGTATAAATCCAGTGCAGACTTGTTTCCCTTTAGCTCGTTGTTGGTCTCTGCAGCTGTTTGGTTCATCTCTTTCTGAACTCTTGTGTATTTGTCTCTTCTGTCTGTTTCCACATTCATAAACTAAGCTTGTGTGTTTACTCCCCTCCCTTTAAAACACACACGTTAATGTTTTGCATTGTTTGCAGGACACAGTTTACGCTGTGATGTCTGAGCAAAATGCTTTCCATATTACAGAGTTGTGTTTGTCATCATACCAATGACAGAAGAAAAGAGTCAGAGGGGAAAGGCAGGGGCTACAGGAAGTAGCTACTACTTAAACGAGACACACAAGTCGAAAGATGTAATGTTTAGAGTTCAGGTTTTAAGCATCTAGAAAAAGATTTTCATTTCAAGTTTATTTTATCATGGATATCATAAAGTGCGCTGGAATTTTGCACCTTAAATCATTCTTAAGATGTTGATAGTGGTCCCATAGAGAGACTTCAGACACCTGCGTGCTTCAGAAGATCACAAGAGTTGGTAAAAAAAAAAAAAAAAAGTTTTTTCTTGCATACCTATAAAGTTAATGGGTGTTAGTTTAAGAGGTCTAATCTCAATTGTTGGATTTGTCATCATACGATATTGCATTAAATGTCACCGACCACTGTTTCCACCTATTGAAACGTGCACTCAGTTGTGTTACAAGTATGCACCTGGAAATGGCCTCACTGTATGTGGGACTGTAAGCTCTTGACCACAGTGTGCAGGGCAGTGCTTCAAATATTGACAGTATATCGGCCACATGTTCTCACCAACTTAAAACACATTAAGCTTTTGTGTTGACATTATTGAACCCTTCAGTCCCTCAGCTCATCATTTTATGCCCCATCTAGCTGAATTGCCATCCATCTCATTTCTTGTTTTCTTTTTCCACTGCACCCATTTTTTTTTGCCAAAGATAGCAAGCATTTCAATTCTAAAAGTCAATCAGAGATTAACCTTCACTCTCTGCACCAAATGGTTCTTTAAACAGCATTTGTGTCTTTAGGAAATGGCTTTTGCATTTTAATTTTCTCCTCCTTTTGTTGGAAGTATCATTCACTCAGAGTGGAGGGTTTTGTTAACATCTAGAGCAGGAAATGCCCTTTTCTTTGGCCAGTGTTCAAGTCCTGACGGACGTTATATCAGATGTCTGAGACACGTTCAGATATTCACCAGAAGCTGACATTCGCACATCCTATTGGGTCACATTCGACAAAATGTCAGGGTTTTAATGGAAGTTTTTAATGTCAGATTTGACAAGTTTAGTATAAAGTCTTACTTTTCTTAAAGGGGCTGTAAAAATGTTTGCTTTCTTAGTCTCTTTATAAGACACTTCAAAAGTAACAGAGTGCACATAAATATTGTTAGCATGTTGTGCCCATTTTTCACAACTTCAGCATCAATTATAAAGTTTTCTGAGCCGTTGGAGGACTGCAGTTAATAACTATATTTATAGCTGAGACAAACACATATTGATTGTCCTTCTGATTTCATTCTAAGACAAAGGAAGGCATTGAAGGCACTGAAGCATCAAAATATTGGGTTGTTGCATTGAAGGTCTTGAGCAATTGATCCATTTTCAAACATTAAATTGGTATTGACCAGTTTTATCTGAACTCGCACTGTCTGCACAAACTCCCCTGCAGGTAAATTAACTCGGTAGTTTATGTCACTCTCCTCCTTGTTGGTGCATTCAGTAAAATCACAGGCTTGTAATTTTCTAACTCGGAACCTCTGAATATTTTGAAAAACGCTGATTACTTCGTGTTGCATTGTTTCCTCTCTTGGTTGGGATTTGGCTTTAAATTAGCCATCTAATATTTATGGGTGTTCATTAAGAATTTATTTATTTTTTTTAACAGTTTGGTTCTCCTTTAATTAACATTCAATAATGTTCTAAAACACTTGGCAGCCAAGTGGGCCCAGGGGTTGAGTGGAGACTGAAAGAAGAATGTAAAGCTTATTGAATTTAACACTAAACTAAAGGAGGAACTGTTACAAAATGCTTAATTTTTAGGACTCCTTCTAAGGTTGGATGTAGCTTTTTTCCTGGTCTTCTTTGTCATTCTTCAGGCGTGACTCTAGAAAGTCCTCTGTCAGAATAATCTTACAGCTGTTGCCACAAGTAAAAAATGTTGTTTATAAGCCTGGCGGTGGCATTAATGTTTATCCAGGAGCATGCTCTGGGATGTTTTAATAGTTTTCTTTCTATCTCCATTATGCATTTCTATATACAAATCATAAGAATTGTTTGGTACTCAGCATACTGGCCAGGAGTATACCTGAGCACATCTTTCCTTAAATTTTATTGCTGACTTTTTCTGATGGATGCAAAGCATGCTTTTTGTTTTACTATCTGTCAAGGCAAATTATTGATTGAAAACACAAGCACTCTTATGTTAAATGCACACTAATACGCTAATAATTATTCAGATGCTGCTTTGGGTTTTAATCTATTTGTTTTTCTTTAATCCTCTTACTGGAATAAAATGACAACAGAATAAGTTAAATCTGCAGCAGGGGTCAAAGTGCACATCAGGTTTACCACTTGTCAATGAATTTAATTTATGTTCTGGCAAGATCTCTGTGTCACCAGAGAGCCTTCTGTTCTTTGATCAAAGTTTTCCTACTATAAAGATCACCCAATGCACAAGGCTTTGGCGTGCATTCTATTTCTAATTATAAGAATGCTGAAACAACTGAAATATAAATATTATAAATATAAATATTATAATAATAAACATCTATATGCTTTGTGCATGTGGTGTCAATAAAAGACTCTTTCATAAGACCTCAGGCCAGGACTTAGACACCTTCTGACCACCTCAATGTGATTTCTAAATGGACCAATGCAGTGAGGGGGGTCGAAGCCAACCCACCACGGATGTGCCTTTGTGCCACAAGGCGAGCTATTAAAGCTGAAACCGTCAGCATGTATAAAGTTGAGCTGGTGCTGCGGCTCAATGATGTGATGAAGTACACCAGTCCTTTGTTTATTGCGGGGGATCTGTACCCTGAAGACCCGTGATAAGTGAAAAAAGGAATAGTAGTATAATGTCTGTCTGTCTGTCTGTCTGTCTGTCTGTCTGTCTGTCTGTCTGTACACACAGTGTATAAAGGCATTTTAAATCCTTTCCACACTCTTGCAATATTTTAAATGTTTCTAAACTTTAAATGCTCTTAAAGAGCACATAATGTCATGATTTCAGCTCCCTGCCTCCTCTGCTCTTTGTCACCTGGAAGTGCCCTTGGCCACGCCCACTTCTCTGCTCTGCACGCTGAACATTTGATCAGCTGCAGCAGGAAGTTTATCCTGCAGTATGGGCTGCACAAAGGTGCAGCTGGTGCTAAATTATTTAAAACAATTTATTTTAAATAAAAATTCCATGCCGATCGTGTGGCTCATCCATCAATCAGCCAATTGTGTGTAATGTCCAATCTTATTTAGAAAAACCGCGATAGAGCGAGTCCGTGATAAACGAACCGCGAAGTAGCGAGGGATTACTGTAATGACATTGGACTGTGAGACCACTTGGTTGTGAGACTAAATAACAAAAAAAATACAGATACATACATACAGATTTTTTTTTTGCCAAAGGTTAATGATTATGCACAATGTCTTGTGCTCCACGTCATCAGAGCTGAGTTCTGCTCCATGATTCTTTTGGTTCCATGATGCTCCTTTCTTTTCTGCACACTGGCTCCATTGGTGATTTTTAAATAGCCAGAAGCAACTTAAAGACAGACTGCTCTGTTCAGCCACTTTGCAGAATGTTTTAATGGCAGAGCCCATAAAGAGTGATCAGCTCCACCAGTAGCGCAAATCAGTCAGATCATTTGTTTGAAAACTTTCTGTTTGATTAGGCTAGCATGCTCAAAGTCATTTATAAGAATAATAAAATTGGAAATGTTCTGTTGTAGCTCTGTCTCCCGTGCAGCGGGGTGATCATGTTTGTGATTTAATTAAAGATGTTGGGACATTTTTGAGTATATTTAAAGAGATCAGTGTTTCTTTTGTGGTTTTATAAACCTTTACGGTTTACTTCTCTGTCCTCTATGTTTTCCTAATATATTCACAAGAAGACAGACATAGGAAAAAAAAGTGATGTTATGCATAACTAGTATTCCCTGAAGGAGAGGAATGAGGTACAATGCATAAAGTATGGGATATCACGCCCCTACGTGTCCTGGCTTAAGATGTCTCTAATCACACCTCTGGGCAAATGACATGATGAAAAAGCAACCACCGCTCGTGCTCTGAGCTCCATCACCATCCTCCAGATGTACCAGGCCATGTGCCTGCCGGAGCTCCGGTGCCTTCGGAGAGCCCTCTGATACCTCTCTTAAATGAGGTGAGAATCACAGCAAACTACTTCCTCCATGTGTCCCCCTGTTCAGCTCTATCCCTGGGTAGACGCATGGCATCGATGGTGGTGGCACAGAGACACCAGTGGTTCAGAGACACCAGTGGTTCAGAGACACCTGTGGTTCAGAGACACCAGTGGTTCAGAGACACCAGTGGTTCAGAGACACCAGTGGTCCAGAGACACCTGTGGTTCAGAGACACCAGTGGTTCAGAGACACCAGTGGTCCAGAGACACCTGTGGTTCAGAGACACCTGTGGTTCAGAGACGCCAGTGGTTCAGAGACACCTGTGGTTCAGAGACACCAGTGGTTCAGAGAGACACCAGTGGTTCAGAGACGCCAGTGGTTCAGAGACGCCAGTGGTTCAGAGACGCCAGTGGTTCAGAGACGCCAGTGGTTCAGAGACGCCAGTGGTTCAGAGACGCCAGTGGTTCAGAGACACCTGTGGTTCAGAGACACCTGTGGTTCAGAGACACCTGTGGTTCAGAGACACCTGTGGTTGACAAGCTCCCACAGCTTTATCGATGTTTTGCTTTCTTGGGCTTAAAGAATTAACGGGCATTTACAAAATAAGCTGCTACATCATTGTTCCTCAAAATCTCCAAATTGTATGTGCAATATACGCAATATTTGAAAACTGTAAAACCACAACAACCAACAAACATCTACATGCATCAAATGGGTCCATTTTATTTCTGTAGTCAGTTTATCCTTTGTCCAATGCCTAACTCCTATGTGTCTTTGCCTCCCTTGGTCTTCTTAACATTTGGTTAAATTTTTCCTTATTTACAGATGAATATAATATGCTGAATACACCACTGATGCAACAGTCATGCCCACATTATCTTTAGGTTCACAGGTAATATTACATTTGAGAACACGGTGCATGAACTGAGCACTGCTCTCATATCCAATTAAAATCAAACCTGCTTTTTATTTTCTTGGATTTTTATTCAGAACGACAACCCACATGGAGAAGCTAATAGAAGCTGTTTGAGGAAGAGAGCTGATGGCTCCAGGGCTTCACTAATACTCATTTACAGATCATGCAGGAGATAATCTTTGGGTATCCGTTCACAGCCTCGGATGCCCATTAGCAGCCAAAGACAAGTTCCTGAACAGGCTGCAGCATAGTAGAAAGTCGAATCCCCTTTTTGTTGCGTAGGGTGCCATTCTACAATCATTTCACCGTACATGCCTTTATGTCCAGCGATGTCAAATGGCTTGCTTCCCATGTTCAAGAGGACAAAAGCTGCTCTCAGACCAATCCAATTGTCTCCAGTGAAGACAATCGTATTGCTGTCAGCTTTGTCCTTCATGAAAACTCCCTCTAGAGACAAAAACAGGATTTGTACTGAGCATTCCTCTTGAGCTTTGGTGACTGAACGAGGACAACCAGTTCAGTCAATTTACAACAAATGCCAAGGCAGGCTAAGGTATTTAGCAGCTGCTGGCTGAGACCTCCAAACCCATTAGGGAAACATTGGTAGGGCATATTTAATAAGCCTATTATTACTGCAGTTTATAATGTTTTTATGTGTGCAACTTACTGTACGTCTTGATTTTATCAACAGCCATAGACGGTCTCTCGTTGCCTCCCTCCCTGTGTAAATGTATTTCTGTGTGGCAAATCACAGTGGAAGTGTCAGTTTATTTCTCCTCCTTTTTATCACATCCCCATCCCACGAGGAAACAAACTATCCTTTTATTGCAATGAAAGGCTCCCTGACTCAGATCACAGCGGAGGGCTCGCATCGCTCTTGTTATTTTTGATGCTTCAGTCCCACATCATCGACGCAGTCTTCCTTGTATCAATGGTAAAGAGCGGGGTCAATTCTTTTCACTTTCAGAAGGTTTTCACAGCAAAGAAATGACAAGTAACATGGCCCCCCACCCCCATCCTCACTCCCCCTCAAGCCTGCTGAATCCTGTTTCCTGACAGCATCGTTCTCCTGCCACTCTTACTTCAAGCCTGCCTTTCATGTCTGTAAACTGCACAACAACTTGGCACTCCTGCGAGCTTGTGATCGTTTACCTTTGTCTTTTAATGCACGGCAGTACTCCCTGATAAAACATCACTCCTGTTCTCTCCATCAAAATAGGATTTCAGTGTCACGTTTTGTTCCACAAATGAACATTTGTGCTTCTTCTTCACGCGGCTCTGTCTAAACTAACGCCCTTGTGTGTCTCGTAGGTAACATCAATGAATGCCAGCTGCACTACTACTTCTTCCTCCTGGCAGGCATCCAGGGCGTCACCTTGCTGGTTTTCCTTATCGTCTCTGTCAAGTATGACAGGCAGAAAGTCAGAGTAGGAAGTATGCGGCAGAGACACACCTCCTCTTGACCTCAGCACACTTCCCAGTGACCCCCCCCCAAGAACTCCTGCCTTCTGACACAAAACACAAAGATCTTGTGGGATTGGTACCTACTAATGATACTACAGCTGCATTAGCTATTATTGTGTCCTGATTGTACACCTATTTATGTTTGTTTTGACTTTTTATTGAGGATTTTTTTCTCGTCTTATGGTTCAATGGTTTTCTGTTGTTTGAAGGCACTGTAAGAAAAAAAAATGTATCCATGAATCTTGTTTGAATCATTTCTGCTGTGTCAGCTCCTGTTGACTGTCTTTGATTGTTTGCACTCAACTTGAGGAGTGGTGCCATAAATTCATCAAAAAACAATATTTTCTTAACACAAAGGAAGGTCAATAGTTTTATAGATATAGATTTAGCTCTTTAAAACAAAATATACTATTATCTTACTATGAACTTATTGTTGATCTAATTATTTTTGTGATTCCAACATGGATCATTTATGTTTACAGTTTAAATTTCTGATGTTAGTTCGTTGAATGTGAGCTCTGACAGTTTTACAGCATGTTGCACAAAATGTTAAATTACTTGTAAACCAAGAATTTATTGTCAGATTTGAACATTTTTTTCTTGTTATACTCGCAACAAGAGGTGGACTTTCTGTTGGACATATCTTTATTCAAAGAATAATCACATTTAGATTTATTTTTATTAAATCCTATAATAAAATCTAATACACAGTGCTCAATGTTTCTGCCGCTTTGATTGCATTTGGCACTGCAAAGCTGCATAAATCCACCCGTGGAGTCCACTGTAAATCCTCACATGGCCTCATGTTAAAAATCTTCTGAGAGTCCCATCAAAGCTTCCCAGTAGTTTTTAATTTCTGGTCATTTTACAAAATTGCACCTCCTTCTCATGACAATCAACTAATTAGTAATCTGATTAGCCGCAGCCAGGAGCATAAACCTTTAAACACTTGTCAGATAAAGGTGCGGATCATTAAAAAAAATGATGCGAAACATAAAATATCAAAAATATAACACATCCACCTTGATATCATATCTGCATTTAAACTTTAAAAATCCTAACTCTCGGTATTTGCTCAATGTTATCACTTCTTTGTTGTTTAGATTATTTTTTTTAATCCTGTTTTGTTTATTTGTAAGACTATGTTGCATTTACTTGTGTTATATACTGTTAAATAAAAGCATGTGTGTGTCTAGGGGTGTGTATTATTATCTTTTTTTTTCTCTGTTGTTTAAATTAGAGTACGAGTTCCAGGATTTTATAATGAGAAGTTCTCAGGGCTTTAGGAATGATGTCAAGTAATAAAGTTACTCCAGGAAATTTAAAGCTGCCTTTGGGAGCTCAGACGTGTGTTTATTGTCTGCTGTAAGTAAAGTCACAATAAAAGTAAGCGCACATAAAGAGCCTGGATCTGCCTGCTCCCTAACAGTACAAACTGAGTGGAACGGAGATTTTACTTTGTGTTTATTAAATGCTAAATATCGGTTCCTTGTGTATGTATATTCTTCCTCATTTCAGATGTAGTGTGATTTATTACATTTATACTGAAATATTATCTGATAGAGAACTGGAAGTTTTTGTTTTTACTTTTGTGCCAAATAAAGTATATTGCTTTAAAACCTGGCTTTATCTTTTATTCACAATTCTTAAAACTATATGAAGTTTCAACAAATGTACCGCAGATATTGTTTTTGTCTCATTCTTTAACATTGCTTCCCCCCCCAACATATTCAGTGGTTTCAGATGCACATGCTGCTTTTTGGGTAATCCAGATTTGATTTAATTCAGTTCAGTTAATTTATATAGCGCCAAATCACAACAGAAGTCATCTCCGGACACTAAACAGGAACATTCACATACATATCCAAAAAAGTTCAATCTGGTCCTCTGGACATTCAAAAAAACAAAAGCAAAACAAAGCAAAAAAAATTCTAGAAACGTTTCGTCTCTCATCCAAGAGACTTCCTCAGTCTGAGGTGCTGTTTTCAGCTCAGTCTCTTAAATAGCACCTTCTTAGAGTGGATCAACCAGTTTGCTGCTGACAACCAAAACCAGCTGATCACATGCTCAAGAAGGACCATCAGCCTAACAATGGATCATTAGCACACTGATGGCTGTTTACTGTTCACAGGGGGCTGAGTGATACTAGCAATCACAGCATTGTAAGAGGGGGACAGTTGAACCCGGAGGCCTCCACCCCTGTTTAATGATGGACGATTTCTTTTCACAAAGATGGCCTCCTTTACTCCTCTCTCAAACCATCGTTCCTCTCTGTCCAGGATGTGAACATCTTCATCCTTGAAAGAGTGACCGCTGGCCTGGAGATGAGTGTAGACCGCAGAGTCCTGGCCTGATGATGTTGATCTTCTGTGCTGGGCCATCCTTTTGGCCAGTGGCTGTTTTGTTTCCCCGATGTAAGACTGATCACAGCCCTCCTGACGATAAGTGATCAGCTGGTTTTGGTTGTCAGCAGCAAACTGGTTGATCCACTCTAAGAAGGTGCTATTTAAGAGACTGAGCTGAAAACAGCACCTCAGACTGAGGAAGTCTCTTGGATGAGAGACGAAACGTTTCTAGAATTTTTTTTGCTTTGTTTTGCTTTTGTTTGTTGTTTTTTTGAATGTCCAGAGGACCAGATTGGACTTTTTTGGATTTTTCTACCTGGATTATTGAGCATGCATCAAGATATTCACATACATACAAAAGTCACTTGGTAAAGTTATCTAAGGAAGGAAGCCAGCAGATTAGTTGAATCTTCCCTTGGTCTCCCGTCCTGAGCAAGCACAAAGGCAACAGTGGAAAGGAAAAACTCCCTTTAAACAGGAATAAACCTTTAGCAGAACCAGGCTCAGGACAAGCAGCCATCAGCTTCGACCGGCTGGTTTGAGAGGACAGGAAGGAGAAACGGACAAACAGAATGGCAGAACCAGATGTAGGGGCAGGTGAACCTCCTACTGGAAGAAAGACAGAAAACACGTCAAGGATGGAAGTAAATGCAAAACAGGTAGAGCAAATAAAGACCACAGCAGAGTGAAGAAATGTGGTCACTTTGTCCTCCAGCAGTCTTAAGCCTATAGCAGCATAACTGACAGCTCAGGAAACCCAAGCTGACCCTAACCATAGGATTTATCAAAAAAGAAAGTCTTAAGCCCAGTCTTCAAACTGGACAATGTGTCAGTCTCACAGACAGAAACTGGAAGTTGCTTCAAGAGGAGCCTGATAACTGAAAGATCTTCCTCCCATTCTGCTTTTGGAAACTAGGAACCACGTGTAAACCTGCAGTCTGAGAGTGAAGTGCTCTGTTAGGAAAATATGGAACAATAAGATCTGTAATATAAGATGGAGCTAGGTTGTTGAGGGCTTTGTAGGTTAGAAATAAGATTTTGAATTCAATTCTGAATTTGACAGGGAGCCAATGGAGATAAACTGAAACTGGAGAAATCTGATCTCTCCTTTCAACTCTCACATTTACTGACACTGAAATGTAAAACAAAAAGTTACCCTAAATTTTTAATCTGTATAAAATCAATTCTAGGTCCTATTTTTGGACGTACAATATAAACAAACACGAAAAGCATCAGAAATCAATAGAAAGCTGCCGTAGATTGTTCAGGCTCATGTTTTAAAAGCATGTTCTTTAATTACAACGTGCCTTTAAAGTATACTTTCATTATCAGAGCTGCGGTTCATCAGTCTGAAGACAAATTCAAAGTACTGTGGTTCAATTATTTATTCTACACTAAAAAGCATGCCTTTAGACAGGGTGTAAGGAAAGAGATTGTAACACAGAGGTGTAAAGCTGCTCCTTGTATTCCCACTGGGAAAAAGAACGTATTTCCTCAGAGTTTCATCAGACGCTGATTGAAATCAACGTCCTCACAGATCATTTTTTAATGCCAAGGCCTTCCGTCCACGAGGCTCAGAGAAAACCGTTTCCTGTTTAATTTGGTCAGAGAGCCGCACAGCCACGGCTGAGAAGACAGCTTGATGTTTGAAACTTACACAACACCTCCGGGTCATAACTCTAGTCCCATGTTGAGAAGAATATCTGACACATTGAAACAGTGACAGAGACAGAACTGCAAGGCAACGGCAATGATATGTTCAGTTTTGGCACTGGCCTCAATGTGCTCTGAGGTGATTTATGAGACAGAATTTAGGCAAACAACTGCTCCCATGAGAGCACACTTGTATACATTTCTACATGCTGCCATAGTCTTTTCCTCCCTACATTTTAAAGGGATAGTTTGGTCATTTTTGAAGTGCTGTTCGGTCAAATAATTGTCATTTAGGACTAGGGCTTGAACGAGTATATAATTTTTAAACTCGACATTAACATAATAAAACCCGAGTAGAACTCGAGTATTTGATGACGTCATAGGTCTCAAGATACAAAAATAAATAAATAAATAAAACCGCAATTAAAGGTAATTATTTACAACAATAAAAGACCAACAAAACATTGGGAGCGTATATTATGCTCCTACCATTTATCATACTGCAAATAAGTCACAGGAAAAACTAAACTATTAGTTATTATTATTAAACTGCAAACGTGAAGAAACGCAGCACGTCAAAAACGAAACTTAAACCGAAACTGGTTCTGGTTCGGTGGATTGGACCCGGTGTTACACCATATTCTGTGACCTGCAACAGTGCAACACCGCCCCCTACGGTCATACGGTGGTCACATAATATGACGTCACTACGGTTACTCGACATTACATTGTTAACCTCGATAGAGGTCCTAGCAATCGATGTGTAGATTACTCGAGTACTCTGTTAATGCCCTATTTAGGACTCAGTCATGAAGCAGGAAGTACTGAGAATATGTAAAATGTTTTCCTGGAATTACAGAAATTACCTAATACTAAACCTTTACACCACATGTGTTAAACTCGAGGCGCGCAAGTCAAATCTGCCCCCACCCCACCCCCCAGGGTGATACTTTAAAGGGATTTTTTTTTTCAATCTCTCCTCATTTTGCTTCAAAAAATGTACAATTACTTTAGTTAATGCATGGACTGAAAATGTCCCATAACTTGGACCATGTTTTTTTTTTTTTTTTGGCTTCCTATCATAACTGAGGGCCCTGTGATGGACTTGTGACCAGTCCAGGGTGTCCCTCTTGCACAGTGACTGCTGGATATGGGTGCCAGTGTCCCCCGTAACCCAGAAAACCAGAAGTGGGTAAAGATGGATGGATGGATCATAACTGAGTTTGACACTTCAGCTTTGGTAAGTCACCGGTTTAGTCTGTTGTCATTTATTTCAACTGAACAGCGTCTGTGTTCCTACAGTATGTGTGTGCTGAGCATAAATGCACTGAAACACACCAACGGCGCTGAGGCTGTGAATGTAACCGTCTGTATAACCAACATATCTAGTCTGTCTGAAAGTTTCTTCAACTCCCAGCAGACTGATACATTCACAGCATTAGCAACATGTCTCTGAGCAAGACACCTAATCCCCAATTGCTCCCCAGGCGCTTGCATAGCTGCCCACTTCTCCACCTGGGTGTATCCTAGGTGCGATGGGTTCAATACAGAGACTAATTTCACAATAGTATGGGAACATACAATGATGACAACACATAGCACTTACTATATACATGCTCTACACTTGTCAGGAATTGTTTTGCTGTGCTTTGTCTGTGTCTCCTAGTTTTTTTAGTTCTCCCCGCAGTGTTTTCCCCTCACGTGGTTTCTGCTCCTGTTCCTCCTACTCTCACCTGATCCTCTTTGTCTTTCCCCAGGTGTATGTCATTGTCCATAATTTGTGTCTTTTTAAAACCCTATCCGTTTGTCAATGCATTGTTATGAATTGGGTTTTTCAGCTAGCATGCTTTATTTCTCTATCCTTTGTTTTGTACGTTTTATTTCCATGACAGCTTTTGCTTTTGTTTTTATTTAATAAATAGGTATTCTTTATTTTACCCTTGAGTTCCTAATCTATCTGCATCTGGGTTCACTCAACCCATAGCGAGATTATTCTGAGCTCACATACATTTATTGTGCAACACAGACACTGTGCAGGTGAGAAACATCAACAAACTAAACAAATGATCACATTGTAGTGAACTCGGACTACGGTCAAACCTGCCTCTGAAGACCTTCATGGGACAGGAACTGTTATTTCATTGATTTGAATCCAGAAATACAAATTAGCTCATCCAGAGACTGTCTAATTGTATCCTGAACTAATCAATTGAAAGAACACTCTCTTTTTTATATCATCATTACTATTTTGCAATGTCTTGATAATCAAAAGTGTGTTTAGTTCATACCATTTTTAAATGTTGAAGTGAACCACTCATTTTAAATCAACTGTGAAACAGTATTAATGATTTTTAATCCTCATTCAAAGTAGAAATCAAGTTAAATGTCTATTTTACAAAGTAATTATGCATTTTTGATCTTCTGTCTGAAATGAGAGAGTGATGTCGGTCAAAAGTCGGTGACAGTCAAAAACGTGTTTATTGGAACGAACTGTCGTGTTTTTAAACCTCTCAGACAGAAACAAGAAAACTGGCACCTGTAAGTCTGTCATTTCTCCAAAATATTTTCTCGTCTGTAACTAACCGTTCCTAAACATTTCTGATGTTTTCTTGACTGGTAATGACCCTCTGACATCACTAAAACCACACCCCTGTTGGTTCTTTCAACCAATCAGGACTTCCCAAAAGTGACCGAAAGCAGAACTCTTTAAAAGTCGACACTTCCTAGTTCCAGTTAGTTTCTAGCCTGGAGAAAGTTCTGAAAGAAGTTCTGGAGTGAGTTGGTTGGTTCGGTGACTTCTCCTGGTTCTGATGGAGTTCTTCTGGTTCGGAGCCACGACGCCTCGCTGTGGCTCCACCCGGCGAATGCCCTATAACTGCTGAGGAAGTTTGTTCTGGGGAACGGATTATCTCACGACTTCTGCTGAGTCGCAGCCGCCCTGAGGAGACGCTGAAAGGTAACGTGCCAGGGACCTCTTGACCGCAGCTGACTCATCCTCTGCCAAGGTAAAGAGTCGTCACGAGCTTCACTACCAGTGTACCGCGGGCGAACTGCGCTTGAAAGGAGCGTGTTGTTCCATTTTCTCTCCATTTAAACTCCTTCATTTCCCATCTTTAAACTTCTATCTTGCCAGTAATTAATCCAGATATCTTCAGAAATGTCTGTTGTTTTTATTAAGTAAAACGTGGCAAGTTTTATTAATCAGAGCCGTTCAGTATAATCAAGTGTACAATGTGTTGATGTTAAATTTTGATTCTGTTAATAAATGACCACATTCATTTTGATGGGTCAAAGAAAATTAACGTCTCATGTCACTGATTAAACCATCTACAACACAGTGCCTCTGTCACATATCTGTCAAGTAGCTCGAAAAAGTGAGAACCCTTTATTAAATATTGACTGTAGTGGAGCTCTGAAGCTAACTGAAGCTAACCTAGCCTTAGCATACTACAACATGCAAAAGTGTAACATTTTAATATTAGCTGAAGTAGTGCTCTTTTTACTAGTATATTGTTTTTCAGAAAAGTTATTTTTGAAGCCTGAAAAACAAACAAAAAAAACAGGTTCTTGTCTGGCTAGCCACTTGCTTCACCTGAATGAAGACTTTTGCCCAGACAGCATCGGATGGTTGTGTGTAGAAGGACTGTTGTTGTGAAGAAGCGAAAAAGAGTAAAATCAGAGAAGACCAAATGGTGGAAACTGAAGAAGGAAGAATGTTGTGAGAAATTCAGAAAGGAGCTGTTAAAGGCTCTGGGTAGTAAGAAAGCACTTCCAAATGACTGGGCTACTACAGCAACAGTAATTAGAGAGACAGGTAGGAATGTACTTGGTGTGTCATCTGGACAGAGAATGGATGATAAGGAAACCTGGTGGTGAAATAGTGAAGTGCAGGATGCTGTTCAAAGAAAGAGATTAGCCAAGAAGAAATATGACAGTGAGAGAATTGAACAGAGGAGACAGGAATATAAGGTGATGGGTCGTAGAGCAAAGAGGGAAGTAGCTAAGGCAAAGCAGAGGGCGTACTATAAGTTGTATGGGAGGCTGGACACTAAAGAGGGCGAGAAGGACTTGTGCCAATTGGCAAGACAGAGGGATCATGCTGGAAAGTATATGCAGCAGGTTAGGCTTATTAAAGATAGGAATGGTAATGTTCTAACAAGTGAGGAGAGTGTGACTGGAAGACAGAAGGAGTACTTTGAGGAGCTAATGAATGAAGAGAATGAAAGAGAAAGAAGAGTAGAGGTTATAGAAACTGTGAACCAGGAAGTGGGAAAGATTAGTGAGGGTGAAGTCTGGAAAGCTCTGAAAAGAATGAAGAAGGGGAAGGCAGTAGGACCTGATGGCATACCAGTGGAGGTTTGGAAATGTCTTGCAGTGAGGTTTTTGACTCAAATATTCAATGGCATATATGAGGGTGAGAAAATGCCTGAGGAATGGATAAGAAGTGTGCTGGTGCCCATTTTTAAGAACAAGCGTGATGTACAGAGTTGTAGCAACTACAGGGGAATTAAGTTGATGAGCCACACAGTGAAGATCTGGGAGAGAGTTGTGGAAGCAAGACTTAGACGAGAGGTGACTATTTGTGAGCAGCAATATTGTTTCTTACCAAAAAAGAGCGCCACAGATGTCATCTTTGCTTTGAGAATGCTGATGGAGAAGTACAGAGAGGGTCAGAAAGAACTCCATTGTGTTTCGTGGATTTAGAAAAAGTATATGACAGAGTGCGAAGAGAGGAGGTGTGGTATTGCATGTGAAAATCTGGAGTGGCAGAGAAGTACGTTAGACTAGTACAGAACATGTATGAGGACAGCAGGACAGTGGTGAGATGTGCTGTAGGAGTGACAGATAGCTTCAAGGTGGAGGTGGGAGTGCATCAAGGATCTGCTTTGAGCCCCTTCTTGTTTGCTCTGGTGATGGACCGTCTAACAGATGAGTCAGGCAGGAATCCCCGTGGACGATGCTGTTTGCAGATGACATTGTGATCTGTGGTGAGAACAGGGGACAGGTGGAAGAGAACTTGGAGAGGTGGAGGTATGCACTTGAAAGAAGAGGAATGAAAGTCAGCCGTAGTAAGACAGAGTACATGTGTGTGAATGAGAGGGAGGCCGATGGAACAGTGAGGCTACAAGGAGCAGAGGTCACAAAGGTGCAGGACTTAAAGTATTTGGGGTCCACTGTCCAAGAAAATGGGGAGTGTGGTAAACAGGTGAAAAAGAGAGTCCAGGCAGGATGGAGTGGATGGAGAAAAGTTTCAGGAGTGATTTGTGACAAAAGAGTGTCAGCAAAGGTCAAAGGAAAGTTTACAAGACAGTGGTGACACCACCGTGTTGTATGGTTTGAAGACAGTGGCATTGACAAAAAGACAGGAGAAAGAACTGGAAGTGTCAGAAATGAAGATGCTGAGGTTCTCCTTAGGAGTAACAAGGCTGGATAATATTGAGAATGAGATCATCAGAGGTACAGCACAGGTTGAACAACTGGGAGATAAAGTTAGGGAGGCCAGACTGAGATGGTTTGGACATGTCAAGAGGAGGGACAGTGGGTATATTGGTAGAAGGATGTTAGAAATGCAGCTGCCAGGAAAAAGACAAAGAGGAGATATATGGATGCATTTAAAGAGGACATGAAGGTAGTTGGAGTGAGGACAGAGGATGCAGAGGACAGAGTGAGTTGGAGGAGGATGACTCGCTGTGGCGACCCTTGAACAGGGAAAAGCCGAAAGAAGAAGAAGAAGAAGAAGAGCAGGTACAAACTGAAGGAGGCTCTGCTTGTGAAGCACAGTGGTGGTAGTGTCATGGTTTGCATCACCCATTTTATGACCATTTGTGCCCCTTCGATGAAAAATGGACCACCAAGAGATACTGTTTCCCTCCACAATATAGTGAACTAAGCCTCAGGTCAAAACCTGACCCTGAGGACCTTCATGGGACAGGAAGTGTTATTTCATTGATTTGAGTCCAGAAATACAAATTAAGTTCATCCAGAGACTTTCTAAGTGTGTCCTGCACTAATCAATTGAAAGAACACTCTCCTTTTTATGTCATTACTATTTTTACAAATGTCTTGATAATCCAAAAGTGTGTTTAGTTCAAATCATTTTAAATGTTGAAGTGAACTACTCATTTTAATTCAACTGTGAAACAGTATTAATGATTTTTTAATCCTCATTCAAAGTAGAAATCAAGTTAATGTCTGTTACAGAGTAATTATGCATTTTTTGATCTTCTGTCTGAAATGAGAAGGAATGATGTCGGTCAAAAGTCGGAGACAGTCGCAAACAAGTTTATTGGAACGAACTGTCATGTTTTTAAACCCTCTCAGACAGAAACGAAGAAGCTGGCACCTGTGGTCTGTCATCTCGCCTAAACATTTCTCTGTCTGTTCCAAAAATATTTCTCTGTCTGTTCCAAAAACATCTCACTGTTTTTCTGACTTGTAGTAACCTCTTACGTCACTAAAACCACACCCCTGTTGGTTCTTTCAACCAATCAGGACTTCTCAAATGAACCGGAAACAGAACTCTTTAAATGTCGACACTTCCTAGTTCCAGTGAGTTCTGAGAGCAGAACCGAACAGAAAAGTTCTGAGAGCAGAACCGAACAGAAAAAGTTCTGAAGTGCTGGAGTTAGTTGGGAGTTCTTCCGAGTCTAGTTGGGATTATGGAATCTTCCACATCTGAGTGGAACCTCTGACGGACTCACAGCTCATGTGAGTCCACCCATGAGGTGTGCGTGTTGTTGAACGGAGTACCGTCACTACTTCGGACGATTCTCAGCCATCCTAAGGAGACGCTGAAAGGTAGCGTTGAAATGGAACTCCGTACCGGAGCTGAACTATCTTCTGCAAAGGTAACGAGCCGCTTCACTACCAGTGCACCGAGGTTGAGCCGGGTTCGGATGGAGGGTGTCGTTCTTCGTCAACACACTTCCCCTCATCCATCTTTCCTCTCCATTTAAACTCCTTCATTCCCCATCTTTAAAACTCTTCTATCTTGCCAGTAATTAATCCAGATATTTTCAGAAATGTCTGTTGTATTTTAGTTGCAAGTGAGAAATCATGGCCGTATGATTTCTCATTGTAAAGCTCATTAATTAAGCTGTGTTATTGCGTTCAATCAGAATAATCAAGTGTACAATGTTGATGTTAAATTTTGATTCTGTTAATAAATGACCACATTCATTTTGATGGGTCAAAGAAAATTAACGTCTCATGTCACTGGTTTTTAGACCATCTCCCACACAGTATCTCTGTCACATATCTGTCAAGTAGCTCGAAAAAGAGAGAACCCGTCATTAAATATTGATTGTAGTGGAGCTAACTGAAGCTAACCGACCCTAGCTTACTACAACAATATACTAGTCAATTGTTTATGCTATCTCAACCTGAAATAAAAACATTAAAATAATATTTAATATTTTGATTCTTTAAGGGTCGTTGGTTTTAAAAAACTAAAATTTTAAATAAAAATAAAAAAATCAACAAAATATACATTTCATGGCAATTGGAAAAAAAAGGTGTTGGTTCCCATTAATATGCCCCAAAATATTTTTTTAGACTTGTATTTTTATTTTATTCCAGTTAGGAGTTTTGTGAACACCCTCCAGCTGACCGGACCTTCAGAGCAGACATCCCAGAAACGATGCCTTGTTTTCGTTGTTGCTCAGTGCTTTGACGTAGAAGTTTTTTGTGTATGTGTGGTTTTTTTTTATTCAGTTAGATTTTTAATAATTTTTAATTTGTTTATTTATTTTCTTAAACTACTTGTGCACAGTGACACTTTCTGCTTCATTTTTTTGCTTTTACTAAGTTTTACAGCTTTGTTAGCCAGCAGCTGCGGCGCGATGCATTCACTACGGACATCCTTCTTTGAGTCAAGCCGATGAGAGCCAGACGTTCTGAGCCATGGAACAGATGATTCTTTAGTCTACATGCATGTTGAACAGCTGACTTTTACTAATTTGTTTATGTACAATATGCTAGTATTTTTGCTCATTACATCCAAACTAAAATTATTTTGTGTGATGAGATGAGACATGGAACTTGACAGCACCATCCAGCCAGGAAAGACACACCTCTTAATGGGTAAGATGAAATCCTGGTAAATCTTTACACAGACTCTCAAATATATATATAAAAAAACATCACCTAGTGAGCTAATATAAATCTTAAGTAATGTGATAGAGGGGGAAACAATATTACTGGGAGGAATGCATCATTTTATGATATGTTAATAAAGGTTTTAAAAAAATGCATTTATAATAGACTTTCCCTGTGGAGGATTTTTCCCCTCAAGATCACTAGAGAGCAGTAAAGTTACTATGAGGTCATGGGAGCGTTTACATTTATTTATTTATTTACAGGTCCTTCTCAAAAAATTAGCATATTGTGATACAGGTCATTATTTTCCATAATGTAATGATAAAAATGAAACTTTCATATATTTCAGAGTCATTGCACACCAACTGAAATATTTCAGGTCTTTAATTGTTTTAATACTGATGATTATGGCATACAGCTCATGAAAACCCAAAATGCCTGTCCCAAAAAATTAGCATATTTCATCCCACCAATGAAAGACAAGTGTTTTTAATACAAAAAACACCAACCTTCAAATAATCATGTTCAGTTA
>NC_056505.1:31167349-31182893 GCF_014905685.2 Nematolebias whitei
TTATTATTATTATTATTATTATTATTATTATTATTATTATTATTATTATTATTATTATTATCATCATCATCTTGGTGCTATAAAATTTTCTTTATTTTAAAATACATTTGTGTCTTCCTTGTAATTTGGAACCATTTCTTTAAATGATATCTAACAGTGTGGGCAGTGAATACAGCTAATCTGAATTTATTTATTACAGATTTTTTGTTTATGAATACAGATGATGTGGATTCATGTTTTTGATCTAAATGAACATGGATTAATAATCTGACCAGTTTGTTCCACTCCCACATGAGAACTCTTCATGTTTATCTCAATCAGACTACAGGCACTGTTGTAAAATCCAGCCAGTCACAGACTCCTAATCTCGTCTCCATGGCAACGAGGAGCCTAGACACCCAAGCCATGACCTCTGTCTCATGAATGGCATGGTCTACAGGAAGTTCCTCCATGTACCCAACGTTCAGTGAAACTCATGAAAGCTAAAAAACAATTATTTTTAAATTCTTGTGTTTAAATTGTGTGTACATAAAATCATTTCATGATTTAAACAAGTTTCTTTTTATCAACAATGATTCACTGAACTTCTTCTGTCCCACAAGCATTTGAGGTTAACACATTGAATCTTTAATCTGAGATGTGTTTGATGAAAACTCCTCACATTATTTCATCTGTATTGTTTTCATGTGGTGTTGTGTTGTTAAAATAGTTAGATTTTTAGCAGTGTTTATAATTCAATTCAATTCAGTTTATTTATATAGCGCCAAATCACAACAAAGTTGTCTCGGGGCACTTTACAGAAACATTCACATACATAAAAGCCAATTAACATAAAAGACAATTAAAAGAATGTTACAAATGTTAAGTTATTATGGTACTGAGGTATTCACAACCTTTGAGTATTTGAGAGGATTAAAAAGTTAGTTTTTTAAGTTAAACGTCCATCCATCCATCCATCCATCCATTATCTTTTACTGACTTCTTCCATTTTGGGTCACGGGGTCGCCGGTGCTCATGTCCGGCAATCACTGTGCGAGGGGCGGGGTACACCCTGGACAGATCTCCAGTCCATCACAGGGACACATGGAGACAAACAACCATTCACTCTCTCATTCACACTTAGGCGCAATTTAGAGTTACCAATCAGCCTAACATGCATGTTTTTGGACTGTGGGAGGAAACCGGAGCACCCAGAGAAAACCCACGCATGCACGGAGAGAACATGCAAACTCTACCCAGAAAGGCCCCCGGACCAGGGTTTGAACTGGGGACCTGCTCGCTGAGAGGCAGCAGCTCTACCAGTGGCGTCACCGTGCTGCTTCTTTCTTGAAATATTGCAGAAAAAATGTCTCTTTCTCCATTAATGAAACGTGACCCTGTATGTGGTAAATTAATTGTAACGTAAAACTTTGTTTCCTTCACCATAAGACCTTTGCTCTTCCTGACTGCCTCCTGCTCTTACTCTTTTTAAAATGCTCTTTGACTGGATGTTATTTCAAAATGAATCTTCAGGACAGACTCTTTGCTGTCCACAGCTGCATGTTTCCTTCTTGATCCAAAACAACCAGTCGGCACTTTCCTCAGCTTAACTTTAAGGACTTACCTGTAAGTGGCCAAACTTTGGCTTATTGAACAGACCTTTTGATATATATATATATACATACAGGTCCTTCTAAAAAAATTAGCATATTGTGATCCATCCATCCATCCATCCATTTTCTTTACCCACTTATTCCATTTTGGGTCATGGGGGTCGCTGGTGCCCATGTCCAGCAATCACTGTGCGAGGGGCGGGGAACACCCTGGACGGGTCGCAAGTCCATCACAGGGCCACATAGAGACAAACGAGACAAACAACCATTCACTCTCTCACTCACACCTAGGGACAATTTAGAGTTACCAATCAGCCTAACATGCATGTTTTTGGACTGTGGGAGGAAACCGGAGTACCCGGAGAGAACCCATGCATGCACGGAAAGAACATGCAAACTCCACCCAGAAAGGCCCCTGGACCGGGGTTTGAACCAAGGACCTGCTCGCTGAGAGGCAGCAGCTCTACCAGTTGTGCCACCGTGCTGCCCGCATATTGTGATAAAGGTCATTATTTTCCATAATGTAATGATAAAAATGAAACTTATATATTTCAGATTCATTGCACACCAACTGAAATATTTCAGGTCTTTAATTGTTTTAATACTGATGATTATGGCATACAGCTCATGAAAACCCAAAATGCCTGTCCCAAAAAATTAGCATATATATATATATATATATATGTATATATATATATATATATTTAGTAATAATTTTCCAATGTGATCTGTGAGAATGTACTGCTTGTTCTCCTCCATCTGAGAAAATCACCTCTCACAAACTCTGGGCAACTCCTAGGACACTGATCCTAGACCAGCTTGAGCCCTGAGGAACAAAGATCTGACCATGACTTCCTGCTGTGCCCTCCTGGAGATGTTCAACGGTCTCTCCTGCATCTGCAGGACTCCATCCTGTGAACGTGGCTCGTCCATCTTCAGCTCTTCCTGCCTGAATCAATGACCTCCATTCATTCAACCCTTATTCAGAAAGGTAAATCCCATTGAGCCTCGAGGACTCATTTACAAGAGAGACCTGATTCCTCCATGTTAGTGGAGAGAACCTCCTGATGGATGGATCTCCATATTCTTGCGTGCACGTTCATAGTTTAGTGTCAACATTATTTAACATTTGTTGTCATAAGAACTCATTAATTAAAAAAAAAAAACAGTATCTTTTTTCTTTAAATATTTTAACAAACTGTTTCGTTCTGATTAGCTTTAAGTAGGGGGTCAGTTTAAAGGTTTTACACATCTTCATCCACAACAATCTACAATTTAAACTCATATTTTAGACCTGACAGTATTTCATGATCCCCTCTGTTTTACCATTTTAGTATAAAACAACTGGAACCATTTTAAATAATGTATTGGTATGCAAATAGTTTGTGATCATTTCTTTTTTTCTGATGTGTGTGTTTAATTCCTGTGTATGTGTTTTAGAGGGCCAAACTGTGCCATGAATCCAGATTTCAAACCTGAGCTAAATCAGAATTAACCAGAGCTGAGGGTAATATTAATTATTAAATATTAATCCTTCTATTTAAGCATTGAAGGTGTTCGCTACACTTGTGAACATTTGTGTTTGAATTCTCCCTGTGATGCAGCGCTCAGAGGGCAGGTTGTGTTTCAGGTCACACTCTTTGCACAAAGTGTGTGTCTATGAACGGCGTTGTGTTCAAGTCCCCGTGGAACCATCTGGAAAAATTGCTCGGCCCAGAGTGTGGAGCTGACCTTGTCATCTTCTGCTCGTTTGCTCCCTTTCCAACATTGTCTGGGAGTGATTTTTTTTTTTTTTAGTTGTTGTGAAACTACTGCGAGCTGACTTTAAAAATGAATTCAAGGAGGCAACATAAATCACGCAGCGAATAATTATTTGGAAATTGCAAATGCAGGCCCGGCACATTAGGACCACAGGGAGCACAACCAACCATTAGTAAGAAGTTTGTTGGTCTCACATCATCAATTTAATTAAAAATCCATTTAAGCTGAAGGCCTGGGGAAAGTATTTTTTCTCTCTTCCTTTCAAGGAAGACAAGACTTCAAGGCCAACAAAACGGAGTCTTGAGTTACCGTACCACAGGACGGGAAGTCGCTAGTCAATATTCCCGCGTCACGTCCCAGCAGGTACAATCACAACTAAAACTGGACTCGGGGGGAGAGAACTGTTGACTCTTTAATAGTCTGTGGTGCTCAAGTCCAACCTGAAGAAGCTTAATCCACCTGTGAAAGTCATGGAAAGAATTACAGAGGTGTAATAATTACAAAATACCCTTCATCAATCATGCTCCCGGTGGCTGGCTGTTAAATCCATCCTAAACATACATGATTTTTTTAATTTTTTTTCTGAATGAGCGCAACAACCAGGGTCCCAGCACACTGCCTGAACCTGCTGCTCTATTCCCCACGGCTGCAGGACAAATACACAATAAGCAGATCATAAGAGGGAAAAAGGGTCAGAGAAGTGAAACACCATTTGTACTGGAGGCTGTAGGTTGGTTTATGACACTGCAACAATTCCCTTTATTCTTCAATTTAAATGAATTTATTGATGAAGTTTAAATTTTATTCAAATCAGTTTCTAAAACAAATTTCATGTCAAACCCTACTGTAGTTTCATCTTGTATTCAGGAGTCAGTTTAGTTTGTTTCATCTATTTTTTTTAAGTAAACCTTGTTCAAGAAGGCCACAACAGCTGGTTATAACCAGCAAATCTAGCTGCTTTTTTTTTTTTCTTTACCTTTCCTTTTGGATGCCATTTTATTTAAATTGTACGCATCTTTTATGATTGTCTGTTGTTGTCTTCACTCACTTCATGCCTCTTCACTAACATGCATGTTTTTGGTCTGTGGGAGGAAACCGGAGTACCTGGAGAAAACCCACTCATGGAGAGAACATGCAAACCCCACCCAGAAAGGTCTCTGGCCAGGATTTGAACCGGCAACCTTCTCGCTGAGAGACAACAGCTCTACCAACTGAGCCACCGTGTCACTATATGAGATCTGTTTTGAAATCTGCGATTAACAAGTCTGCCTATCTGTTACCAAAACTATCATGATCCTATGATCATATTTTAATGAAGCTTTCAGAAAGTAATCATTTGATATAAATCTATTACATAATAACTTTCCAAATCACCCCAATTCAAGATGGCCACTACAGCTAATCAAACATAGCTGGAACAAAACTGGCAACAACTCTTTTATAACTCAACTTTTACAGATTTCGAGCTAAAGCTTGATGTGGTGCTGTATTAAAGTCAGCCCCAACATGTACTTCAGGTGCTAACAGGTCATGTGAAATCTCACGTCACAAGTTTTTTATAATGTCCCAAATTAAACCATCCATCCATCCATTATCTTTACCCGCTTATTCCATTTTGGGTCACGGGGGTCGCTGGTGCCCATGTCCAGCAATCACTGTGCGAGGGGCGGGGTACACCCTGGACCGGTCGCAAGTCCATCACAGGGCCACATGGAGACAAACGAGACAAACAAACATTCACTCTCTCACTCACACCTAGGGACAATTTAGAGTCACCAATCAGCCTAACATGCATGTTTTTGGTCTGTGGGAGGAAACCGGAGTACCCGGAGAAAACCCACGCATGCACGGAGAGAACATACAAACTCCACCCAGAAAGGCCCCTGGACCGGGGTTTGAACCAGGGACCTGCTTGCTGAGAGGCAGCAGCTCTACCAGTTGCGCCACCCAAATTAAACCAAAACACTAAAAATTCCACCTCTTCTCATGAGATTATCTTAGTTTAAAACTCTGACATGAAAGCCCATATGCTACCTGCGTTCTTTCAGGGAATGCTGGGCCTTTATTTTTTGTTCAGTTGTTTGGCCTCCTTTTGCTTTAATTTGTGTGCAAGTCCTACTTCCACACAGGTAATCTCAGCTAATCTGAATGACCGAATGAAACCCACAATCAAATCCAGGGTACACGTAAAATATCCTCACCTCTCTTCTTCCAGATAATGTAGTCTCTCTCGCATTTCGACTTTCGCTGTCTTTCAACGAATGTCAACTTTAATATTACTCACATGATTGGGAAGGTACGGGATAAAAAGTTAAATGAAAAAAATGCTTCGGACATGTGCCGCCATTTTGTACTTTCCTTTCAAAGATCCTACACTGTATCGCCAGTCCAAAATAACTACATTACCCAGAAACCAACAGTGTTTCTGGCCGCTGCTCTCTGCTGAAATGGAAGAAAAGTTTCGATCAGATCCAGACCAAGCTAAAAAGTCTGGTCCTTATTCATAGTGACTTCAGCGCTCAGTGGATGCAGCGAGCTGATCAGAACTGGACCCGAACTGGACCAAAGCTACTTCCAGACTCATTGGGCAAGCTGAGTGCTGCTTGCCGGCCCAGGGAGCCTCTTGAGAGGGGAGACGTTGCTTGGAGGTCCGGTGTCTTCTCCAGAGTTCACCCAGACTTTTTTCATCCAGATCCCTCTGGATTCTTTGGACTGGATCAGGACCATCGTGTGGTTTTGCGCTGGCTCTCCAAAGGTCCGGCTCTCTCAAAAAGTGTCTGGTGCTCAACAGCTGCAGAGAGCCGCTCAGAACTGGACCAGAACTGGACCAAGGCTGGTGAGTACCTGTATAAAATGTTTCAGTACATGTATGTTCTTAAAATGACATTGGTTTAAGAGTTTAGAACATTGCAAGAGTGTGGGAAAAGTTTCTAAAGCCGTAAAATATATAAAAATACTAAAATAAATATAACGTTTCTACTTTGCGGCTTTTCACCTATTGTGGGGATGTTTGGAACGTAACTCCCACAATAATCGAGGGACTACTGTAATGTGAGTTTTACTGACTATCTGATTCACTGAGCAGTAACACGATATGTGATTTTTTTTTTCAGCTTAAGAAATAACACACAACCGTTTCCACTGAGAAGATAACATTCACTGAACAAAAAAAAAGGGGAAATATCACAACTTCTCAGATGAATGCCTCTGTTTAAGATTTCAAGAAATAATTACTAGTTCAGTTTTTTTTTTTTAAGGATAATAGATCTATTTTCAGGAAGCAAACCTTCCCCATGTTGCTACTGTATCTATGATTTTTTTCAGTGTTTTCTGAGAGGATTGGTGAAATCATTTCTGGGTTTTCTATTGTTTGTTCTGTTTATACTGGCTAGGAGACAGAGACCATTAAGACAGAAATGAGCTTTTTCAAAAACTGACAAAAACTTGAAACTTGTCAAGGAGGGTTGTGTGAAATTTCACGTCATCCCGCTGTCAAATCTTTCAGTTTCAAAGCTCCGCCACACTTTGGCTGCCATGGTTCAACCCTAATGGGCAAAACAAGTTTTAAAACGTTACCCAGGAAAAGGCAAACGTGGAATTGTTTCTGTCATATTTCGCAGTTAAACATGTAAATGACGGCCTTGTGGTGCTGGGATCAATAAAACCTGATACACACTCTTGACACAGTTGTGTATTCATTAATTGTTATGAAAATACAATATACAGAGCAACAATACAATGATTTAGACTGAACAGTTTTTACAGAACAGATTTTCTGCCTTGCTAAGGAGGGTAAGAGAAAACAAAACTAAAATCTTGTGCCTTTTTTATTTTATTTCCGACAACATGCAGATATTCTTCTCGGCCTGCCTTGAATTTTCCCCAGAACGTTTCCACACAATAAAGGATGTGACTTATTAAACTGCTCTCTAATGTCATACAAAACTTCTAAAACCATTTCATGTGCACATTTTGAATGTTTACCTCTCATTACAAAGTCCACCTGTCTTCTGAATGTCACATGAATCCTTGGCTCAATGCTCGATTCTAAACCTGGTCTTATTAAAGCAATGGTATAAAGGTTATCAACTGATAAACAAACGGGAAAAGATCCACCTGATCTCATCAGTTTCTGTGGTTCTTCAGTTGAATCATGACAGTCCTAAATGTACTGACCCTTTGGCAGCTTAAAGGTTATTCTGTGGTAAATTTCCACCTGCCGTTGGTCGGTTCATACCGGCTTTCCTCTGGAAGGCAAAAGGGTGAGTTTGAATCAAGTGCACGTGGTTTATTATGCCACCTCCTTTGAAGCACCCTCGTTTAACCTTTCCATGTAATTGCGCAACTCCTTGGAGTCTCCTAGCTTCACGTCCTGGCACACCCACTTAATGTCCTGGCTGTGGCTTCCAGTGCGTGTGTTAACAGCAGGGTAGCTACAGTCTGAAGTGATAGTGGTGAATGTGGTGAACTTGACTCTTTTCCTCTTGGTGGTGGGGGAGTCTCCTTTGCTGTCCTTGGCCATGTCCGCCGGCCGGTGCACCTGGCTCTGCACGTTCTTCTGCACAGAGCCCCCATTCAGCAGGTGGCTTCCCTCCTCCAGGCCGCTGCTTGAGTCCATCATGGAGGTCTGTTCCTCCTCCTGCTGAGGGGAGAGGCTGATATGGCTTTCCAGCAGCTCCGCCTCATTTCCGAGCCATACCCAGTCATGGGCGTGGTGCATGTTCTCCTGACCCTCCACAGATAGTTCCTTGTGACGGTATTTGAGAGTGTATGAAATGCAGTTAATGAGAAAAACCAGAATGGCGAGGCAGAAGACCCCCAACAAGGCGTACATGCCGATCTCTAGATCGGTGAGCCCTCGAGCGTTCTGAACGAGGTCATCGTCCATATTGTGGCCGTGTGGCAGATCTACTTGTGCAGGGAAGTCTGCAAAGTCAATTGGCATATTCTGGCCACCTTCGTCTGAAAGTTTCCCACCATTAGGTCTGCGGATTATAGCACTTCTAGTTGTGGTTGCCCTCCTCGACACCCCGTCCTCTATGTCAGAGATAGAGCTGCCATAGTAGTGGGTTTCAAAACCGGTTCTGTCCTGTGAGGAGGAGAACCTGCCTTTGTTCTCCATGTCATCTCCATCCAGGCCATATTCACTGCTCCCACCTCGAGAGTTGTCAGCAGGACCAAACTTTACCCTGACGTTGCAGTTCCCCACTGCTAGGATGCTACGGCGCTTGAACTTTTGGCAAACCTCGCAAATAGTCATTTCCACCCTGACGAGCAAACCTTGTCCCTCTGCCTCCGTCACAATGACAGGCCATTTCCATGACGGGTCCTGCTGCACCGTCACCACTTCTTCATCCAGGGAGGTGGCTGTCAGGACAAAGAAGTCAGGATTGTAGAGGTCAAGCGGAGCCACAGAACCATCACTGAACTGGAGCCAGGCGCTGATCAAGGCCTCCTGTGGAAACACACACAAACTGTATGAAGAAAGGCAGAGAGAAAATACTCATGTACTACAACTACATCATACGAATGATTAAAAACAGACATTTGAATTGTGTGTGTGTGTTTTCATTATCAGTAGAATTAGCAAAGTTTCCCAATAACCAGTGGACAGATTTATAATGAATCTATAAGAAAGTAATCTCTGGATGTACATGTACAACTGATAGTTTTTCATTCATTCATTCAACCTTTATTTATACAGGTTAGCCTCATTGAGCCACAAGGACTCATTTACAAGAGGAACCTGTTCCTTCCAGACAGAACATATAAAGTACAGACAACAATAACAATAAACAATGACAACAATGTACTTGTACTTATATATGTAAATAAACGTCTAAAAAAAAAACTTTAATATATGTAAATACAGTAGTTTTTTTTCCTAGACATTTAATTTTTACAGTTACAGCTGTTTACTATATGTACCTGTGTGACAACTGGGACAAGCTTTGACTCGGGAATATATTTTTGTTATTACTTTATGGAAAGAAAAAATTATCGAGATATATATCGTATATCGCGATTTATTTCTGTTATCAGGAATAACAGAAATAACATTTCATGGGGTTTGAATGTTTGAAAATACAAAATACATGATTAACCCTTTGGAGTCCATCCCATTCAAGATGGCTGCCACAACTAAACAACCTTAGACTGTACAAACATAATTATAACTCAGTCGTTTTTACAAACTCTGCTAAATGTGGTGTGATGGTAACAGAGAGTCATCTGCAACATATTCTCTGAGCTCTACTTATCATGTCATTTGTCATCTTCAAGGTTTAACTTAAATGATTATAACCCCGTCTCTTCTAAGCATTAGATGTTAAAATATACTTATATCCTCAAATATTAATTTAATATATACATTACTTCAAGGGATGCAAGGCCTTTAATTCTTAGTAATTAATTAAGAGTGTAATAAACCAAAAATAAGTATAAATTTCTACTGCAGCACAGGGAGGACATGAAGCCTATTATGAGGTTCCAACTTGAAAAACATTGCAACTAGAATAAAAATACTTGCAAATTTATGATTTTGTTGACTCTGTAGCTGTTCTCTCCAAGTTAAAAAAGGATACAGATTAAGAAAATGAGAAGAGATCAAACGGTGACATCAAACATTGTTCACGCCAATAAGGATTTGCCGTATATTTGCTTTTCAAGCCGCTTTCTGCTGAAGTCCCACAATTCGCCTTTTAATGTTGCCAAAGGACAAATCCCCTAAGAAGAACAAGTAGCTCCCCACTGTGGTCTGCAAATGTTCCCTAATTACTGCCACCAGAGGCCTAGCGGTGCAGTGCTGCCTGCTTATCTTCACACTGCGCGGAAAGAGATGGTGCAGATAAATGTCCGTTGCCTCCTCCCATTGCCCGAGGAAGAAGATGAAGAGGAGCAGTGAGGAGCGGCTCAGGGAACTCGAGAGGGGACATGATGAGTGGATCAAAGAGGCCACAATTTGAGTTGCCTTTGAAAATTAGAAAGGGAAGCAAGTGCAATGGAACAGACACATTCTGAATATATATTTTTATAGTAGCTGTGATTTTTATTCTCTCAAGTATTAAGCTTCCATAGTTGTAACCCAAGAAATACTTCATCACACTCGGGCTCTGAAGCCTTGGGGTCACGACTGCTTGGGATAATGATCGAACAAACAGACGTGTGTGTGTTTGGTGCATAGCTTTTGCTTGTAAAGTTGCTCACCCTCGTGCAGTCAGAAGGAATGATTTTGGTTTGGAAACGACATTTTTGGCACGAGTGGACGGACCATGAGTGTGAAATTCATTTTATTTTGATCAAACGGACAATTATATCCGCTTGGGGATAATCACTACTGTGTGAAATGAACATCCTTCTCTGTGCTAATCAGACGTGACTAAATTGTGAGCAAATAATTACTGGTAATTGTTTTTAATTAATTACACAGGAGTCAGCGCAAGTTTTTGTAAAGGAGACTTGCATTGCAGTGGCTAAGAGACTAAAAGAGTACAGCTCAGTTCACATTTGTTTTATAGAATGTGAAAATTGTTTTCACCATGAATTAACCTGCTGATTATCAGAAAATTGTCTTGTCTGAAGATGATGTGAAATCAGATAAAATGCTGACTTTAATTTCCTGCTGCTTCAGGAATTATGAATATAATGAGTCACAATATTTCATCAAAGCAACATTTAAAAATAATCTAGGATGACTCCATGCAGCAAAACAGAAAATTATATATAATAAAAAAAAATTAAAAAATCCACTGTGCAGCACAGAGTCCTGACCTGTTTGGGGTTCTGCAGAACTTCCTGTGTGGTGGTGGTGGCTAAGATGGCCCGGTTGCTTCCTTGACTTAACTGCAGGCTCATGGAGAGACCCGTCACCAGCTGGACCCCCAGTTCTGTGATGGTCACCTTGTCATCCACCACTGTGATGGTCTTCTCTGCCAGGATGGAGTCTGACAATGGAGACAAAACCTGGGAGGTGCAAAGAACAAGAGCTCTGAGAACAAAATGAATGAAGGCTAACACTAAAGTACAGTAGTCCCTCGGTTATCACGGGGGTTACGTTCTGGACCCCTGCAATAAGTGAAAAACTGCAAAGTAGGAACACTATATTAATTTTATTTATCTATATTTTAAGGCTTTATAAACTCCTCCCACACTCTTGCAATGTTCTGAACTCTTAAACCTGCATCATTTTAAAAACATAGGTAGATGTACTGCACAGTAGCTACATACAGAAAACAGAACCACACAATGGTCCTGATCGAGTCCAAATCCTAATGAAAAAAAGTCCCAGTGAGCTCCAGAGAAAACACCGGACCCTCCAAGCAACACCTCCCCACTCGAAAGGCTCCCTGGGCCAGCAAGCAGCTCTCAGAGTGACTGATGAGGCTGGAAGTCCGGTTCTGGTCCAATTCCAGTTCGGTTCCGTACGGCTCTCTGCATCCACTGAGCACCAAATCACTATGACTAAGGAACAAACTTTTGCGGATTGGATCAAAACTTTTCCCTTCATTTCAGCAGAAAGCAACAGCTGGAAGCAGTGTTGGCTTCTGGGAAATGTAGTCCTTTTGAGTGGTGATACAGTATAGGCTTATTGAGAGATAACTACAAAATGGCAGCACCTGTCAGAAGTATACATATTTTTTGTTAACTTTTTATCTCGTACTGTCCTAATCACGTGAGTAATATTAAAGTTGACAGTCGTGTGTCGTTTACAGTCTTACTTTGAAAAACCGTGAAAGAGCGAGTCTGCAAAAGTCCAACCGCAAAGTAGTGAGGGACTACTGTACTTGGAACAATAAAAATCTAACAAAGGGATCATTATTATGCATTAACTTGTGACATTATAATTGAGATGTTCATCACAGTAATAATTCAGATGACTCTACAACCCACTGAAGGCTTGTTTTGAACCCTTGGTTGTCTTTCTCATGAAAAATCAGCTTCAAAAGTAAACATCGCTGGGTAATAAAATAAAAAGATCAGAAAATCTTGAGCTGATATATTTTCAACACTGGTGGTCACTCCACTTGATAGACAAGTGAGTTTGGATTAGTGACATGCAAAACCATCTGTTTGATAAGCATGAACATTTTATTGGGAAAGCAATAAACACAGTCCACCATGACATCTACATGCTGGTTAAAGCTCTATCATGCAAAAAAAAAAAGTCATGTAAGAACAGCATGCAGAAATGAAATGCCACTGTCTTCTCTGGACTTAAGCTCATTTAAAATGGATTGAGGCAAAGAGGAAAACTGTTCTGTAGTTGAAAAATGAAAAATTTAAATTCTTTTTGGGAACACAAATGACTCAACCCCCGCCCTAAAGAGGAGAACGACCATCCAGGCCGTTTTCAGTGCACAGTTCAAAATCCTAAACCTCAAAATAGAAGCAGCGAGGCTAAATAAGGCGGATGCTGTGAGTTGAGATTGTGTTTCCTGCATGAATTGTGCATGAGTGTCTCCTCATGCATCAGTCAACACAAAGCTTGGCTCAGGTAATCCCAGCTGTCAGACCTTTGTGCTCATCGTGCTTTGAGTTTGTTCTCGTGTTGTGAGTTTGCGGAGGTGAGCACATGTCTGGAGTCCTCCAGGGCAGGAAATGGATCCTGCTTTTGCAGATGTCATTAGCAGGCTGATATTCAACCAGCCAGCGTAAAGAGCCTGTCAACCCAAAGGGTCCGTGTGCTGAGGACCCTCTCAGAGCTGAAAGCCTGAATCACAGGCCACCAGCACCTGTCTGCTCTGAACAAAAGAAAGTACTAGTCAAATATAGCAACCAACTAGCAGCTTCCATTGTTCTTGCAATCAGCACATTTGTCCAACATTTTCATTTTGTCAGGCACAAATATAACAAAAGCTTTGGGGGATCATTGTACTGGCTGATTGAGCAGATATTTGCAGTTATTTATCGAGAGAGGGGTTTCTGGTCCCTTACAGTTCACAAAACAGGGATTTACAGGAAGAATAAGCAGCTAGACTCTCTTTAAACAGTGCTTATGGCAGATAAGACCTCGGTTTGGGGAAAACATCTCTGGAAACACACTAACATTGTACTGGAATGCTTCCTGGCACCTGTGTTATTACCAATCAAACAGAAAACCCCAGGGCTGAGAAAAACAAGTTATCAGCTTCTGAGATGACTTCCTGAGGCTGCCTCTAAAGACTCCTAATGTTAAAACATCAAACCTCAGCACAGAAATCACCTTCATCAAAGTCTGATGCAAAAGAACCTGATTTTTATCTTTATTACTAAATTCCACATTTACTGGTAAGGATACAAACCAGTAGAGTGTTCTCAGGTAGTCATTAGTTTGTATGTAGTAATACACAGTACACAGTACATGTACATGTATGCAGTATGGCAGCAATGACGGGAGTTCCGCTTCGACTCGTTCTTTTTTTGTTTTGACATTTTTTTGCGCCTACACTTTACACCCACGCTGCACGTATGACCACAACAGACTTTTAGAGTTTTGTGTGTCGCTGCCTTGCCATCGTGGTTCAGTTCCCGGCCCTCTTCCACCCTCGGGCTCAGGCACCGGCCTGTCATGGCGGCCGTCTCCATGATCCTCCATCTGCCTGCACGGGCCAAACTCTACGGAAAAATTTGGTTCTGCAGGGAAGGATTGGATGTTCTGTGTTTGCCGGACCCAGTTCTGGAGTCATCATCCGTTGCCATGGTCGTTATTTTTATTATCAATTTTATGTTATTACTATTAATATTATGATATTATCATCATGCTGCTAATGGGACCGCGCGCTAACAAGACCACGTTGCTAACTGGACTATGTTGCTAAGAGAACCTCACAGAGCCACTCTTCTAATAGGACCCTGCTGCTGTGTATTTCTTTTTCACTTTTTGTGCCTTGTTTTTGTATTTTTGTTGCATGCTTTGGTATTTGTTCTTGTTGGTTTTTTTGCGAGTCGAGATGGTTCTTCTCGTCCTGAGCATTTCATTGCATCGCTGACCTTGTGTTGACCTGCATGAAAAATACATCCAAACCCGAACTTTAACTGAAGTTTAATGAACTCCCAGAGTTCCAATACGTTTGTAGCTTCAGCACCATAGTCATAACCCCAATCTATCTCTGCTCAGGGTATATACATTTGTACAGTAATAACATTGCTCGGTCGAGAAAACTGCTACACTTTATGTTATATTACATCAGAATGTCATTTTAGAAAAAGTTTTTCTAACCATTAAAACTACTTGTAATTATTATATAAATTATAACTTATTATAATTAGTTTATAGTTGGCATGTTCTCTCTGTGCATGGGTTTTCTCTGGGTACTCCCGTTTCCTCCCACAGACCAAAAACATGCATGTTAGGCTGATTGGTAACTCTAAATTGTCCCTAGGTGTGAGTGAGAGAGTGAATGGTTGTTTGTCTCGTTTGTCTCTATGTGTCCCTGTGATGGACTGGAGACCTGTCCAGGGTGTCCCCCACCTCTCGCACAGTGACTGCTGGACATGGGCACCGGTGACCCCCGTGACTCAAAATGGAAGAAGCGGGTAAAGATAATGGATGGATGGATGTGTGTCATCACACTGACACATTAAAAGATGGGGTTAATTTAGACCTCTTACTGCATGCAGAAACACTCCAGGAATCTCTCTGAATCCACACATTGATCCGGACACTGCTGTGATGCAACAATCAGTGAAACTAAAGCAATCCTTCTCAAATAGTGGGAGCAATGCTGGCGGGGAGTGCATGTGACCCCGGGGAACATTTTGCAGCAGAGATTAGTATATATATATATATTTTTTTTTGCACAATTCTCATTGTGTCAGGGTGCGTTCGGCAACTGTTTGCTAAAATTCGGCAACTCTCATTTTTACTACTAATAAAGTTATGAACAAATATGTCTGTCTTGTTGCTTGGGGAGCCACGATTGAACCGTGTCGCAGTGACACCTCCTCAGCTGGTGACGCTCTGGACGCTTGTCACCCACAGCACGCATGTGACAGAAAATAAAGTCAAAGCGAGAGCGACACCTGCCCCCTCTTTCTTCTTTTGCATTGACAGCATTTTTTTAGTTTTATCGATTGTCAAAGCACAAGTTTGATGTTTTTTTTAAATTGGTGTAAAAACAGATGTTTAACAAATGTTAGGACTCTATTCTTTGCTAACAAAGTATATTTTGTCATTAAACAACTTGTCAGATTCTTCTCTTGTGAGCCCCCCC
>NC_056505.1:31183293-31223964 GCF_014905685.2 Nematolebias whitei
CCATCCATCCATCCATCCATCCATCCATCCATCCATCCATCCATCCATCCATCCATCCATCCACCCATCCATCCAGGCATCCATCATAGTCTTTAGTAAACACACTGTAGTATTTTATCATTTAGATCAGTCTGAGGGTTTGGCAGACATTCTTTTATTTTATTTTTTTTTTATTTTGCCTCAATAATCTTTTTATCTATGTTTGCCTTGCTTTCAAAAATGTATGCAGTTCTTGTGGAGAATCACATTTTATGACTAAATCAAGAAATAAAAATCCACAAATTTCACAATTTCCTTTTGTCAGTTTTCCTTTTTCTTTTTTAAATGAACCACGTCATGGTATACCTGGACAGTGGTCATTCCCGTGTCTAGTCCAACCAGGATTCTCCTGTCCAGCAGCTTTGCAATCGGTGGATCCTCGACCTTCAGGAAGTCCCACACGAGCTCTGTAATGTCCACCTGCCAGTCGGTGCCCAGCATAAAGGTGGTCTGGCCTGGTGGATCAGCTGACTCAGCAATAAAGTGAGTCAGGACTTTGATCATGGCATGCTGGTACTGCAGAGTGCAGCTCCGCCCTCGCCTGTCTTCATCGTCCTCATCCTCGCTGTCCCATGTTGACCTGAAAAGCAAATAAACAAAAAAGCACTGTATGAGAGGAGGAAACAACTTATCTTTTAATTCAAATATGGCAAATTAACCCAATTAATGAACTCATTTCAGATCCTTGATAGTTTCTACCATTTAACTGTCTAATATAAGACAAATCCGACTAATGTGTGTCTTGTGTTCTTTTCAGCAACATTCTTTGTGAAACATGCAGATTGGTGCAACTTAATCAGGAAGGTTGACTCAATAAAAACTATTTATGATGAAACGTCATTGATCAAAGCGATACGAGATGCTCCATCCAGTCAATGGCCATCATTCTTCTTTTTTCGGTGCCTCTCCCTCACCGTTTTCGAGCACCAGCTCTGAATTGTAAATGTGCTTACACCTCCTTACTGCTTTACTTAATAGCCTCCCTGATTGCTCCTTTGCTGGCAAATCTAATTTTATTACTTCGAGCAACAAATCAGCCAATGGAGGCACAACTCTTTCTTAGCAGGAAAATTGCCCCAAGTTTGACAAACTGGGTCTAAATGGTTACGATATAATTAGATTTTGCCTGTAAGTGCTTTTCTCTCTATTGCTTCAACAAACACCTTTATAAAAACTACAAATAAAGCACCCTGAGTTGTTGAGAAAGCAACCCCCTTGAGTTGTTGATCTGGGAGAATAAATGCTGCTACAGCTATTCAATCTTTCCCCGATGCACAGCTGGGTTACTTGCAAACAGAAAAAGGTTTTGTCAACACATATATTAATCATCCGCATATAGACTTACATTTACCTTTCTGTTTAATCATCATCATTTGTTCCTTTGTTTCCCTTTCTCTCTTCCACGTACACACTAACAAAGGTTGTGAATGAAATAAAAGAAAAGAAGAAAGGAAGTAAATCTCTTAAACAGTTTTTTTCCTGTCGATTATCCGCTCTGCTTGTCTCTTTCTGTCCGAATCCCCGAGGAAATCTGACTGACTGCTAAGCTGTGGGAATAAAGATGTTAGCTGCGAGCTCGAGGAAAAAAAGCCAAGAGTACAGAGAGATTTGAAGTTAAGAGCTTAAAAGCTTTGCTGGCAGGACAGATTTCACATGCATCTGAATGATGGCCATTAACCAAAAATATATTCTGAAGAGGACAGATCTATATATTCAGGCGTCATCACAAGTGCTCCAACTGAGGGATACTCACTCTAATTCAAGCTGCAGTGATCAGGGCTGCTGAGATTTTTTTACTTTGTTGTTGAATCCAAGCACAAAACAAATTGCATTATAACTTTTCCACTAGTTTTTTTCCAACAATCAAACCACAGTTTTAGCATTTCTTTTTAAAATGTGTCAGTTTAAAGCCACTGCAAATAACAACAGATCTTCCAACAACATGATCCAAACAAACCAACTGCTGTCGGATTTGGAGTGAAATGGTGCCAAAGCCTGATTAGCATGAGAGTGACTCAGTTCACATTAAATCAGAGACAAATGTAGAAAGAAAAAAAAATTAGGAAGAACAAACAAAGTCTGTGTGACCTTGACCTGTCCATGGTTGTTACTGTTGATCACATAAAACCTTCATTCTTGATCTGATATTAATTTAGGCCAAAATGAAAATGCAAGTTTGAGGAAAATAACACAGAGAGATTTAGGAGAAAGAAAGTAGTAAACAGACATTCATTTGGTCCTTTTCCTCTGATTTGACTGTTTGCTAAAGATAAATGTGCACTGATAAATCTGCTTTTTGCCTTTTTGAGTCGTTTCTGTTACTGTTGTTTTTTTTATGCTTTTATTTTGATTTGTGTGTTTAAACAGTTCTAGATGAATAATTTGGACTTTAAGTCATAGGGGTCAAATTTATTATTATACCTTTTCCAAATTCTCCAAATTTGATCTGTTAATCTGGTGATATGCGCTGCTGATTACCCATCCTGCTGATCTCACGCTGCTGATTATTTCATGCAGCTGTATTCATTCGTACTCATCTACTCACACAGACTCATGTTCGTGCTGCTGTTGTTCGGTGTATTGTTTTTGCACCTTTAGTGTTTTTGCGTATTCTTAATTTATATCTTAGATCCTTATTACTGTTTCTTTTTACAATTTATATTTTTGCTATTGTTGGATGTAAATGGGACCCTATGTACACAATTTTATTCCACCTCATGTACCACATGTGATGCGAACGACAATAAAACCTACTTGCACTTGAACTAAATATCTTTGTTCATAAATTCTTTTATTTAAGATACAAATTATGAACTATTATTTGATATTTCTGGATTCATTCTACAAACTTTGTTTATAGTTTATGTTATTATACAAATCTTCATGCAGGAGAGGAAAACATCTGCCAAACATTTATTCCCATCATTGCAGGTGACAGGCACTGAACGTCTCTTTTAGAATCCTTTGAGACTTTTAGAGTAAAAATAAATTATAAAAACATAACGTTTATAAGAACTTTAATGTCAGATGTTACTGACATTATGTCTTATTTAAAAAGACAGACAATAAATATGCAGTATATTAGTGGATATGAGGTCTGTGAGTAAATAATGTTAAATAATTTTAGCCTGAATATAAATCTGAGCCAAATCTTCTGCAGTCATCTCAAAATCTAATCTAAGTTGATCTAATAAACAAATCACACTGTGCCGAGAACAACCTGCTCCATAAAGCATGACCTTTTTTCCACCATTCACTTTCCAGTCCACTTCGGACTTCAGAGAAGAAGCTGCATATTGACGTGTCTTGTTTATTGTTGTTGCGCCCTGTGCAGCTTTTATTTTGACGTTTTTGCTGCATTTCATTTTTTTGCTTGGCCGATGGAGGTCATTTGGACAGAAATAGGCAGCATTGTTTCTGTACATACGGGGGGGGGGGGCGATAAGGGCTAATTGCATGTTTTGTTGGATCTTGGAACATTTTCAGGACAAATGATGATTTTCCAGGATAAAGAGAACGCCCAGTGAAACCAATAAAACTAAAAAAATATATAGCAAACTAAAAGACAACTGCAGGGAGGTTCTCACACATCAAACACATCTCTTAAGACAGATGTATGGAGTAAAGTGTTGAAGTCATGCATGCCCAGGTGTTACAGGTTTTTTTTTTGTCTGAAGTCTTATCTCGTCCCTTCTTTGACGGGACTTAGGAAGGGAAGAGATGAAGCCATACAGGCAGTGTCAGTCAAAAATGGACTGAGGAGTACATTTCCAGCTCTAACAGGCCTGATGTCTCTTTATTTTTCATTTCTCTTTCTCGCCCCTGCATGGCCACAACGTCCCAGCCTGACTGATGGAGGGAGGCTAAGCCACTTGTTATTGTCACTCATTGGCTTAGTTCCTTGTGGGCTTATGGACAGCGGACTGATGCTTGTTCTCTCCAGCAGGCGTTGGGCTACAATACAAGGTCATGCCTGTTATCCCCTGATAAACAAAGACAGTTGGAAAACAGGGAGAAACAAAGCTCTCTGAAGCCATCAGCAGTGGTGATGGTAAAAAAATAAAAAAATAATAAGTCAGCTTGACTGTCCTCCCTGATAAAGGCATACATACCAGCACACAGCTGGAAAAGCAACATACCCAACAAGCTGTGACATTAGCTGAATGCTGCACCTCTGTCACTCAAAACAAGAGGGGAGCATGGGTAATTAGAGGAGACAGACCGGTGCATGGGATGACTCCAAGTCCAACTTCAACACTTTCCAGATGTAATTACTGTAGGTAGGCTGATAGCTGCTCCGTCACTTGATGGATTCCTACTCTTGCCGTGTAGCGGTGCAGTAGCAGTGCTGGCAGAGGTGCTTCTAGTGACGAGGCCTCAGGAAAGAGCTCTGACCTCCAGACAGCTCTAATAATGTGCTGTCCCTCTGACAACTAAGAGGTACAATGGCAGGACACCTCGAGCCAGTGATAATGACACACTGTATTGCACAGGTCAGCCATTTTGTCATCAACCAAGAACTGCCAAGGAGACCGAGGCAGGAAGTGACAAGTGAAAAGGTGTTCAATCACACAGGCATGATTACCTTAGGTTTTATGACCAAAAAACAAACAAACAAAACAACAACATGAGAGAAAAAAAACTGACTATTCTACAGGATTGGCTTAGCTATGCCACAACAGATTATAGCTCAATAGCTGTAAAACTGATTGAATTGGACCCACCCTCTTCACAATCTGCATAGGTAATGTAAGTCAGATCACCCCTGATGCATCCTTACATTTCTCTGCTGATGATACAGTTGTTTATTGTCAAGCTAAAATAGCTGCTAAGGTTTTCCACCTTTTGCAATTTGCTTTTGACATAATCTAGTCTGATTTGTTCCATCTCCAACTGGTGTTAAATGCCAATAAAATCAAAGGGATGTTGTTTTCAAACAGGAAGTTTGTCCCAGCAGTCCTTCCCTCGATTTTATCATCAAATGGTGCTCCTACTGAGTTTGTTGATTCCTACAAATACTTGGGTATCTTGGTCGATGCACATCTTTCTTTTAAACCCCTTGTCGAAAACTTGGTAAAGAACCTGAAAATTAAACTGGGTTTCTTTTTCAGAAATAGATTCTGTCTAACCCTGAATGCTAGAAAACAACTTGTATCTGCGACTTTCCTTCCCTCAATTGATTACGGTGACATTATTTACATGAACGCTCCTACAAGAACCCTGCAGATGTTGGATGCTGTCTATCATGGTGCACTAAGATTCATAACTGGCTGTGATTATCGTACCCACCACTGCACCCTGTATTCACTGATTAACTGGTCATCATTAACTTCACACAGACTCTCTCACTGGTACATTTTCACCTTTAAATCACTTCTTGGTCTGTTGTCTTCATACATCTCCTCCTACATGTCCTTGTGTGAGTGCAGCTACAGCGTGCGCTCTCAGGACATTATTACCTGCAGTGTTCCCTCATTGAGGACTGAACTAGGCAAAAGGACCTTCTCCTACTCCACTCCTGTTTTTTTCATTCAACCTTTATTTAGACAGGTAAATCCCATTGAGACTTGAGGACTCATTTACAAAAGAGACCTGATTTCAACAAGGAATGATGACAACAATGGACAACATCGACAACAATAAACAGTTATAAAAAGTCATACAGATTTTTTCTTTTTTTTTTTTTTTTTTACAAATAAGATGGCTAAAAAAAAGGTAACAAAAAAACAGCTAGATTCTAAGGCAAATGTAAAAAACTAAAAACAGGAACATGTCTGCATTGGACCCTGCCAGGAGTCCAACAGATTCATAAAGCCACTTAGAGAGGTCAAGGTCGAGAACTTCAAATCTTTTTGCAAGATATTCCAGGAAACAGGAGCGGAGTACGAGAAGGTCCTTTTGCCTAGTTCAGTCCTCACTGAGGGAACACTGCAGGTAATAATGTCCTGAGAGCGCACGCTGTAGCTGCACTCACGCAGAGACATGTAGGAGGAGATGTATGAAAGCAGCAAACCAAGAAGTGATTTAAAGATGAAAATGTACCAGTGAGAGAGTCTGCGTGAAGTTAATGATGTCCAGTTAACCAGTGAATACAGGGTGCAGTGGTGGGTACGATAATCACAGCCAGTTATGACTCTTAGTGCACCATGATAGACACCATCCAACATCTGCAGGGTTCTTGTAGGAGTGTTCATGTAAATAATGTCAATGGAGGGAAGGAAAGTCACAGATACAAGGTGTTTCCTAGCACTAAGAGTTAGACAAGATCTGTTTCTGAAAAAGAAACCCAGTTTAACTTTCAGTTTCTTTACCAAGTTTTTCCACATGGAGCTTAAAAGAGAGATGTGAGTCGACCAAGATACTTTTCCTGGAATATCTTGCAAAAAGATCTGACGCTCTCAACCTTGACTTCTCTGAGTGGCTTCTAACATCTGCTAAGTTCCTGGGAAAAATCAACGCAGACATGTTTCTATTTTTAGTATTCTACATCACCTTATAATGTAGCTGTTTTTTATATATATATAATTTTCTTCCATTTATTTTTTTCAGTTTATATGCTTTCTTTTATGATTGTCTACCATTGTCATCACTCTTTGTTAAAACAGATCTCTCTTGTAAATGCGTCCTCAAGCCTCAGTGAGACTAACCTGTTTAAATAAATGTTGAATGAATTATGGCAATTCATGGATTTTCTAAGGCTGACTAGCTGTGGTGGCCATCTTTACTTTATGTGACTCTAAAACTCAATCAGCTGTAGATCTACATTCATTGATTGCTTTCTGAAAATATCCCAAGTGCTTCACAAGCTATTTTGCTAACAGACAAGCACTGTTATTTGGCAACGACTCAAAAACAGATCTCAGATCAGTCAGTGCTCAGAGTATGTGATATGAATGTCTCTCAACTACTACCACGCTAATCTCAGCTCAGTATCAATAAAGATTGTACAAAGACATACATCCTTGTCTTTCCATGCTCTGTCACTGAAACAGTTATAACTTTATACAGAACACCATTTCAAACATGAGCAGACTGTTCCTTTAATCAGCCATAAATGCAAATTCAGTGATTACCGGTACTTTCTGAGAGTTTAAAGCAACCTACTTGTTCATGAGATATTTTGCTGACACAACAGACAAACGAATGCATACAGAAGGGCTCCTAAGATAGAGAACTTTACTAATTGGCTTTTATGTACGTGAATGTTCTTGTAAAGTGCCCTGAGACAACTTTGTTGTGATTTGGCGCTATATAAATAAACTGAATTGAATTGAATTGAATTGAATTGAATTGAATTGAATTGAATTGAAGGGTGTACACCTCATTCCCTTTGGAAGTGATTAAACTGTATTTTCATGAATCAAACATGCATCAACTCTAATGATTTCTGTGTGACTTCATTATTTTATACCTAACTCAAATTATGCTTAAATAAATGCACAGCATAGCACACAAGGAAAGTGGTGAATAAAACCCGGACACATTCAGAGAAAAGTTAAAGAAGCTACAAGACTTTAAACTTTTTGCAGCGCACAGGCCCACAGCTGTGTGAGCAGCAGCTGGTTTTACCTCTGCCCGGCGGCTGCGATGGGCACCCTCCACCCTCTGATTTGGCTCAGCTCTGTGTCTGACACCTCAATCTGAAGGGGGAGACGAGGGATCCACACGCGGAGCTCCAGCTGAGTGCCGAGGTGTCCGTAAGTGAAATTCACCATCATCTTCACCTTGCCCTTCATCTCCTTGCCATTCACAAAAACGTAGTCGCACCTGTCAGACACCTGCGGAGGAGAGAGGGGGGTGATTGTTAAGACAGTTTTTTCCCCATGTGGTGCTCTTCTAACAGCTGCACTAGATAACTACACACTGATAATGTAGACCTACACTGTCTCATGGACACAGACTGTGTTTACTGTGCGAGCCTCGTTCTATAAGTTTATTTTAAGGCTCCACTCTTCCAAGCTCTCCACTGATGTACAACGTTATTCCTCTAACAACTTTGAAGAAGATGAAAGGTCCTGCGCAGTATGAGCCCAACACTCAGGAAGAGAGGGGCCGAGGGCAGCGAGGACTTGTTCAAACCTGAGGGAAAACAGGCCGTGCGTAGTTTGCTACTTTATTACTGCTCAGCTTGCAGCTCAAAGCAAAACCAACAGATGGAAACTGGAAAGAGGGGAGCAGTTGTGTCGAGATAAAATGACCGAACTCAAAGCCATCTGTTTTGTAAATGACTTTAAGGAACGAGCGGGCCTGTTCTGTGCTGCAGAGAGACACAACTCCTTGTTGTTTTGATTTTTTAAAGTTCCCAAATGCTCCCTTCTTCACACTAGCTTTTAATCATTGCTTGGATTACTCCCTCTCTGTCTCTTAAAAACCTCAGCACCACATCAAGAATAAAAAAAAATAAAATAAAGACAGTCATAGGGGGATATTCGGCGAACACACACTGGCAGAGATAGAGGTAATTAATCAGCAGCTAAACGGAGACACAGGTTTTTTGGGGGGACACTTTGTCAATCGTATTGATCCTATCATGTAGCAGACTGTGATAGCAACAACTGCATTGGAATTAGATGGTCTGGGAAAATATCTTTTTTCCCCCCTTCCCCCTTATTTCTCCACAGCGAGATAAAACTGGAAACAGCCATTCATCATGGAGCTGGAGCAGGATATACTCTGTGACGGATTTTGGTCTCCTGCACTTCATCTCAGCTTAGCAGTAGTTTCTGTAGTGCAGTGGGAACTATATTTCCCTGTTAGATCCATACACACAGTAAGCAAATGTGATGCATTGCTTAAATAACCTGCACCTGGACACGTAGCATTCAACCTGTTTGCGTGTTGAGGTTAGTGTCAGAGACTTACCGGTTTATTGCTATAACTCACATCCATGTAAAGACATGAGGGAAAACAAACTGATGCAAACTGGAGCAAGAAACTAAAGAAACAATATGATGCAACAAACTGATACTAATAGAGTACAGTACAGCAAATAGCATCATTTTATGCAATTCGGCATAGAATAAAGCTGCCTGATGCCACTTGGAAAGCCACAAACTTTACAAATTGTCAACCTACAGTGGCCCTGAGGTGTAAATGAACAACATTTGAAAAAACAGAATTACATTTGAAAAACACAACAACATTTGAAAAAACAGAATTACATTTGAAAAACAACATTTGAAAAAATGGAATTACATTAAGTCAAAGTGGAAGTGGCCAGAATCAAATTTGAAAAAAATGGAATCACATTCGAAAAAAGGAATTACATTTGAAAAAACGGGATCATTCAAAATTATATAATTTTAGTTTTTATAATGTAATTCTGTTTCTTCAAATGTAATTCTTTTTGTAATGTGATTCTGTTTTTTCTTATGTGATTCCGGCCACTTTCGCTTTAGCCACTTCCGCTTTGGCTTAATGTAATTCAGTTTTTTCAAATGTAATTTAATTTTTTCTAATGTAATTCAATTTTTTCAAATGTAATTCCTTTTTTTCTAATGTGATTCCTTTTTTTATAATGTGATTCCTTTTTTTATGTGATTCCGTTTTTTCTAACGTGATTCTGATTCTGTTTTTTCAAATGTAATTCCGTTTCATCTAATGTGATTCCAGCCACTTCTGCTTTGGCCACTTCCGCTTTGGCTTAATGTAATTCCGTTTCTTCAAATGTAATTTCATTTTTTCTATGTAATTCAATTTTTTTCAAATGTAATTCCTTTTTTGTAATGTGATTCCATTTTTTATGTGATTCCGTTTTTTCTAACGTGATTCTGTTTTTTCAAATGTAATTTCGTTTTTTCAAATGTAATTCTGTTTTTTTTTTTGTTTTTTTTTTCAAATGTGATTCTGGCCACTTCCGCTTTGGCTTAATATGATTCCATTTTTTCAAATTTAATAAAAATTTTCTAATGTGATTCTGTTTTTTTCAAATGTGATTCCGGCCACTTCTGCTTTGGCTTAAAGTAATTCAGTTTTTTCAAATGTAATTCCATTTTTTCTAATGTGATTCTGTTTTTTTCAAATGTGATTCTGGCCACTTCCGCTTTGGCTTAATGTAATTCAGTTTTTTTCAAATGTAATTCAGTTTTTTCAAATGTAATTTATTTTTTATTTTTTTATTTTTTTCAAATGTGATTCTGGCCACTTCTGCTTTGGCCTAATGTAATTCCGTTTTTTCAAATGTAATTCCATTTTTTTCAAATATTGTTGTTTTTCAAATGTTGTTCATTTACACCTTAGGGCCACCGTACCATCAACCTCAAACTGAAAGCTTTTTTGTTATTTTCCACAGGATGGGAGAAATGTTCAGCACATTGGTCTGTCATATTTAAGAATGTGAAGTCTCTAAGTGGGCATTTTTTCAAGAATGTGACATTTAGATCGAGAACTAACTCTGCTGAGAGGTGTATTTTTGAAGACCGCATAGTTCTGATCAATATTGTAGGCATTTCTGACCAGCTTTCCACAAAGTTTTAAATTTAGTTTAGCTGCCTGCCTCTATTAAAACCTTAATATTGGACGATACTCAGACACTACCACACCTGTTTTAGCTCAATATCTGCAGAACTGTTTGAGTTGAAGCCATTTTTTGTTAACATTTTCATTGTCTAAAAGTTATTCCAGTACAGAAATACATACATGTACAATAATTATTTCTAAGAGGTATCATTTAAATCTGTCCAGAGGTTCATGTGATATTTTGTTAACAGACAGACACACTGACTTACGCAATTACACGACCGTCCATCTTTCATGGCAGTAGGCAATAAACATGTCTGTCCATAAAGGTGAATAATGACATAAAGCCAGGACACTCAGGACACGTGTGATAAAATGATCAGGAAGGAACCTCAAATGGCTGTAAATTGTAGTTGACTGCAAAGTCCTTCACTCAAGTTTTGTTGTTTTGAAATGTGATCTATAAATAAATTTGATCTTGAACTTGACCTGGAGGGGTGGGGGTGGGGGTGTCTGAGGAGAATACAGCACAGAAACATGACACATCATGTTGCTGCAAGGCCACATGTCTCCAAGCTATTTATATTAGGAATCAGCTCTGTTGCTGTGTGTGATGAGATACGGATCAACACGGTTCCATCTTCATTCAGATTACTGCTATCAGTGCCAGATTTTCTGAGCTTTCAACAATTCTTCAACTTCCATTCTGACAAGTATTTCAGGCCTCGAATAGATCCAATATCAACATGACGACTTTATCACTTTTATCTTAACACAGCCTCGATTCTGAAGGAATTGGAATGTTGTGCAAAATGTAAATAAAAAGAGAACATAATAATTTATAAATCTTATGAGTCCATATTTTATTCAGAAAGAAACATAGTAAATATATCAAATGTTTAAGCTAATATATGGTACATATATTTTGAGATGAGGTCATTTTAAATTAGATGGCAGCAACAGACTTAAAAAAAAAAAAGTTGGTGGAGTGCCATGTTTACCACTGGGAAGTATTCCCTTAAACAAAACAACAACAACAACAGTTTTTAAACATTTAGGAACTGAGGAGACCAGCTGCTGGAAATTTTGGAGGAGAACGTCATCCCATTTTTTTTTATCAGATATATGTTCTAGCTGTTCAGCAGTCTTGGCTCTTCTATGCTGAAGTTTTTGTTTTATGATGCGTCAAAGGTTTTCAGTTGGTGAGACTGCTGGCAGACCAGTTCAGCACCATTGAGGACATTCTGTCATAATGGATGCAGCATTGGCATCAGTAGTATCTGTAATGTGGTGGTGGTGGTGGTGGTGGGGGGGAGGCACTGGTGTGTGTGTGCGTGCATACACCCCCCTAGGGTTGCCAACTGTCTCGTAAAAAACGGAATTGTCCCGTATTTAGAAACAAAGTAAGTGTTCCGTATTGAGCTGCAATGGGACGCACTTTGTCCCGTATTATCATGAAAGTCAAAAAACACGTCCGTGAGTTAGAATGATGGGGCGCTGTATATGGGATTTGACGGTAAATTAACTCCCACTCTCTCCTGCTCTGTGACCAATGAGCAGTCTTCTTACTCACGAAGCCCTGAATCCGGCTCATCTTATTGGTCCAGCTCCTGTTGTTTTATCACAACCGCCGACAGGCAGGATTCGACGACATCATGGACACGAGCGGCGGGAATTCAGAGGATTTAAACAGCGTGCACGGTTCATCTTCCATTAATAACCCGACTACTCCTCCCAGAAAAACAAAGAAACGGCTGCAAAAATACAGAATCGACTGGCTGGAAAGAGTGCACGCTAATGGCTATAAAGCACATTGTACTGTCTGCCAGCGCACGTTGTCTGTAGCTCATGGTGGACAGTTTGATGTCAAACAGCTTCCACCGCTGGACACATAAGAAATGTGAAAGACAATAAAACCAGGAGAATCCTTGACCAGTATTTGTCCACTGGGCAATGCCAGAGGCAGATATGGTATGTAAAATAATAACTATATTACAAAAGCATAAGCTTAATGTGTAAAAGTGCAATGAATGTGAACATTAAAGGCCAAATATATTTTTATTGTGCTAAACAAGTAGAATAAAAAAACAAACATAAAATAGATAAATAAAAAAATACACAAATGAATTTATATAGTATTTCTTATGTTTATGATTACTGCAGAGACAGTCCATATACACCACACTGTGAAACATACTTTAAGGTACAACTGTGGATTTAAGTTGACTCTCCAAACACTGAATAACTCCAGCATTGCCAAGAAGATGTCCTGTGGGAGGATGAAGGCTGAGGCTGTGGTCACCGATGTCCTGAAGATGTCCCGTGTCCAAACGCAATAGAAGAAGTGGTCCAAAAATTGAAAGTGGAAGCAGCCCACTCCGATTCTTTCTTCACACCGATGCCTCAAACAAGGTGAAGATGAACCATGTTTTATTAATGAGAGTTATATGCACTGCCTTGCGAAAGTATTCGGCCCCCTTCAACTTTTCAAACTTTTGCCACATTTCAGGCTTCAAACATAAAGATATAAAATTTTTATTTTTTGTGAAGAATCAACAACAAGTGGGACACAATCCTGAAGTGGAATGAAATTTATTGGATGTGTCAAACTTTTTTTACAAATAAAAAACTGAAATGTGGGGCGTGCAATATTATTGGGCCGCTTTACTTTCAGTGCAGCAAACTCACTCCAGAAGTTCAGTGAGGATCTATGAATGATCCAATGTTGTCCCAAATGACTGATGATGATAAATAGAATCCACCTGTGTGTAATCAAGTCTCTGTATAAATGCACCTGCTCTGTGATAGTCTCAGGGTTCTGTTCAAAGCGCAGAGAGCATCATGAAGACCAAGGAACACACCAGGCAGGTCCGAGATACTGTTGTGGAAAAGTTTAAAGCCGGATTTGGATACAAAAAGATTTCCCAAGCTTTAAACATCCCAAGGAGCACTGTGCAAGCAATCATATTGAAATGGAAGGAGTATCAGACCACTGCAAATCTACCAATTCCCGGGCGTGACGGTGACATTAGCGATCGTGAGGACAGGAAGCCAATCATCATCCTAGACTACAACCGCAACAAAGGAGGTGTGGACAACCTTGATTAGGTGATTGGAACATATAGATGCAGAAGAATGACTGCCCGCTGGCCCCTGGTCATCTTCCACAACATCATTCATGTTTCCTCCTACAATGCCTTTGTGATTTGGAGAGAGAGCAACCCGACCTGGATGTCTCGTAAGCAGAACAAGAGGAGGGCGTTCCTGGAGCAGCTAGGAAAGGCACTTGTAACTCCACTCATTGAAAGAAGGAAGCATGTCCCCCACACAGAAGCCTCAGCAGCAGTTGTGAAAGCTATTCAGAGTGCAGGAGCTCCTGATCAACCTGAGGATCCAGCTACCACAGCCACTTCCCCAGCTAAGGCAAGAGGAAGATATGTCAGTTCTGCCTCAAAAGAAGGACTGTAAAACACATACTGTGTGCTGCAGGTGTAAGAAATATATCTGCAAAGGCTGTGCACTTGCATACTGCCCTATATGTGCTAATTAGTTGAATTGGTTATGTTATTTTTCATATTTTTGTATTGTACATTGTCTTAAATTGTTCACTGGAAAAAAAAAGAAAAAAAGAAACTGAGTCATTGGGATGAATAAAAATGCATTCAAAACTCCTTTTTGCACATTTTTTTCTTTTCTTAAGATATAGAAATTCAATTGAAGAGGAAAAACTCAGGTATTCACACATTTTGTGGTGAATGACAATATGCAAGATGAAATTTGGTGTTTAAAATTCAATTAAGCTGCTTATATTGGGGGTTTAGTGAAGATGGGTCATTTTGACCCGGAGGACACAGGGTGTATACAGAAAATGAGGAGAACAGGACGGTTAATTATATCACTTAATTTTACAGGCTTTTGTTGTCCTTTCCCAAGTTTCTGAAGTGGTTTGCTGCCGTCCCTCAATCCATACTTTCATTTTTTATACCCTCTTCTACTTTCCAGATCACAAGTTCATCACAGGGCCACATAAAGACAAACCTTTCACACACTAACCCACACCTAGAGACAATTTAGAAAAACCAGTTGACCTAATATGCATGTTTTTGGTTTGTGAGAGGAAACCTGGAGTACTCGGAGAAAACCCATGTATGCATGGGGAAAACATGCTTACAGTACTTCACACAGAAATGTTCCAGGGAGCCAGGCCCGGGCATTCCTGCGACCTTCCCACAGAGAGGGAACAACTCTAACCTCTTCCGTGTTGCCTGTGTCGCTGCCATCAAATTCAAAATGCCCTATTTCTTTTTCTCCTTAAAATAGTACTGGTTTTCACTGTAAACATTTGATATGTTTATCATGTTTTATACATGTTTTAACGTTTGAATTCATGAAATTTGCAAATCATTGCATTCTGCCCACCCCAATTTAACCAAAGTCCCAACATTTCTTGAAGTGGGAGATGGAGTATGTATATGTCTCGAGTTTCATTTGTTTTTGTACCTCAGCTGAACTGAACCATCTTAAATCGTACAAAATATCTTCACACCTTGCTTCAGGCTATCAAAAGCAGGGGATTTTATGTTCAAACATCCACAGCCAGGACGGAACCACATTGTTCCTCCTAAATCTGAGGTTCTGCTATGAAGTGTACTCACTTCTCCACTGCCCCTGAATAGATCTTACTGGGGCAGTTCTAGTTTCATCCAAGGGAAAGCTGAAGGTATGCTGCAGGGTTTCCTTTAAGACTGCAACAAACCACCAGAAAACCTCTGCCAACAGCAACTCAAGACTTTAAGTGGACACACATAAGATCCCTGGATGTTTAATTGTCATGTCTACAGTAAATAAACAGTACAGACTCACTCTTGCCCTTGTGCTGCACAACACTGCACAGTATCAGACTGATGGTGTTGCTTAATGAGGCATTGGAACATTCCCACGAGTGTGGCGTCCCCCCCTGGCTTCAGCCTGTCATGGAGCAGATTGGACTCTGTCAGTGCTCCCAGTGTGAGAGAGTTGGAACTAATAGAGATATCAGAGGACTCTCTGCTACTTATCAGCCTTCGTTGTAAAGCTGCTCTTCTCGCGCTGCTCTCTGCTGGGACAGCAGAGCCTCTGACAGCTTCTTGTTCACTGACTTTTGGTTGAGTCTCTTCAACCTGTTTTCACAAGTGCTGCAGTTGCAAACATGTTTATTAGGATGATTTTATTTTCTGCTGTACTGTTTTGAAAACTGCATGAATTTATTCCCATTGTTGGGATTAAAGAAGTTATTCGTCGTGGGATTTCAGCTATAACTTTTGTTTTTGTGAAATGCATATATATTTCTTGCTGACATTTCTGTGTTTTTCTCAGTTAAATTTAGGATTAAATAAATAAATGTTACGGCTGAATAGTTTTAAATTAAGATCATCTTATGATAAGAAATCATGGACTTGTGGCCATTTCGGTCAAACTGTTTAAATGACGTTTTGCACAATCTCATGCAACACTGCAAGATCTTGCAAGTTGTATTAGCGATCAAAGTACCGGTATTTATCTAACTACTCTCAGCTACTACCACACCACATGAGTGTATTTTTTTTTAGAAAAATACTAAACTACTACCCATTTTTAGTATAGGTCACATTTACACAAAACAAATATCCCAATTTCACCTTCTGCAGTAGACGATAATAAATGTTTGGCAGCTGACATTCAGCATGTTTGTTTTTGGCTTACACAAAACCTTCTGCTGTTTTGTCTCACTGGCAAACAATTTAGCCTCAAATCAATATTTAAATGCAAAAGGGCATTTACACTCACTGAGTAGACCCTTCATAGTCCACCAATTATTGTTGCAGCCACACTGAAGGTGCGACTGTCTTCATGAATTATACACTCGATGCCATTCTGCTTCACGAAGTATCATAAACGTCCAGGAGGATGCGCTGCCACATTAATCAAAGTCATTAGGCAGCTAACGGGAGAATACTTACAAAGAACATTAGGGCTGTCGCTGGATCGAGCCCAGGAAATTAACAACTCACCAGGCAGAGACAATCCACATCACATATGAGTGATGGGAGCAGAGAGCATGAAGGTGGGCTGAGCCCATCTCTGGCCTGTACACAGGGTCGGCTTGACAGAAGCAATTAAGATGCTTAGCCTATTCTGTATTGTAAACCATCATTCATGTCAGTGCAAGGAGAAAGCTCCGTACGTTTATGTTTTAATAGTCCCGAGGTCTTAAAACCTCACTCTTGACCCAGTGAGGATATAAAAAAGGAAAAACAAAAAAAATCATGAATACACTGTGGATTGTGTTTTTTATAGTTCACTGCTTGAACTAAAAGTCTTTTTTTCTACAACAATTGTTGCACTCAGCGGTGAATTAAAAAACATCAGCTGCTTATTGCTCGAAAATGAGCAGCCAAGAGACCTGTGTGTGTGTGTGTGCGTGCAGAAGCAGTAAAAATGCTACATCACAAAACTGAAGGCAGATTCAGAGTTGAGTTATCTTCAATGAATTTATTCCTCTAATTTACAAATGGTGCAGCATTTTTTTGAACATTGTTCTAACTGTGCAGCCTGCAGCCACAATGATACCATGATAAAATGCTATTGGAAGCATGGTATGGGCTTTCTCAAACGTTTCGTGACATACCTTTTAAGGCCCAAATGTCAAAATTTGCGTATTATGTTATACGGTTCCAACACACCTGTCCCCTACACTAATCACCCCAGGTGTCCTCCATTGTCAATCACAGGTGTTCCTAATTATTCAGTCTTGTCCTCTTCTCATTGTCCATGGATTGTCCTCTTTGGCGTCATGTCCTGACTCCCTAAATTGCCACGTCAGCTGTTGTTTTATGTAGTTTAAATAAATAATATTGCTTTATTCCTGAGTTCTCCGAGTCCTGCCTGCATTTGGGTTCAAGCTATAGCGACAGATCATGATAAAATTTAAACGACTTAACTGTCAAATGTAAACACAGATCAGCAACATGTGCAATACGTTTATTTTTACCACATGACACAGTCAGAGTTAAGAAGCCAAATACACGCTTAAAGAAAAACGAGGTTTTTCTTTCTAATTTGCTGCGATATTAAAACTGAATGAAGCATCGTTTATTGTACCCCATACCTCATTATTCAGGTTGAATGTCACAATGTTTGATTGCTTCTGCCTCTGGTCAAAATAAGTGAGATTAGTCATGCTTGTATGATTGGAGAGTGGCAGTAGAAAACATTTTTTGATTGAGTAGCTGTAAGATCTTTAAAGATCTCAGCTGCACTGTTTTATCAGTGTCATTTTACCAACATTTGACTAGTATAATTTACCTTTTCAGGAATGACACAGGATTACTGGCAAATTATTCTTTGTGGCTTCAGGATTACAGTTTGTTCTGTTATGATGTTTTTATGTTTAGCTATGTGCTTTAATTTAGTCTTTATAGTTAGAAGACCACTCCTGGAGCACAGCGTTGCTCTTATTTGACGGAGAGCAACATCTCAGTGCTTTATATTTTCAGACAGACAGATGTAAAGACACGCTTCTTTGCTTTGTAATCGATTTTGTTAGAATTCTGCAGGAGAATGTTTTCTTTTGCTGCTGATACCTGGGCTCAACTTTCTGACTCTGAAGAAGACTTTGTCTTCTGTTGTGCGTTGGGCTGCAGATTAATAGAGGTCACAACAACAAAGAAACAACTGACTGTAGCTCCAACGTATCAGTCTTTTATGTTGTTTGTTGGAGTTTTGTTTTCCCTTCTGGAGGGTTTACTGTATATAAATGTGCTAAAAATAGAATGTTCTCATGTCTAATGCTCTTACTTAGTGTGCAGATTGAACCAAACCTAAATAAAATGCATCCATTGATGATGTTATCTAAGTCAATTCTAGATTGACGTTATTATTGGAGTTTCACTATAAAGAGGAGTAACTTTCAAAGCGCTAACAGACTATAACTGTTAATGTACATAACTATTTTATTGGAATAATAGTGTGATTGCTTAAGAAGGATTCACACTATTGTGATCCATTTTTTTGTTTTTAGGTATCTAACTCGTGCCACAGTTTTTATGCTATTTCAACAAATCGTATATCAAAACAGGACAGATGGGTCCTTTAGCATGTGTTAAAAGCTGCTTCTGAGATTACAACAGGAGGTTGGCTTGAAACACAGCAATGAAGGCTACTTATGGGACAGATCTGGTTGGCAGGCCACAGACTGATGAAGTCTTCTGGATGGAAGAAATCTTTCCCTTTAAAAAACTGGTCCAGATGAAATGATTTAACCTTTTTCGTATATCAAAACGTTCTGGTATTTCAGGAGAGGGGTGATAGGACTTTTGGTTTTGGTGCAACTTTTAGCTTTTTGAGATATTTAGCCTTTTCCACAATTTTCTTCCTCATTGAAAATGAATTGAGCTCATTTTACATCCTTCATATCTTTTGATCTGTTTAAAACTTTTTGCTACTACTTTCACATTTGGATCAATTTAAGCTTCTTTCAGCTTCCTTGTGCAAAAACAAACAAACAAACAAACAAACAAACAAACAAAACAAGCTACTTTCAGCTAATTTTTCAACTGTTTTGTGCTCATTTCAGCTTTATTCAGCTAAGTCCAACAATTTTGTGCTTCTTGTAACTTATTTCTGCTAATTCCATCTTGTTTCAGCTTATTTCTGTTAAATTCAGTTTATTTCTGCAATTTCAACTAATATTTAGCTGTATTTATGCTAATTTCAGCCTATTCAGCTAATTTCACATTGTTTCAATCATTTCAACTTTTTTTCGCCCAATTCAGCCAAATCTTGCTCTACACATTAACCTTCTGGTAATTTAAGTTTTTTTTCTGCTTGTTTTAGCTACTTTTGATCTGTTTTTGGCAAATTTCAGCTTTTCTCAGGTACTTTCAACTTTTTTGTACGAATTTCTGCCTCATTCAGCCTTAATGGGCACAATTGTGCTCACTTCCCTGGAAATTTAAGCTTCTTTTTACATTTCTTTAGCTACTATTTAGCTGTTTTGGGGAAATTTCTGCTTATTTAAGATAATTTCCACTTCTGTTTTTTTCTAACTTAGGCTTGTTCTTCCTTGTCAGCTAGATTTCAGCAAGTTTTGAGCTAATTTCAGCTGTTTTTCAGCAAGTTCTTCAGCAAGAAGCATTCACACTGCATTTTTGCAGGAAATGCAAGTTCTCTAGTTAGTAATAAGTTTGTTTTCTCAAGTTGGTATTCAGTTAAATCTGTAAACAAAAACAACACAAATGTGAATCCGATGCAGACATTTGTCTCCTTTTCATTACTTACTGACCTTCACCACGTCCTCGTCAGTGGAGCGGCACTTCACTGCCTCCGAGACATCAGTCACCAAGCCGTCTGTTCTGATGGTCACCACCTTTACTGGGACAGCTACTGTCTTTCCGGTCAGGACAGCCGTGTTTAAAATCTCACTGTCCTAAAGGTAAAAAGATAAACAGAGATCAGCAGGCTGTTTTTCTGAAAGACTCAGGAGTTTCTAATTCTTACCAGAACAGATCAGAGGTTCCTAGAAAAGAATAAAAACAATGAAACCTTCCAGAGTCTTTGAAAATGACTTGAAGAGACTTTGCACAATCACTGCTCCATTAGAGATTATTTGGTCCACCGCTGTGAAGTTAGAACTACTGCTGGGTGGACATCTAATAATTGATGGCGGCTGCTGAGCTCATTACCAAGGGTGCCATTAAATCCAATAAAAGTGTATGTTTTCCGTCTGATTGTACAAGGCCACTGTGCAAGTGGGCTTTAGCTGAACTTTCAACATTTTGATCTAATTGTGATATTACCTCTAATTGTTTGGGAGTTATCATTTTAAGTGTTTAAATGAGGGTGGGAACATTCATCACACACACACACACACACACGTTGCTCCAGAGGTCAGCACTTACATATTCACTGCAACAGATCAGCAATTTGGATTTGTGTCAAATGATTGTAGACAGTTGAGGGATACCTACAAACACTGTATGGGACACTCATTGTTTCTTACATAATAAATCATAATTTATCCTTTGTCTCAAAATGAAGACCCAGGACATTCTTGTAAAATATATTAATAATCTCAATGGATTTATTACCTGTTAAAGTAAAGGTTTAAATCAATTTATAGACCCGCTCCCAAAAAAAGCCAGGCAACAGTATTTAGTGCCCAGGTTATCAAGTTTTTATTATCTTAGATCAACAAATTATTTTTCTTTATTTTGGTGATTGGAGTTGCTCTTGTTTTGAACAAACACTAAACCAACCAGACAGTCAGCCAACCAACCAACCAGCTAGCCAGCTACCTGTGATTTTTTTTTTCACAGTGATTATTCTGGTTAGAGATGCATGAGTCTAACAGCATCAGGGTAGAAGCTGTTCCTCAGTCTAGTGGTTCTACACTTAATGCTCCTCAACCTCCTGCCTGAGGGGAGCGGAGCAAAAAGTGTGTGTGCTGGGTGAGTGTGGTCCTTCATGATGCAGGTGGCCCTCTTCCTGCATCTGGAGGTGTAGATGTCTGTGATGGTGGGGAGGCTGACTCCAACAGACTTCTGTGCAGCCTTCACCACTCTCTGCAAAGCTTTTCTTTCTGCAGCTGTGCAGCCTCCATGCCACACGTTGATGCTGGAGCACAGGATGCTCTCCACTGTACACCTGTAGAAGGAGGTGAGGACTGAGCTTCACAGACCAGCTCGCCTCAGCCGTCTGAGGAAGTAGAGTCTCTATATAAAATATTATCTACAAAATGTTTTCGAAGGAAACAAAACAAACAAACAAAAAAAGTAATTATTTGTATTTTAATTAGCATATTTTAATTTATATTGTAGTTTTGTTCAACTTCAAATCCTTTTTTGTAGAACATTTTGTTTTCCCTGCACAGCTCTCAGCACACAATCTCAGACGTCCACACCTGCTCTGTAATTACTTGTGACTTTCTTTAGAATATTTGCCACTTGGCTTCACTTGCTCCCAGCAAGAACCTCCTCATTGTTAGTCATCAGTGTTTGTTGATGAGTTTTTTTGTTTGTTTGTTTCATTTTATTAAACACACCTTGTTGCCCAGTTTTTTCTAAGAATTTCTGTTTCTGCTTTAACAGTGCATATTAGAAAAAATTTCATTTGTTTGAGTTTGTCCCCTCTAGATTAACCAGTACATTACATTTCTATCAAGTCTAGGAAAAACTTGATGCAACAAAACAACACAAAACTGGCAAAGTACAAAACAACACATGAACACAGATTCCAGCATTTCACTATATATACTATTTAAAAATAAAGCAAATTAACTTTATTTTACTTTGTTCTCAAACAGAAGTAAACATGTTTATATTTTAGTTGCTATTTAAAACCCAGCAGAAACAGTTCATTAATAAAGGGTAACCTTTTACATCTATTTTCTTGTTCCCAGAAAAAATAAAAAAGTCATAACAATATTTCAATATTAAATACATTGAAATCTTAAATAGCACAAAGACAAACACCACATTGATATTTATTTGGATGGAGTTTGTGATGGACACAAGCTTCCTTAATATTAATTTTAGTCAGCTGGTAATTTCTACTTTTTCATTCCAGATTTTAAGTGACAACATGACAGCAGCTTCTTAATGAACAAATTTTTGTGACAACACAGACCACCATTATTTTGACAATATGCTTATGCTCTTTTTAAATAAAGGTATAGGATCTGATTGAAAGAAATAAGGTAATTCTGACTAATTATATTCCACTGTTATTTGTTAACAGATGGCATCAACAAACTAATTACATGCTAGAGAGGAAAACTTAATATAAATTGCAGTTATCATGTAATACAGAAAAATAATAGCCCAGCCTCATTCTTCAAGCATGTATGTAAATTAACACTTAGTGCCCAATTAGTGCAAATCATTCTCACATAAAAAGCTTGAAACTCCTCATCTTGCTCTTCTGCTGCAAGAGGGGTGCTGCTGCTAATAGGTGAACTCCGTGGTTCAGACAGCTCTGGTTCTTTGAGCTCATTGGGACATCTTTATAACTGAACAGAAATGTTAACCTTTTATTATTCACATAGTCACACACTTTTGTCAACAAAGACAACTGGGACCAATTAGGACAAGTCTGAGGTAAGTTTTATTCTTTAAAGTGGATTGTCTCTCGGCCCATTCCGCTCAGAAAAACTGCAGCTAAATTCCTCAGATTGATGTAAAGCTCAGCACAGAACGGTAAATAGCTGCGTTTGAGGTCAAAGTAGGTGTCTTAATATCTGCACTGTATGGCAAACATGAGCTTCAGTTTTCTGTTGAACTAAAATGACTTTAGGTAATGTTAAAGTTGACAAAAGTGACTCATTGTGAGCTGTTTTCATTCCGCTATTGGCACTGCCTGACACAAAAGCTCTTTTCTGATTCCTTTCATTTCAATAGTCAGAAACCTCAAATGCTTTCTTTTCTTCCCCACTGACTTGATGCTTTGAGACATTTAGCTGCTTCTTATTTTTCTTTTAAAAAGGGAGAAAGAAATCCAATGCCGGAGTGATTTCTGTTGAATTAAATGTCACATTTGTTTAGAGTTTTATTGCTAAACCTGAGGAGCACAGACAAGGCTGATCTACAGCACCTGGCTTCCTGTCCATATTTATGTGCATTCCCACTCTAAGGAAGTATAGAAGATTTGTATACTGCACTGTCAACTCAGTTTCTAAAGATTTTTCTGGGTTTGTGGGCTTGCAAATAAGACTCGTTCAAAAAAAAAGAGAAAATCGGGGATTAGGCTTGATTGAAAGAAGCCCGGTCGTTTGTAAGACCGCCCGACTTCAGAGCGAAGTGATTATTAGCTGAGCCAAGAGATACTAATGAATCATATAAAACACTTAATCTTCAAATAGCTTTTCATTACAATTTTATAGACTGTGACTGTGTTATATAGCAATATCACCCCCCACCCGCACCTCCCTTTGCGGCACAGACTTTGATTCAATTTCTTTTAAAAGTGAGAATCGCTGTGAATTAATTCTATGTATATTGGGATCCCTCCATTTCCAGAGGGTCATCTATAATATATGGAGGGCTAAATGGTTGGGACCTGGTGAAAGCAGAGGCTAATGTTAGATTACAGCAGCTGGAAATGACCCAGCAGGTTAGGAACAGCAGATAGTAGAGCCTGGCAGTAATAAGCCACAGTGGGATTCCACAGTGATGCATCAGTGGTCTACGCACTTAAACACAGACAGCACAATTAAACACAAAATGAAAACCAGCGGTGCGCATCAGAAGCCTAAAGTAGCCTGAACGGAGACACAATGAACTGTGGCCATTTGAAAGTGGGAGAATGTGCACAATTCCTGATGAGGTTTTCAAAAAACGACGAGGTGCTTATTTGAGATGCAACACATCTAAAATTGAAAGTTGCACTTTGTTAGTGAGTTAGTTGATTATTTGTTTTTAAAATGCCAAAGATGTACAGAATGTGTCATTTGTTGTTCCTAAGGTATGTGCCATGCTGAATGTAAAGGTGCTGTGTTATTAACATATTAAGAACTAATAGTACCACTAAAAACAGCCATATTTAAGGTAAGTTACCAAGAGAAAAAAACTGTAGTAATTGTAATCTATGTGTCTCGTTATCATACTGTAGAGCAAAATAAGACAAAAAATTATGCTGCCAGTTAGTTTGTATTAATTTTATTTTCTCACTATTATGGTATCTAGTTTAAAGATACATTTTGCTGTAGATAATCTATGTAACAACAGAAGGTTAATTAGAAAAGAATGCACCACACAGAGAACCACATATGTGTGATCACTGCATGGGTCTGAATAAATTCAAAATGCACAGTTTGCTGTGAAAAAAAAGCCTTTACATTAAAAGCTATGCACTGTCTTTTAAGGACCACCTATTTTACAACCAAGTGGCTAAAGATATTTAATGCCTTATATGGAAAGCGCAACATAAAATACATGAACTTGGAACTGTAGAAATGCTCATAATCCATTAAACTGTCTGTAGTTTTATGTTTTCTTTTTATATTTTATCCAGTATACCCAATTAAATCACTGTATGATCAGCAAAGCTGCTGTGCACAACACATAAGTGATGAATAAAACTACCCTGGGATAGCCACCAGCTAATCAAACCTGAAGAATAATATGCTATATCCCTTTATGACTTCAAAATTCTAACAGATGTAGTGCAATAGTCTGCCTTACCTTAAATGTATTAGATGGCTGAACCCGTAAGAGTCGTAACATAAATTGGGGGGTCGTCCGGGATTTACGCCTTTTTCGGTGCATATCGTGCATGTGTACAGGTTGGTAAGTGTTATAACATACAAACACAAGATAAACTAAAATAAAATTGCCAAATCTGGCAGGTTACTTGTAATGAGGACCAAGAGCAAAGAGGTTTAGCAAATAATATATCTGTAATTCTTTAATCAATATATTAGGAGACTGCGACGAAGTGAAGATTCAACACAATCTGCTGGCTTACGTAGATAGATAACTTTTACTAATTGGCTTTTATAATGAATGTAGTTGTTTTTGTACAGTGCTTTGAGATGACTTCTGTTTGACTTGGAGCTACAGAAATAGACTGACTTGAATTGAAATTGATGATGAGCTAAAATAATGTGCTGTCTAGAATATAGTTTTACAAGTGGTGCATACACAAATAAGCTGTGATTTTCAGATTGGCTGCTCAAAGCATGGCCACACTGTCACATTTTCTGCCCTGCCTGCCATAGTTCCTGCTTTCATGTTTGTTTTCCTCACAGCTCCCGTCAACCTGCACTTCAGGTCTGCTCATGTCAATTCTGTAACCACGCCCACTCAGCTGATTCATTGCAATCAGTCCTCATGCCACTCACATGTTTGACCCAGTACTTAAACTCCATCTTCACACTATTCGGTGCCAGATTATTAAAAGCTATAGAGTGAGTAAATATACAGCATTCATGCCACCGTTTCATTTGTCTCTCAAACCAGCCGGTCAAAGCAGATGGCTGCTTGTCCTGAGCCTGATTTTGCTGGAGGTTTCTTCATTTTAAAAGGGAGTTTTTCCTTTCCACTGTTACCACTGTGCTTGCTCAGGATGGGAGACTGTAATGAAGCCAAGATTCAACTTGTCTGCTGGCCTCCTTAGATAGAAAAGTTTAATAATTGGCTTTTATGCATGTGAATGTTCCTGTAAAGTGCCCTGAGACAACTTTGTTGTGATTTGGCGCTATATAAATAAACTGAATAGAATTGAATTGAATTGTCTTCCTGGTTCTGATCTCACACCTGCCTCACGGATTCCTCGCCTTGCTCATCCCCTGCCTGTTTTGGATTTTCTGCTCTGCTCACGGTAACAACTTCTGCTTCCTCTACAGTATTACGACCACGTCTTCTGGATTACATCTCAAGTTTTGCTACGAACGTCTGACCATTCGTTAAGAACCCTTGCCTGTTTCTCTGGATCTGTCGTTTGGATCTCCTCTCCAACTGCTCATCGTTCTGCTCTGCTTCAAAGCCAACTCGCCTTCACCAACGGTGACATCACGCAAAACAACTCCTCCAAGGAACCCCTCCCTCACCTGTCAGTGAAGGTTGGTGCCTGTCAACAGAACTGTCAGATCACAGCCACTGAACATTCATTAACTCTCCTGTCTCTTCAGATTGTGCCGGCCCAAGAACACAGACCTCCACCAGAAGCAGTTTATTAATAAAACTTTTAAACCTTCCTGTTGTCTGATCTTGTTTGAAACCCTAAACCTGATTCTTGTCACACACAGCTCACTGGTATAATAGCTGGTTGCAAATACATAGAATTCAATGAGACTGCAACAGGAAATATTCCTACTTTCTTGCTATTGTCTTGCATTTTGAAGTCACCACCCACGTTCCAACAGTTACAGCCCAGTAAAATACTACATTAATTCAGTATGCTGATGAAACTTGTAAAAATACTTTTATAAAAAGTCTTCAAAAGCTAATATTATTGCCAAATCCTGCCTTCAAAGAAAAAAAAAAAACATGTCAAGCTATAAATGCATGGCTTGGGACATGATTTTTACAAATTATTTCTGTTGAAGGCACATTTTCTGAATCGTTTGCACAGTACAGATAATGTTCATTTTCAAAACTTGTCCCCATTTTTTTTTACTTGTTCTTCTCTTCAGTAAGTACTGTATTACTGACAATGGTATAGTTATGAAACCTATCTGTACTGGGATCTTAAAGAATATTTTACTTGTTGATGCAGGTTAGGGTTATACTTTACTGAATAGCAAATGTGCAATCCCAGCTAATAAAGATAGAGGTCTTTTGTTAAACAAATCTGTGCTTCATTAAAGATCTGTTAGCATTCGGCGCACTATTGCAGCTGGTCATGTGTTCTGTGCCATAATTTCTGCCTGTGTCTCGGCTGGATCTAAAAATAAGTGAGATTTATGGTGTCAGCCTGAGTGACATGAGCAGAATGAGAAGTAGCAAAGCTGTCCGTCCCGCTATTACAATAGATTCTGACCCAACCCTGAGCTAACACATTCATATTCGAACCCCATGTTCCCAGCTTCAGCTACAAATGAACAGGTCAAACACACATCAAGGCCAGCATTTCAGGGACTACGTATTTCATCATACTGCAGAAACAAGAGTATAAATAACTTGCAAATTTGATGTTAATGCTTCGTGTGTATCTGTGTATGCCATCATCTTAGTATTGTGGCTGACAGTCTATCCAGATATACACCAAAACAAAGGCCACATCAGAAAGATCCTGTAGCCCCAAAATTTAAAAGACTATCTTGTGTTTTTACAACTACAACTGAAGTCAGAGTCAGTGTCCTGAAAAAGTGCTGTCAGCTCAAGGGCAATGGCATTAAAAGGCTATGAACTGAGGGTTTGCTTCTAATAAACGTTTTCATCCCCTGGCAATAAGTGAGCACATGTGAGAAAACCAAAGAGGCAATACATAAGTAGTGATTCACATGCAGACATTAAATGCCACTCAGTGTCTTAGAGCTATTAAGTAGACAAAAAGAGACATGTCCTTTCATCAGTTTTGCTCTCCACACTGTGCAATGCTCAACGTGAAACTTTCTATCCTCTATTCCAGTGGGCGTTTAATTGGCTATAGAGGCGAGAAACATGGAGGAGAGTGGGAATAAAGGCCTTGGTAGCACTATGCAGAGCGATACATCACTGCATGACAGCGCATTGAAGTGGTGGGATGGTTGTGAAGCTGAGACACTGCCTTTTAATGAGGGTCTATCTCTTGCTCCCTTCTCTTCCTACTCTTGCATTTCCGAGAGAGAACCATTTAATCTTCTGTCTTTATATCCCCACTTTTCTTTGTTTCTTCCCAGTTGGTGGAATGAAGTTGGCTGGAGTGTAAGGAGCACCAAAGAAAAAACCCTCCTCTTGGTCGCTATCTCTCACTGTCTTTTACCACATCTTTAAAAGTGCTTTTCCGCCATGGACATTTTGTCAGAGCTCTGATCTGCGTATGACCAAGAGAGAGAAATTTAAATGATGGTAGTATTAAGGTCCAATTAAGAAGGTGTGTCTGTTAATAATTAAAGAACAAAAATATGAAGGATAACTCATCCACTGTCAACATACATGGTGCAAATCAACCAGACAAAATGGCTAAATGTGCCAGAGCTTAATTTTTATTCAGTATAATAATGATTAGGTCATACTTACTATAAACTCATGACAAAACCTTTCACGACTGAGTGAAAAACAATTCTTAAACTGGAATATTTTGTTAATGGCGTCATGTTTTTGAGCAGAATCCTTCCTGCTGCTCGGTTTCTTTGATATCCCGAAAAAACACATCTTTTTTAATCTAAATCTGAATCCATAATGCAACCATTTAAATCAAGCTCTTGTCAAAAGTGTTTCTGACTGAATTGTAAAATTAAAGCAACAAATCTCTTCTAAATTTTCCTCCAGGAATGTAACTCATAGTGACCGAGCTAGAGTCTTTCAGCATGACAATTAAAATAGTTCAAAAGATGCTTACCTGAAAGAAGAAGAATAAAAAAACGTGCTCTAACTCGTAGAAGAATGAGTCAAATTTTGCTCACAACCTTTAAAAGAACCACATCATCTGGCATGGTTAGGCATGAGAATTGACACGACACTTCATGGGGAGCATCAACGTTTTAGTCACACCAAATTGCTCTCAACAGTTAAGTTATTTATGAGTGCGCATGATTTATGGGGAAACTTTGACTCCGGGGAGGTGTCACAATGACACAGTGCTGACAGGACAAATCCCACCACAAATATTAATTACATGATGATCCGTTCCTGATGCCTTACTCTACATAACTTATTGACAACAAAATTTCATAGAGCATTTCAAAGTGAATATTAAAAACCTGACTCACATTTCACTCTGTATAGAATGTAAAACACAGGAACAGAACATTTTCTGGGATACAACATGTTTATATAATTATAATACCCAGTATCTCAAATCAGCATGACTAAGAAAGTATGTTTACATAAAACATAAAGTGTCTGTGTGTAAAAAAAAAAAAAAAAGATAAATGTGGAGGAGGGATGGAGCACGCTCAAAAGCCCAGTGGCCATGAATTGCACCTCCTGCTTTGACAGGAGGCTTGTGAATAAAACATAACTGACCGTGAATGCACTTTATTTAAAGTTTCTAGATGGGTTTCTGTGCAGTTCTTATGAATCCTACACATGGGTTAAATTTAGATCAGTGGGTCAGAGGAGATGAGTAGATGTCCCTAATCAGTTCAAGCAAAAGATTAAGATACAGAAGAATCCAGGTCAGGCACTGGGGACACAGCTACGTTTCTGCTGCAGGCACTGAGGGGTAGGCACACCGACTGATGCTGGCTCTGCTGTTTACTCACTGGAAGCCTGAAGGCCCATCTCTGCCACTCTGCTTAATTTCAGCCCAGTGTCAGCCACACATGGCCAATCGATGAAGTGTTTTTCACCGACATCCAGCCGGGCCTGTAGGGGGATGGCCTCCTGATCTGTGTCTGATTTCTTCACCCATCTCCGATCTAGATCCATACTACCAGCTTAGCTGGGCTTAACTTGGTTTAGCTGCCCTATGGACACAAGGCTCTCCACACACACATAGACCAGCTCAGTTGTAGGGTCCACTGGTGTTAGAAAAACATACACAGTCTTCTCAGGAGGATTAAAGCCTGGGCAAGTGGAAGAGTGTAATAATGCCAAGTGGGATTTTAACAACTATAACGGTATGTGGGATATAGACGTATGTCACTTTAAATTAATCTGTAAGTCTAGTCTAGATGTCGCCCTTCACTTTAACCCACTTTACCCTCTTTGTCTTTTCTCTGTGTGTGCCTTGTTGCAGAAACAGTCTGGAGAACTGAGATACAGCGGCAGAAATAAAGATTGGTTCACGGCATTCAGTTAGAAAGACTAAAATAAAATGAGCGTCGCCTTCCTTGACAAAATTCATATTGTCTGCCACCTTTTCAAGTTCAAGTCAAGTTTATTGTCTTTCACATCACATGTGGTACATAAGGTGGAATGAAGAAATTATTGCATTATAGGGGTTTCATGGCAAAGTCTGATACATCTTGTGCAATTTATTGGATCTCCGAGTATTTGTTCGTCATCACGTTTAGCTACAACCAAAGCAAATGTTGTGTCAGTTGCTTAAGTCAATAAACATTTCCACAGGATTTGGTCTGAACCATTTTGTTAGGCATACAGACGAATGTTCACAACATTGTGATGTTTTACTCACAAACCGTGTTGTCCTTTTTCAGATCATTGTTTGGGAAATGCTGAACAGGCTGTTTGCACTCACTTGCGGAGATGCTATCCAGAGGACTACGGAAAGGTTAATCTTTTTTCTAATGTCAGCAGATGCCTTTTGAATGCCTCTATAATGAGTAAGCTTTGAAAGGTAACAAACCCATCCCACTCACTTATGGAATTTCAATTAGAAGGTCTTCAGAGTATATAGTCTTTACTGACTGACACTGGATTTGCCATTAAACCTCAGAATTTCTCACAAGCAGCTCCTCACGTTGCGATGAAAAGATAGAGTAGACCGCTCACTCACTTCTTCTCTTGCATGTGTATAAGTAGTAACAGGAAAAATACGTGTCCTTCCTTCAAATGTGTTTAGCATCCTGTCATAGCAAAGGTGTTTACGGCATAGAGGATTTTAAGCTATAATGTGTCCTTAGTCCTAGATCAGAAAACCATAAGTCACAATCAGTTCTAGTTACATGTATTGTGTCACATGAACATGACAGTGGTCTCGATTAATGCAACAATTTCATCATCAGACCCATGACTTTATGCTAATGGATTGCTCACTTGAAGCTCATCTGTCAGCCTCCTACTTTAAACTGTATGATTCATTCTTAGCACAAAAATGTTAATTCTTTTTCCATTAAAACCACAGGAGCACGGCACAGAAGCTCGACAGCGGTGAAACTCAACAGCCAAAATCAAGCAGTCTGAACAGCGAGTGCAGTGCTCGCTCTTGTGATAAAACAGTTTACAATAAATTGTGCTCGTGACACATTTCTAGAGCATTAGCTGGCCTGTAAGTGCTCGTGTCTGTGTGTCTTACAAAATGTTTGATAAATGCGTCTTCGCATTTTACGTGCCCGTCCGAAAAGATGTGCATTGCAACAGAGGGGGGAGAATGGAAAGGAGCGAAATAAAGCATTCATTGGACAATGTTGATAGATGACTTTATCACGATAGAGCCGAAGTGGCCTGAGAAAGCTGGGGTGATGATGTATTGTTTAACAATACATTGGAGCAGTATGCGAATACAAACGGCTGCCTTCATTCCTCCTCATCTCTATGCCGGCGGATGCTCATGTGAGCGAGCACAGTTTGGGTGTCTCGGCTGGAACAGGAAGACTGATGAGTCGAGATATGATGTATGTCCTGTCTTCCTGCTCCCTCTCCATCACCAAGCATCCACAGCATGGGTAATGATGATGAGGGCAGCCCGGACAGCGGCAGCATATTACTTCGCAATGGTAAAAGATAATGAACTAGCCTCCTACTGTGCAGGGCAATCTACTCAGGCATCCAATTACTGCCGTTAAAATCCATCTTAAGATGACCCGCCACTCACGCACATATATACAGCTCTTTAAGTAAAACTGAACGCCAACACAGTTGACAAGGGAGGCTGCAAATCTGCATGATTATTTTAATGTATGCTTGAATCAGGAGTGAGTGTGCTGGGGTGAAAGAAATAGGAAAAGAAGAGCAAATCATCCAATTTTTTTATTATTTTTTTTAAAGCAGGTGAAGAGGAAACCAACCAGGACAAGTAAGCAGCGTCACAGATGACAGGAAGCGTTCCGAGGCTTTTATTCATCCTAAACTGACTTGAATTTCTCAGCCCCGCTTTCAGTTTGCGCTTTTGAAATAACTGCTGCATTTGCAGAAGCTCGGCTTTACTGGTGGAAACTGGTGGGAAAGTGAGGAGCGGTGCTCTGTGGCCTCAGTGCAGGAGGGTGTGTGACAACAGACAGCAGGAGGCTGTTTCAAAGACAGCAGGAGAAAAATAAGTCTCTCTTTCAAAAGGACGCTGCTGCTTTCCCACAAGTGTTACCCACGGCACAAACTATCACCTGGCTGGTGTGATGCAAAAAAAGGAAGTTTTTTTTTTTCACAATTCATTTAGCAAGAATGCAGGAATTACAACACAATAAGCTCAAATCAGGCTAACGAGTTAAAGGAATGAGTCACAAATATAGACAAACTCAAATAAGCTTCCCATCATTATTAATCGTGTTTTGATTTATAAGAAACTTTATAATGGTGTAGATCTCCACTGAGTTTCTGAATTTATTTTAGGTGAAAGGGAGTTAATATTTTTGTCAGAACTCAGTGTGAACTTTTCAGCCTAATTAGAGATGATCAGACCATATAAATGAATTGTGTCAACAGATATCCTGATGCATGCTCAATAATCCAGGTAGAAAAATCCAAAAAAATTCAATCTGGTCCTCTGGACATTCAAAAACTGGTTGATCCACCCTGAGAAGGTGCTATTTAAGAGACTGAGCTGAAAACAGCACCTCAGACTGAGGAAGTCTCTTGGATGAGAGACGAAACGTTTCTAGATTTTTTTGCTTTGTTTTTTTTTTTTGTTTTTTTGAATGTCCAGAGGACCAGATTGAACTTTTTTGGATGTGTCAACAGATGCCTTCAGCATTCTTTGTCAAATCTCCTCTCCTAACTCTATCAATTATTTTTATTAACCTCTTCCTATACCACAAATCCTTCCTCTTGCCTTCCTTACTTTTCTTGTTCAAGTTCATTTTCCATCAGCGTCGCCAGTTCAAATGTTTCCCAATTTAAAAGAAAATACATCTGACACCCTCAGCTTTACGCAGCTTTCAGCCAGGTTAGATTTCTCTCTGTCTATTTTCTTAACCTCATCTCCAGAATGAGACAAGAATCCAACAGAGCAGACTTTAATTCGACAAACGGTCAGAGGTGGTGAGAAATATAAGAGTGTTGCTCTCTTTCTGCTAGATCCATCAGTAACATGGTCAAAATCAAATAAACCAGCATTAAAATATGTCTTCTGTGAAAACAGATGCAGAAGTCATCAGTAAATTTAAAACCAAGAAAACAACTGGAACCAGGGGGACGTGACTGGAGAACCCTGACTCACTGCTGTGAGTCTGCCAGGGTTCCCTCTGCATTCCCCAAATGTCTTTACTCGTGAGCATCACAGCGCCAGCTGGACATAAGTGTGCATTATTGTGTGAATGAAACATTCACACTATTGTGATCCATTTTTCTTCCATACATTTTAGGTGTGATTCTCATCCTGCAGTTTTCAAGCTATTTCAACAAATCAGATCTCAAAACATTCAGCTCTTTCAGAACAATCCTGCTATGACTTTTGGTATTGCTGCAACTTTAGCTTTTTGAAATATTTAGCCTTTTCTGACACTTTTTTCCTCATAAAAAATGAAGCTCATTTTAGATCCTTCAAACCTTTAGACCTGTTTACAACCTTTTACTGCTCCTTTCACATTTTGTTCTGCTTCAGCTTCTTTCAGCTTCATTGTGCAAATTTAAACTTTTTTTCAGCTATTTTCAGCTGGGTTTTTTTTTTCAGCTGTTTCGTGATACTTTTAGGTTCTTTCATGCTAACAACAACATTTTCTGCTTTTTCTAACTTCTTTCTGCTAATTTCAGCTAGTTATGCTCCTTTCAGCTTATTTCTGTAAGTTTCAGCTTTATCTGCTATTTCAGCTAGTTGTTTTATGCTAATTCCAGTGTTTTCAGCTAATTCCACATTTTTTAACTCATTTCAACTTTTTTCAGCCAAATTCAGCCAAGATATGCTCTCACCACTTCTTTCTGGTAATTTAAGCTTCTTTATGCCTTTTTAGCTATTTTTCAGCTGTTTATTTCTAATTTCAGCTTTTTTCAGATAATTTCCACTTTTTGTGCTCATTTCTGCTTCTTTCAGCCTAATTGGGCAAATGTGTTCTTTCTGCTTTCTTTTGATAATTTAAGCTTGTTCTAACATTTCAGCTAACTTTTTTTTTAGCATTTGTTAGCTAATTTCAGCAGTTGTCAGATAAATTCAAATTGCACGTGGTAATTTCTGCTACTTTCAGCCTAATTAACTTCTTTAGGTTAATTTCAGTTCGTTATGCACATTTCAGCTTTTTTCTGCTAGTTTCAGCTTTTTTGTTGTTTCATCTACTATTTAGCAGTTAACTACACATTTTTGGAGATCCTTTCAGCTCTTTCCACTTCCTTCTGGTAGCTTAACCTTCTTTCTGCCTTTGCAGTTACTTTTCAGCATTTTTTTTGTTGTTAATGTCAGGTTGTTTTTTTTTTAGCTAATTTCCTATTTTTTGTGCTAATTTCTGCTTATTTAAACCTAATTCAGCAAATATGTGTTCTCTCCATTTCCTTCTGGTAATTTAAGCTTCTTTATACATTTGTAGCTACTTTTCAGCTTTTTATTTCTAATTTCAGATTTTTTCAGATAATTTCCACTTTTTTATGTCCATTTCTCCTTCTTTAAGCCTAACTGGACAAACATGTTCTTTCTGCTTTCTTATGCTAATTTAAGCTTGTTCTAAAATTTCAGCTAACTTTTGTTTAATCATTTTTAGCAAATTTCAGCTGTTGTCAGAAAAATTCCATTTGTATTTCTGCTACTTTCAGCTTAATTAACTTTTTTATGCTAAATTCAGTTTGTTATGCACATTTCATATTTTGTCTGCTAGTTTCAGTTTTTTCTGCTGTTTCAGCTACTATTTAGCTGTTAAATGCTAATTTTAGCATTTTCAGCTAATTACACATTTTTGAAGCTCCTTTCAGCTCTTTCCACTTCCTTCAGGTAGCCTAACCTTCTTTCACCTTTTCAGCTACTTTTCAGCTATTTTTTTGTTTGTTGCTAATTTCAGCCTTTTTTTTTTTTAGCTAACTCCTCATTTTTGTGCTTATTTACACCTAATTCATCAAATATGTGTGCTTTCTGTTTTCTTCTGCTAAAGTAGGCTTAGTATTCCATTTCAGTTGCATTTCAGCTGTTTTTCAGCAAGTTCTTCTAACCATTCACACTGCATTTTTGCAAGAAATGCAATTTCTCTAGTTTTACTTACTCATTCATTCAACCTTTATTTAGACAGGTAAATCCCATTGAGCCTCGAGGACTCATTTACAAAAGAGACCTGATTTCAACAAAGAATGATGACAACAATGCACAACAGCGACAACAATAAACTGTTATAAAAAGTCATACAGATTTTTTATTTTATTTTTGCAAATAAGATAGCTAAAAAAAAGAAAAGTAACAAAAAACAGCTAGATTCTAAGGCAAATGTAGAAAACTAACAACAGGAACATGTCTGCATTGGTCCCTGCCAGGAGTCCAACAGATTCTTAAAGCCACTTAGAGAGGTCAAGGTCGAGAGCTTCAGATCTTTTTGTAAGATATTCCAGGAAACAGGAGCGGTGTAGGAGAAGGCCCTTTTGCCTAGTTCAGTCTGCACTGAGGGGACACTGCAGGTAATAATGTCCTGAGAGCGCACGCTGTAGCTGCACTCACGCAGAGACATGTAGGAGGAGATGTATGAAGGCAGCCAAACATAATGAATAACATAAACTTACAAACATAATGATGAATTTTAAAACTTAAACAGTGGTTAATAAACTCTTTAATTCCTACCTCAACGTCACTAACCTCTAACTTGAGAGTTCATGTCTGTAAAACTCCTTCAGTATTTGTGCTGGGAGGTCTTGACTTTGTACTGGTCCCACATGTGTACTCCAACAATCCCCCATGATCAGGTGTGTTACCTCCCTGTCTGCTGCTCTGATACCACAGGGACTTTAGCTCTTTGTGAAGAAACCTGCTGTCTTCAAATTGGAACATGTTTTTTCTAGTGGAGGTGAAGGTGTGGGGCCATGTAGCTACATGTGTGTGTTTTTGAGTGTGTAAGAGTTGGGCTGCTTTTACATTACCTTACTTCCCTTTTTCTATCAACAACAAGTGTAGCGGGGAGGAGGGAGAGGACCTTATCAGCGGGCCTTTTCATGCTACAGTGATCCCAAGTAATCTAATTCAGCTTTCCTCTTTCTCGCTTGTGTGCTCCTCTCATGTTGGTGCATGCAGATTGCAAAAGCCGTGCCTGTATGTGTGTTTGCGTGTGTGTGTGTGTGTGGGGAGACAGAGGGTGAAGAAAAAGGGAGACAGACAGAATTAACAAGTTCTGACTGTGTCTTCAAGTATAAATGTTTGTTTTGTGGGTGTTGTCCTGAACCCGGGGTTGGAGGTGATCTTCTGCTCAGGACGATGTTTGTGCAGGATTTACTCTTATAAGAAAACAAAAGTAAAGACAAGGTATGATGCCAAACTCAAGGTGAGACAATATATTTTTAAAGTCACTACAAAACATTTTATTTAAAGAAAAAAATTGATCAGCATTCATTAGAATGAATGGATTTTTCTGTGCGTCGTAGCCACAGATTCACTGATATGTCGCCGCACTAGACTGATAAATCAACATAAAGAGAATTTTAAAAAAGACATCTGTACATGCAGAGAACACCCACACCTTTATCTTTATTTATCTCCTGCCTAAATCCTTCCATCCATAACTGATCAGCAAATAATTGTAATATCAGATTCACAGAGATGGATTCAAGTGATCTACTGGGAGCAATAAAACCGCTTCACTATTTAAACTCAGCTGAACTCAGGCATTTTGAGAACTGACTGATGAGCAGATGAGAGGTTATGAAAGTGTCTTATTTTTACAAAAACAACACGGGATGTATTTTCCACAACAGGACACGACTTAACAGCCAAAATAAAAAGAGAGAAACAAAATCATTGGGAAACAAACTGCTTCTGTTTGAGTCTCTCTTTTTTTTTTTTAAAGAGCACAGCCTTTCTGAGAGGAACATGCAAATCTGATATTGTGGGAGCAAACTATGAATTTCTAGAGCAACGAAAGCAGAGCGCTGATACATCAGAGACATGAAAGGGAGCTCGAGCAACAAGGAGCTTTAAAGACATGGCTTCACGAATCCTGAGCAGGGATCTGTGGGTGACGATGCCTCGCGTTCCTGGAAATCCAGGAACTGCCACCCACAGGCGTCTATCCTCCTCACGGCTGAGGGCAACAACTTTGACAAGCGGAGCAACAGTCAGGTTCATATCACTCACTTCAGACGCACCAACATAGAAATGAATTTTTCATCTTTAGCAATCAGCACGGATGAGGCGGTGTCTTTGTCTTCAGTCGATACAATTGATGTCTCTCGTTTAATCACCTGCATGCAGCTGATCCGTATCAGAGGCCGTGCTCGCCGAGCCGCACTGCAAAGCAACAGAGCGTGTAAAGGTTACCTGTGTGAACTTCTTTAGGAGTAGGTTTTACACCGCACACTCCCTGAGCCTTGCTGAAGGAGACACACAGCTCCAGGCTTACCCTCAGGTCATAGACAGCCTCAAGAATCCAGCTGAAAACTACAGATGTTCACTTCCTGCCCTGCTTCTGAAACCACTCTGTAAAAATATTACCGCCGTCTTTTCTATCAAAGCTGCCGTCGTCCAACAGCTGCTCAGAGCCAGGCCTCGTGTAAAAATAATCCAACCTTCGCTGTGAAGGCAGACACAAGAAAGGCCCTGCATTTAAAAATGGTTTTATAGTAAAAAATAATATATTTTAAATATAAAAAGTAATTTTAATCCATCTGAATGAGCCAAGAAATGTATTTAGGATTATGTATTTGGATAATAATATGTGAGAGTGACAATGTTTTTGCTTGTGTGTGTGCGTGCATGCGTTCATGTTTGTGTGTTTGCAAAATATCTCGTGAACCAGTGGAGTGATCTGAATGAAACACTCAGAGATGGAAATTCATTTACAACTGATTAACTTTTGGAGACAATCCAATTCAAGATGGTTTGAAACAGTCAGAGATTGAGCCAAATCTTTGAGCTGATAGTCCTTCACCACACATACTCTGAGTGATGCACACTGTGCAACATCTTTGTTTGGCATTTGCTGTCATGGTCAACACTATGTGTCTGTAAGCAAAATATCTCAAGAACCACCGGGAGGGATTTGAGAAAGTAATCATCAGATGTACGTTTACAACTCATTACTTCCTGGAGTCAACCTGATTCAAGAAGCTGCAGCTAATGAACATTAGCAAACACAAAAATACTTGTAATTCAATCATCTTTACAGCTATTGAGCTAAATGTTAGTGTAGTAGTGGCTATGAGTCATTCACAACACAAATGTTGAACATATGTTGACCATGTAAAGGAGTCCTCGAGGCTCAATGGGATTTACCTGTCTAAATAAAGGTTGACTGAATCTCCTCTTTGGGCCACACTGCTCTCACCCATCTGGAGCATATGTCCATATGCTTTTTGTGGACTTCACGTCTGCCTTCAGCACCATGATTCCCCAGACCCTGGTGGACATTCTACTCACACACTGGGACAAAGCCCCTTCATTTGCATCTGGGTACTGGACTTCTTAACAAACAGACCTCAGTCAGTGAGGATCCATAACTTCTCCTCCTTCACCATAACCCTCAGCACTGGCTCTCCTCAGAGATGTGTGCTGAGCCCTCTCCTATTCACTCTGCTCACATATGATCGTGCAGGTACCCACCCAGGCTGTCATATTGTAAAGTTTGCAGATGATACAGCCGTGGTTGGATGCATCACAAACAATGATGAGTCCAGCTACAGGCAAGAGGTGGAAAACCTGGAGAGCTGGTGCAAAGAGAATAACCTTCACATCAATGTGAAGAAGACAAAGGAGATGATTGTGGACTTCAGAAGGAACAAAAACATCTACACCCCCCTGAACATAAGAGGATCTGCGGTGGAAGTGGTCTCCAGCTACAAGTACTTGGGTGTACACATGCATGACAACCTCAGCTGGGCAATAACACCACCAGCCTGATCAAAAAAGCTCATCAGAGACTCTACTTCCTCAGGCGGCTGAGATGAGCTGGTCTGGGAAGCTCAGTCCTCACCTCCTTCTACAGGTGTGCAGTGGAGAGCATCCTGTGCTGCAGCATCAACGTGTGGCATGGAGGCTGCACAGCTGCTCTGCAGAGACTGGTGAAGGCTGCACCGGACTGTTGGAGTCAGTCTCCCCACCATCACAGACATCTACACCTCCAGATGCAGGAAGAGAGCCACCTGCATCAAGAAGGATCCCACTCACCCAGCACACTCACTTTTTGCCCCGCTCCCCTCAGGAAGGAGGTTGAGGAGCATTAAGTGAAGAACCACTAGACTGAGGAACAGCTTCTACCCTGAAGCAAAACCGCTAGAAAAAAATCACTGTAATGACATTTTAATTGGTGATATGTCACTTTATCTGTGCTGCTGATTATCCATGCTGCTGATTTCTTGCCTTTAAGCTGATGTATTCATACCCATCTGCTCACAACAGTCTCATGTTCATGTTGCTGTTTAATATATCAGATTATTTTACATTATTAGTGTTTAGCGTATATCTTGGATCCTTGTTTACTGATTTTTTTTTTATACTTTATATTTTTGCTATCGTTGGATGTAACTGGGACCTTGAGTACTCAATTTAGTTCCACCTTTTGTACTACATGTGATGCAAATGACTATAAAGAACCTTGAACTCACAGATTTAGCAAGATCTTGTAACATTGCATAACATCGAGCATAAGTTATTTTGTATAGTTGGGCCAAAAAAACCTAAAACTGTGGCTTTTTCTAATGATCAGATTGTGTTAGTTTAAAACTGGCATGAAAGGTTTATATTTATAAATTAAAGCCTAAGCCTTCTTTTATAGATGTATTCTGATTGTCAGACAGGAAACAAATGTTTTGGGTTTTCATTCATTTCCCAGTTTTTGATTGTAAGTGATCTGAACTCATTTTAAATGCTCCGCAGGTCAACACATGGGAACTGAAAATGTTCTTCTTTAAGAACTATTTTATTGTTAAAAAAAACTTTAATCACAAGGTGGTAAGTTTCTTTTTTAGTCCCTCAAAGGGAATATGTATACTTTTCATCATGTACATCGTTGTTTTGTTATTTCACTCCGTTTTTCATCTCTAGTTCTCATTTGTGAAGGAGCAGTGCATGAGTGGAACTGTGCTTTTATCCAGAGGGAATGAAACAATACTTCAGTTATCAGCTTTCTATGAAGAGATGGGAAGAAAACGCAAATACTTTTGTTCATGTGTTGGATTCTGTAAAGTCATTGAATAGTTTTCATGTAAAACATTAAAGAAAAGCCTCTAAATGTAGTTCATAGATTAATACAATAAATAAAACTGGTTGGCCTTGTTGCTGTTTTACGTGCTTTATAAAAAAGTGGTATGGTAAGGCATGGTATGGCATGGTTTGGCATGGTATGGTGTGGCATGGTGTGGTATGGTGTGGTGTGGTGTGGTGTGGCATGATGTGGTGTGGTATGGTGTGGTGTGGCATGGTGTGGTAGGGTGTGGTGTGGTGTGGTATGGTATGGTATGGTATGGTATGGTATGGTATGGTATGGTATGGTATGGTGTGGCGTGGCGTGGTATGGTATGGCATGGTATGGAGTAGCGTGGCGTGGTGTGGTGTGGCGTGATGTGGTGTGGCGTGATGAGGTGTGGTGTGGTATGGTATGGTATGTTGTGGTCTGGTGTGGTATGGTGTGGT